>NW_021703779.1:104922902-104928507 GCF_005190385.1 Monodon monoceros | reverse complement strand
GGGAGGGGGGGAGAGAGAGAGAGAGAGGTTGATTCAGCTCTCTCTTTTTAAGGAAATGTGTTCTTCCTAAACATTTCTTCTTGGTGTTCCAAGAACATTTATATGACAAAAACATTACTTTTCTATTGGAAGAGTCAGGAAGAAGAAATAATTCTCCACTGCAATAATTGATCCATGCAAAGCTCATTTTAAAAATTATTATATTATAAAATAAACACATGAGATTTACCCTCTTAAATATTTAAGTACAATATAGTATTATTAACTGTAAGCACAATGTTTTACAGCGTATCTCTGAATTTTTCATCTTGCATGACTGAAACTTTATATGCAATGAAAGAACCTCCCCATTTCCTCCTCCCCCCAGTTGCCAACAACCACCATTCTACTTTCTGCTTCTGTGAGTTTTACTACTTTAGATACCTCATATAACTGGAATCAAGCAGTATTTGTCCCTCTGTGCTGGTTTATTTCACTTAGAATAATTTTCTCAAGGGTTCATTCATACAGCATATGACAGAATTTCCTCCCTTTTTATGTCTGAATAATATTCCACTGTATTTATATATCACATTTTATTTGTTCATCTGTCAATGGACATTTAGGTTGTTTCCACCTCTTGGCTCTGAATACTGCTACAATGAACATGGGAGTGCAAATATCTCCAGCAGATCCCGATTTCAATGTTTTTGAACACCCAAAATTGGGATTGCTGGATAACATGGCAGTTCTGTTTTTAACTTTCTGAGGAGCCTCCATACTGTTTTCCATAGCAGGTGCGACATTATACATCCCCACCAACATTCCAATTTCTTCACATCCTTACCAACACTGGTTATTTTCTGGTTTTCTGATAATGGCCATTCTAACAGATGTGAGATGATATCTCATTGAGCTTTCAATGTGCATTTCCTGATGATTAGTGAAGTGGAGCATCTTTTAATGTGTCTGTTGGCCATTTGTGTCTCCACTTTGGATAAATGTCTATTGAAGTTGTTCGCCCATTTTTTAATCAGGTTATATGTTTTTATGCTAAGTCACAGAAGTTCCCTATGCATTTTGGATATTAACCCCTTATCAAATATATGGTTTGTAAATATTTTCACCCATTCCATAGGTTGGTTTTTCACTCTGTTGATTGTTTCTTTTGCTGTACAGAAGTTTTTTAGTTTGAAATAGTCCCACTTGTTTATTTTTATTTTTGGTGTCATATCCAAGAAATCATTACCAAGCCAATGTCAGAAAGCTTTTCCGCTATATTTTCTTCTAGGAGTTTTACAGTTTCAGGTCTTAAATTTAAGTCTTTAATATCAAGTTGATTTTTGTGAAGGTCCAATTCCATTCTTTTGTATGTGGATATCTAGTTTTCCCAGCATCATTTGTTGAAGAGACTATCCTTTCCCCATTGTGTATTATTAGCACCCTTGTCAAAGATCATTTGATCCTACATACATAGCTTTACTTCTGGGTTTTCTATTACATTCCATTGGTCTATATGTCTCTCTGTCAGTGCCAAACTATTTGATTACTGTAGCTTTGTAATATATTTTCAAATCAGGAAGTGTGAGGCCTCCTGCTTTGTTTTTCTTTCTCAGGATTGACTTGGCTATTTGGGGTCCTTTGTGGTTTCTTACATATTTTAGGATTGTTTCCTTCTATTCCTATAAAAATGCCATTGGGATTTGATAGGGATTGCACTGACTCAGTAGATTATTTGGGGTAGTATAGACATTCTGACAATATTAATTCTTCCAATTCACAAACGTGGAACATCTTTCCATTTATTTTTGTCTGCTTTAATTTCTTTTATCAGTGTTTTGTAGTTACACAATTATTCATTGTTAGTGTAGTGTTCATTGTTAGTGTATCAATGTGCACAACGGATTTTTATGTTGATTTTATAGGATGCAACTTTACTGAATTCATTTATTAGTTACAACAGTTTTTGTGGAATCTTTAGGGATTTCTATATATATGATCATATCATCTATGAACAAATATAAATCTACTACTTCCTTTACAATTTGGAAAATTGGAAATATTTCTTTCCTAACTTCTCTCTCAAGGACTTCTAGTACTATGTTGAAATGAAGTCACAAGAGTAGGCATCCTTACCTTGATCCTGATCTTAGAGGAAAAGCTTTTGGTTTTTCACCATTGAGTATGATGCTAGCTATGGGCTCTTCATATATAGCCTTTGTTATGTTAAGGTAATTTCCTTCCATTCCTAGTTTGTTGTTTCTATCGTGAAAGGGTTTTGAAATCTGTCAATGCTCTTTCTGCAGCTATTGAGGTGATCAAGTGATTTTTATGCTTTGTTCTGTTAATGTGGTGTATCACTTTGATGGATGCTTTTTTTCATGAGATGGTCAGTCAGGTTCAGCCACAAGAGGGGGACACAAGAGGGGTACAGGAAAACAAAATGTATTATACTCACAAGCCCTAGAGAGACAGAGTCACTGCATTCCATGAGGGGAACACACAGGGTGAGCACCAAGGGAGCAGGCTCCACCAAGCAGGTAGGAGCTGAGAGAAAGAGCAAGAACCCATGGGCAAGTACCTTTATTGGGGGTCTGGATGGAGTACCAAGCAAAAGGCATGAGGTGATTTCATTGGTGTGTTTGAATGTCACAGTGTGGGGAGGGCAAAAAGGGGAACTAGAGGCAGGGGCCAGCCTTATCACACTAGTGCACCGGTCACCTGAACAGGGTGCAAACAGCCTGTTTGTGGGGATGTTGGAACAGAAGTAAATAATTAAGTTTTTTAATTTACTATAAAATTTACTTTTGTATGTTTTTAAACCATCATTACCAACACAGGGATAAATTCTAATTGGTCATGGTGCATGCTCCTTTTAATGTGCTGTTGAATTCAGTTTGCTAGTATTTTGTTGAGAATTGCATTTATATTCATAAGGGATACTGGCCTGTGGTATTCTTTTCTTTTAGTTTGTTTTTTGTTTGTTTGTTTGTTTTTAATTTCTGGCTTTGGTATCAGATTAATACTGGCCTCATAAAATGAGTTTGGAAGTATTCTTTCCCCTTCAATTTTTCAGATGAATTTGAGAAGAACTGGCATGAATTATTTAGATGTTTGGTAGAATTCATGAGTGAAGCCATCTGGTCCTGGGTTTTGCTTTGTTGGGAGATATTTGAATACTGGTTCAATTGACGTACTAGTTACAGGAATGTTCAAATTTTCTGTTTCTTTATGATTCAGTCTTGGTAGGTCAAATGTTTCTAGGAATTTATCTATTTCTTCTAGATTGTCCAATTTGTTGGTGTATAACTGTTCATAGTATTCTTTTTTAATGCTTTTTTATTTCTCTGGCATCGGCTGTAATGTCTCCCCTTTCATTTGATTTTGAGTCTTCGCTCTGTTTTTCTTAATCTAACAGAAGATTTGTCAATTGTTTATTTTTTTAAAATAACAACTCAGTTTCATTTATTTTTTCCATTGTTTTTCTATTTCCTACTTTATTTCTGCTCTCATCTTTATTATTTCCTTCCTTTTGTCAGCTTTGAGCTTAGTTTGTTCTTTCTTTTCCCTGAGGTGTAGAGTTAGGTTGTTTGAGATTTTCCTTCTTTTCTATTGTAAATATATCCCTATAAACTTACTGCTATATTGCTTTTTCTGCATCCAATAAGTTTTGGTATGTTGTGTCTTCATTTTCATTTGTCTCAAAATATTTTCTAATTCCCCTTTTGATTTCTTCTTCTACCCATTAGTTGTTCAAGAGTTTAATTTTGACATATTTTGAAATTTACTTTTCCTTCTGCTATTGATTTCTAGTTTTCATTCTATGAGAGCCAGAAAAGATACTTAGTATGATTTCGATCTTCTTAAATTTTGTTTAAGAAAGCTTGTGATCTAACATGTGATCTATCCTGGAGAAATGTTGTGCTTGAGAGTGTGTATTCTGTTGTTGGGTGGATTGTTTTTTATATGTTTGTTGGGTCCATTTGGTCTTTAGTATTATTCAAGTCCTCTGTTTCCTTATTGACCTTCTGTCTGGATATTCTATCTGTTATTGAAAGTGGGATACTGAAATCTACATTACTGTGTTACTGTCTGTTTCTCCCTTCAGTTCAGCTAATGTTTGCTTCATATATTTAGGTACTCTGATGTGGAATGCATATATGTTTACAATTGTTACATCTTCCTGGGGAATTGACCCTTTTATCATTATATAATGTCCTTTATCGTCTATTGTGACAGTTTCTGACTTGAAGTCTATTTGATATATATGTGGCCACCTCTGCTGTCTCCTGTTGCCATAACCATGGAATATCATATTCCATCCTTTCACTTTCAAGTATGGGTATCCTTAAATCTGAGGTGAGTCTCCTTGTAGACAGCATAGAATTGGATCCTGTTTTTAATTCAGTCAGTCACTCCATGTCTTTTGATTGGGGAGATTAATCCATTTACATTTAAAGTAATTATTAACAGGGAAGGATTTACTATTACTATTTACTATTGCCATGTTGTTGATTGTTTTCTGTTAGTCTTGTAGTTCTTTTGTCTGTCTTTTCCTCTCTTGCTGTCTTCCATTGTGTTTCACTGATTTTTTTGTATTGACACACTTTGTTTCCTTTCTCTTTTCCTTTTGCATGTTTTCTATTGGTATTTTCTTTGTGGTTATCTTGGGGATTATATAAAGTGTCTTGAAGTTATAACAATTACTGTTTATTTTAAACCAATAATAATTTAAGTTCAATTGCATACAAAAACTCTACACATTTTGCTCTCCTTTCCCAACACTTTATGTTAGTGATGTGACAAATCACATCTTTGTATATTGTGTATTCATTAACATATTTTTATAGTTTATTTACTTTTAATTTCTATGCCAGAATTAAAAGTGATTTATGTACCACTGTTACAATATTACAATATTCTGTATTTGTCTATATATTTATATTTACCAGTGAGCTTTATACTTTCATATGCTTTTATGTTGCTGTTCAGCATATTTTTGTTCCAATTTGAAGGACTCTCTTTAGCACTCAGCAAGTCTATTAATGAACTCGCTCAGCTTTTGTTTGGGAATGTCTTTATCTCTTCTTCATTTTTAAAAGAAATTTTTGCCAGGTATAATATTGTTGGTTGACAGGTTATTTTCTTTTGGGACTTTGAAAGACTACCATCCTGCTCCCTTCTGGCCTGCAATGTTTCTGCTGAAAAATTCACTGATAGTCTTATGGGGGTTCCCATGTATATGCTAAGTCACTTTTCTCTTGCTGTTTTCAAGTCTTTGTCTTTGAATTTTGACAATTTGATTATACTGTGTCTCAGTGTGTTCTCTTTTTAAACACCAGTCCAGTGGTATTCTTGAATATGGATGTCCACTTCCTTCCCTAGATTTGGGAAGTCTTCAACCAGTTTCTTTGAATAAGGTTTCTGCCCCTTTCTCTCTTTCTTCTCCTTCTGGGACTCCTAAAATTCGATGTCTCGTAAGTCCCTTAGCTTTCTTCACTCTTTTTTTTTTTTTTTTTTTTTTTTGTGTCCCCGCGCTCTCCCTTTTTTGGCCTCTCCCTTTTCGGTTCCCCGGCCCCCGGTGCGCGACGCACAGGCGCCCGGGCACGGGCCGCCGCCCCCCCAC
>NW_021703779.1:104818359-104922802 GCF_005190385.1 Monodon monoceros | reverse complement strand
CCTCTTTTTTTTTTTTTTTTTTTTTTGCAGTACGCAGGCCTCTCACTGTTGTGGCCTCTCCCGTTGCGGATCACAGGCTCCAGATGCGCAGTCTCAGCGGCCATGGCTCACGGGCCCAGCCTCTCAGCGGCATGTGGGATCTTCCCGGACTGGGGCACGAACCTGCGTCTACTGCATTGGCAGGTGGACTCTCAACCACTGCGCCACCAGGGAAGCGCTTCACTCTTTTTCATTATCTTTTCTTTTTTGCATTTCTGACTGAATAATTTCAAATGACTTGTCTTCAAGTTCACTGATTCTTTCTTCTGCTTGATCAAGTCTGCTCCTGAACCCCTCTAGTGAATTTTTCAGTTCAGTTATTGCATTTTTTAGCTGTAAAATTTGTTTTGTTCTTTTATGTATTTTCTCTTTGCTGAAATTCTTGTTTTGTTCACACAATGTTTTCCTGAGCTCATAGAGCACCTTCATGATGGTTTTTTTTTTTTTTTTTATGGTGGCTATTTTTAATTCTTTGTCAGGTAATTCAAATACCCTCCACTTCTTTAGGGTCAGTTTCTAGAGATTTATTTTGTTCCTTTGGACAATTTTTCCCTGTTTCTTAGTGTACCTTGTAACTTTGTGTCAGTATCCATACATGTGAAGAAACCAGGCTGTATAGACTGACTTTGTATAGGGAAAGATCATCAATCATCCTGACTAGAGATTTGGGGGGCCTCTCAAACCTTTTCTGTGGATGTGACTTCTCTAACCTTCTGTGTGTAGATTCCTTATTAGAGGGATTTGCCAGTTTCTTTTTTTCAGGAGCTTTCTATCTCTTGATCCTTCTGGTATCTCTCTGCTGTCCGTTTGGACCATGGAGTAGCAACACACCACCCATCCCTTTTATTGTTTCCAGTGGCTCCCAGGTGGTAGAGTATCCTCAGTCCTATCTACATCCTGTTGGGTGAGACAGAATCCAGTTCCTCATGCAGCTCTCCAAGAAGCCAGAACATTGTACACTTGCTCCACTCTTCTCTTTCCCCCCTAAGGGAAAGGCCACAAACTGTATTATCCTCTGTCTAATTTACCATAGGCCCTTCGGAACAGTAGCATGAGTCCAGCTCTTTTATGTGCTCAGTGCCCCAGGCTTCTACTGTATGTCAGATCCTGTTCACGTTTTGAGAGAGGTGAGACAGATACCGGTCCCTCAGGTCACCCCTAAAAAAAGCCAGAATGTTGCATTCTTCTCTTTCCCCATGAGGAAAAGACTATTAAGCTGTATTGACCTTTGTATTCTGTACTACAGATCCTCTGGAGCAGCAACATGTTGCCCAGAATTTTTTTTTTTTAAGTCTTAGTGGTCTCCATGCATCTAAAGCATGATGGATCATATCAGTGCTCCAAGAAGGTGAGACAGAAGCTAGTACTTTGGGCAGCCCCCTGAAATGTCAGAACACTGGACATATGATTCCTCTTTTCCTCCCCAGGGAGAAGCCAGAAGCTGGGAGTTTCCTCCCAAGAGGATGGCACTGTGCCAGGAAAAGAGAGTATCATGAGGAGGTGACATGAATTTTCCTACTGGCTTCAATGTGGTCAGTTTCACACTCACCTGGGGTGCAGGAGCCTCTTAACCTTCTCACAAAGGAAACTGGTGCATGTATTATTGAACTGGTGTCTCTGTGAAAGGAAGGTCTGTTGCTTACTTTTCTGCCATCTTGCTGATGTCACTTCTGTGAAAACCTCATCTTGACTGGTAGAATATAGATAGAATTATTTGGGAATATTATTTTAATTCCTATGGAATTAAAGGAGATTTCCAAAGTACTATGTTAAATTAGACTTTTCTAGGATCAAAATGCATGTTTGTCATGTTCTTTTTAATACGAATCAAACACCTAAACTTTGCCTATTTTAACCACCCAACTTCACAACAGAATGTCTTGACTAAGTATCCTTTAGTTTTCATCTACTTTAGTTTTGTTTATTTATTACTTATTCATTCTTTCATTCATCCATTCTCTAATTTATTTATTAACATTCTGCACTTTAGTTAGGGGGCTTAGGAGAAACAGAGTCCACAGAGCTTAGCAAACTATGGCCCAGCTCCAAACTGACTCATCGTGTGTTTTTATTAAGGTGTTATTAGAATATGGCCACACTTATTCATTTTATCTAGGCCTATTTTCATTGTACAATGGCAGAGCTGAGCAGCTGTTACTAAGACCATATGGCCTACAAAGTATTTACTATCTGGTCCTTTATAGAAAAAAATTTGCCTACCCTCCTCTAGGCTATAGTTAGTTCTCATTATTGGCTTGTGTAGACATTCTTCTTTATATAAAATACTGATATTTATAAATGTTTGTGTTCAAATTATATTTCTGTGAATTGAATCATGTTATAGAAACCCCATCTCTAAGTTCTGTCATCCATGAAGGAACCCTTGGGAGTACAAATAGTACACTGCATGTGTTCTACTGGATTTAAATTCAAAAGAACTTTTTTATAGTAGCACCCAGATAGAACAGCGTGGTGTACCAGTGGAATGGCATCAAAGAGCATTTTACTCTTAAAAATAAGAAATATAGGCTTCCCTGGTGGCGCAGTGGTTGAGAGTCCACCTGCCAATGCAGGGGACACAGGTTCGTGCCCCAGTCTGGGAAGATCCCACATGCCGCGGAGCAGCTAGGCCCATGAGCCATGGTCGCTGAGCCTGCGCTCCTCAATGGGAGAGGCTACAACAGTGAGAGGCCCGCGTACCACAAAAAATAAAAAATAAAAAAATAAGAAATATGTCTTTTATAATTCACTATTTAAAAATTCTGTTTTGAAAACAGGATATACACAGAAACACCATACACCCGAAGTTGAGGTTGTTAATTATCACCCTGCACTTTTAGTGGAATACTTAATGTTCATTTGAAACCTAATTGTGATTATTTATTAATTTCCTGCTCTATTTATTTTAAACCTGTATTTTTTTAATGAGAGGCTGTTTTAAAGTAAGTTGCACTTCTACCTTTACTTAGAATGTATTTTTACCCACATAGAGTGTAGTTTATACATATAAATATATTTTTCATGAATAATTGCAAACTAGAAGGCTATTTCTAATGTGTATATTTTATTACTTTATGTAAGAATCTTCCAAGATCTTTCTGTAGCTATATCATATTCCTTTTATAACTTTCCAAAATACAGCCAAGTAAAGATATCTCAGAGAGTAATAAAATTCATTTTACTTAGTCATGTGTACATTTTAAATAGAAGAGATCATTTCGATAACCAAACAAGATGCTATCTGGCAGCAAATGTAGTAGAACTCATTTGACATGTTTCTTTATCCATTTTCTGGTCCTCTGGTTAGAAATGGAGGGGGAAAAAATGAATTCAGCATTTCTCAGAAATTACACATCATTATAAAAATAATATAAATATCCAACTTCTCTTAAAAAAGCTAATCAGCTTCTCCTTTAGATTTTTACTGTAAAAAATTAGCTCATAAAATGATTTTGCCTCCATAAACGAAAACAACATAATTAGATTCCAAATAAAATGTAAGTATCCCACCACATAAAACTCTATGGTAGAGAGACGTTCAAGATGGCAGAGGAGTAATACGTGGAGATCATCTTCCTCCCCACAAATACATCTACATGTGGAACAAACCCTAGAGAACACCTGACCAGTGGCAGAAGACCTCAGACTTCCCAAAAGGCAAAAAACTCCCCACGTATCTGGGTACAGCAAAAGAAAAAAGAAAAAACAGAGACAAAAGACTAGAGACAGGACCTGCACCTCTGGGAGGGAGCTGTGAAAGAGGAAAAGTTTCCACAAACTAGGAAGCTCCTTCACTGGCGGAGACATGAGGTGGCAGGGGTAAAGCTTCAGAGCCACGGAGCAGAGTGCAATAGGGGTGCAGAGGGCAAAGCGGAGAGATTCCCACACAGAGAACCAGTGACGACTAGCACTCACCAGCCTGAGAGGCCTGTCTGCTCACCCGCTGAGGCAGTTGGGGGCTGGGAACTGAGGCTCGGGATTTGGAGGTCAGATCCCAGGGAGAGGACTGGAGTTGGCTGCATGAACACAGCCTGAAGGGAGCTACTGTGCCACAGCTAGCCGGGAGGGAGTCCGGGAAAAAGTCTGGAACTGCCGAAGAGGAAAGAGACCATTGTTTAGGGGTGCACAAGGAGAGGGGATTCAGAGCACTGCCTAAACAAGCTCCAGAAATGGGCAGGAGCCGCGGCTATCAGCGCAGACACCTGAGATGGGTATGAGACGCTAAGGTTGCTGCTGCAGCCACCAAGAAGCCTGTGTGTGAGCACAGGTCACTATCCACACCTTCCCTCCCAGGAGTCTGTGCAGCCCGCCACTGCCAGGGTGCCGTGATCCAGGGACAATTTCCCCGGGAAAATACGTGGCGCGCCTCAGGCTGTTGCAATGTCACATTGGCCTGAGCCACCACAGGCTAGCCCAGCATTCTGTACCCCTCCCTCCCGTCAGCCTGACTGAGCCAGAGCTACCTAATCAGCTGCTACCTTAACCCTGACCTGTCCGGACAAAGAACAGATGCCCTCAGGGGACCGACATGCACGGAGGAGACAAATCCAAAGATGAACCCTAGGAGCTGCGTGAACAAAGAAAAGAAAGGGAAATTTCTCCCAGCAGCCTCAGGAGGAGCAGATTAAATCTCCACAATCAACTTGATGAACGCTGCATCTCTGGAATACCTGAATAGACAACGAATCACTGCAAAATTCAGATGGTGGACGTTGGGAGCAACTGTGGACTTCGGGTTTGCCTTCTGTATCTAATTTGTTTCTGGTTTTACGTTTATCTTAGTTTAGTATTTTCAGTTTATTATCATTGGTAGATTTCTTTAGTGATTTGGTTGTTCACTTCCGGTTTTTTACATATAAATATATTTTTTTCCTTTTCGTGCGTATGTGTATGTGTATGCTTCTTTGTGTGATTTTGTCTATATAGCTTTGCTTTTACCATCTGTCCTAAGGTTCTGTCTGTACATTTGCTTTGTTAGTTTCTTTGTTTGTTTTAGTATAGTTTTTAATGCTTGTTATCATTGGTGAACTTGTTTTTTGGTTTGGTTGCTCTCTTTTTTCTTTTTTAATACTTTTTAATTTTATATAATTTTTTAATTTTAATAAATTTTTTTATTTTATTTTTTCTTTCTATCTTTCCTTCTTTTTTCCTCGCTTTTCTTCTGAGCCGTGGGGCTGACAGGGTCTTGGTGCTCTGGCCGGGTGTCAGGCCTGTGCCTCTGAGGTGGCAGAGCCGAGTTCAGGAAACTGGTCCACCAGAGATCTCCCAGCTCCACATAATATCAAACAGCGAAAACTGTCCCAGAGATCTCCATCTCAAGGCTAAGACCCAACACCACTCAACGACCAGCAAGCTACAGTGCTGGACACCCTATGCCAAACACCTAGCAAGACAGGAACACAACAATAGGCATTAGCAGAGAGGCTGCCTAAAATCATAATAAGTTCACAAACACCCCAAAACACACCACCGGATGCAGTGCTGCCCACCAAAAAGACAGGATCCAGCCTCATCCACCAGAACAGATGCACCAGTCCCCTCTACAAGGAAGCCTAGACAACCCACCGAACCAACCTTACCCACTGGGGGCAGACATCGAAAGCAACGAGAACTACGAGCCTGCAGCCTGCGAAAAGGAGACCCCAAACACAGGAAGTTAAGCAAAATGAGAAGACAGAGAAACACACAGCAGATGAAGGAGCAAGGTAAAACCCCACCAGACCAAACAAATGAAGAGGAAATAGGCACTCTACCTGAAAAAGAATTCAGAATAATGATAGTAAAGATGATCCAAACTCTTGGAAACAGAATGGAGAAAATAAACGAAACATTTAACAAGGACCTAGAAGAACTAAAGAGCAAAGAAACAATGATGAACAACACAATAAATGAAATTAAAAATTATCTAGAAGGAATCAATAGCAGAATAACTGAGGCAGAAGAACAGATAAGTGTCCTGGAAGATAAAATAGTGGAAATAACTACCACAGAGCAGAATAAAGAAAAAAGAATGAAAAGAGTTGAGGACAGTCTTAGAGACCTCTGGGACAACATTAAACTCATGAACATTCAAATTATAGGGGTCCCAGAAGAAGAAAAAAAAAAAAAGGTAGTGAGAAAATATTTGAAGAGATTATAGTTGAAAACTTCCCTAATATGTGAAATGAAATAGTCAAGTCCAAGAAGCACAGAGAGTTCCATACAGGGCAAAGCCAAGGAGAAACACACCAAGACACATATTAATCAAACTACCAAAAATTAAATACAAAGAAAAAATATTAAAAGCAGCAATGGAAAAGCAACAAATAACATACAACAGAATCCCCATAAGCTTAACAGCTGATCCTTCAGCAGAAACCCTACAAGCCAGAAGGGAGTGGAAGGATATATTTAAAGCAATGAAAGGGAAAAACCTACAACCATGATTACTCTATCCAGCAAGGATATCATTCAGATTTGACAGAGAAATTAGAACCTTTACAGACAAGCAAAAGCTAAGAGAATTCAGCACCACCAAACCAGCTTTACAATAAAGGAACTTCTCTAGGCATGAAACACAAGAGATAGAGAACACCTACAATAACAAACCCAAAACAATCAAGAAAATGGTAATAGGAACATACATACTGTTAACTGCTTTAAATGTAAAGGGATTAAATGCTCCAACCAAAAGACATGGACTGGCTGAATGGATACAAGAAGAAGACCCATACATATGCTGTCTACAAGAGACCCACTTCAGACCTAGGGACACATACAGACTGAAAGTGAGGGGATGGAAAAAGATATTCCATACAAATGGAAATCAAAAGAAAGCTGGATTTAAATGATAAATTAAACAAGATGGACTTAATTGATATTTATAAGACATTCCATCCAAAAACAACAGAATACACTTTCTTCTCAAGTGCTCATGGAACATTCTCCAGAATAGATATCTTGGGTCACAAATCAAGCCTTGGTAAATTTAAGAAAACTGAAATCGTATCAAGTTTCTTTTCTGACCACAATGCTATGAGCCTAGATATCAATTACAGGAAAAGATCTGTAAAAAATACAAACACATGGAGACTAAAAAATACACTACTAAATAACCAAGATACCACCACAGAAATCAAACAGGAAATCAAAAAATACCTTGAAACAAATGACAATGAAAACACGACGATCCAAAACGTATGGGATGCAGCAAAAGCAGCTCTAAGAGGGAAGTTTATAGCAATACAATC
This sequence comes from Monodon monoceros, assembly GCF_005190385.1. NCBI lineage: Eukaryota > Metazoa > Chordata > Mammalia > Artiodactyla > Monodontidae > Monodon > Monodon monoceros. Next base: position 104,915,534 of record NW_021703779.1, on the reverse strand, counting down.
CTACCTCAAGAAACAAGACACCTCAAATAAACAACCTAACCTGACAACCAAAGCAATTAGAGAAAGAACAAACAAACCCCAAAGTTAGCAGAGGAAATGGAATCATAAAGATCAGATCAGAAATATATGAAAAAGAAATGAAGGAAACAATAGCAAAGATCAATAAAACTAAAAGGTGGTTCTTTGAGAAGATAAACAAAATTGATAAACCATTAGCCAGACTCAAGAAAAAAAGGGAGAAGACTCAAATCAATAGAATTAGAAATGAAAAAGAAGTAACAACTGATGCTGCAGAAATATAAAGGATCATGAGAGATTACTACAAGCAACTCTATGCCAATAAAATGGACAACCTGGAAGAAATGCACAAATTCTTAGAAAAGCACAACCTTCTGAGACTGAACCAGGAAGACAGAAAATATGAACAGACCAATCACAAGTACTGAAATTGAAACTGTGATTTAAAATCTTCCAACAAACAAAAGCCCAGGACCAGAAGGCTTCACAGGTGAATTCTATCAAATATCTAGAGAAGAGCTAACACCTATCCTTCTCAAACTCTTCCAAAATATAGCAGAGGGAGGAACACTCCCAAACTCATTCTACGAGGCCACCATCACCTTGATAACAAAACCAGACAAAGATGTCACAAAAAAAGAGAACTACAGGCCAATATTACTGATGAACACAGAAGCAAAAATCCTCAACAAAATACTAGCAAACAGAATCCAACAGCACATTAAAAGGAACATACACCATGATCAAGTGGGGTTTATCCCAGGAATGCAAGGACTCTTCAATGTATGCAAATCAATCAATGTGATACACCATATGAACAAATTGAAGGAGAAAAACCATATGGTCATCTCAATACATGCAGAAAAAGCTTTTGACAAAATTCAACACCATTAAGATAAAATCCCTCCAGAAAGTAGGCATAGAAGGGACTTACCTCAATACAATAAACGCCATATATGACAAACCCACAGCCAACATCGTTCTCAATGGTAAAAAACTTAAACCATTTCCTCTAACATCAGGAACAAGACAAGTCTGCCCACTCTCACCACTATTATTCAACATAGTATTGGAAGTTTTAGCCACAGCAATCAGAGAAGAAAAAGAAATCGAAGGAATCCAAATTGGAAAAGAAGAAGTAAAACTCTCACTGTTTGCAGATGACATGATACTACACATAGAGAATCCAAAGGATGCCAACAGAAAACTACTAGAGTTAATCAATGAGTTGGGTAAAGTAACAGGATATAAAATTAATGCACAGACATCTCTTGCATTCCTTTACACTAATGATGAAAAATCTGAAAAAGAAATTAAGAAAACACGCCCATTTACCATTGCAACAAAAAGAATAAAATACCTATGAATAAACCTAACTAAGGAGACAAAAGACCTGTATGGAGAAAACTATAAGAAACGGATGAAAGGAATTAAAGATGATACAAACAGATGGAGAGATATACCATGTTCTTGGATTGGAAGAATCAACATTGTGACAATGACTATAGTACCCAAAGCAATCTACAGATTCAATACAATCCCTATCAAACTACCAGTGGCACTTTTCACAGAACTAGAACAAAAATTTCCCAATTTGTATGGAAACACATAAGACCCCGAATAACCAAAGCAATCTTGAGAAAGAAAAATGGAGCTGGAGGAAGCAGGCTCCCTGACTTCAGACTATACTACAAAGCTACAGTAATCAAGACAGTATGGTACTGGCACAAAAACAGAAATATAGATCAATGGAACAGGATTGAATGCCCAGGGATAAACCCATGCACATATGGTCACCTTATCTTTGATAAAGGACACAAGACTATACAATGGAAAAAAGACAGCCTCTTCAATAAGTGGTGCTGGGTAAATTGGAGAGCTACATATAAAAGAATGAAATTAGAACATTCCCTAACACCATACACAAAAATAAACTCAAAATGGGTTAAAGACCTAAATATAAGCCAGACACTATCAAACTCTTAGAGGAATACATAGGTAGAACACACCATGACATAAATCACAGCAAGATCCTTTTTGACCCACCTGCTAGAGAAATAAAAACAAAAATAAACAAATGGGACCTAATGAAATTTAAAAGCTTTTGCACAGCAAAGGAAAACATAATTGAGACAAAAAGACAACCCTCAGAATGGGAGAAAATATTGCAAATGAAGCAACTGACAAAGGATTAATCTCCAAAATTTATAAGCAGCTCATGTAGCTCCATATCAAAAAAACACACAACCCAATAGAAAAATGGGCAGAAGACCTAAATAGGCATTTCTCCAAAGATGATATACAGATTGCCAACAAACACATGAAAGGATGCTCAACATCACTAATTATTAGAGAAATGCAAATCAAAACTACAATGAGGTATCACCTCACACCAATCAGAATGGCCATCATCAAAACATCTACAAACAATAAATGCTGGAGAGGGTGTGGAGAAAAGGGAACCCTCTTGCACTGTTGGCGGGAATATAAATTGATACAGCCACTATGGAGAACAGTATGTAGGTTCCTGAAAAAACTAAAAATAGAACTACCATATGACCCAGCAATCCCACTACTGGCCATATACCCTGAGAAATCCATCATTCAAAAAGAGTCACGTACCATAATGTTCATTGCAGCACTATTTACAATAGCCAGGACATGGAAGCAACCTAAGTGTCCACTGACAGATGAATGGATAATGAAGATGTGGCACATATATACAATTGGAATATTACTCAGCCATAAAAGGAAACGAAGTTGAGTTACTTGTAGTGAGGTGGATACACCCAGAGTCTGTCATAGAGTGAAGTAAGTCAGAAAGAGAAAAATACCATATGCTAAGACATATAAATGGAATCTAAAAAAAAAAAAAAGAAAAAGGTTCTGATGTACCTAGGGGCAGGACAGGAATAAAGACGCGGACGTAGAGAATGCACTTGAGGACACGCGGAGGGGGAAGGTTAAGCTGGGACGCAGTGAAAGCGTGGCATGGACATATATACACTAACCAATGTAAAATAGATAGCTAGTAGGAAGCAGCCACATAGCACAGGGAGATCAGCTTAGTGCTTTGTGACCACTTAGAGGGCAGGGAGATGCAAGAGGGAGGGGATATGGGGATATATGTATGCATATAGCTGATTCACTTTGTTATACAGGAGAAACTAACACCCCATTGCAAAACAATTATACTCCCAATAAAGATGTTAAAGATGTTTTTTGTTAAAAACAAAAAACTATGGTCATGATTAACAATGTCAATTTCTAACGTACAATGCTTGTCTCTATGTTCCATTTTCAAACATAGACTATGTCACTTTTAACAGCAAATTTTAAAACACATATTTTATACTTTTAACTTTAAAATCTTCTTTGGTGTCATTTCACTGGCTCACCAAGTCACCTCTAGCTACGTTCTGCTATAAAGTACTTCTCTGTTTAGAAATTTAAACCTCCAGTATTTGTGCCATTACACTAAAACATACCTTTTATCTTTTTGCTTAAATAATGGTGGATGCTTCCAATCCTCCCATTTCTTTAGTTTGTTAAGCAAAATCACAGAGTAGATTCAAGTGACCTTGGATATCTTTTATTTTAAAAAGAAATGTTTCTTTGTTAAGAGATTCTGTGTACTTTGGCAATGATTCTCATGGTGAGATCAAAGGCTATCAGTGGCAACCCATTAATTTAGTGCCAATTCTGCTCTTACTAAGCTTAGCTAATTCAAGATAGCAAGTACTAGCGTTAGTCCCAATCTGAGTTCATTGAACCTGCTTAAGCAACTGATATGAGAGTAAGTCAAAAGTTGTCTTATTTTTAAGGTGGTTCACTCATCACCTTCATTCTTTTATCACATACAGTCTTAATTTGTCTTAATTTAATTTAAGTAACCAATAAACATTAAGGACCTACTCTCTATACTATGTAAAAGATACTGTATTGGGCTCTACTGGTCATAGATAAAAAAGGTAAAAAGCAATATATATGTAAAACTAAGATGCAGTAGATATTACATAAGTTCCTTTAATATTAATAAATGGAAATCTATCCCATTATTTGACAAGAAATTAATACTCTAGTTAGGATTTAGGTTAGTGGAAGACATCAGAGTATCTGCTTTCAATTATTCCTTCCAACAAAAGATTTTTAGCTGTAAATTTAGTCACGAAGTTTTACCAGTATCAGGGAAAAACACAAAGTGTTCTTCTGCACTGAAGAAAAGCTAAAAACATTGGCAGAAAAAAATAAAACCAACACACCACATTACAGGATTTGGAACATTTTTTAATAATGACACAAGTTTCTCTATTCATTCTATTATGGGAATGGAGTAGCAAACCTTGAGTTGCTTTTTGAATAAAAACATTGAAATAGCCAAAGAAAATATGGGCTTCGGCGACAATGAAGTAGTCTGTTTAATATTTCCTCTTCATATCCAGGACCTCTTGGTCATTCATGAGAATGGGATACTTTGACTGGCTGCTGCTATTGGGATCTTGGGATTTTGGAACGTTTGGTCATTGTGTAAGGAAAACAGAAGGAAAAACGCCAAAATGGAAAAGAGGTTTTAGTGCTCAGATATTCTATCTAGCTCTGTAAATTCAAGCTTGTCCCCCAAATTGGCATGGAAATTCACCAAGTATGTATTTTCATTTATTGTTTTTCACTTTTTATTTTAAAATAATTTTAGACTTACACAAAGTTTGCAAAAACAATACACAGTTCTACCATATGACCCAGCAATCCCACTACTGGGCATATACCCAGAGGAAACCATAATTCAAAAAGACACATGCACCCCAATGTTCATTGCAGCATTATTTACAATAGCCAGGATATGGAAGCAATCTAAGTGTCCATCAACAGAGGAATGGATAAAAAAAGATGCAGCACATATATACAATGGAATATTAGCCATAAAAAGGAAAGAAAATGGGTCATTTGTAGATACGTGGATGGACCTAGAGACTGTCATACAGAGTGAAGTAAGTCAGAAAGAGAAAAACAAATATAGTATATTAACACATATATGTGAAATCTAGAAAAATGGTATAGATGATCTTATTTGCAAAGCAGAAAGAGAGACACAGACATAGAGAACAAATGTATGGACACCAAAGGGGGAAGGGGGGAGATGAATTGGGAGACTGGGATTGACATATATACACTATTGATATTATGTATAAAATAGATAACTATATAGCTCAGGGAACTCTACTCAATGCTCTGTGGTGACCTAAATGGGAAGGAAATCCAAAAAAGAGGGGATATATGTATACATATAACTGATTCACTTTGCTGTACAGTAGAAACTAACACAACATTGTAAAGCAACTATACTCCAATAAAAATTAATTTTAAAAAATACACAGTTCTATTTAATGCCTTCACTCAGCTTATGTCTTTCATAGCCATAGTAAAGTTATCAAAACTAAGAAATTAACTTTGGTATGCTACTAATAGCTAAACTACACATTTTGGATTTCACCAGTTTTTCCAATGATGCCATTTTTTTTTAAAGTCTTTATTGAATTTGTTACAATATTGCTTCTGTTTTATGTTTTGGGGTTTTTTTGGCTGTAAGGCACATGGGATCTTAGCTCCCCAACCAGGGATCAAACCCGTACCCCCTCCACTGGAAGGCAAAGTCCTAACCACTGGACCTCCAGGGAAGTCCCAATGATGCCATTTTTTAAATCTTTTTTTAATTTTAAAATTTGTAATTGTGGTAAAATACACATAACATAAAATTTACCATTCTAACCATTTTGATTACATACTTTAGAAGTATTAAACATATTCACATTGTGCAACTCATCTCCAGAAATTTTTCATATTGCAAAACTGAAAGTCTATACCCATAAACAAAAGCTCCCCATATCTCTTCCCCCAGGCCCTGGCAACCACCATTCTTTTTTTTTCTATTGAGTTTGACTATTCTAGATACTTTATATAATTGGAATCATACAGTATGCATTTTTTTGTGATGGGCTGATTTCACTTAACATAGTGATCTCAAGGTTCACCCATGCTGTAGCATGTAGCAAACTGTCCTTTCTTATTAGGACTGAATAATATTCCATTGTATGTATATACTACATTTTGTTTATTCCTTCATCCACCAATGGACATGTGGGTTGCTTCCACCTTTTGGCTATTGTGGAGAATGCTATGAACATGGGTATACAAATATCTCTTCAAGACTCTGCTTTCAATTCTTTAGGATATATATCCAGAAGTTGAATTGTTGTATTTTTATTTATTTTTATTGTGAAGTATAAAACACCTAGAGAAGAGTGCACAAAATGGAAATGAACAACTTAAATGAGTTTTGACAAAGTGAACATCTATGTAACTCCTAGCCAATTGAGATCATTACCCCAGAACACTCTCCAAATCCTACTCCTTCCCTATCAGTACTCCTTCATTCTTCTCTGAATTTAACCACTCTTAATTTCTAAACATCACAGTTCAGATTTGCGTATTTGGGGACTTTTTATAAATTGACTAAAACAATATATATTCTTTTGTGCCTAGCATGTTTCATTCACATATATATATATTTGTAAGAGTCACCCATGTGATTGGTTGGTTACATGTAGCTGTAATTCATTCATTTTCATTATCACATGCTATTCACTGTGTGATGATAACACAATTTCTTTATCAATTCTACTCTCGACGGGCATCTGGATTCTTTCAAGTTTAGGGATACTCCAAATAATTCCGCTATGAACATTCTTATATATCTTTCTTGCGGCAAATGTACACATATTTCTTTAGGGTATTTATCTAAAAGTGAAAATCTTGTGTTGCTCCACATTATTGCCAATATTTGGTATTTTTCATCATTTTCATTATAGTCATTCTGGTGGTAAAATCTTGTGGTGCATTTAATTTTCATTTTCCTAATTACTAATGAAGAGCACATTTACACAATTTATTGGTCATTTGAATGTCTTCTTTTGTGAGTGTCGGTTTAAATCCCCACCTATTTTTTATTAGGTTGTCTATATTTTCCTTATTGATTAGTACAAGTTCTTCAGATGTTCTGGATATGAGTCTTTTGTCCGTTATGTGTGTTATAAATGATTTTTTCCACTCTGTGTCTTGGCTCTATTTTTAAACTCTATTAATGATGTATGTTTATCAAGCTTTTCTCTTATATTAGTGCTTTTCAGTCCTCTTTAATAAATCTTTTCCTACCTGAAGTTCACGTAGATAGTCTTGTGTTATCCTGTAGACATTGTGTCATTTTGCCTTTGATTTTAGGATGTGGAATATGCATTTGCATATGCTGTGAGGGGCCAAATTTACTTTATTTTCCATATGAAAATCCAAGTGACCCAGCAACAGTTATTAAAAAGATTGTCTTTTCCTCACTGTTCTGCAGTCTCCTTTGCCCATATATGTGAAGGTCTTTTTTTTTACTCTATTTTCCTTTGTCTTTTATCCAACCCAGTGCCAATACTACATTCTCTTCATTACTGTACCTTTAAAATGGACACTGATATCAAGTAGGCCATTTTCTTCAACATTGTTGCACTATTCTTGGCCCTTAGTATTTCAATAATAAATCTTAGAATCAGTCAAGTTCCACTTAAAATCTATTGGTATTTAGTTGGAATTGCACTAACTTTTTAAAATTGCATTTTTTTATTGATACATAAGTCACATACCATAAACTTTACCATTTTAAGGTGTACACTTCAGTGGGTTTTAGTAATTCACAATGCTGTGCAACCACCACTATCTATTTCCAGAATATTTTCATCACCCCAAACTGAAACCTCATATTTGTTAGTAGTCATTCCCAATTCTCTCTTTCCCAACCCTCTGGCAACAAATCTACCTTCTGTATCTATGGGTTTGCCTGCTCTGGACATGATATAAATGGAAACATAGAGGTATCCTTTTGTGGTTAGCTTCATTCACTTAACATGTTTTCCAAGGTTCATCCATGTTGTAGTATGCATCAGTACTTCATTCCTTTTTAATGGCTAAATAACAACCCACTGTATGGACACACCAATTAAGTTTATCTATTCATCACACCAATTATGTTTATCTATTCATCAACTGCTGGACACTTGGCTTGTTGGCACATTTTCACCATTATGAATAATGTTGCTATGAATAATTTGTCTACAACTTTTGTGTGGACATATGTTTTCATTTCTCTTGTGTATAAACCTAGGAGTGGAATTTCTGGATCAGAGGGTAACTGTTTAACCATGTGAGGAACTGCCAGACTGTTTTCCAGAGCACCTTCACCATTTTACATTTCCACCAACAATGTATAAGGGCTCAAATTACACCACGTCTTTACCAACTTTCCTTATTGTCATTTTTTTTAATCTGCAATCCCCTAACAACTAATGATGTTGCATATCTTTTCATGTGCTTGTTGGCCATTTGTATATCTTCTTTGGAGAAAAGTCTATCTGGATCCTTTGTCCATTTTACAATTGGGTTGTTTGTATTTTGGTGATTGAGTTCTAAGAGTTCTTTACATATTCTGGATACAAATCCCTTGTCAGATAAATCATGAGCAAATATTTCCTTCCATACTATAGGTTGTCTTCAGTTTCTTGATAATGCCCTTTGAAGGATACAAGTTTACAATTTTGATGTAGTCCAGTTATCTATTTTTTTCTTTTATTGATTATACTTTTAGTGTCATAACTAAATAAATAGTGAGCTAATCCAAGATCATATTTATACCTGTCTTCCTCTAAGGATTTTACAACTTTAACTCTTGTATTTGGGTCCATTTTGAGTTAGTCTGTGCCTATGGTGTGAGGTAGGAATCAAAATTCATTCTTATGCATGTGGATAAACACTTATTCCAGCACCATTTGTTGAAAAGATTACTTTTTACCCCACTGAATGGTCTTGGCACCCTTGTCAAAAATCAATTGATCATACACAGCAAAAGACACCATAAACAAAACGAAAAGACAACCTACAAGCTGCGAGAAAATAGTCACAAACATGCGACCGACAAGGCCTTAATTTGCAAAATATACAAGCAGCTCATGCAGCTCAATATCAAAAAAACAAACAACCCAATCAAAAAATAGGCAGAAGACCGAAATAGACATTCTCCAAAGAAGATACACAGATGGCCAACAGACACACGAAAAGATGCTCAACATCATTCATTATTAGAGAAATGCAAATCAAAACCAGAATGAGGTATCACCTCACACCAGTCAGAATGACCATCATCAAAAAGCCTACAAACCGTAAATGCTGGAGAGGGTGTGGAGGAAAGAGAACCCTCCTATACTGTTGGTGGGAATATAAACTGGTGCAGCTACTATGGAAAACAGTATGGAGGTTCCTTAAAAAACTAAAAATAGAGTTATCATATGACCCAACAATCCCACTCCTGGGCATATTTCCAGAAAAGATGAAAATTCTAATTTGAAAAGATATTCGCATCCCAATATTCATAGCAGCACTATTTACAATAGCCAAGACATGGAAGCAACCTAAGTGTCCATCAACAGATGACTGGATAGAGAAGATATATATACACAATGGAATATTACTCAGCCATAAAAAAGAATGAAATATTGCCATTTGCAGCAACATGGATGGACCTAGAGATTACTGTACTAAGTGAAGTCAGAGAGAGAAAGACAAATGTTATATAATATCATATATATAGGGAATCTAAAAAAATAATACAAATGAGCTTATTTACAAAACAGAAACAGACTCATGACAGAAAGCAAACTTATGGTTACCAAGGGGAAAGCCAGGCAGCAGGGGAGGGATATATTAGGAGCATGGAATTAACATATACAAACTACTATACATAGAACAGATAAGCAACAAGGATTTACATTATAGCACAGGGAACAATATTCAATATCTTGTAATAACCTATAATGAAAAATAATCTGAAATATATATATATATATATAAAACAATCACTTTACTGTATACCTGAAACTAACACAATATTGTAAATCAACTATATTTCAATTTGAAAAAAAAAGCATGAGGGGAACTCTGAGAATCAAGGGGGGAAAAAAAGGATAACCAACACAGATTTTTTTAAAAATTGAGGTGAGGGTCACATAACACAATTAACCATTTTAAAGTGAACATTTCAGTAAATCAACTATACTTCAATAAAAAATAAAATGAACAGTTAGAGAAAGGAAGGAAGGAAGGAAGGAAGGGAGGGAGGGAGGGAGGGAGGAGGGGGGAAGGGAGAGGGAGGGAAGGAGGGGGAGAGAGGGAGGGGGAGGGGAGGGGAGGGAGGGGGAGGGGAGGGGAGAGAAAAAGTAAGAAATGAAATAAAATCTACGGCTTAATGCTTTTCATCAGTTTTGGAAAATCCTTGACTATTATCACGTCAAAGATTGTTTCTGCTTCATTTTCTTTCTCTTTTCAACATGTGACTACATTACAATATGTGTTAGAACTCCTCCTATACCCCTTATGCTCTTACATTCTTTTTCTGTATGCTTTAAAATTTTTTTCTCTTTGCTTCAGTCTACATATTTACTCTAACATATTCCATTTCCCTACATAACTCTTCAGCTGAGTCTAATCTCTTAAACCCATCGAGTTCTTAATTTCATTCATTGTATTTCTTAGTTTTAAAATTTTTATGTGGCTCTCTTTTATAGTTTTTAGGGTTTTGTTATGTTTTTTGTTTATAATCCTTGATCTTAATAGGCAGTTATTTTAAAGTTTGGTTTTCAGAATTCTATGATCAGAATTTTCTGTGTTTCTCTCTTTGTTGTGTATTGTTTTCTTTTTGTTCATCTGTTTGGTTTTGGTCACCCTGTTTCACTATCTTCATGTGCCTGGCTGGTTTTTTATTGTGGACTGGCTGTTGTATATTAACATCATAAAAAATATACTGAGGCCTAGGATGATGTTGTCTTCCTCCATAGAGGATTTGCATTTGCTTCTGGGAAAAGGGCTAGGATACTAATCATGTAGATCAGTGTAATCCAGTTATAGAGTTTGAGATTATTTGAAGTATACCTTTAGTCCCCCAACAGTGCCAGAGTATTTCTAGGTCACCCTTAATCTAAGTTATAATTCTTTGGAGTCTGAACCCAAAGCATAAAGGGTTTACAAAGTTTCCCACTCTGTGGTGAGCCATAGATACCCCTATAAACTGTGTTCAGCTTCTCAGGCTCTCAACAGCCTCTTCCAAAATCAACAAGTATCCCTTGAGAAAAAGCTGCCCCAAAGCAGAACTCAGTTTCCTTCTTCTACCCAGTTCTCAACTCCATAATTCTTCAATACCAGTTAATTTTCCTATGTCTTCCAATAGATGCTTTTAAACATTTTGTTCAGGTGTTTTCTAGGTGTTCTCAGTAGGCAAGTTGGTCAGCATTAGCTATTTAGCTAGTCTGCCACAGGAAGTGGAAGTTTTCCTAAATAGAACTTTAATTAAAAACTTCAAATTTCTTCCAACCAGTATGTTGAAACTTGAGTGCTTTCTCCTTTCCCTGCCCTAAGGTTCAACTGTTACCCCAAAAATAGACCAAGAGGAAAGGGGAAAGGGGAAAGGAGGAAAATGAAAAATAATACACAACCTGGATAAGTCTTCTGATCATTCAAGAAGTAGTTTTATGTTAATAATAAAATGTGCATTAATTAAATTGGGGTAATCACTATGATGAATATTGAACACTACTTATTTCTAAAACTTTAATTCCCAAACTTATTATTGATTAGTCCCTCCTTTCCCTCTGATCTAAATGCCACTTCTGTCATATACCAATTTCTTATTTATGTACAGTTCTGTTCTACTGGTCCATTTCTTCCTCTCTACCCCATCTCCTTCTCTCCTTCTCCCTCCCTCTCTTCCTCCCCACAATACGGCACTTTATTTTTGTACCTTTATAATATGTCTTAGAAACTAGCAGCTAAAATGGACCTTTCTTTTTCCTCAAATTGTTTTGATAATTCTTCACCATTTTTCCACTGATCTGTGAAAAAACTAGTTGTCACTGACTGTGCACTGAATTTATAAGTAAATTTAATGAGAATTGATATCTTGACAATATTGAATCCTTGCCTTCCACCATTATGTATCTTTAATTTACACTACACTTTGGACACTTAATAAAGTTATAAATATAATTTTCTCTAAATAGTTCTTAAACATCAGTTGTTAGACTTACACCTAGTTACCTCATGAATCTTTTGAGAATATGATTTTTTTTAATTTCAATTGCAATTTCTAGTTGCTGTTCCTGGTGTGTAGGATCACTACTGGGTTTTGTACATATTAACATTAGGTCCGAGACCTTCAAGATGGCAGAGAAGACATGGGTATCACCTTCCTCCCCACAAATACATCAAAAATACATCTACATGTGGAACAAATGCTACAGAACACCTACTGTACACTGGCAAAAGACCTCAGATTTCCCAAAAGGCAAAAAACTCCCCATGTACCTGGGTACGGCAAAAGAAAAAATAAAAAACAGAGACAAAAGAATAGGGACATGACCCGCACCTCTGGGAGGGAGCTGTGAAGGAGAAAATATTTCCACACACTAGGAAGCCCCTTCACTGGCAGAGATGGCACGTGGGTGGGGTGGGGGGAGCTTTGGAGCCACAGAGGAGAGCGCAGCAACAGGAGGGCAGAGGACAAAGCGAAGAGATTCCCGCAGACAGGATCAGTGCTGACCAGGACTCACCAACCTGAGAGGCTTGTTTGCTCACCTGCTGGGGCGGGCGGGGGCTAGGAGCTGAGGCTCCGGTTTCGGAGGTCAGACCCAAGGAAGAGGACTGGGGATGGCGGCAAGACAGCCTGAAGGGGGCTAGTGCACCACAGCTAGCCTGGAGGGAATCCTGGAAAAAGTTTGGAAGTGCCTAAAAGTCAAGAGACCTTTGTTTCTGGGTGCACGAGGAGAGGGGATTCCTTCCCACTGTGCCCACAGAAGGCAGAGCACCACCTCAACAAGCTCCAGAGACGGCCACGAGCCACGACTATCAGTTCAGACCCCAGAGACAGGCATGAACCGCTAATGCTTCTACCCATGTCACCAAGAATCCTGTGTGCAAATGAGGTCACTACCCACACCCCCAGTGAGCCTGTGCAGCATACCACTGCCCGGGTTCCACTATCCAGGGACAACTTCCCTGGGAGAACACACGGCACGCCTCAGGCTGTGGCAACGTCATGCCAGCCTCTGCCACCTCAGGCTCACTGACCATTCCAATTATAACTACCATACCCCTCCCTCTCCCCCGCCTCAGTGAGCAAGAGAGCCCTAATCAGCACCTGCTTTAACCCCCTCCTGTCTGGGCGGGGGGGAAAAAGACGCCTGAGGGCAGCCTACATGCAGAGGCAGAGCCACAACCAAAGCTGAAGCCCAGGAGTTGTGTGAACAAAGAAGAGAAAGGGAAATTTCTCAGTGCAGCCTCAGGAGCAGCAGATTAAATCCCCATAATCAACTGGATAAACGCCGCATCTGTGGAACACCTGAATAGACAACAAATGTTCCCAAAATTGAGGCGGTGGACTTTGTGAGCAACTGTAGGCTTGGGGTTTGCTTTTTGCGTCTGATTAATTTCTAGGTTTACGTTTATCTTAGTTTAGTTTTTAAATGCTTGTTATCATTGGTGGATTTGTTTGTTGGTTTGGTTGCTCTCTTCCTTTTGTATATTTTGTTTTTTCTCCTTTGTCTCTTTTGGTGACTGTGTATGTATATGCTTTCTTGTGTAATTTTGTCTGTAAACCTTTGCTTTTAACATTTATCCTACAGTTCTGTCTATTCGTTTTGTTATTTTAGTTTTTGTTCTTGTTTTTGTTTTCTTTCTTCCTTTCCCTCTGAGCCATGTGGCTGGCAGGGTCTTGGTGCTCCAGCCAGGTGTTGGGCCTGAGCCTCCAAGGTGTGAGGGCCCAGTCCAGGACATTGGACCACCAGAAACCTCCTGGCCCACGTAATATCAATCAGAGAGCTCTCCCAGAGAACTTCGTCTCAACACAAAGACCCAGCTCCACCCAAGAGCCAGCAAGCTCCAGTGCTGGACGCCCTATGCCAAACTAGCAAGACAGGAACACAAACACACCCGTTAGCAGAGCGGCTGCCTAAAGTCATACTAAGTTCACAAACACTCCAAAACACACCACCAGAAACGGTCCTGCACACCAGAAGGACAAGATACAGCCCCACCCACCAGAAGGCATGTACCAGTCTCCTCCAGCAGGAAGCCTACACAACCCACTGAACCAACCTCACCCACTGGGGGCAGACACCAAAAACAATGGGAACTACAAACCTGCAGCCTGCAAAAAGGAGACCCCAAACACAGTAACTTAAAAAAAATGAGAAAACAGAGAAAAATGCAACAGATGAAGAAGCAAGGTAAAAACCCACCAGACCAAACAAATGAAGAGAAAATAAGCAGTCTACGTGAAACAGAATTCAGAGTAATGATAGTAAAGATGATCCACAATCTTGGAAATAGAATGGAGAAAATACAAGAAACGTTTAACAAGGACCTAGAAGAACGTAAGAGCAAACAATGAAGAACACCACAGTAAATGAAATTAAAAATACTCTAGAAGGAAGAAATAGCAGAATAACTGAGGCAGAACAGATAAGTGATCAGGACGATAAAATAGTGGAAATAACTGCCAAAGAGCAGAATAAAGAAAAAAGAATGAACAGAATTAAGGACAGTCTGAGACCTCTGGGACAACATTAAATGCACCAACATTCGAATTATAGGGGTCCCAAAACAGGAATAGAAAAAGAAAGGGTCTGAGAAAATATGTGAAGAGATTATACTTGAAAACTTCCCTAACATGGGAAAGGAAATACCACCCAAGTCCAGGAAGCGCAGAGAGTCCCATACAGGATAATCCAAGGAGAAACGTGCCAAGACACATACTAATCAAACTATCAAAAATTAAACTAAAACAAACAATGTTAAAAGCATCAAAGGAAAAGCAACAAATAACACACAAAGGAAACCCCATACAGTTAACACCTGATCTTTCAGCAGAAACTCTGCAAGCCAGAAGAGAATAACAGGACATATTTAGAGCGATGAAAAGGAAAAAGCTACAACCAAGATTACTCTACCCAGAAAGGATCTCATACAGATTTGATGGAGAAATTAAAACCTTTACAGACAAACAAAAGCTAAGAGAATTCAGCACAACCAAACCAGCTCTACATCAAATACTAAAGGAAATTCTATAGGCAGAAAACACAAGAGAAGGAAAAGACCTACAAAAACAATCCCAAAACAATTAAGAAAACAGTAATAGAAACATACGTATCAATAATTACCTTAAATGTAAATGGATTAAGTGCTCCAACCAAAAGGCACAGACGGGCTGAATGGATACAAAAACGAGACCCATATATATGCTGTCTACAAGAGACCCACTTCAGACCTAGGGACACATACAGACTGAAAGTGAGGGGATGGAAAAAGATATTCCATGTAAATGGAAATCAAAACAAAGCTGGAATAGCAATACTCATATCAGACAAGATAGACTTTAACATAAAAATTATTACAAGAGAAAAAGGAGGACACTACATAATGAGCAAGGGAACAATCCAGGAAGAAGATATAACTATTGTATTTACACACCCAACATAGAAGCACCTCAATACATTAGGCAAATGCAAAGAGCCATAAAAGGGGAAATCGAAATTAACACAATAATAGTGGGGGACTTTAACACCTCAATTACACCAATGGACACACCATCCAGACAGAAAACTGAAAAGGAGACACAAGCTTTAAATGACACAAAAATACGAGAGAGACTTAATTGATATTTATAGAACAATCCATCCAAAAACAACATAATACCCTTTCTTCTCAAGTGCTCATGGAATATTCTCCAGGATAGATCATATTTGGGTAACAGATCAAGCCTGGGAAATTTAACAAAAATGCTATCATATCAAGTATCTTTTCCAAACACAATGCTATGAGACAAGATATCAGTTACAGGAAAAAAATCTGTAAAAAATACAAACACATGGAGGCTAAACAATATGCTACTAAATAACCAGGAGATCACTGAAGAAATCAAAGAGGAAATCAAAAAGAACCTTGAAACAAATGACAATGAAAACAAAATGAACCAAAACCTATGGGATGCAGCAAAAGCAGTTCTAAGAGGGACTTCTATAGCAATACAATCCTACCTCAAGAAACAAAAAACAGCTCAAATAAAAACCTAACCTTACACCTAAGGCAATTAGAAAAAGAAGACCAAACAAACCAAAGGAGAAGGAAAGAAAAAAAAAAGATCAGATCAGATAAATGAAAAAGAAATGAAGGAAACAATAGCAAACATCAATAAAACCAAAAGCTGGTTCTTTGAGAAGATAAACAAAATTGATAAACCATTACCCAGACTCATCAAGAAAAAAAGGGAGAAAAATCAAATCAACAAAATTAGAAATGGAATAGGAGAAGTAACAACTGACACTGCAAAAATACAAAGGATCATGAGAGACTACAACAAGCAACTCTATGCCAATAAAATGGACAACCTCGAAGAAAGGGACAAATTCTTAGAAAAGCACCACCTTCCAAGATCAAACCAGGAAGAAATAGAAAATATGAACAGACCAACACAAGCACTGAAATTGAAACTGTGATTAAAAATCTTGCAACAAACAAAAGCCCAGGACCAGATGCCTTCACAGGTGAATTCTATCAAGCACTTAGAGAAGAGCTAACAACTATCCTTCTCAAACTCTTCCAAAAGATACCAGAGGGAGGAACACTCCCAAACTCATTCTATGAGGCCATCAGTACCCTGATACCAAAACCAGACAAAGATGCCACAAAAAAAAACTACACACCAATATCACTGATGAACACAGAGGCAAAAATCTTCAACAAAATATCAGCAAAGAGAATCCAACAGCACATTAAAAGGATCATACACCATGATTAAGTGGGGTTTATTCCAGAAATGCAAGGATTCTTCAATATACGCAAATCAAACAATATGATACACCATATTAACAAACTGAAAGAGAAAAACCATATGATCATCTCAAAAGATGTACAAAAAGCTTTCGACAAAATTCAACATCCATTTATAGTAAAAACTCTCCAGAGAGTGGGCATGGAGGAAACCTACCTCAACATAATAAAGGCCATATATGACAAACCCATAGCCAACATCGTTCTCAATGGTGAAAAACTGAAACCATTTCCTCTAAGATCAGGAACAAGACAATGTTGCCCACGCTCAACACTATAATTCAACATAGTTTTGGAAGTCTTTAGCCACAGCAATCCGAGAAGTAAAAGAAATGGAAGGAATTCAACTCGGAAAAGAAGAAGTAAAGCTGTCACTGCTTGCAGATGACATGATACTATACATAGAGAATCCTAAAGATGCTACCAGAAAACTACTAGAGCTAATCAATGAATTTGATAAAGCTGCAGGATACAAAACTAATGCAGAGAAATCTCTAGCATTCCCATACACTAAAGACAAAATATCTGAAAGAGAAATTAAGGAAACAATCACATTTAACACTACAACAAAAAGAATAAAATACATAGGAATAAGCCCTCCTAATGAGACAAGAGATGTATGCAGAAAACTATAAGACATGGATGCAAGAAATAAAAGATGATACAAACAGTTGGAGAGATATACCATGTTCTTGGATGGGAAGAATCAACATTGTGACAATGACAATACTACCCAAAGCAATCTACAGATTCAATACAATCCCTATCAACCTACCAATGGCATTTTTCATAGACCTAGAACAAAAAATTTCCCAATTTCTATGGAAACACAAAAGACCCCAAATAGCAAAAGCAGTCTTGAGAAAGAAAAAGGGAGCTGGAGGAATCAGGCTCCCTGACTTCAGACTATACTACAAAGCTACAGTAATCAAGACAGTATGGTACTGGAACAAAAAGGGAAATATAAACCAGTGGAACAGGATAGAAAGCCCAGACATAAACCCTTCCACATATGGCCACCTTATCCGTGACAATGTATGCAAGAATATACAATGGAGAAAAGAGAGTCTCTTCAATAAGTGGTGCTGGGGACTAGAAAGATGGCGGAAGAGTAAGACGCAGAGATCACTTTCCTCCCCACAGATACACCAGAAATACATCTACAAGTGGAACTGCTCCTATAGAACACCCAATGAATGCTGGCAGAAGACCTCAGACATCCCAAAAGGCAAGAAACACCCCACATACCTGGGTAAGGCAAAAGAAAAAAGAATAAACAGAGACAAAAGGATAGGGAGAGGACCTGGACCAGTGGGAGGGAGCTGTGAAGGAGGAAAGGTTTCCACACACTAGGAAGCCCCTTCCTGGGCGGAGACTGCGGGTGGCGGAGGGAAGCTTCAGAGCCTTGGAGGAAAGCACAGCCACAGGGGTGTGGAGGGCAAAGTGGAGAGATTCCCGCACAGAGGATCGGTGCCGACCGGCACTCACCAGCCCGAGAGGCTTGTCTGCTCACCCGCCAGGGTGAGTGGGGGCTGGGAGCTGAGGCTCGGGCTTTGGTCTGATCAGAGGAAGAGGACTGGGGTTGGCGGCGTGAACACAGCCTGAAAGGGTTAGTGCACAATGGCTAGCCGGGAGTCCGGGAAAAAGGCTGGACCTGCCAAAGGGGCAACAGACTTTTTCTTCCCTCTTTGTTTCCGGATGCTGGAGGAGAGGGGATTAAGAGTGCCACTTAAAAGAGATCCAAAGACGGGCACGAGGCACGATTAACAGCGCGGACCCCAGAGACGGGCATTAGACGCTAAGGCTGCTGCTGCCGCTACCAAGAAGCCTGTGTGCAAGCACAGGTCATGCTCCACACCTCCTCTCCCGGGAGCCTGTGCAGCCCGCCACTGCCAGGGTCCCATGATCCAGGCACAACTTCCCCGAGAGAACGCACAGCACGCCTCAGGCTGCTGCAGCGTCACACCAGC
The DNA here is from genome assembly GCF_005190385.1 of Monodon monoceros. Taxonomy (NCBI): domain Eukaryota; kingdom Metazoa; phylum Chordata; class Mammalia; order Artiodactyla; family Monodontidae; genus Monodon; species Monodon monoceros. The sequence continues at coordinate 104,896,581 of NW_021703779.1, read as the reverse complement.
CTCTGCCACCGCAGGCTCACCCTGCATCTGTACCCCTCCCTCCCCCCGCCTGAGTGAGACAGAGCACCTGAATCATCTCCTCCTTTAACCCTGCCCTGTCGGAGCGAGGAACAGACGCCCTCAGGCGCCCTACATGCAGAGGCGGGACCAAATCCAAAGCTGAACCCCAGGAGCTGTGCGAACAAAGAAGAGAAAGGGAAATGCCTCCCAGCAGCCTCAGGAGCAGCGGATTAAATCTCCACAATCAACATGATGTACCCTGCATTGGTGGAATACCTGAATAGACAATGAATCATCTCAAATTGAGGAGGTGGCCTTTGGGAGCAAGATATATTATTTTTTTCCCCTTTTCCTCTTTTTGTGAGTGTGTATGTGGTGTATGCTTCTATGTGAGATTTTGTCTGCATAGCTTTGCTTTCAACATTTATCCTAGGGTTCTGGCCGTCCGTTTTTTTTGTTTCTTCTTTTTACTTTTCAAAAACATTTTTATCTTCATAATTATTTTTTATTTTAGTAACTTTATTTTATCTTACTTTATTTCATTTTATCCTCTTTCTTTCTTTCTTTCTATTTTTTCTCCCTTTTACTCTGAGCCATGTGGATGAATACACTTGGTGCTACAGCCAGGCATCAGGGCTGTGCCTCTGAGGTGGGAGAGCCAACTTCAGGACACTGATCCACAAGAGACATTTTCCGACCACAATGCTATGAGACTAGATATCAATTACAGGAAAAGATCTGCAAAATATACAAACACATGGAGGCTAAACAATACACTACTTAATAAACAAGTGATCACTGAAGAAATCAAAGAGGAAATCAAAAAATACCTAGAAACAAATGACAGTGAAAACACAACGACCCAAAACCTATGGGATGCAGCAATAGCAGTTCTAAGAGGGAAGTTAATAGCAATACAATTCTAACTTAATAAACAGGAAACATCCCACATAAACAACCTAACCTTGCACCTAAAGCAATTAGAGAAAGAAGAACAAAAAAAACCCAAAGTTAGCAAAAGGAAAGAAATCATAAAAATCAGATTAGAAAAAAATGCAAAAGAAATGAAGGAAACGATAGCAAAGATCAATAAAACTAAAAGCTGGTTCTTTGAGAAGATAAACAAAATTGATAAACCATTAGCCAGACTCATCAAGAAAAAATGAGAGAAGACTCAAATCAATAGAATTAGAAATGAAAAAGGAGAAGTAACAACTGACACTGCAGAAATACAAAGGATCATGAGAGATTACTTCAAGAAACACTATGACAATAAAATGGACAACCTGGAAGAAATGCACCAACTCTTAAAAATGCAAAACGTGCCAAGACTGATCCAGGAAGAAATAGAAAATATGAACAGACCAATCACAAGCACTGAAATTGAAACTGTGATTAAAAATCTTCCAACAAACAAAACTCCAGGACCAGATGGCTTCACAGGCGATTTCCATGAAACATTTAGAAAAGAGCTAACACCTATCTTTCTCAAACTCTTCCAAAATATAGCAGAGGGAGGAACACTCCCAAATTCATTCTATGAGGCCACAATCACCGTGATACGAAAACCAAACAAAGATGCCACCAAAAAAGAAAACTACAGGCCAATATCACTGATGAATATAGATGCAAAAATCATCAACAAAATACTAGCAAACAGAATCCGACAGCACACTAAAAGGATCATACACCATGATCAAGTGGGGTTTATTCCAGGAATGCAAGGATTCTTCAATACACGCAAATCAATCAACGTGATACACGATATTAACAATCTGAAGGAGAAAAACCATATGATCACCTCAACAGATGCAGAGAAAGCTATCACAAAATTCAACACCCATTTATGATAAAAACCCTGCAGAAGGGAGGCATAGAGGGAACTTTCCTCAACATAATAAAGGCCATATATGACAAACCCACAGCCAACATCGTCCTCAATGGTGAAACACTGAAAGCATTTCCACTAAGATCAGGAACAAGACAAGGTTGCCCACTCTCACCATTATTATTCAACATTGTTTTGGAAGTTTTAGCCACAGCAATCAGAGAAGAAAAGGAAATAAAAGGAATCCAAATCGGAAAAGAAGAAGTAAAGCTGTCACTGTTTGCAGATGACATGATACTATACATAGAGAATCCTAAAGATGCTACCAGAAAACTACTAGAGCTAATCAATGAATTTGGTAAAGTAGCAGGATACAAAATTAATGCACAGAAATCTCTGGCATTCCTATATACTAATGATGAAAAATCTGAAAGTGAAATCAAGAAAACACTCCCATTTACCATTGCAACAAAAAGAATAAAATATCTAGGAATACACATACCTAAGGAGACAAAAGACCTGTATGTAGAAAATTATAAGACACTAATGAAAGAAATTAAAGATGATACAAATAGACGGAGAGATATACCATGTTCTTGGATTGGAAGAATCAACATTGTGAAAATGACTCTACTACCCAAAGCAATCTACAGATTCAATGCAATCCCTATCAAACTACCACTGGCATTTTTCACAGAACTAGAACAAAAAATTTCACAATTTGTATGTAAACACAAAAGACCCCGAATTGCCAAAGCAATCTTGAGAACGAAAAACGGAGCTGGAGGAATCAGGCTCCCTAACTTCAGACTATACTACAAAGCTACAGTAATCAAGACAGTATGGTACTGGCACAAAAGCAGAAAGACAGATCAATGGAACAGGATAGAAAGCCCAGACATTAACCCACGCACATATGGTCACCTTACCTTTGATAAAAGATGCAGGAATGTACAGTGGAGAACGGACAGCCTCTTCAATAAGTGGTGCTGGGAAAACTGGACAGCAACATGTAAAAGTATGAGATTAGATCACTCCCTAACACCATACACAAAAATAAGCTCAAAATGGATTAAAGACCTAAATGTAAGGCCAGAAACTATCAAACTCTTAGAGGAAAACATAGGCAGAATACTCTATGACATAAATCACAGCAAGATCCTTTTTGACCCACCTCCTAGAAAATGGAAATAAAAATAAACAAATGGGACCTAATGAAACTTAAAAGCTTTTGCACAGCAATGGAAGCCATAAACAAGATGAAAAGAGAACCCTCAGAATGGGAGAAAATATTTGCCAATGAAGCAACTGACAAAGGATTAATTTCCAAAATTTACAAGCAGCTCATGCCGCTCAGTAACAAAAAAAAAAACCCAATCCAAAAATGGGCAGAAGACCTAAATAGACATTTCTCCAAAGAAGATATACAGACTGTCAACAAACACATGAAAGAATGCTCAACATCATTAATCATTAGAGAAATGCAAATCAAAACTACAATGAGATATCATCTCACACCAGTCACAATGGCCATCATCAAAAAAATCTAGAAACAATAAATGCTGGAGAGGGTGTGGAGAAAAGGCAACACTCTTGCCCTGCTGGTGAGAATGTGAATTGGTACAGCCACTATGGAGAACAGTATGGAGGTTCCTTAAAAAACTACAAATAGAACTACAATATGACCCAGCAATCCCGCTACTGGGCATATACCCTGAGAAAACCATAATTCAAAAAGAGTCATGTACCAAAATGTTCATTGCAGCTCTATTTACAATAGCCCGGAGAAGGAAACAACCTACGTGCCCATCATCAGATGAATGGATAAAGATGTGGCGCATATATACAATGGAATATTACTCAGCCATAAAAAGAAACGAAATTGAGCTGTTTGTAATGAGGTGGAGAGACCTAGAGTCTGTCATACAGAGTGAAGTAAGTCAGAAAGAGAAAGACAAATACCGTATGCTAACACATATATATGGAATTTAAGAAAAAAAAATTGTCATGAAGCACCTAGGGGTAAGACAGGAATAAAGACACAGACCTACTAGCGAATGTACTTGAGGATATGGGGGGGGGAAGGGTAAGGTGTGACAAAGCGAGAGAGAGGCATGGCCATATATACACTACCAAGCGTAAGGTAGACAGCTAGTGGGAAGCAGCCGCATAGCACAAGGAGATCAGCTCGGTGCTTTGTGACTGCCTGGAGGGGTGGGATAGGGAGGGTGGGAGGGAGGGAGACGCAAGAGGGAAGAGATATGGGGACATATGTATATGTATAACTGATTCACTTTGTTATAAAGCAGAAACTAACACAACATTGTAAAGCAATTATACTCCAATGAAGATGTTAAAAAAAAAAAAAAAAGACAGTATGTTACTGGCCCAAAAACAGAAATATAGATCAATGGAACAGGATAGAAAGCCCAGAGATAAACCCACGCACATATGGTCACCTTATCTTTGAAAAAGGAGGCAAGAATATACAGTGGAGAGAAGACAGTCTCTTCAATAAGTGGTGCTGGGAAAACTGGACAGGTACATGTAAAAGAATGAAATTAGAACACTCCCTAACACCATACACAAAAATAAACTCAAAGTGGGTTAAAGACCTAAATGTAATGCCAGACACTATCAAACTCTTAGAGGAAAACATCGGCAGAACACTCTATGACATAAATCACAGCAAGGTACTTTTTGACCCACCTCCTAGAGAAATGGAAATAAAAACAAAAATAAACAAATGGGACCTAATGAAATTTAAAAGCTTTTGCACAGCAAAGGAAAACATAAACAAGACCAAAAGACAACCCTCAGAATGGGAGAAAATATTTGCAAACGAAGCAACTGACAAAGGATTAATCTCCAAAATTTACAAGCAGCTCATGCAGCTCAATAACAAAAAATCAAACAACCCAATGCAAAAATGGGCAGAAGACCTAAATAGGCATTTCTCCAAAGAAGATATAGAGATTGCCAGGAAACACATGAAAGGATGCTCAACATCACTAATCATTAGAGAAACGCAAATCAAAACCACAAGGAGGTATCACCTCACACCGGTCAGAATGGCCATCATCAAAAAATCTACAAACAATAAATGCTGGACAGGGTGTGGAGAAAAGGGAACCCTATTGCACTGTTGATGGGAAAGTAAATTGATACGGCCACTATGGAGAACAGTATGGAAGTTCCTGAAAAAACTAAAAGAACTACCATATGACCCAGCAATCCCACTACTGGGCATATACCCTGCGAAAACCATAATTCAAAAAGAGACATGTACCACAATGTTCACTGCAGCACTATTTACAATAGCCAGGACATGGAAGCAACCTAAGTGTCCACTGACAGATCAGTGGGTAAAGAGGATGTGGCCCATATATACAATGGAATATTACTCAGCCATAAAAAGAAACAAAATTGAGTTCTTTGTAGTGAGGTTGATGGACCTAGAGTCTGTCATACAGAGTGAAGTAAGTCAGAAAGAGTGAAACAAATACCATATGCTAACACATATAAATGGAATCTGAAAAAAAAAATGGTTCTTATGAACCTAGGGGCAGGACAGTAATAAAGACGCAGATGTAGAGAATGGACTTGAGGACACGGGGAGGGGGAAGGGTAAGCTGGGACGAAGTGAGAGAGTGGCATGGACATATATACACTACCAAATGTAAAATAGATCTGTAGTGGGAAGCATCTGCATAGCACAAGGAGTCAGCTCTAGGTGCTTTGTGACCACCTAGAGAGCTGGGATAGGGAGGGTGGTAGGGAGGTGCAAGAGGGAGGAGATATGGGTATACATGTATATATATAACTGATTCACTTTGTTATATAGCAGAAACTAACACAACATTGTAAAGCAATCACACTCCAATAAAGATGTTAAAAAATAAAATCATTTATCCATAAAACAAACAAATATAATTAGGTTCAACAAGACTGCTGATTAGTTTTAATATTTGGTCTTAATATTTGTTTGGCTTTTTATTTAGATACTTAAATCATCTTTGAATGCATAGAATTTTTATTCCCTCCCTTCTGATAACTGTTTTTCTTTTTTCCTTTTATTTTTGTCCTGGCTAGAATTTCTATTGCAATGTTGAAAAAGATGAGAATGAGCATTTCCGCTTGCTGACATTAAAGAATGCACTTAATATTTCACTATGATATCTAAATAGGTTTTTGGTAGATAGATACCATTGATAAGGTTAAAGAAGTTAATAGTTTGCTATGATTAGATGTTAATTTTATTAAAAGCTTTTTCTGTATCTCTTAAGATGATACTATTTATCCCTCTTTTCTTCTGCTAATTAATAGATTCTCTAATATTAAATCTTTCTTAATTTTTAGAATATAATATATTTGAGTTTCTTTTTAAAAATATGTTGCTGGGACTTCCCTCGTGGCACAGTGGTTAAGAATCTGCCTGCCAATGCAGGGGACATGGGTTCAATCCCTGGTCCGGGAAGATCCCACATGCCGCGGAGCAACTAAGCCTATGCGCCACAACTACTGAGCCTGCACTCTAGAGCCCACGTGCCACAACTACTGAGCCAGCGTGCCACAACTACTGAAGCCCATGCACCTAGAGCCTGTGCTCTGCAACAAGAGAAGCCACCGCAATGTTAAGCCCTCACACTGCAACGAAGAGTAGCCCCTCCTCGCCACAACTAGAGAAAACTGGCGTGCAGCAACGAAGACCCAACGCAGCCAAAAATAAAATAAAATAAAATAAAATAATGTTGCTGGATTATATTTGCTAATATACATCTCAGTATTTTTGCATCTATGTTTCTGATATTTGCCTATTATTGTCCTTTATTTTATTATTCTTATCAATATGGTGTATCAGGGTCACAAATTTCTCATAAAATAAGGAAAAACACTCCCTTTTTCTCTCTGGAACTGTTTGAATAAAGAAAGGGATTATCTGTTCCTGGAGGGTTTCCAAAACTTCCTTTTTTATACCCTCTGGACCTGGTACTTTGGAGAAGGAGTAGATTAATAACATTAATTCAGTATATTTAATGTTTGTAGGACTATTCTGAGTAATTGAGTAAATTGATCTAACTTTGTTAATACATTTACCTGGAAGTTTTTCCATTGCATCTTTGTTTTCTTATCTAGTGGAATAGAGTTATTGATAGTAATGTTATAACTTCAAAAGTTCCTACCAAAGCAGTACAATGGCCCCCTTTTCATACTAATACTATTTAATTGTGCCTTCTACTTGTTCAACAATATTGCCAGAAGTTCCTATATCTTAATAATTATTTCAAATATTTAGTATTTCAGTTTTTTATCCTCTCTATTGTTTCTCTGTCTTTTCTTCGAATTAATATCTGCTTTTCTGAGTTACTTCTATTTTGGGGCAGGGGGGGTTGCTTTATACTGTTCTTTGTCCGACTTTCAAAGTGAATGCTCGCCTCAGTAATTTTCAATATTTCTTTTCAAATACATTCCTTTTAGGCTATAAATGTCCTTCTTTAACTGCTTTTTCTGCATTCTACAAGTTTTGATTTATAGTGGTTTCATTATCCTTCAGTTATAAGTATTTAATAATATCCATTATGGTTTCTTATTTGGATCATTTATTTATTCAGAAATTTCTTCCTTCAGGTGCTTTTAATTTCCACATATGGCAGTTGCACATGCAAGCTTTATTTGGGTGACACAATGACAGGTTTGCATGCATGCTGGAAGTCCCTCACAGCATGAGACTGCCCAAGGGCTTAGTGCTGGTGCATGGTTACCATCCAGAAGAGAATGTGGGCAAGGGAACTCCAGGAGAGGCAATCAGAGATGAGGTCCAGGTGTCTAGGTGATGTGGCTCAGCAGCACTGCAGGGAGTCTCTGGGTCAGAGCGCTCTGAAGGGCAGCAGTGGCTGGGAGTCTTTATAGCCACAGGGTTTATCTTATCTGTGGCTAACAGATGTCTTGCAGTTTCACTGGGTATGCAAAACAGGCAGACTCTCTAAATGGCTAAAAATCTGCTTATTTGGATATGTTTAAAACAATCAGATGTGTAAAAATTTGAGTTGGTGCCAGAGGGCATTTGGGCTAGGATGTCAGCCTGCTCTGTAGGAATAAACAACCTAGGGGCCAATATACAGAGGCTATCTTTGGTTCATTTATATAACAGTTTTTAAAAGGGGATGTGCAGTAGTTTAATATATCATGTTGCCTGAACTACTAGGCTTAGTTTTTTATCAATGAGCAGCATGCTGAAATAGTTTATATTTCAAGTATACTGGGCTAATTCTTAAAGAACTCTTTTAAACTCCAGTAGTAATTTCACAATGAATGGTAATAAAGTAGTACTTAGCTGGCTATGGCCAAGACCGGGTCTTCCTATATAAGCCAAAGTCAGTGAAATGTAAGATGTTTGAGGGGAAGGAAACTTGAAGCTAAATCATCTGATCCAATGCTTCATTTTAAAAATGAAAAAGTTGAGTCACAGAAAGACTAAATAAATTGTTTACAATCACATACTAATTAGTGACGGAACCACAGCTAGAATCCAGGTCTCTTGGTTCTTAGTCTAGTAGTCTTCCAACTGTACTACAATAGGCCAAACCTATTAGTTGTATTAATAATTTAATAAATAAAATCTACCAATTGTTTTGTTCCTACAATACTCCATTTATTTTAGCTACATTCCTCATTTTGTCTTTATCAAGTTTTATGTTACAAATGAAAGCAGAGTAAAAGTGTAAACACACATAAAGCCAGGGTTAGCACCTAGGTGTCACTTCCCAAACTCTTCCTCTTCGTGCTACACAATGGTAATAGTGGGAATATATTTATAGTTAGTAAAGGCACAGTGTAGTTAATGCTACATTGCTATGCTGAAATTTCATCATGACTAGCACTTTTTCTTACTAAATCAGCTACATCAAAGTGTTATCTGAAAAGAGCAACAAGTAAACAGCTTTACCAACTCAATTCATTCTTAGCAATGGGTGGTATTTTCAGTAGGTGATTTTATGAGTACAAACAAGTTTCTGCTTGCTCCCTAACAACTCTTACCTCATGAGAAAGAAAGAATATACAGGAGATATGAGGGATGCACACGGTGGGCTTTATTTTGTTGTGCTCATTATTGTTTTGTGTTTCAAAGTAGAGTAATAAAGAGTATTTACCATGTACTGTTATCAGTAACTCTTGTGACCCAGTCTTTTGTCAGCCTTTGTGGACATGTATTTGTTTAACTACTATCTTAACTTATGAAACTGAAGTAAGGAATGCTTACCAGTTGCTTCAATGTTCTTGTTAAATTTAGGCACGTTTTCCTCTTCAAATGATATGAGTGACATCTTTAAAGCTAATTTTGGCTCCTCAAATTAAAAAAGCTGAGTATACAGTAAGCACAAAATTTACATTTATATGCAGAAATGAGAAAAGCAAGAGAATATGCTGTGAAAGGTGAATATTTCAGAAATATTGGGAGTATGCACATTTCAAAGTAAGTTATGCTGATAACCTATCAATCTTGGAACACAGATCATCTGTAACAGAAGCACTTCACCTGAGTCATCTTAATTTTATAGAATAAGGGATTCTCTTCTTAGTTTATTAGTCCTCTTTTATTGCTTTTAGTACAAAGTGTTCCACAAGAAAAATAACACTGATGACCACACATCATCATTTCATAAGTGTCTCTGGCATTAATCAGTGTGTTTGAATCCAAGGAGCGATTATTTTAGCTACATTTAAATCCTGATTGCATTTTATTCTGCTTTGGCAATGCTCACAATGTGATCTTCATTAGAATGTATTTTAAGCTTTCACATGCTGGCATGGCCATTATTTGTATCCTGCACTGTGAGCAGTAAATCATGTGGAAGATGCCTAGATGCAGGGTTCCAGGCTCCAAAGTTTGCCTTCTTTTTGTTTTTGTTTTGTTCTTAGGTTTTCAAGAACTGAAAGGGGGTGTAGAATATAACTGTCTCTGGAAACTAAGTGCATTTCCTGGAGAATCTCAGATCCATACTATTTTCAAATAAATTTAGACGTCTGCCCAGTTCCTCAAGTGCCTTCACTCTGGTGAGTAAACATAAAATAGATTGGGTGTATCCAGGCATTTTGGTCCATATCAGAACTCCGCATAATTACTTCAAATGCTTTGGGTAGTTGAAGCAAATGTTAAAGAGCCTAATGTCCTGAAGGTTTTCCTACACCACCTGCACATTTGTGTCCCTGCTGTGGAAGCTTTTTTAATTCACTTCAGAAAGGGCCTCAAGGCCTCACACTTGTTACATTCCCCTTAGCAGTGTGAAGCTCTAATGTAAGAAGCCATTTATAACGAGTTTTTCAGTCATCATGAGTTAGGTCAAGTTGGGCATCCACACCTGACTTCTCGTAGCATGTACTCCTTTATTCTGCTTGGCCATTCAGGGCATATCTATGTCACATTCTTAGGAACAGTTTCACATAATGTTAAAAATCATGGCATTCTGAATCAGGTAGACTTGAGTTTGAATCCCAGCTCCCACCTTACAAGCTTATGACCTAAGGCAGTGGTTCGCAACAGGAGGTAATTTTATACCCTGTCCTCAAATGCCCAGAATATTTGGCAATGTTTAGAGATATTTTTGGTTAGCACAGCTGGTGAGTGCAACTAGCATCTACTGGTAGAGACTAGGGAAGGTATTAAACATCCTACAATGCACAAGATAGCCCCTTAAAACAGAGAATTATCTGTACCAAAATGTCAATAATGCCACACATATCCACATATCCATTTGTCAAATAAGGCAAATTATTTAGCCTTTTTATGCTTCCTCATATTTAAAATGGGAATAATACAGTCAACTCTCAATTATATGGTTCAAACTGACTATTTGGACATTAACTTTAATTAGGGCTCAGCGAGTGACCCAGGATATATACACAAGGGGGAGGGAGATTGCTAATTTTGCCTCTAGGAGTGGAGGAGGCAAACAGCCCCGTGATTGAAGCAGGGCTGGAGGCAGTGGGCCACAACTCCTCCTGCTAGGCCTCTCCATCCTTTACCAGTCCCCAGTTTAATCAGATATATTTAAGTCTGGTTTAATGTCAGAGAACAAGAGAGTACATAGTTTCCTAGTAACTTGAGTTAGTTGCTGAGTCCTTCTGGAGATAGTGCCCCCTCCTTCTCTCTGTGTTTTCCATCAGTAACTCTAATGGCTAGAATTTCAGACCAAGTCAGAAGGAACACCATGAAAGTGCATTATGAGACAGTTTTCTTCCAGTTGGTCCTTTCAGCATCTCACACAGCGTAACAGGCAGCTAGCTACTCTTCTGAAACAGAATGCAGCCTACAGGTAAGCACACAGGACATGTATAATAACGCTTATATAGCACTATGTGCAAGGCACTATACCATCTAAGTGCTTTACATTACTCACTCACTTTAATCCCCACACGAACCCTATGAGGTAGCTACTAATATCTTATTGTTACAGATGAGAAAATTTGGGCACTGAGAGGCTAAATAACTTGTCCAAGTTTACACTGCTAACAAAGTGGAAGGGCCAAGATTCAAACCCAGGATATCTGGCTCCAGAGTCTCTAGAGTCTATGCTATTAACCACCATACAAATCTGAGTCTCAAATAAGGAATACAGAAGGGACTTGGAGTACAACAATCTGTATTCCAAAGGAGAAATCTTGCTCGAAAGACAACTGAAGTTTTATGAATTGGGTGGAAAGGAAAATGCAGTTCAAATACATAAAAGCTAGTCCGATTTTAAAGTGCAAGTTAATGCAGCATAGAAGAATGTACATAGGCTCTGAAGTCAGAAAGACTTCTGGGCCTAAATTCAGGCTTCTTAGATAAAGGAATTCAGTGACCTTAGAGAGATTACTGTAGTCTCTGATCCTCACTTCTTTTCGAAGGCCAAATTAACCAGATTTGCAAAATACCTTAAACGGTGGCTGGTACATAACAGTCACTTTATAAATGTTCAGTTGCATCCTTGCCGCCAACATTCTGCTCACATCTATCCTTCCCCAAGGAAGACTAGACAAATAAACATTCTCCTTGGAATACCCTAACCTACAAAGAACCACACCCTAGATCACATAGACGAGATGGTGGCCTAGACAATATAGAGGGCTATACATCCTCATTGTGCTTCAACTAGGAATGTATCTCTGCTACCTTTGAGTATATGTCTCCCTATTTCAAGACTAAGGCTAATATGGCAAACCCACCATCATCAGAGAAATTTAGTGTCACCAAATTAAACAATTTTAATAGACTACACAAGCTTAGAAAAACTAGCAAAGAAGGGTAAATATTACATTGTGAAATATTTGTTTTGCATTACATACACATGTGCAATATAATTATATATATGCACATATACTTATGTGCACACATATATAAACATACATTCATACACACACACACACACACACACATATATACAATACGCCTTGATATAAAATGCATATCTTTTGTAGTTAAAAAAAAATTGAAAAGGACTACATTAAAGTTTGGGATTTGGTTTTCGTTTCTGACAGGATGTGTTCACAATGTGCCATTCATAATCTCTCAGAGAGAGACTGGCCCTGATCACAAAGTCCCCCTTGTGATCACAGCCACAGAATTGTAAGGTGATTAGCTAACACTGAGGTATAGAGCAGTCTGTGACAGTAAAAATACAATGTGTTTCATTAAAAAGGATCATATAGTTATTTCTTGGTGTCCTACTTGTCTATCGCAGTACTCTGAACAGAGTAAGTGGTCAGTAAATAATGTTTGATTTGATTTCATGAAGTAATTCAGTAACAGGTAAAGCACCACCATGATGCTTTCAGAACCATGTCCTAGAGCAGCCACTGAAGAACTTTTTTGCTGGCTCAACAACTTTTCTAAACATAACAAACAAACAAAACCCACTTCACTTTAATTTTAATTTTCTCTTCTGGAAGGGTAAATAATTGGTAGACAAAGGATACACTCCAAAATAGTATCTTTAGATATCAGATTTTTGCCAGATTTTAACAGGCTAGAGAAATTTTAACAGGATAGTATCATGTGGGCCAGATGACACTAAAGTTAAGGGAATGTATAACTAGTTGAATAACTAAAACAAAGGGTGCAATTTAACAAAATAATGTCGACCTAAAATGGAATAATGTTAACCTAAAAGGAGATCAACAATATGCCAAAGAAGTTCTCTGGTCTGTGGCCTGTTTAATAATTTGATTAGTGAATTCTCTGAAAATATGAATGGCATATCTAGGATATTAGTAGATGCCACATATCTGGGCAGAGGAGAAAATGCTTTTGTTGGCAGAAATCAGAATCACTATGGATTGATCATCACAGGTTTGGCAAATGACAGGTAAAATCTAACAAGATGAATAATTATAGAGATAAGTGTAAGGTCCTGAATTTGGATTCAAAAAACCAACTCTACAAGTGCAGCATGGGAAAGACGTGACTCAGCAACAATACATATTAATAAAATATAGAAAAGAAAAAAATTTGGACATTTTAATTTAAAATTAATACAAAATGAGTTAGCTTTCAAAAAGTGGGTTGTAATTTAGGTTATATTAATACAAATATAGTATTTAAAAGATGGGAGTCACGGCTTCCCTGGTGGCGCAGTGGTTGAGAGTCCACCTGCCGATACAGGGGACACGGGTTCGTGCCCCAGTCCAGGAAGATCCCACATGCCACGGCGCGGCTGGGCCCGTGAGCCATGGCCGCTGAGCCTGCGCGTCCGGAGCCTGTGCCCCGCAACGGGAGAGGCCACAACAGTGAGAGGCCCGCGTACTGCAATAAAATAAAATAAAATAAATAAATAATGGGAGTAAATAATCTTGCTTGGACCACACCTGAGTATGGTGTTCAGTTTTGTGAGCGATAATTTAAGAATCTGTTTATATGAAAGCAGTCAAAATGATGAGAGAACTTGAAATCATTTTACATGAATAAGAGGTAAAGAACCTAGTAATATTTAATCTGAAAAAGAGAAGTCAACAGAAAGACACTAGATTACTTCTGTAAACTCCCAAAAGAAGAAATTGGGACTGCTGGGTGAAAGTTGCCACATGTCAGCTTTCATCTTGGTATAGGAAAAACTCTGCTTTCTCCAGGGGTTATAAGTTCTTGTGTAGAATGAGGGAGTAAACTATTTACTTGGACACTTGCAAACCAAACAATCACTTTAAGGAATGTTGCAAACAGGACTGAAGTATTGGAATGTTCTGATGTTCACTGACCTTTAAGGTCCTTTCCAACTCCAAAGTAAATACTTTTAAAAATAAATATATACGCTATACATCCTTTTGTAGACTTAGCATTGTCTCTAAATTATAATAATTTTAAAAGATAGAATATTAAAACTCCACAGGACTGCAAATCCTTACATTAAACCTTTTACATGATACCTGTTAGCTGACACTCTATTGGCATAAAACAAATTTGAAACTAGCAGTAGAAACATATATTTTAAAGCAAAAAGTATAATAAACTCCATGATAAACGTCAAGTAGTTACATGAAAAGTAATATATCTCTCTGATGACTGACAGATTAAAGGAGACAAAATTTCACGTGAATATTTTCAAAACATCTGTATACCTGCACTCACACATATTAAAAAAAAAAAACTAATGCTATGGCAGATTTTCTTTTCACTTTTATTTTACTATTGGATAAATGGAATCTGAAGCCCCATTGCGGACGAATTTGCTGGGAGCAAATAGTAAGGGACTTTCTAACACCCCACTTTCACCAATGGACAGATCATCCAAAATGAAAATAAATAAGGAAACACAAGCTTTAAAAGACACAAAAATACCAGAGAGACTTAACTGATATTTATAGGACATTCCATCAAAAAACAACAGAATACACTTTCTTCTCAAGTGCTCATGGACCATTCTCCAGGATAGATCATATCTTGGGCCACAAATCAAGCCTTGGTAAATTTAAGAAAATTGAAATCCTATCAAGAATCTTTTCTGACCACAACGCTATGAGACTAGATATTACAGGAAAAAAATCTGTAAAAAATACAAACACATGGAGGCTAAACAATACACTACTTAATAACCAAGAGATCACTGAAGAAATCAAAGAGGAAATCAAAAAATACCTAGAGGACTTCCCTGATGGTGCAGTGGTTGAGAGTCCGCCTACCGATGCAGGGGACACGGGTTTGTGCCCCCGTCCGGGAAGATCCCACATGCTGCGGAGCAGCTGGGCCCGTGAGCCATGGCCGCTGAGCCTGCGCGTCTGGAGCCTGTGCTCCGCAACGGGAGAGGCCACAACAGTGAGCGGCCCACGTATCACAAAAAAAAAAAAAAAAAAAAAACTAGAAACAAATGACAATGAAAACACGATGATTGAAAACCTATGAGATGCATCAAAAGCAGTTCTAAGAGGGAAGTTTATAGCAATACAATCCTACCTCAAGAAACAAGAAACATCTCAAATAAAAACCTAACCTTACACCTAAAGCAATTAGAGAAAGAAGACCAAACAAACCCCAAAGTTAGCAGAAGGAAAGAAATAATAAAGATCAGATCAGAAATAAATGAAAAAGAAATGAAGGAAACAATAGCAAAGATCAATATAACTAAAAGCTCATTCTTTGAGAAGATAAACAAAATTGATAAACGATTACCCAGACTAACCAAGAAAAAAAGGGAGAAGAATCAAATCAACAGAATTAGAAATGGAAAAGGAGAAGTAACAACTGACACTGCAGAAATACAAAGAATCGTGAGAAATTACTACAAGCAACTATATGCCAAAAAACTGCACAACCTCGAAGAAATGGACAAACTCGTAGAAGAGCACAACCTTCCAAGATTGAACCAAGAAGATATAGAAAATATAAACAGACCAGTCACAAGCACTGAAATTGAGACTGTTATGAAAACTCTTCCAACAAACAAAAGCCCAGGACCAGATGGCTTCACAGGCGAATTCTATCAAACATTTAGAAAAGAGCTAACACCTATCCTTCTCAAACTCTTACAAAATATAGCAGAGGGAGGAACACTCCCAAACTCATTCTACAAGGCCACGATCACCCTGATACCAAAACCAGACAAAGATGTAACAAAGAAAGAAAATTACAGGCCAATATCACTGATGACCATAGATGCAAACATCCTCAACAAAATACTAGCAAACAGAATCCAACAGCACATTAAAAGGATCATACACCATGATCAAGTGGGGTTTATCCCAGGTATGCAAGAATTCTTCAACATACGCAAATCAATCAACGTGATACACCATATTAACAAATTGAAGGAGAAAAACCATATGATCATCTCAATAGATGCAGAGAAAGCTTTCAACAAAATTCAACACCCATTTATGATAAAAACCCTGCAGAAAGTAGGCATAGAAGGAACTTTCCTCAACATAATAAAGGCCATATATGACAAACCCACAGCCAACATCGTTCTCAATAGTGAAAAACTTAAACCATTTCCTCTAAGATCAGGAACAAAACAAGGTTGCCCAATCTCACCACTATTATTCAACATAGCTGTGGAAGTTTTAGCCACAGCAATCAGAAAAGAAAAAGAAATAAAAGGAATCCAAATCAGAAAAGAAAAAGTAAAGCTGCCATTGTTTGCAGATGACATGATACTATACATAGAGAAACCTAAAGATGCTACCAGAAAACTACTAGAGATAAACAATGAATTTGGTAAAGTAGCAGGACACAAAATTAATGCACAGACATCTCTTGCATTCCTATACACTAATGATGAAAAATCTGAAAGAGAAATTAAGGAAACAATCCCATTTACCATTGCAACAAAAAGAATAAAATACATAGGAATAAACCTATCTAAGGAGACAAAACACCTGTATGCAGAAAACTATAAGACACTGATGAAAGAAATTAAAGATGATACAAACAGCTGGAGAGATATATCATGTTCTTGGATGGGAAGAATCAATATTGTGAAAATGATGATACTACCTAAAGCAATCTGCAGATTCAATGCAATCCCTATCAACCTACCAATGGCATTTTTCACAGAACTAGAACAAAAAAGTTCACAATTTGTATGGAAATACAGAATACCCCGAATAGCCAAAACAATCTTGAGGAAAAAAAAAACGGAGCTGGAGGAAGCAGGCTCCTTGACTTCAGACTATACTACAGAACTACAGTAATCAAGACAGTATGGTGCTGACCCAAAAACAGAAATATAGATCAATGGAACAGGATAGAAACCCCAGACATAAACCCACGCACATATGGCCACCTTAACCTTGAAAATGGAGGCAAGAATATACAATAGAGAAAAGATAGTCTCTTCGTGATGCTGGGAAAACTGGACAGCTACACATAAAAGAATGAAATTAGAACACTCCCTAACACCATGCACTAAAATAAACTCAAAATGGATTAAAGACCGAAATGTAAGGACAGACACTATAAAACTCTTAGAGAAAAACATAGGCAGAACACTCTATGACATAAATCACAGCAAGATCCTTTTTGACACACCTCCTAGAGAAATGGAAATAAAAACAAAAATAAACAAATGGGACCTAATGAAACTTAAAAGCTTTTGCACAGCAAAGGAAAACATAAGCAAGGCAAAAAGACAACCCTCAGAATGAGAGAAAATATTTGCAAATGAAGCAACTGACAAAGGATTAATCTCCAAAATTTACAAGCAGCTCATGCAGCTCCATATCAAAAAAACAAACAATCCAATGCAAAAATGGGCAGAAGACCGAAATAGGTGTTTCTCCAAAGAAGATACACAGATTGCCAACAAACACATGGAAGGATGCTCAACACCACTAATCATTAGAGAAATGCAAATCAAAACCACAACTAGGTATATCACCTCACACCAGTCAGAATGGCCATCATCAAAAAATCTACAATCAATCTATGCTGGAGAGGGTGTGGAAAAAAGGGAACCCACTTGCACTGTTGGTGGGAATGTAAATTGATACAGCCACTATGGAAAACAGTATGGAGGTTCCCTAAAAAACCAGAAATAAAACTACCATACGACCCAGCAATCCCCCTACTGGGCATATACCCTGAGAAAACCATAATTCAAAAAGAGTCATGTACCACAGTGTTCACTGCAGCTCTATTTACAATAGCCAGGACATGGAAGCAACCTAAGTGTCCATCGACAGATGAATGGATAAAGAAGATGTGGCACATAAATACAATGGAATATTACTCAGCCATAAAAAGAAACAAAACTGAGTTCTTTGTAGTCAGGTGGATAGACCTAGAGTCTGTCATACAGAGTGAAGTAAGTCAGAAAGAGAAAAACAAATACCATATGCTAACACATATACATGGAATTTTAACAAAAATGGTCATGAAGAACCTAGGGGGAGGATGGAAATAAAGATGCAGACCTACTAGAGAATGGACTTGAGGACATGGGGAAGGGGAAGGGTAAGCTGGGACAAAGTGAGAGAGTGGCATGGACATATATACACTACCAAACATAAAGTAGATAGCTAGTGGGAAGCAGCCGCATAGCACAGGGAGACCAGCTCTGTGCTTTGTGACCACTTAGAGGGGTGGAATAAGGAGGGTGGGAGGGAGGGAGATGCAAGAGGGAAGAGATATGGGGATATATGTATATGTATAGCTGATTCACTTTGTTATAAGGCAGAAACGAACACACCATTGTAAAGCAATTATACTCCAATAAAGATGTTAAAAAAAAAAAAGAGACTTCTACCACAATGTTCATAGCACCTCTATTTACAATAGCCAGGACACGGAAGCAACCTAAGTGTCCATCAACAGATGAATGGATAAAGAAGATGTGGCACATATATACAGTGGAATATTACTCAGCCATAAAAAGAAACAAAACTGAGTTCTTTGTAGTGAGGTGGATGGACCTAGAGTCTGTCATACAGAGTGAAGTAAGTCAGAAAGAGTGAAACAAATACCGTATGCTAACACATATACATGGAATCTAAGAAAAAAAAAATGGTTCTGAAGAACCTAGGGGCAGGACAGGAATAAAGACGCAGATATAGAGAATGGACTTGAGGACACAGGGAGGGGGAAGGTTAAGCTGGGACAAAGAGAGTGGCACGGACATATATACACTACCAAATATAAAATAGATAGCTAGTGGGAAGCAGCCACATAGCACAGGGAGATCAGCTGGGTGCTCTGTGACCACCTGAAGGGGTGAGATAGGGAGGGTGGGAGGGAGACGCAAAAGGAAGGAGATATGGGGATATATGTATAGCTGATTCACTTTGTTATAAAGCAGAAACTAACAAACCATTGTAATGCAATTATACTCCAATAAAGATGTTTTTAAAAAAAAGCACCTGAAAGAAAATGACTGGTTCCACTAATCATGTCATTAATGGTATTAATCACTGTTACATTCCTAACCATGTTTATCACTGCTTCTGGGAAAGCAGCTATATGGCCACTAGGCAGTAAGGCATCCTTCAATATATCATAGCATAGTTTGGCATCCCAAAGCATATCATAACATATGATCATCATGAAACTTAGGTACTTAAAATATTAGGTATTCAAAACATAAATCTTATCCACGTGAATGTACATAATTACACATAAACCAATGATTTCCAGGAGTGATGTGTTCTGTGCAGTTTAAAGCCACAGCTATAAATTTCAAAAGTTACCAGAAAATAATAACAATAAATGAACACAAATACTCTAATATATATAGTTCCCTTTACTCAGTAAACCTTATGCATGTTTGCATTTATTTTTTTAAAGGTTAAAAGTAGTTCTACAGCATCATGTGTTGTCTCTCATGCTATAGAGGATAAACACATTTTCAAATATTCCTTCAGTCACTTTCTCATCATTATTATTAGGCACTATTAGTTTTATTTTGCCCTTTTATCATCTCACAGAATATTACAAGTGCAAATTGTAAGGCCAACTGGCCCGAGGCAGGGGAACGCAATCAGATTCACAGGTTGCATCAGACCGAAACTCTCCGGACCACCCAGCTCCAGAAACTGACCTGGAGACTTTCCGGACCACCCAGTTCCAGGAACTGACCTGGGGACTTTCCACCCGGCCCAGCCTTCCCGCCTTTCGAGGGGCGGGACTAACGGTCTCAAGACGATGCAACCGGCACCGGATATTGCCGCGATACCCGAAGAGACCACCAAATAAGGAATACCCTGCGCCCTCCCAGATTCACCACACCCCTTTCCCTTCTTCCCCTATAAAATCTTGCCCAACCCTCGCCCGGACGCGACTTCTCTGGCCCCTTTCTCTCGGACCAGTGAACCTCGCCCGGGAGCGCTCCCTAATAAAACTCACTTGAAGCTTTCCTCTGTTTCGTGGTGCCGTTTATTAAGATCCAACCTTACACAAATAACAGGGATCAAAAGAAAACGAATGTTACGTGCATCTGTTAAGTGCCATAGTAGATAAAGTCATTTGTTTATTTGGTCACCTTTTCTCTGGCCAGGAGAAGCTATGTCTTTAAGCTTCAGAGAAATATTGGCCTCTCATATGAGATCACATACACAAACACACACACACACACACAACTATGAATTACTTTAATCAAACATAAAGTATTCAGTGTGTAAAACCAAATTGCAGGCAGATGAAAAGGTGATTACTCCTATCTAATAATGGATACTATATCTTTCTTTTAAAAGTGAGGAATATAACAAAGAGCCATGTTGTGAATATATTTTTCCGAAAGACAATATGTTTTTCTTTTCATATTATCTTAGCTCAAAGCAGTTTTATAAAGCACTCAATTTTTCCTAGGGACAGAATGTAATTATATGTGAATTATTCTTTGCTAGTGTTTTAGCTGGTCATGTGACTCATGAGGAAATCAAATCAATATGTTCACTTTGCTTCTCTTATAAAGGCAAAAGGATGCCCAATTTGAATCACTGCCACGTTGTCATTTTTTTTCAGAGAAACCTCAGAGCAGAATTCTTCACCTTCAGTGTTACAACAAATCTTCTTACTTATAACAAATCAGGGGAAAAGTGGCTTTTTTCAGTTAAGACTTTCTTCTACATGTCTAAATATGGAACTATCCAGAGGTATGACAAATTCCATTAAAAAACAGCTGAAGGTGTTAGATACATGTAAGACCTTTGTGTGTGTGGTTTTAAAGAATCAGTTTATTATTTCAAAGTTCTGTTGCTATGTATCTCTTATAAGAGGTGAAGAGAGGTTTCTGTGTTTTCATAATAAATTTTTAATTTATTCTAAATCCTTTAATTATTTTTCCAATGAAACCTATGACCCACTTATTCTGCAATGAAAAACAGTGTTGGGGTGTATGGTTCATGAATGCAGAATATGACCTGTATTCAACAAAAAGTAAGCTAAGAACCCAATGCACATATCAAAATTAGTTCAGGGTGTTCATAAATGTGGAAAGTTTTATCTTCTAATTTTTCAAATAGTTTCATAAAATTTTGATTATATATATAAAACATGCTCATTGTAAAATTTGAAAAGAACAACATTTTAAAGGTCTTGAAATCCTTCCACCAGAGATCACAACATTTAATATTTCATTCACATTCTCTTCATATTTCTATATATCCACATGCATACATATTTTAAAGAAAGTACAACAGATGAGAGAGAAAACTAAACAAAGAACAGTGAGCCAGCTGGAAGTTCACATGATTTTAAACATGAAGAAAATACTGTGAGTTCTGTATCAGTACTTGTAGTAGACAGCTTCTGACATAGTCCCATGATCCCTGTCTCCCCAAGTTCACAATCTTATGTAATCCCCTCCCCTCCATTGTGGGTTGGATCTAATAACTGGCTTCCAACAAATGGAATACACCAAAAGCGATGAGATATCTCTTGTGTAACTAGGTTACAAAACACTGTGAATTCCATCTTTTCAGTTCTCTCTCTTGCTTGCTTTCTTGCTCTCTTGCTCTCTCTTGCTCTCTCGTTTTTGCTCTTTTTGAGTGGTTGCTCTGATGAATCAAGCTGGAGAGGTCCACATCGCAAGGAACTAAGGATGGCCTCCAGCCAACCACCAGCAAGGAACTGGGGCCCTCACTCCAATAACCCCTGAAGAACTGAATCCTGCTGCATTAGTTTCCTATTGCTGCTATAACAAATTATCACAAACTTAGCAGTTTAAGACAACACAACTTTATTATCTTACAGTTCTGGAAATCAGAAGTTTGAATTGAACTCACTGGGCTAAACTCAAGGCATCAGCAGTGCTGCATTCCTTTCTGGAGGTTCTAGAGAAGAATCCATTTCCTTGCCTATTGCAGTTTCTAGAGGCTAACTGAAATCAAGCAGAACCCTGTGGGGCCCTCCCAAGTACAAAAGCCTTTCCTGTCTCCCGTTTCTTGTTGGTAGGAAAAAGGTTTCAGCCTCTTAGACCACCCCTGTGTTCCAAAGGGCAGATTCAAACAGTTAATTAGAGTGAGGGAATGCAGAAATAAAGGAAAGGCAGTCAAAAAATGATAATGCAGCCGATGTGGCAGGGTTCTGGTTCCTCCTCAAGGGATATACATAACAACCTGATACATATCTCTGAGTTTTTCTACAGGAACTAAGCCCCCCACCCGGGTGGAGGATGGCAACTTCAGGCTGAGCACAAGCACATGGACCCCAGACTGGTTGGAACCAGAAGGCTGATGATAGAGATTCCTGGAACATCACCCTGTTGCCTCCCCACCAAGCAATGAGAGGAAGGTCACACACCCTGCAGCCCTCCCCCCAAATTTTGCCTATAAAAACTCTTCCCTGAAAACCATTGGGGAGTTCAGGTCTTCTGAGCATGAGCCACCCATTCTCATCCCTCGGTCCTGCAATAAACCTTTCTCTGCTCCAAACTCCTACATTTTGGTTTGTTTGGCCTCACTGTGCGTAGGGCACATGAACTTGGCTTTGACAACATGACCACCTTTTTTGACTCACACCCCACCCTTTTCTATCTTCAAAGCCATGCAGCAATGAATGGACAGCTCTAGCTCACTGTATCACTCTCACACTGATTTCTCTTCTGTCTCCCACTTCTACCTTTAATGCCCCTTGTGATTACACTGGGCTCACCCAGATAATCCAGGATAATCTCCCTATTTTAAGGTCAGCTGATTAACAACCTTAATTTCTATCTGCAACTTTAATTCCCCTTTGTCATGTAACATAACATATTCACATGTTCCAGGGATTAGGACATAGGCTTCTTTAGGGAACCATTATCCTGCTTACCACAACTGCCAATAACCAAGTAAGTGAGCTTGGAAGTGAATCCTTCCACAGTGGAGCCTTCACATGAGCCTCTAGCCCTGGCTGACACTTTGACTGCAGCGTCGTAAGAGACCCTGAAGCAGAGGACCCAGCTAAACCATATCCAGATTCCTGTCCCATATAAACTGTGAGATAATAAATGTATATTGCTTTAAATTGTGAAATTCTGGGTAATTTATTACACAGCAACAACTAATACAGTACTTTAAATTATTGTTTTTATTTTCACATTTTCCCTCGATTTTATTTTGGCATCCTTTTAATTAAAAATAAATGTACTCCACTGATTTCAAGTTGTGGAAATTAGGAGTTACATTTAAGTTCAATAGCTAAAATGATCAATTATGACAGTGTTTGTAATGAAAAGCTCCAATTTGCAACACTCACACAGTAATTCTATTACATCAACAATACAAATCACTCTTAGCAACAGACTGATCCTCAAAATATGATTACAGTATAGAAAGATGATCAGTCAGAAGAAAAGGCATGGTGGCCCAGCTACACCACAATGCTTGTAATTATAAAGAAATTGTGGTACATTCAACTGAAATTTTAGCTGCTTAAATCAAATTAATGTGTTGCTAGTTAAATTTTTTCTTCTTCAGAAATTAAGAATGCTTTTTTCTTCTTTGTAAAACAAGGAACACCAAGAGACGATACTGCTTTAAAAAATGAAAAGTTGATTTACCTTTTAAAACTTTTGTTATATTCAATGGGTGACATCTATACCAATTGATCTGTAACTGATTCACTCAATTGGTTAAATCATGGAGATAATGAGTGAAGCTAATTGCCCTAGGTAGACTAGAGCTCAAGAGTTTGTTTCTTTAGCACTATGTTCCCATCAGCCAAATGATCACTCTTTTAAAAAACCATTAGGAGGGACTTCCCTGGTGGCGCAGTGGTTAAGAATCCGCCTGCCAGTGCAGGGGACACGGGTTCGATCCCTGGTCCGCGAAGATCCCACATGCCACGGAGCAACTAAGCCCGTGTGCCACAACTACTGAGCCTGTGCTGTAGAGCCTGCAAGCCACAACTACTGAAGCCCACGCGCCTAGAGCCCGTGCTCTGCAACAAGAGAAGCCACTGCAATGAGAAGCCCGCACACAGCAACAAAGACCCAACACAGCCATAAATAAATAAATTTATGGGGAAAAAAAAAACATTAGGAATATTAGTCGAAACTCTCTCTCTCATTAGTAAGAATGTCTAAAATTGTACATTTCCATATGCTTGTATTTGGTAACTATTCAGAGAGATTACCTGTTTAATACTAACCAGTTAGGTTTTGTTGTTACTTCTGAGAAAACAAATCATACAAATTATTTTATAAACTGAAGCCAGTATTGTTCTAAGTGCATTTTCATATATTACTTCATTTAATCCCCATAACATCCTTATTCAGTAGGTATTATTATTCCCATTTTATAGATGGGAAAACTGAGGCACAGAAGTGATAAGGAACTCGCTTAATATCACACAGCTAACAATTGGCAGTACTGAGATTCAAATCTACTTTACTCACTATACTAGAAAAGAGTTCTAAGAGCTTTGAGAGTTTTAATTGTTCTTAAATTCAGATGTCTAAGTAGAAAAAAACATATTTAGGATTCTCACGGGTTGAATTGTGTCCCCTAAAAATTCACATGATGAAGCAGTACTAAACTCCAGTACCTCAAAATGTGACCTTACTTGGAAACAGGATCACTGCAGATGTAATTAAAGATGAGGTCATTAGGGTGGGCCCTAATCCAATATGATTGGTATCTTTATAAAAAGCGGAAATATGGACACAGAGACAGAGACACACATAGAGAGAAGATGATTTGAAGAGGAACTGGTAGAAGATGGCCATCTATAAGCTAAGGAGAGAGGTCTGGAACAGATCCTTCCTGCACACCCCTCATAGCCCAACTCTGCTAACACCTTGACTTTGAACTTCCAGCCTCCAGAACCGTAAGAAACCAAACTGCTTTTTGAAGACCACACCGAATCAAAAGATATGAGCTGTGAGATGTTAAAAAAGCTCTGCTGAACTGTGCCTCTTTCTACAAGTTCAGGAAAACTAATTTCATTTAAAAATGAGCAACAGAAAGTGACAGAAGTAAAATCCCAAACAAAGTTATTGTAAAAGAGAATACAGAGCAGAATGACATCTCTCCTCTCAATGTGCGTTTGTCCTGGAAGGGAGCTTGGGATGCAGTTTTGAGAGTTCATAACGCCTAGGTGATCCAACCCCATCAACCTTACCACATACCGCTTGCACCCATTCTAGTTCCACTTGCTTTTCTCAAATTGGTCCACTGTGCTCTCTAGTAAATACTTGTAGAGTACTTGGGTTCGCAGAGTATTTTAGGGTTTTCCTATTTTCTGGTCTGTGAGATGATCCATTGTTTCCCTATGCTCATTCCATCACAGATTGCTCGGGTCGTGTAGCTGTCATTTGCCCCCAGCCTCTTATACTTAGGGCTTATGAGAATATCTTATCACATACATTTTTGCAGATGCTGTTCACGGATTAATATTAAAATGTTAATATTAATATATCACATGCACAGTTCACTCACCCGTTCTGGTGTCAGCAGTCCCGGTCCCGCCCCTGCTCAGCCTCCGGGCCTGAGCCTGGTCCCCAGCACCGGGCCACGGGCCCCTGCGAACAGGCGCCATACAGTGACTCTCAGTGGGGGAGTGCAGGGGGGATGACGCATCGATGAGGATGGCGTTTGCTTGATAGGTGGTGCGAACCAGACTCCTTGTGAACGAGTCTGGGACCAGAGGCCTCTGGCCTCCGCCACACGCCGGTATTTCTCATCCTAGGGCTGTCCTGCCAGCCCCCTTAGAACCCCCGAGATCCCGCGAGATCCCGAGAGATCCCGCGATATTTGGCTTCCTCTGGGGAATGTAGTAACGGTGGCCACACTTTGAGCCTAATTCTGCCATCCTGTAAGCCACGCCTCGCAGTCAGCGCGCCCCAGCCCATTCTCTCCCTGCCCCTCCATCTGTACCCACACTTACACCTCCACACACACCCGAAGCCACAAAGTATACCCTGCGCGCTCCAACTGCACTCTGTTTTTACCTTCCCGGCAAACCCCACACTCCACCCACCCGGACCAGGCCCTGGTCCTCGCCCCGGCCTGCAGGCATCCCCTATGCTGTTGAAAAGGGAACATTTACGGATGGAGGGGCTTGGGTAAATGGGCCCGTTTCCTCATCGCAGGGTGCTGGCAGTTGGGCTGGGTCCGAGAGAGCAGTGCCCTGAGTCTGTTCTTCAGGGGAGAGGCTCCAGGTACAGGCAGCGATGGTCTCCTGGGACGAATTCTAGACACCTAACTACTGCTGGGAGAAACAACTGGCCCCAACGATGTGCAGCGGAACCGGTGTGTTCGGGTTGCTTTGGCCTTGGACCTTGGGGCCCCATGGTTCCTGGCCAGAGGCCCACATCACTGCCCCAGGAGAGACTTGCGCCGCTTGCATGTGCAGTCCATTCCCCCGTTCTGGCCTCCGGCAGTCCTGCCCCTACACAGCCTCGGGGCCAGAGCCCTGTCCCGGACACCTGGCCACAGGCCCTGAGCGGAGGCGGTGCTGCACTGTGACTCTTGAGTAGGAGGGAAGGCATTGAGGAGGATTGGGGTTTGCTTAATAGGTGGCATGAGCCACACTCCTTACGGAGGAGTCTGGGACAAGGGGCCTCCAACACTGGGGCACCCAGGTGTAAAAGAAAAATAAATTAATTAATTTAAATAAGGCTATAAAGTTTCAATTATGCAAGATGAAAAAGTTCTAGAGACTTGCTGTACAACATTGTGTTTATAGTTAACAGTGTAGTAAAATTTTAGAGTTAAAATATTGTGAAGAGGGTAGATCTCATGTTGGTTTTTTAATCACAAAAAGGCGGCTATAAAATACGTACAATTGCATGTAAAGGATGTTTTTAAAAAATGTATCATGCCAGTCTCTGTGTGTATGTGTACAGATATGGAATTAAACACATAAAAATATAAACAGTGGTACCTCTAGTGGTGAGATTCTGGTTGAATTTTTTTTTTCTTTTTTTCTGTTTTCTAATTTTTCTGAAGTGAAATTAAGCTATGTTTATAGCTTTTTTAAAATATAGCTATATTTATAACCAGAGACCTACCCAGGAAATTGATTTCTGTTGTTTCAGATCTCCTTGGTTCTCTCTTACATTTCTGAAATCAAAGAGGACTGCCCCATAAGGAGACAGAACTCCTGTCCAGGATCAGACATCTCCTTCATTTGAAGCATGGTTGCATCCCAGGAATCATTTTTTACCACTTTCATCATTCCAGTCCCTTGGTTTTTACAAGGTATAATTCTCTCATCCCTAGGGGATCTTAAGAAATGCTGAGCCCTTTGTTCCTGTCCATTCTGCCACTGAAGCTGCCGCCACCTCTTGTCTACCACAGGGACTTTTTTCCGTAACCCACACCTGCCAATATGCTATGCTACCAGCAGATGCTCTCACAGGAAGTGCTCTTATTTGACGTGCTTCTGATTCTGCTTTTGTTAGTGGGAGTGGAAGGGGTTAAATGATAGATGGTATACTAATTGTGGAAATGGGAATGGGTGTTTGAAGGCACTGCTCCTGTGTAGAGTCCAGTAGCAGGTATGAGTGATAGAATGGGTGAGGAGGTGCAGTGGAAGAGAATATTGCTATGATCCTTCACTTTCTCCACACAGATTTTTTTCTTCTCTTGCTCTGAAGCTCCCACAGGATTCAAAAGGCCTCTTCCCCAGCCGCATAGCACAGAGATATCAGCTCCGTGCTTTGTGACCACCTGGAGGGGTGGGATAGGGAGGGTGGGAGGGAGGAAGATGCAAGAGGGAAGAGATATGGGAACATATGTATATGTATAACTGATTCACTTTGTTATAAAGCAGAAACTAACACACCATTGTAAAGCAATTACACCCCAATAAAGATGTTAAAAAAAAAAGTAAACCAAGTTTTCATCCTATTTAATTCAAATACTGCAAAATAAATTTTAAAATAAAAAAAAATAAAAGGCCTCTTCCCACCTCCCCTGCACTCTCCTGCTCAGAGAAATACCCATATCCCTCCTCCAGCATCACCACCTTCATAAGTGCCTGTAAGGGACGAGTGCCAGGCCCACCCCTACCATCAATAATGGCATTAGCTGCTGCCAGGCCTGATTCTTTCCTCCTTTGCTCCACCACCATTTATACTCTTCCTCTATTGCACCAGCACTGAATTTAGATACAGCAGGAAAAATACCAGCACATGCCCATCTTTCCAAGTGTACAGGGGACATTAGGATCTACAAAATATCATAGTATCTCCTCTCCACCCCATCAAATAGTTTCACGTTTATTCCCCCGACAGCCCTCTTCTTTTCCTTTACTCCTATCCCAAGTAACCAAGGTTGTTAACGGTTAGTCATCTCTGAGAGAAGAGAGTTCTGGTACGACAGGGTCATTTTTATCATCCACCCCCTCATCTCACCATACCCATTCCAAAGGTGTTCAGATCTTGCCCCCCCCTTATCCCAGGGGAGGTTTACGCTGCCAGCCTGTATTTGGTTTTCTATAATCCTGACCACTTGAACCGAATTAGGCTAAGAGAGACAGGAGTGACTTAGAGAACAGAAAGGAGGAGAATGCTGCTTATGATACCTAAGCACTCCTTACTCCGTGCCAGGACCCCGGGGAGAAGGCACAGCCCCAGAGGGAAATGGCTGCATGGGGTATTTAGAGAGACTGGACGCTTGGCATTAGGTCTTCTGGCACTGAAAGACACCTCCAACCCCCACTGGCTGTGGAGAAGCAGACATGCCCACCCTCAAGGGACCACGTGGACTTGGGACAGTGAGAGTACCAGGGACAGTAACAATGGATTGAAAGCCCCATAGAAGGCCCTCCCCCTCCCATTCTTGGGTAATTCACAGGAAGAGGAGAGGCCCTTAAATAGTGAATGAAATTGAACTTTCCATCACCTCAGTGGGATAGAGGGAAGATGCAGATTTAAACTGCCGCTTCTGAGCAAACCTGCCCCAAGGTACACACTACACAGAAGACACAGCAAGTAAGTGCACACTCTTTATTACTAGTTAGAATCAGGAAACCTCTGACAAAGGTTGAGCTTGGTGAGCTGGAATCTCCTGGGGGAACTCGAGGACACGTTTTGCTCAGACTGGAGGCTGATCTGACTTCCCAGCCCCGGGGCTCCACTTGCCTCTGAGAAGCTGGCAGAGAACACACCAAGTGGAAGAGAAGGGCCCACGAGCATTCTCAAGAGTGCTCGTCCCAGTCCAGTTCTAGTTTTAATCCAATTAGTCCTCCCAAGAGAAGCGCCATCCATAGCACGATGTCTGTCCTTGGAATCCATTTTGTTCTTCATCCACTGACCAGAAAGGGGCTTGGGATGGTGGCTGCCCGAAGCTGAGGGCTCAAACACTCCCCCAAGCACTGTCCTTCTTTAAGACAGTCGCCCAGTGGTCTTTCAGGCAACCAGGAAACGAGCTGTCCCTCTCAAGGGAGGAAATGAGGAGAGTATCAGAAAAGTCCTGCCTGCAATTTTGTTAGGCCACTTTTCCACTCTTTGCCACTACTCACTTGTCTCACATGGGACCAGTGAGATGAGCAGTTCTGCAATCAAGTCCTTCCATTAAAGTCTCTTTGAGATTGCTCCCAGAACTGCAAAAATATCTGGATGTTATATCAATTAGGTTTACCTGAAGGTTACAATACATGCAAGACAAATGTCACCTCTGATCTGTAATGTATCTCAAATTATGCTCTCTCCTGTCATCTAACCAAACTCACCAAAAAGAGTTATGTGTGCACTAGATAATTCCACATAATTCTAGCTCCTATCATACACTAGGCAATCAATAACTAATTACTTAAATGAAATCCAACAAATTTGCTATCATCTATAGTATTTAACACTGCAATCCCCCCCAACACTTCTGAATTAATTCCATGTCCCAACAGAGAAATCCTAACAAAATTATTTTGCCCCCCTTTTCCCCCTAATAAGTGCCAAAGCATCTCTTCTTCCCCGACTTCTCACTCTTCTTGGCTTCAGCCAGTGGTGGGGGGATGGGGGTCTCACTGAAGTGTGGGTCAGTCAGAAACGAAGAGTTATTTCTTTAGACTCTTGAGAGATCTTCTAATGGGACAGGTTCAGATTCTTCAGCAACAAGCAAATTCTGTGGGGCTCAGAGACACAAAAAGAGGCCCTCACCTATAAAACTTAAAAACAAGAAGAAAACATGAATACTGCAGTAGGTTACAAAGGAACAATAGCATTTTCAAGGAAAAGCAGTGCTCCTAAAATTCAATACAGCTTATAACTCTAAAAACACACGGCTGTTCCCAGGCAAAGACATGGTATTTTCAGGAAAAGAAGGTTAATAAAACAGACATGAGTGAAAAAGAAAATAAATTCTTCATGACTTCAGCATCTCCAGGGTGTCAACGAATCAGCATCAGCCATCCAGAATCCAGCCCCTGCAAACATACAAGAAATTAGGAGAAATCCCTTATTTTAAAAGTGTGATACTCAAAGTGGTCTATCTTTGTTAAAATAAATGTACAAAATAAGAATATAAGTGTGTGTGTGTATATATATTTGTGTGTGTACTCAGATGATAAAAATTGCTTAATTTGGGTAATGGGATAATGAATTATTTCATTTAATTTTCTATATCATGATTTTGGTTTTCAAATTTTCTGTGAAGTAAATGAATTACTTTTTAATCAAAAGAGGGGGGGTTGTTAGGAAATTGGTTTTTCTTTGGAGTGTTTCCATTCTCTTACCTTCCTGAAATTAGTGGGTTTGTCCTGGGTCCGGGCCTTCACTCTCAACTGCCATGCAGACTTTCTTGCATTTATAGCAGGCCTTGCGCCATTGAAAATTCGTCACTTTACACGACGGGCACTCCCAATTATTAGGACTGAAGCATGAGGCAGGCTTCCCCCGATGCTGGGAATCTGAGGCTTTTTTCCCTTTTGGTTGCTTGGCCTTCTTTTCCTGAGGCTGCTGTTTCTTTGGGCTTTTTCTCACATCATGGATTGTGCTGCCTCCCGGGGGAGATGTCCCCTGGGAATTCTCTGGACCTTCTTCTTGCTTGTGGCTCTCGCTCTTCCCCAGGGGATACGTTTCCTGGAGCAGCAGTGGATATTCGTTCTGGCTGTGGCTCCTGCTGTCTCCCAGGGAATATTCCCCCTGGAAGTTCTCGGAATATTCCTCCTGGAAGAAGCAATTCTGGTCATACGGTAGGGCTATCTCTTCCTGGGCCCCCACTGAAGCCCACAGGCCAGGTGGGTAGGTTCCCAGAGTAGAATTTTGGGGTGTGACTGCTGCTATTGTTGTTGCTGTCGCGGTGGCTGCTCCTTCCGTAACTGCTGAGGATGGTAAAGATGTCGAGTACGGGAATCCCGTTGGGAATGGCACATGGAATGGGAATGGCTGTGGCACCTGCACTGGCACAGGGGGTTGCATGACCTGGGCCCAGGGGCTCTGGGATCCCGGTAGATAAACCACAGCTGCTGTGGCTGCCATCTGGCCCTCTGACTGAGGCACGCCCTGTGCCCCCATAGCTACCATCTTGCCCTGCTCCCCTGCATCCATGGCCCATGCTGTGGCCCCAAGCTGCTCGGGTTGAGGCTGAGGCACCATTTCGTGGGCCAATGGGGCTACATGGACCAATCTCTGGAGCTGGAGCAGTTGCCCATGCAACATATCTCGCTCATCCAATGCCTCCCGCAAGGCGGCCTGCGTGCGTTGCAGCTGCACTGCGGCCTCCTCGTGCCCCTCACACAGGCGCCTCAGCTCGCAGGAGACGGCCCGGGAAGCCGCCTCGCATTCCCCTAACTTCTCCTGGAGCTGCCGAACCCAGCACGCCTGCTGCTCCCGCTGCCTCGCGCCCACACGCACGCTCAAGGCCAGCGCGCTCCAGGCACAGGCCCTCTTAATGGCGCACGGCACCTGCGGGTCAGTGACGACGTCGCGCAGCTGATCCTCTACCTCATTCCAGGACCGCGAGCAGAAGTCCACGTAGAAATCAGGGCTGCCCCCGTTCATGAGGACTTCATTGTTGATGAATTCGATCACCTCATTGTGGCGGAACCCGCTGGCATGGTCCCCAAATTGCACGGCCATGGCCGCTGCGGCCTAGTCAACCAACTGCCTCACGGAAGATGCCGCCTGCCGCCGCCGCCGCCACCACCGGTAAAGCCCCTCACCTCCCGGCTCAGTCCTCCTTCAGTTCTAGCCCAGTCCTGGCCTCCTCCTCGGCCTCTTTCCTCTGTCACGGTCCGGCTTTCCTCACAGAAAGTAAGGCAGATCCCCTCACTGCGCCACGCCAACCCCAAAAAGGCCGACGCAAGCGCCACGGGTCGCACGTGAGCTCCGAGTCGCCCCGCAAGGCCTGCTGGGACCAACCTCGCTGCCAGAGCCCCTCCTACTGGGTGAGCAGGCCGGAAGCTGCACTGAGTGCCCCTCCTACTGGGTGAGCAGGCCGGAAGCTGCTCTGAGTGACGCAGTGAACCCAGACGTGGCAGAGGCGGGAAGCTGCACTGGGTGCCGCAGTGAATCCAGACGTGGCAGAGGGGAGGGGGGAGTAGGAGCAGGCAGCGGGGCGCAGGCGCACAGTGGCAGCTAGCATAGCGGATCCCTTGGAGATGCTAATAGTTGCCAATCCCACACCTAGGGCCTGCAACCACACACACACACACACACACACACACACACACACACTCCTGTTCTAAAAGGAAGGGTGAGTCAATGGAGGTCGGAGAACTTCTGGGGGAGGGAGGGAGTTGAGGTGGAGGAGACGGGGGCTGCAAGACCCCTAGTTTAGGGAGGTAAATAGGGTGCAAGCTTGGCATCTATCAAAACCTAGGAAAGGGGAGGGACAGTGCTGGGAGAGACTTGAGAGAGAAGGCTGTGCTTGTACTACTGTAACAGGGAAGAACAAAATTTGACTCCATGTTGGATCCATTTCTTTCACTTTGACCTTTGCTTTCCATTGTTTTTGTTCTGTCTCTAGCTATAGGCATACATAATGGCCTGCCTCAGGGAAACCTGCCCCTCTGCCTGAATGTTAAGCTAAAGTGCCTTTTATTTACAATAGCCAGGACATGGAAGCAACCTAAATGTCCGTCAACAAAGGAATAGATAAAGAAGGTATAGTACATATATACAATAGAATATTACTCAGCCATTAAAAGGAACGAAATTGGGTCATTTGTAGACACGTGGATGGACCTAGGGAGTGTCATGCAGAGTGAAGTAAGTCAGAAAGAGAAAAACAAATATCATATATTATTGCATATATATGGAATCTAGAAAAATAGTATAGATGATCTTATTTGCAAAGCAGAAATAGAGACACAGAGGTAGAGAATAAATGTATGGATACCAAGGGGGAAAGGGGTAGTGGGAGGAATTGGGAGATGGGGACTGACACATATACACTATTGATACTATATATAAAATAGACAACTGATGGGAACATACTTTATAGCCCAGGAAACTCTACTTAATGCACTGTAGTATCCCAAATGGGAGGGAAATCCAAAAGGGAGGGGATATATGTATATGCATGGCTGATTCATTTTGCTGTGCAGTAGAAGCTAACACAACATTGTAAAGCAACTATACTCCAATAAAAATTAATTAATAAAAAAAAAGTGCCTTTGTTCAGCTCACAGGGAAACATCCTGACCCTGCCCACCTGTGAATGGCTGCAGAAAAGAAGAAATTAACACATCCCCTCCCTGAGGCTGATAAAAACTAGGAGATATTTTGCAAGACTTATGGCCTTTTTACTTTAATTCCTCACCTCCTCCCCCTCTCTGTTCTATAAAAGAAACTAGCATCCAGACCCCGAAAAGATGGTACTCTAGGACACTAGTCTGGCATCTTCTCAGATGCCTGGCTTTCCTAATAAAGTCGATATTCCTTGCCTCAACACCTTGTCTCCCGATTTATTGGCCTGTTGTGCAGCAAGCAGAGCGAACTTGGACTCGGTAACAAATTTGGCTTAGCCATCCAGGAGCCTTGCTGCTCGTGGCTAGCCGGCCCGGGTCAGGGAATTTTGGGGCAAGGCCCTAGCAGCTGCTGGGACCGTTTGTCCTGAGAATATTCCCTTCAAAATTCCCTGAAGCAGCACCAGCTACCCCAGCACTTGGCAGTTGGAGCAAGGAATTGACGAACTTCTGTGAGTTGACGGACTCGACCTTTGC
Source organism: Monodon monoceros (assembly GCF_005190385.1). Taxonomy (NCBI): domain Eukaryota; kingdom Metazoa; phylum Chordata; class Mammalia; order Artiodactyla; family Monodontidae; genus Monodon; species Monodon monoceros. Next base: position 104,862,262 of record NW_021703779.1, on the reverse strand, counting down.
TGGGTAAATTGCTCTGGTGTGTATAACCAGGAATAAATTCCCCCCTCAATTTGTTTTGCATTTGGTTGGGGTACCCTACTGGAGAGGGGAATTGTTGGACTCTACCTGATATGGGAACCGGTTCATTTGCTTTTGTTTTGTGTGCATCAATGTTGGAATTTGTGTTCTTTGTGTTGGAATTTGCTTGTATCTTTTGTGTTGGAATTTGTCTGCATCTTTTGTGTTTTGGTGTTATCAAACTTATAAAAATGGGAAATACTCCATCTATCCCAAAGGAGAGCCCTTTGGGGCATATATTAGATAAATGGGCAAAACATAGCCATGAGCCTATGACTAAGAAAGAGGTGATATATTATTGTAATAGGGTGTGTACCCAATATATGTTAGGATCAGAGGAGCGATGGCCCCTGAATGGCTCACTCAATTATTATACGACCTCACAATTAGAAGTGTTTTGCAAAAGAGCAGGGAAAAGAGATGAGATTTTGTATGTAGAAGCATTTATGCTATTGCATCAGGAGGAAAAGGAGTCAGACGGCTGCCACCTTATGGTGCAGCGGTCTGAAAGAAAACCCAAGGAGGGACCTAGACAAAAAAGCTTAAACAAAATTTAGGAGATAAAACAAAAACCAAATGAGGATCCATCAGAGTCTCTAGAATAAGAAGGTGAATAACAGAAGGAAGACAGGAGCCTCTCATACGGTAGAAAGAGAGGAAAACTCTGATAGTGAATTAAGAGGCCCGAGGACTCCCTTGGACTTGAGGCGTCTGATTCTAATTTCCCCCACAGGAGCCCCGGGTGACTCTGACAGTGGGGAACAAGTTGATTGACTTTTTTTTTTTTTTTTTACTTTTGATATGTGGGATGCATTTTGATATACTTTTTTTTTTAACATCTTTATTGGAGTATAATTGCTTTACAATGGTGTGTTAGTTTCTGCTTTATAACAAAGTGAATCAGCTATACATATACATATATCCCCATATCTCTTCCCTCTTGCGTCTCCGTCCCTCCCACCCTCCCTATCCCACCCCTCTAGGTGGTCACAAAGCACCGAGCTGATCTCCCTGTGCTATGCGGCTGCTTCCCACTAGCTATCTATTTTACATTTGGTAGTGTATATATATGTCCATGCCACACTCTATCTTTGTCCCAGCTTACCCTTCCCCCTCCCCATATCCTCAAGTCCATTCTCTATCAGGTCTGTGTCTTTATTCCCATCCTGCCCCTAGGTTCTTCATGACCATTTTCTTTTTTCAGATTCCATATATATGTGTTAGCATATGGTATATACAATGGAATATTACTCAGCCATAAAAAGAAACGAAATTGAGTTATTTGTAGTGACGTGGATGGACCTAGAGTCTGTCATACAGAGTGAAGTAAGTCAGAAAGAGAAAAATAAATACTGTATGTTTGACTTTCTAAATGATACAGGTGCCACATATTCTGTGGTAAATACCAAGGTGGCACAGAAAACATCTCAGTTTATCCCGGTCACGGGAGTTTCTGGAGAAGTAGAAAACCGTTTGTTCTTACAACTTCTAGAATGCCAACTAGGGGACCTCACCCTGAAACATCCAGAGTGTCCAATCCCCCTTTTGGGACGAGATCTCCTTTGTAAAAGGGATTCTGGGACACCTAATCCAAAACAATATCCTCTGAGACAAGAGGCCCAAAAGAGTATTCAGCCAATTATGGGAAAGTTTTTGAAAACAGGACTGACTAAACCTTGCAGTCCCCATATAACACCCCTATCCTCCCAGTCAAACAGCCAAACTCAGCAGAGTATCGCTTTGTCCAAGATTTGAGGGCTATTAATGAAGTAGTCCAAGACTTACACCCTGTGGTACCTAATCCATACACTCTGCTCACAACTATTCCAGGAGAATACAGCTGGTTTTCAGTCCTGGACTTGAAAGATGCTTTTTTCTGCATTCCTATTGCAGAAGAATCACAGCAGCTGTTTACTTTTAAATGGCAGGACCCAGAAACACAGGTAGTCTAACAGTATTGTTGGACAGTCCTGCCTCAAGGATTTAAGAAACCTTCCAAACTGTATGTACAGGAGAGACAAGGCATCAGCCTTGGGGTGTTAATTCAAACCCTGGGGAATATCCCTCGACCCACTGCCTACTTTTCAAAACGACTAGAAGGGATAGCCCCCTTGCCTTGGAGCTGTAGCAGCTACTTGTGACGTACTGTGACGTACTTCAGGAAGCTGAGAAGTTTACCCTGGGGCAACCCACCATTGTGTATGTTCCTCACTGTGTCCTTTCTTTGCTGGAACAGAAAGGGGCCCTGTTTATATTATATGTCTGTGTACACATTATACATAAGAGATCTCTATCTCTGAAAAAATATTATCAAAATTGAATTGATAAAGAGCTCTATTCAATTTAAAAGTAAGCACTTACAAATTAAAGAAACCGGCCAAAATGACCTTCAGGTTCATGTGAACTGGGAAGTATTCAATATTAAGTTGACACCTGGTATAAAAGGTTGTTTGTTGATCTAATTAATATAGACTTGTCTTTAGAGTCATCAACATTAAATATAATACTTTCCCTGCACCTAGGTTTAATAGAAGTTAAATGAAATCTTGTTATATCTGTTGCAAATTTGTCAGCAAGAAAAATAACTTGGTATGATAAAATTTTTATGAGTGAATTAAATGCAAACGAGATAAAGAGCTTTTAGGTAAACTCTAGAAATAATTACGTTCTGAAAATTATCTAAAACAGTCTTTCCAGATTTTGGTAACTATTACTTGCCTCTTGGTTTTCACTAGAAATTATGGTTTTTAAGAGTTGGGCATTCTAATTTAAATATGTAATTAAAGCAACTAAAAATAACAAAACATTTCACTATACAGTAGGAAAGTGGGATACATGTTTTGAGTAAAAAGGAGTTTTATGCATGGTCTGAAATTAGATTAAACTTAATTGGGTAAATGAATTTTGCTATTAAAAGTAGGCTGGTATAGGACTTGACTTGGTTCCTCTCTGCTAAGAGAACAAGTTTACTTAGAATGCTGCTTTTGATAACAGATTGTGTGAACTATCTTGCTTTTAACTGGTCTGTATTCTTAAATGTTCTATCTGACCAAATGTTTTTCAAAAAACTTTTTGATACTTTTGACAAACTTCCTATCAAATTCTAATTAAAGTTCTTTTGACTTCAGCTAGCTCTGGGATGCTTCAGAAGGCCCCTAAGAACCTTCCCTATGGCGTACGTTTCACCTGTGGCGAGGCGTTGGTTGGGATTTTCTCTTTTGAACTAGCCTTGATCATTCATTCAGCTTCATCTCCAATGGGGCACTGGCTGGGGTTCTCCCCTTTTGGACTGATGGGGCATTAGTTGGGAATCTTCCTATTTTGGGGCTAGGGAACTGTAACCCTGAGGCACCTCAGAAAAAAAATGTATATATATATGTATATATATATATTAAACTGACTAGAATTGGTTGATATGCTAAATTACATAGAAAGCATTGTCAAATAAGTGATAAGCCTCCTCAGAGTATATGGTATGAATAAATGTTATTAATATAGACATTCTAGAAATTATATAAAGTTTCTGAAATTTGTATATGTCCTGGTATAATGTTATAATTTTAGTCATTATCTTAAAATGTTGTATGTCACAACAACTTAGATAAGCTTCATTGCCAGGAAGAATTGTAATCAGATCTTTAACCTTGCCTTTTTAAGACCTTTATCATTCATAGGCAGCTAAGGTGATGCTTTGCAAAACTGCCACATCTCCAAGAAGACTCATGAAAAAGAACTTTTAAAAAAATATATAAGTTTCTGATAGCCTTTAGATAATACCACTGGGTAACAAATGACAAAACTAATGGAAAACCTGATTACTGCACCCAGATCAACAGGAATTAATTACATGGGACTGAATGAACTGATGAATATGACTTATAACTTTATGAGTTTGGGAAATGTATTGATGCTAGCCTTAATCTTTGTTTTCCAGAAAAACCTTTTCTCTTATGCTATGACCTACAACAAGTTGATAAAGTATACCCTTGTAAACAAAGATGAAACATTTATCTTTTTCTCTCTACATGATCCTGCCAGAATTTGGCTTCTCCAGCCAGCTCTACTGTGGATTTGATAGTTTATTGTAACTGGATTACAACCAGTTATACTAAGCATTGTTTTAATTTGTTCTTTGTTTCCAAATTGTTTATGCTTTGTGTCTCCCTGCTAAACTAGGACTTTGTCAGTATTACTAGCTGCATTACTTATATCCTATTTTATGACTGTTGTCTCTTACAGTACCCAGTATGTAACCAGGCCTCCAACAAAATTGATGATGGCTAAACATCTTGAGGAAATAGATCACATTTATGACTCTTAGAGAATAATTGTAATAGTGTGATTCTAGGTATGGGAAAAGCAATAAGGGAAAACATTTCCTGGATCATAATAGACTAGTAAGACAGAGGATCCAGAGAATCTTTGATAATCAACAGGGCCAAATCTGGAAATTAGCACCTGGAGTGGCATATCAACAAGAATTTTCACCTGATCTGGAATGAGCCTCCCAGCACCATGGAACAAAATTTGGTCATGAAATGTCTCCCAAATATTGGTCGAACTCCTAACCAAGAGGGGGATCTGAGAAATGGAATATTTCCTGCCACAGTCTTCAGTGATTGAAGCCACCACTGACGGTGAGCTGGTAAGCCCTGAGGGAAATCAGGAAGGAAAGAATGCCTGCCATCTAGCAGCCATCAGACTGCAGCCACTCCCTATGGTGAGCCTTGAGGAAAGTCAGGATATGAAAACACCGGATACTGGCCCCAGATAGGTGAGGTGCATATCAAAGGAATAATTTCAGTGAGCCCAGACTCTTGTATCTTCCCTTACATAGAAAAGCACTAAATTCCATAACTTGAGATTGCAATTTCCTTACAGCTGGAGAAGGGTGGGTCAATCTACTTGTTTAATCCTGTTCTACTGAACAACACAGCATCAGGTTCAAATAATTGAGAGTTGTACTATTTACTAAAAATTATTCCCTACCCAAGGCTGATCAATTCCATTCCACCATCACCTCTCATCACCCCTACACAGCAGGAAGCAGTTAGAGCTGTCATCGCCCTTTATCCCACAAGATTGTGGAATGGACATTGACAGTGAGGAATTGTAACAGGGAAGAACAAAATCTGACTCCATGTTGGATCTGTTTCTTTTACTTTGACCTTTGCTTTCCATTGCTTTTGTTCTATCTATAGCTATAGGCATACATCAAACTAATAAAATTAGAAATGAAAAAGAAGTAACAACTGACACCGCAGAAACAAAGGATCATGAGCGATTACTACAAGCAACAATATGCCAAAAAAATGGACAACCTGGAAGAAATGGACAAATTCTTAGAAAAGCACAACCTTCCAAGACTGAACCAGGAAGAAATAGAAAATATAAACAGACCAATCACAAGCACTGAAATTGAGACTATGATTTAAAATCTTCCAACAAACAAAAGCCCAGGATCAGATGGCTTCACAGGCTAATTCTATCGAACATTTAGAGAAGAGCTAACACCTATCCTTCTCAAAATCTGCAAATCCGTAGCGCAGTAGGCAGCAGGTCAGTCTCATAAAGGCTACCCAAGTGAATTCAACATTCAAAAGAAGAGCAGAATTTTCTTTAAAAACAATTTGAATCAGCTACAATAATCATGCATGGGCTTATTGGGCTTCTGGGTACAAGCCTGAATTTTATTCCCATCAACTGGCTTTGGCAAAACCCTAGGAATTGCCAACTGTAGTTGCCTGGTGATTCCCCAAGCCCGATGGTATAACAAAACAGCAGGGATTAGTTTATCTCCAGGGTGTAACTCTAAAGACTTCCAAGGATTATTCCAATTAGCAGTTTTTATCCAGTGTTGGGTCTGGCCTTCATCAACAGGCGTATGAGCTAGCTGATAAGTCAGAGAAACCAGGATGACAAGTTTGAATGACTATATTAAATTCCTCAGGAAATCTGTGGGGATCCCCAGTTGTTTGGGGGAAATCTTTGACTATGGCTTATAGTTCAGCTTTAATCCAAGGAACATAAGAAAATAGGGGTTTAGCATTTAGATCCTCAGAGGGTCTGATTTTAAGAGGTTCAGGGGAAAAAGAAGCAGGGGGAGGTTGGGAGAAAAGGGAAAGTTCAGTGGGGGGATTCAAATGAGGAAGCAGAGGGTGTAGAGGAGGTAGAATGGTGCAGAAGGGAAAGAGGAAGATGGGAATAGAGACAAAGAGGAAAGGGAAGGGGGAAAAGTCCTCAGAATCTTTTTTGTTTTCTTCCAATTATTTGTTCCCCTCAGTTTATTTAGAAATGGTATCTTATAAAGAGGGAATTTTAGAGGCTTGAATGTGTTTGAAAGCTTCCAGGTACCAATTAAAATAGCATCCCATTCAGTCTATTTAATTTTAGAGGCATAGTGTTCTAACTTAGTTCTGAGAAAAACAAGTTTGGAGAGGTCTAAAGTTCCCCATAATGGCCATTGGAGTTTTAAATTATTTTTAGTTAAGTTGACCCATTTAGTTAAAAATGTGCATGAGGAGGAACCATAATTTTTAACATAAAACCAGCCAGAGTCCCAGAAGGAGGACCCTTCCAAGAGAATTTAGAGGCTTGGAATCACATACTTTAAAACCAGAGGTTAAGAACTTCCCTGGTGGCGCAGTGGTTAAGAATCCGCCTGCCAATGCAGGGGACATGGGTTCGAGCCCTGGTCCAGGAAGATCCCACATGCTGTGGAGCAACTAAGCCTATACACCACAACTACTGAGCCTGCACTCTAGAGCTCACGAGCCACAACTACTGAGCCTGTGTGCCACAACAACTGAAGCCTGCGTGCCTAGAGCCTGTGCTCTTCAATAAGAGAAGCCACCACAACGAGAAGCCCACACACCGCAACGAAGAGTAGCCCTCTCTCACCGCAACTAGAGAAAGCCCATGCACAGCAACAAAGACCCAATGCAGCCAAAAATAAATAAATAAGTAAGTAAAAATAAAGTAAAACCAGAGGTTAAGAAAACAAATGAGTACTTACCAAAAAGGCAATACCTTCACACACACACACACACACACACACAAAAACAGATCCCAATTAAAGTCAGAGAACTCAATCAAAAAGAAGGAGCTCAAATCTGAGAGACTTGCCAGATCAGAAGGAAGAAGACAACTCTTAGAAATGAAGAGCACAAGGAGCTCAAGTGGGTACTGCACACAGTTGCAGGGGTCATTAGTTCCTCCAGAGTTCAGCTCCTTCTATCCCACTTCGGACACCAAGTAATATCAACCTTTAAAACAAAAAGATAAGTGGTTGAACCGGTGAAATCAAGTTTATTCAAGAATGGCAGAGGAATTGCAATTCAGGACATGCGAGCTATGGCAAACCATAGCCAAGTCCAGAGAATATAGGAGAGGAGCACTCTTTTATAGAGGAAAGGAAGAATTTGGGAGGGGCTGTTTTGAGACAAGGTTCGTTGGAGGAAAGCGAGAGTTCTGGGTTGCGTAAAATAGACTATGACAAGTACTGTGTGTGAGAGCTCTCCCTTCAGGGCTTCCCAATTCCATTTTGAATGGGGGTTTTCCTTTATTCATTTTCACACCAGAAATAGGGAATTTAGAGCCAAGAAGGCTGTATAACAAACATTGTTACTTCACTAATTTACTACCCCAAACCCAAACATTTTTCTCTTGTCAAATCTTTGCAAATGCATTGTTTCTCTGTCTAAAAGTATAAAAGCTGCCTGCTTTGGCCACTTATTCGTCTCATATTTTTATGGTACTCTCATACTTAAATTTGTTTTTCTCCTATTAATCTATCTTATGACAATTTAATTATTAGACCAGGCAAAGAACCTATAAGGAAGAAGGGAATCGTTTTTTGCCCCTACACAGGCTCAGTTGTGTACCCTGCACATGAGTGAAGGGAAAGCCTGGCAACTACAGGAGATATAAGTCTAAACTTGTTGGTGAAGTCTGGTGAGGGGCACTAGAATCATGTCCGAGTGGATAAGGAGGAATGGGAAGCCAGACCAAGATGTTCTGGGAAAATAGGGAGCTCTCAAGAATAGGAAGCCACACTGAGGATAAGTGACCTGATTCAGTGAAGAGGAGGGAAAGACTGTTCAGATTTTAGCATTCTAAGCTGGAGTACTCTAATGGATGATGAGACAATGTTTGTGAGTAAGTATGGGACAAGTGAATCATAGTGAAGATGTTGAATCTCAAATATTTCTGGGGGCTTCAAGAGTACACCACAAAAAAAAAAAAAAAAAGAGTACACCACAAGCCATATAAAGGGGTTTTCCATTCTGGATTGTGTGGAAGGGAGTTCTCTTTGCTCAGCTCCTCTTATACTTCTTAGTTGCCATCCTCTCCTCAAGCCTCCTACATATTTCCCGCCTCACTTGCTCTTGCAGAAGAATTTTCTCTCCTCAATTTTAAAGCTACATCCTTCACCTGTGATTCGTATCTTAGCCTCTTCCATCTCCTTAGGGAGTTAAATCCAGTCAGAATCTCTCCACTGTCTTCTGTATTTCAGCCTTTTCCTCTCTACTAGCTTTTCCCCATCATGGTATGAGCATGTTCAAGCTTCTTCCATCCTGTAAAATGTTCTTATATACATTCCTGTACCTTAATTTACACTCATAAAACTAAAGAAAATATTCTAAAGGTAACACCAGTGACCTTCTACCCTCTATTAGTTCAAGTTTCTTCTAACTTGACTTTTCTGTAGACTTTAACTCTATTGATCACTCCCTTTTTGGAATTCAATCTTCCCTTTTCTTTGGTGACACCAAATTCTATTGATTTTCTCCTGTCTTTCTGGCTGTTCCTTCTTAGTTTCCTTTTGCTGTCTGCTATGCTTCCATTCAGCCCTTAAATACTGGTGCCTCCCTGAGTTTTGTCCTTAGACACCTTAATTTTTTTAGGTAACCTTCCTTATTCCAGACACTTTTTCTATGTGATCGTATCTATTCTCTTGTTCTTAACTACCATAATTAATTGCCAAAGACTCAAAAACTTTATACCCAGTCCTGCTCTGTGTCCCAAACTTGAGATTTACCTAATCAACTAACTAGAAACCTTTACTTGGATCTTCCATAGGCACATTATTTTCCACAAATCCTAAAATCAACACTACGTTGGACAAATGGCTTGCCAAATTTCTTACCATTTTTGAGGATCCACTTCCTCAAAGAGTTGTTGCAAGGATAAAATAAGAACATATATATATATATATATATATATATATATATATATATAGTAATTTTCACTTTCATCATATCATCCTTATTATTATTAAAGAAATCTTCATGCAGAAGGTAGGGCTTTATCTGGGATTTGAACAATAGGTAGAATTTAGATGAGAACAGTGAGGGAGAAAATGAAATTGACAAAATATGTTTCTTTGTTATTTACCAATCAACTGCGTAGCCAAGATTTGTACCGGGTCACCCAGTTCTTCCATATCCAGTTGAATTATATTGCTCAATTCATATAACAACTGCCTCTTGTGCTTTTGTTCCACTATGTTTTTAGAAGCTGACATCTGGTCCCCCACCTACTTGCCTTCTACATTTCAGCTATTTCCATGGATGCCCTTTGCTAGAGCTACACATGTGATACCACCAAGGAGGCACCATGTGAGTACTGATATTTGTGATATTTCCAGGATCTATGTTGCTTTCTGGGTGCTGAGGCATCATCTGTCTCTGATCAGAAACAAAACGTATCCTGTATATGAAAGTAGAAAGATAGAGTTGTTAGAGAGTACATATAAGACTATAATTGGAATATAGAGAAAAAAAAGAAAACATATTAAGAGGATATAATTATGAGGGTAAATGATTTTATATATAATAATAATAATATCTTCTTAGGTCAGTAATAGAAAAATGAAAATAAAATGGAAAAATCTGGTATGACCCCGAAATATTAAAAAGCTACATTCAGTGTGTTTATATATGTCTCTATGTAGATAACCAGATAACAGCTTTCCCTGAGAATAAAAACATTTTCATGCTTGGACCTGTTCAACTTACCAAGTATAGAAAAAATATTATAAATAACTGCACTGTTTTTCTATCTATATAAAAAAGCATTCAGGTGTAACAGGAGCAATTATCAATATTACCAGATCTAATTTCCAAATTGGCACTAATTATTGTTGCATATTATGTGAAGGTAGAAGTGATTCCATTTAAACTAAAACTAAAGTTGTTCACTGATGATCTTTTCAATAGTTTCTTGCATATTTATATTATAAACAATAATAATGGTGTTAATAAAAAGTTTCTCTTCTGGGCTTTTTATATAGTAATAAATAATAGATAACTTTTTAGTACTTACTATGTGCTAGATGCTGTGCATAGTTTGTGAGCTTTATTTCATGCAATCATCACCACAACCATGTGAGTTAAGTAACAGTATTACCTTCATTTTTTAAATATGGAAATTGGGGCTTAAGAAAGCTAAATAATTTTTACAAGGACCCACCACTAGTATGTGGTGAAGCCAGAACTAATACCGTGATTGGTCTGAGTACAAAACCCATGCTCCTAACATTACACTCTACTGCCTTCAATGACACATTTCCCCAGAATGCTGAGACCCAAACTAATAAAGTCAACACATGATAGTTGTGATTATACATGTGCAAAAGTCATACTAAAAGAGAAAATGTCTTTCAATCCAGAAACAAAAACAACTCTTGCCTATAACCTATTAGGTAGCCTAAACATATTTTAAAAATGAGTTGAATGAAGAGAAATGAACAATTTGAAACATAGGAAAGCAGGAATCAGAGGGTACAAATTGAAATTGGCATTAAAACCTGTACAGTGTAGAGGTTGTTCTAACCAATGGATGGTAACATTCTGGTCCTCTGGTCAGATCTGTCTCTATAGTGGAGACAGAGGCATCAGATCAGAGCATTCCATGACAAAATTCTATGAAAATCTTCCAACCTATTCCAGTTGTTCTCATTACATGTTCATCTATTGTTTCCTGATAATATTTGGACTTCCAGTTTAACTTACAAATATAGAGGGAACTCCCTCATCATCAACCTAAGTGTTGCAGTCTGCTTGACGGTTATGCTTATAATTGTAAACAAATAAAGCAACACTCTGATTTTAAACGTTGATCCCTTTTGAATTAAACTAATATAATCTAGTCTTGTATAAATTGGTAATAGTTGGGAACCTGATCAAATTGAGCATCTGATCTACAGAGCTGAGAAGCATATCCTGGATGGGGTATCCCCACAAAGATGTATCCATCCCAGATAACAACTCTGTCAGAATTCATGCAGCCACAGGTTTCACCTACTTGACCTAAACTAATCAAGATAATCATTATAATTTTAGGGAGAATCAGATATATAGTGCCATTTGTAATGTTTCTCATTGTCTGAAAGCCCTACAAATAATTGAAATTACAAATAATATAGCATTTGTAAAAAATTTTAAATGTTTGGTTACATGTTATAATAACTGCCAATATTCCACTAAAGCAATACCCCTCTCTGATGTTCTACTTCAAGAATTGACCTTCTATAACTAATGAGTATTAGCAATTAATTTTAGATGGCTGTAATAGAATACTATTGCTTTTGATCCACCAGTTAGGTCATCATTGTTCATATTTCTAGTGGCAAGCTTAGTGTGTTTTACTTCCCAGGAGAGTTATTTCCTACTCTACCCCTGTGGTCTTGCTTCTGTTGTTTTCCTCTCAGTAGTCTTTGTCAGAAAGCTAAAAATATTGCATTACCCTTCTGAGATTGCATTCTAAATTGACAGGAAAATTAGGATGCAGTCATGTGTTCCCATCCCTGCGCTTATAGTATGTCAATAGGGTAAATAAACCCATGAGTTATCACCCATTTGGTATTAATCCAGACAACATTACAAATGGTCCTATGGGTGAGTGTTATGATAAAAACATAAGAAATGCCTTTTATGTCTATGCATGTCAGTTTAATGAAGCTAGTGCAAACAACCTTTCTTTTATTAATAAATACCATGTATCTGCAACTCACAAAATTATCTAAAAAATGTAAGAGTTTTTTTCAATCTGTATCATGTCTTGGAAGTTAGAAATTCCGGGGCTCTTCTACCTGGTCTATGTAAAAGAAATGAAGGGAACATCCTTCTATTAATCCTAAGTATTGCCCTCTTAGCTTCCTACTCAATCCTCAATTTCCTGGATTCTAGATTCCATACTCACTATCATAACTGACCTTGCAAAGCTTTTAATTGTAAGCTCCAAGGGAGATTTTTTAACCCTTACTTTTCTGGACCTCTCTACTGTATTTGGTAATGATAATCACTCTCTTTTCCTGAAATTCTTCATTCTTGACCCCCAGGCCCCCAAATTCCTCCAGTTAATTTAGTATATCTTCAACCATTTTTTTTGTTTGCATTTGCTCAGTAAATATTGATGTTTCCCAGAGTCTGTATCATTCCTCTTATCTTCTCACTTTACACCTTTCCCCAGATGATCAAATTCATGCACAAGTTCTTAAATATTACCTATATATTCATAACTCCTACATCTATATCTCTAACCTATATCACTCATTCAGGCTTAAGACTTGTACTAAATTGCATGCTAAATGTCTTACAGAACTTAATACCACAACTGAGCTCATCTCTAAATCTCATGTCACATCCTCTCCTCCCTCTGTAATTATTTGGTATCTATTGGCATGTATTCAATCACCAAAACTAGAAATTTTAAAGTCATCTAGACTCCTCCCTCTCCTTCCCTCCTCCTATATCCAATTGGTGGCTATATCCTCCTTAATATTCCCTGGGTCTGTCATCACTTTAACATCCATACCACCATTATCCAAGGCAACTGTCATCATTTGCCTAGACTAGTACAACAGCTTCCTAACTGTTCTCCCAACCTCTTATATATTCCCTTTCAAATTTATCTTCCAAAAAGCTTCCAGGATGATATATTTTTAAATTTATATATAAATACTATGCCTAAAAATAAATGAATGCCCATATTTCCTTAACAATAATGCCCAAACTCCTTAATATGTGATTTAAGCTCTTCATGATTATCCCTATTGGCCTTGCCAATCTCATTTTTCATCCATTCCCCTATCAAATGCTACATTCAAGCAATGTTGAACTGCTTGTAGTCCCTTACACATGCCTTCCTGTTTCTCTTTTTTTGTTTGTTTGTTTGCCAAGCCATGTGGCAGGCGGGATCTTAGTTCCCCAACCAGGGATCAAACCTGTGCCCCCTGCAGTGGAAGCACGTAGTCCTAACCACTGGACCTCCAGGGAATTCCCCCTTCCTGTTTCTCTTGTATTTCCTTTGTTTCTGCTGTCTTCTCTGCCTAGCTCCAAATACTCTTCACCTGGTTATCTTCTAATCATATTTTAATATTCAAAATAAGTATCACCTTATCCAGAGAGCATTTCCTAAAATTCCCACATCAGGCTTTTATGGACTATCCTATGAACTATTTTATTTTATTCATCTTTGTGTCTCCAGCATCTAGCACAGTACCTGTTACACAATGCATGACTATTGAAAGAAGGAATTCCGAAGGGCAACCCCTAGTTATTAAATATGGACATACAATGAACAGTCCTAAACTCATTCTTTCCCTTACAATGTCTAACCTTCAGCTTCCGGCTTGTCAGATTAAAGAAGCTTACTCTTCATAGTCTACTCTTGAAAATTTGCTCCTCAATCATCCCGATTACTTGTTACTTATATTTAGAACTTCTCCAGTTCAAACACATCTTCAAGATATGGGGACAAGTTTTTAATTTTTTAAACAAAGTAGAATGCTGTATTTTTTATGTTTGATATCCACTGTGATTATGCTTTTAATTTTCGTGAACTTTTGGCCACAGTAGCATGCTAAATTGAGGTCTTCAGGATATTCATGCATTCAACAAATATTTAACAAGTGTCTATTTTTTTTTTCTAGGAGCTGATGATTCAGCACAACAGATAATAACAACTAAAACCAGGGTACCTACTCTCATGGAGCTTTCATCTTGATTTGGAGATGGGAGAGGTCAACATAGACAACAAACAAATAAGGAATAATAAAATATGAATGGCAAGTGCTATAAAGAAAATAAAACAGGTGGATATGATAAAGTGTCCTTGGGTGCCTGGAGAGGCTATATTAGACAGACTCACAGCTCCATTCCATAGATGTAACTGATAAACTAGGAATCCATTAGCCTATGAGTATAATTTGGATTATTACCCTCATGCTGCGTACCATATGAACTTTCACTCGCCACTTTCCTGCCCACTCACCTTTAAAAGTCATACCTCCTTTCTTTAATCACATCTTCTAATTCATTTTAGTCAGGGAAATGTTAAAAGTGGTCCCTCAAAGTCCCTGGTTGAATTCATGTCTTTGCATTACAGAACGTTAGAGTGATCTCACAGAAGATGCATTTTCCTTGTTTTACAACCTCCAACTTAGCATTTCACTAACCTAAAAGACTGTGATATTAACTGCCAACTTGGCAAATGTATTATGCTCTTCCACATAGTTTTATTCAACAAACATTTAGAAAACATTATATTATAAATATATGAAAAATAAGATTAATCTTAGCATTTATACCTGTGAGACATCCCAGTTCCCACTTTATCTAGAGAAGTACATGCCTAGCATCAGTGTGTCTTTGTAGCTCTTTCCTCCTCATGAGCTCAGTAACTCCCTTTAAAGTAATAAAACTCTTGTTTCTTTGTGAAAAATACCCCAAAATATCCAACTGCTGGTGTTTGTGATAGAAATGAAGAAAAAGAGAAAATGAGAAGCTCTAAGGTAGTGGTGGTTCTGAGCCAGCAAAATAGAACTTCTGTGTGTGAAATTACAATGATTATAGTGGTATTTACAATATTGAGAATTTCCAAAAGTCTCTGGATATGTCCTTTGTGAACATTGAGAGTCTATAGAAGCATTTTCTAAAATTGCCTTACCATAAGAATCACCTGGGTTACATTATATCAGGCCACTCCTCCTGATTACCATTCAGGAAGTAAGCTGAGGGCAGGGAATCTGTATTTTTAACAATTGTACCAGGTGAATATAATGACCTGACAAGATTGGGAAACACTGATCTATATTATTTTCCTCATACGATAAAGGTTGCATGAAAATAGACTGGAAAAATTTTCACAAATAATACGTACTTGATAAAATGTTTTTATCCCTTTCTCCTTCTTACTTGTTTTTATGTCCCTTTTATGAAATTGTGATATTCAAGGAGGTTTGTATATCTCACTTCTAGAGCTCTGCTTCCTATGTGAAAGGAGAACCAAATTCTTACATTTTATCCCCAAATTTTGCCATATAATCTCAAAATTTTTACTCACCCAAGTGCCATATTACCTATCATGACAAATATTCTTGGTAGCTGAATTCTATTTAAGCATTTTGTTTAGGCCATTCATCAGTGTTATTTTACTTTCAGCATGTTTTCCATTTGAGTGGCCTTCAAATCTCAATATTTTTCTTAGACTTAGAGTAATGATCATTTTATCCAATTTGTTACTCCTTGGGAAGAATAGATTGGCATTACTATAACACTATTTTAATCAGGGCAATCATAAAACTAATTAGCGGCAGAATTAAACTGGAAAAAATTTCTCAATTATCAGTCCAGTACTCTTATCACCACACTACACTGTCTCTCAGCATATATTAATGTAAACAACTATAAATGCTCATTTCAGACATGATACTATATAGAGAAAATCCGAAAGATGCCACCAGAAAACTATTACAACTAACCAATGAATTTGGTAAGCTCACAGGATACAAAATTAATGCACAGAAATCTCTGGCATTCCTATATACCAGCGAAAAATCAGAAAGAGAAATTAAGGAAACAATTTCATTTACCATCGCAACAAAAAGAATAAAATACCTTGGAATAAACCTGCCTAAGGAGGTGAAAGACTTGTACTCAGAAAACTATAAAACACTGATGAGAGAAATCAAAGATGACATAAACAGATGGAGAAATATACCATGTTCTTGGATGGGAAGAATCAATATTGTGAAAATGACTATACTACCCAAAGCAATCTACAGATAGAATGCAATCCCTATCAAACTACCAATGGCATTTTTCACAGAACTAGAACAAAAATTTTCACAATTTCTATGGAAACACAAAAGACCCAGAATACCCAAAGCAATCCTGAGACAGAAAAATGGAGCTGGAGGAATCAGGCTCCCTGACTTCAGGCTATACTACAAAGCTACAGTAATCAAGACATTATGGTACTGGCACAAAAACAGAAATATAGATCAATGGAACACGATAGAAAGCCCAGAGATAAACCCATACATGTATGGCCACCTTATCCTTGACAATGGAGGCAAGAATATACAATGGAGAAAAGATAGCCTCTTCAATAAGTGGTGCTGGGAAAACTGGACAGCTACATGTAAAAGAATGAAATTAGAACACTCCCCAATACCATACACAAAAATAAACTCAAAATGGATTAAAGACCTAAATGTAAGACCAGACACTATAAAACTCTTAGAGGAAAACATAGGAAGAACACTCTATGACAGAAACCACAGCAAGATCTTTTTTGACCCACCTCCGAGAGTAATGGAAATAAAAACAAAAATAAACAAATGGGACTTAATTAAACTTAAAAGCTTTTGCACAGCAAAGGAAAACATAAAGACAAAAAGACAACCCTCATAATGGGAGAATATATTTGCAAATGAAACAACAGACAAAGGATTAATCTCCAAAATATACAAACAGCTCATGGAGCTCAATATCAAAAAAACAAACAATCCAATTAAAAAATGGGCACAAGACCTAAATAGACATTTCACCAAGGAAGACATACAGACGGCCAAGAGGAACATGAAAAGATGCTCAACATCACTAATCATTAGAGAAATACAAATCAAAACTACAATGAGGTATCACCTCATGCTGGTCAGAATGGCTATTATCAAAAAATATAGAAAAAATAAATGCTGGAAAGGATGTGTGAAAAGGGAATCCTCCTGCACTGTTGGTGGGAACGTAAATTGATACAACCACTATGGAAAACAGTATGGAGGTTCCTTAAAAAACTAAAAATAGAACTACCATATGACCCAGCAATCCCACTACTGGGCATATACCCTGAGAAAACCACAAATCAAAAAGAGACATGTACCACAATGTTCACTGCAGCACTATTTACAATAGCCAGGACATGGAGGCAACCTAAATGTCCATCAACAGATGAATGGATAAAGAAGATGGGGCACATATATACAATGGAATATTACTCAGCCATAAAAAGAAACGAAATTGAGTTATTTGTAGTGAGGTGGATGGACCTAGAGTCTGTCATACAGAGTGAAGTAAGTCAGAAAGACAAAAACAAATAGCGTTTTCTAACACATATATATGGAATCTAAAAAAAAAGTGGTACTGATGAACCTAGTTGCAGGGCAGGAATAAACATGTAGACATAGAGAATGGACTTGAGGACACAGGGTGGGAGGGGGAAGCTGGGGCAAAGTGAGAGTAGCATCAATATATATACACTAGCGAATGTAAAATAGTTAGTGGGAAGCAGCAGCATAGCACAGGGAGATCAGTTCTGTGCTTTGCGATGACCTAGAGGGGTGGGATCTGGTGGGAGGGAGGCTCAAGAGGGAAGGGAAATGGGGACTATGTATGCATACAGCTGATTCACTTTGGTGTACAATAGAAACTAACACAGTATTGTGAAGCAATTATACTCCAATAAAGATCTATTAAAAAAAAACCAATAAATAAATTGTTAGCTATTATTTATTCTGGAACATCTTTATTCTGCTTAATCTATAAACCATTTTTACTCAAATTGAATAATATTTGGAATAAATGTTAATTTAATTCTTGAATTATCAAATAAGATTAGTGGCATTGTTATTCATTTCTAACCTTTTTATCCTTTTACATAGCAGAACTAGATATGTCAGGGTTAACTGTGAGGGGGAAAAAACATTCTAATATGCATTCATTTCTGTTAACCTGAGTTTCTCAGAAACAACATCATTAGGGAAACTTCCAGTAACACATAGATTTTTAAATATGGTGCATCACCAAATATGACTCACCAGAAGTTTATGGGCTAATCATAAGTTATCTTTGCACTTACGTTCTCCTTTATACCATTACTTTTCCACCCATATGTCCTGTTTTCCCAAACTAGATGATTAGCTCCTAGAGAGCAGAAACTACACGGTAAACCTTTGTTTTTAACCCAGAACATAGTAAATTGTCATTAAATGCGTGCTGTTTTGTTGATCACCTTCTCAGAGTATTACAAGGCACAAAGGGACCTTCTGGGAGCATCTAACTGGTTTGAACCCATTCTTAAAACTAGGTGAATGGCTAAACCATAATTCACACAAACTGGCAGCCCTCAAGTTGAATCTAGCCTTCCTATAATAATTGTCACAAGATTTTTAAAAGAAACAACCTCAATAATCCCACATCCATATCTCTCTGACATTTGTCATCTGCCTGTCATAAGTCAGTCACTAATGCCATTTTCCTCATGAAAATTTCTAGAGGTAAAGAATTTAAACATATATACATCATCACCCGGATGATCCATAAAGTTTACTTGGTAACCAACTCAAAGTTTCCCACTTTTATCATTTTCTTTACTCTTTTCCACTTCACGGTAATCAGAGATTAGACAAAAATCTTTCACATTAAAATCTTACATTGGAAGACTGTGACCAAGTCACCCCTTAGCCATCCATTCTCCAGAAGTAAGCCTAATTCACTTCACTTATCTCCGTAAATCTATTTTCTGTATCTTTCATTCTATCTCCCTGCCTCTAATCTCACCCATTCTAATCCCTACCACCACCAGTGATTTGAGCCAAACGTAAACAGAAACATGTTAATTCCCTACCTTAAGCCCTTCCCTGGCTCCCCATTGACCCTGAGGACCCAACTTCTATCAAACTCTTCCGCATAAACTCTAGTTACTTCCTTTTTTGCATTCTATTCTCCAGCAACTCTACTCTTGTGTTTTCCCACTGTTAACTTATACGCCTTTGCTCAAGATGTCCTCCTTACTTAGAATATCCTTCCCAAGCTGTCTCCACCACTTTCTTACTCACCCTTTAAGGTTCCAGGTTTCCATTGTTATTCTCACTCTCCATTGATTTCCACAGTGAGGAGTGCACACTTGAGGGAGTACACAAGATGGTGCTTTGGAGTGTGGAAAATATTAGAACTCTTATGTGTATATATTCTTATATCATCTTTTTAATATTGACATTTTGGTGGTATCTGTAATAAAAATATTTACAAAATATACAATATACAGTTAAATGAATATACCCATACATGCATAGAAGCCAAACGTTTTTATGGATGAAATACATCACCAATAAAATTTGGAACGTATTGCTTTTCTCTTTTCACTTTTCATGATTTCTCTAAATGATAGTGTCCACTTCTGTAGCATCAACTAACATATAAGTACAGATGACTCTATATTTTGAGCCCAAACTCCTGACCTTCACATTTAAATTTCCAACCAGCTACTGTATATCCCCACCTAGGTGTTCTGGAGTTATCTCAAAGTCTACCTAAGTATGAACCAGTTGTTTGTTCCTCTCTATTTCCCCAATCTATTTTTCCTCATATGTTTCCTACTTTTGTTAAACACAAAGTTTTCTAAGATAGAAACCTAGAAGGCTTTTTGACTCCATTTCTTTCAAATACATTTCTTATTCCATGTTCCTAAAACCATGTCTTTATTTGAAGCCCTCAAATTATTACAACGGGACTGTTGCAAGTCTCCTAACTACTTTACCTACCTCCAGCTTTCCTTTTAGTTCTTCCTTCAGTCTACTGTCAAAGGACTCATATAAATTGCAAATGAGATTATGTCACTTTTCAGGACTTCCCTGGCGGTCCAGTGGTTAAGACTCTGCACTTCCACTGCAGGAAGCACAGGGTGGATACCTGGTCTGGGAACTAGGATCCCGCATGGCACGTCGCCTGGCTAAAAAATAAATAAATGAAAGAGAGAGATTACCTCACTTTTCCTTCTTAAAACTGTTTGTCGGTCACCACTGACTTCAGAATACAGTGCATGATCTCTTAGCATAGCCTGGCAGACATAGGAGGCCCTTAATGATGTCCAGGGTCATTTTCTGACCCTCCCACAAGATACAGACAATGACTTACTGTTTTCCAAGTACACCATGCTCTCATTGCTCAGTGATCTTGCAGGACTCAATTCACATGGTCAATTCAATTCAATTCAAATTCAAATTCCTCCTTTAGGAATTCTTTGCTGATAACAATTTGTTCCAAGATTGGTTATGTCCATCAGTTGTTAACAAAGAAATAATTATTTAATCGTTAATTAACAATTAATCTTGTTGACCTTCTTAGGTGTTCCCAAAGGTCCAGGTGCACAGTTTTAGTGTGTGTGGAGTGTGAGTAGAGATTATTTTTGAATGAATGAATGGTCTAAAGCTATTTTCTGAAAAATCTCCAAGTTATCCATATATCATTAGAAATTCAAAGGAAAAATTTTATTTTATAAGATCTGAACTAGTTCAGAAAATGGTGTAAAGGTGATTTGTTTGCTTTTGTATAGATTCTGTGAGGTTTAGAGCTATAAGGGAACAATAGCAATCTATTAGACTCACTTTCATTTTACTGGTTCAGGAAACTAAGGCTTGGCATTTACATACTTGTCTAAGGTATGTATTGTAGGTAATAAGCAGCAGAGCTGGAAATCAAAACAACCTCTTCTGTCTCTCTTTTCAGGGTGTTTTTTCCCCACAACAAGACAGTTCTTCACCCTTTTTGGGCCATAGACCCCTTTGACAGTCTGGTGAAGCTTATGAGCCTCTTCTCAAAATAACACTTTTAAATAAGTAAAATACATAGGATCACAAAGAAACTAAATATATTGAAATAAAGCTATAAAACTATTAAAAATTGTGATATAGTAAAATACACGTTCATTAAAGCAGTAAGTAGCAAGATCTATTGGCAGGTTTAATAGCTATCCTAATTTTGAAGTAGTGATGAGCATGAATGATGTTTTGAGATATCTACAAAAACTAAATGTGATTTCCATTGATGAAAAAGTCACAGGTACAACTAATACAACTGTGTGGATTTTTTTTTTTTTACCTAAATTGATAATTGAAGGAAGTGCTAAATTTCAGTAACAGAGTAGTGGAAGTAAAGAAGTAATAATTTTCCCATAAAAATTCATGGATACCAGATATTTGAACCTACACATGTAATAAAATTGTACAGAACTAGACACACACACACACACACACACACACACACACATGCACTTGACTATAAAACTGAGGAAATCTGATTGTGATCAGTAGATTGTGTAAATATTGATATCCTGGCCTGATATTGTACTATAGTTTTGTAAGATATTACCACTGGGGGAAATTGGATTAAGGGTATACAGGACCTCTCTGTATCTTATAATTGAATGTGCATCTATAATTACCTTAATAAAAATTCCAGTTAAAAAATCCATACTCCAGGTTAAGAACCTATAGGGGAGCAAAATTTGCCACCCCAAAATATGCCTCTTTAACATATTAATTATTTTAAGCTGGTTATTTTCCAAGAAACAGCAGACAAAGGAAAAGCTCTGAAAACCAAGTAAGAGTTACCCTTTTGTAAGAAACATTTACATTCATAAGGGAAATCTCCATTTGTAAGGGTGTCTCCCTCCCTGTACCAGGAAGAGGGTGACCAAATCTCTAGAAACTCATCAGTGAAGTGAAGGCAATGACTTAAATCTGCATAACAGCACTGTGCTGTTCCTGGTAATCTCCCATAACTAACTCTCCCTATCCTCAACATCCTTTTTGTCTTTAGCTGAGTATGGTATTTAAGGTGAGGGCTTAAGTCATTTTGTACTCAGTTTTCCTGGGTCTGTCCCATGTATACATGTTATTAAACTTTTGTTTTATTTTCTCCTGTTAATCTCTCATGTCAATTTAATTCTTAGACCAGCCAGAAGAACCTAGAAGGGGAGAGAAAATTTCTTCCTCCCCAACAAACACTCGCAATATCAAAATCTTGATGTAGTGTTTCCCCAAGTGTCTTGAAGATGTGTTCCAAGGCATTGAAAGGTACTGAGAAGTCAAGAAATAGTTTTTTAAAAAACTCTAACTCAGACTTGTCCAAGACTATTTGCCCCAAAAAACCTTATTTTTGTGGAATACTTATTAGTATATCAAACAGACTTGCATTCCACAGACTCCACTTTGAAAGTGCTGCCTTGTTCATCACAGAATCACGTCAGCTATTATCACAAGAGCCCAAGAAAAGCATTCAAGATAGCATTTGAATAAGGATATTGCATCAGACTGTTACCACTTTCCTTTCATCATTGTTTTTGAGCTACATAGTTTGCTTTGGGGTGGAGTCTGTTTGGAAGGATAAGGCAACCAGGTGGAAGGGCTATGTGGGTGTACTGTAACACTTTCACACTCATTATTTTCCTTTGCAATTCAGTGAGCTGTACTGAATTGAAAATAAATCTGTCAACAACCAAAGCAAAAGAAAAAATAAAAATGTTCTGAGGAAAAGAAGAATCAATTTAACGGAACATAGCAAAAAAAAATACATATATATATATATATATATATATATATATACATATATATATCTCCACAGAAAGAGAGAGAGATGCACACATACACTTACCATGAGATATGTACAGAATTCTCTTCACAAACTTATGCATATAAACCCACATTTAAAGAAATTTAGGCATTTGCATGCTCTTTTGAATATTCTTAGAGAAGGTACTTCTAGGTTGAGTCTTGTTCAGCATATCAGCCCCTTTGAATCTTTCTTTCCCAAGATTTCTGATTTAGTACTATATGCTTTGGAATGATTATAAGTTGCATTCGACTTGATGTAGTACAGTGTGGTGAAAAGAACACTCGGCTTGGAAACATGTAAGGGGGATCCCAATCACAACAATGCTACTCACCATGTGACCTTAGGCAAGTCATTTTGAAACAGGAGGGAAGGGGGCAGGGCACAACCTCTAAAAGAATGACATAGTCCGAGGACATGACATAAACTGATTAGAATTAAATAGGTCCAAGATGGCAAACAAGTTGACTAGCACCAGACCTCGAGCTTCAGTATATGCTCATTGTAACACACCCACAGGCACCATGACAGTTCCAAGGCCGACTATAAAGGTCAAAAAGTGGGCAGTGGCCCAATTCCTGGATATCCCCACCCCTTCCCCAAAATAGCCGGAATACTCCTCCCACTCATTAGCCTATGAAATTACCCACCCCTATAAAAACTGACAACACCATACCCTGGTGCCTTTCTCACTTTCTGAAATGGCCCACACTCTAACTGGGGAGTGTGTTTCTCTCTAAATAAATCTACTTCTTACCTATCACTTTGTCTCTCACTGAATTCTTTCTGTGACGAGACATCAAGAACCTGAGCTTCATTAAGTCCTGAGGCCAGGTGTGTGATCTCAGTTAAAAGACCATGGGTTGGACTTCCCTGGTGGCACAGTGGTTAAGAATCTGCCTGCCAATGCAGGGGACACAATTTTGAGCCCTGGTCCAGGAAGATCCCACATGCCATGGAGCAACTAAGCCCGTGAGCCACAACTACTGAGCCTATGAGCCACAACTACTGAAGCCTGCGCACCTAGAGCCCGTGCTCCACAACAAGAGAAGCCACCGCAATGAAAAGCCCGTGCACCACAACGAAGAGTAGCCCCCGCTCGCCGCAACTAGAGAAAGCCCAAGCGCAGCAACGAAGACCCAACGCAGCCAAAAATTAATTAAGTAAGTAAGTAAAAAAAAAAAGACCATGGGTTCAAGTCCCAATCTGGGTTTTGGCTGGGTTCGAGTCCTGGCCTGTGGGTTCAAGTCCCAATCTGAGTTGCACGGTTTCAACTTAGTCTCCCTTGGACTTTTATATGTGGTTTGTTGCCTACATTTATAACTGAGAGAGAATAAAGTGTAGGTCAGCTGACCTCAAAGGAATCTTTTAGTTATATAGAAGCAATTGTTATCCTTGAGCTACTGTACAAAGCATGTATTATGCTCAAATCAAAAGTATAACTACTAACATTTAATGAGTTTTATTGTACAATAATTTTTCTGTGTGTTTTACATATATTATTTATTTGGATCCTCACTAAAATCCTAAGGGTAACTATTACTATTATCCCTGTTTTATAGATGAAAAAATCTGAGCCATATAGAGGCCAAGTAACTTGCCCAATGTTATGCAGCTAATGAATGGAAGAGCAGAGATTTGAACCTAGGTATTCTGACTTCAGAAACTTTGAGATTAACCAAGGTGTTGAATGGGGGCAGAATTTGTCACCCCCAAATATGCTTCTTTGGTATAAGGATTATCTTGTAGGGAAATCTCCATTTGTAAGAATGTCTACCTCTCTGTAACAGGAAGAGAAGGATGACTAAATCTCTAGAAACACTTATCAATGGAGAACGCAAAGACCTAAATATGCATAACAATGATACCCATGTTACTAATAGCCTCCCATAACTGGCTCCCCAACACCCAACATCTTCTTTTGTCTTTAGCTGGAATTGATATTTAAGGTGGTGACTTGGGCCATTTTGGAGAGTTACTCAGTTTTCCCAGATATCTCCCATGTATACAGGAAGTATACATGCTAATAAATTTAACTTTATTTTTCTCCTGTTAATCTGTCTTTTATTACAGGGGTGGGGGGTGGGGTGGGGAGGTGAGCCAAGAACCTAGAAGGGTAGAGGAAAAATTATTTTTTCTCTCCTACAGTATAAAAGAAACTGAAGAAATAAATACTGCCACAAAGAGAGAAGATGGGACCAAAAGAAAAAAAAAGAAAAAGAAAGAAAAAGGAGAACACTCTAACTAATGAATTTCGGTAGTTGCATATTCCATATGTATGTCAAGAACTTGAGTGGTGTTACACAGTTGGAACAATGTGAAGCACTCAGGAAGCTGTTTTGCTGCTCTGAAAGCTATCCAGTAAAAGAAAGACACTAATAAAGAATAAGATTTAGTGGCCTCAAATCCTTATTCCCTGACCTGCACTTAAGAAAATAGATCAGTGTGTTGTTGCAAAAGCTTATGGATAAAATGTTTTCCTTTTGGTATATTCTGTTTGGAACATATAAAATAAAGTGTGTGTTCTCCATAGATAAAGAATGCTAGCCTGTATGCACGTAAGAAATCTTAATAGTTTCCAACATGTCAATGAATACTTGTATAACAAAGAATTTAGTTGGCCTTTGTCCTCAGTTCCTGGGAAGTAACTTCTATATTCTTGGAATTTCCTGAGTGATAAGAGTGTCTTTGTTATTCATGGTAGGTGCTGATAGTTTATGCCAATGAGGGGACACATGGTGGGTTTCTATAGAAGCTAGCTAAGATGACTTAGGGTAAGGAGAGCTGGCCACGCCAGAAAGAACAACTATATGATTAGAAGTTCAAGGCTTTGAACCATGTGACCTCCAGGGAGGGGCGGAAAGCGGGAGATTGAGTTCCGTCACATGGCCAGAGATTCAGTCAATCATATCTATATAATGAAACTCCAATAAAAAGTCTGGACACTGAGGCTCAGGTGAGCTTCCTGGGTTAACAATACTGTTTACATATTGTTACACACTGATGTGCCAGGAAGATGACACATCCTGATTCACTGGGAGAGGACCCTGGAAGCTTCACATTTGAGACCCTACCAGATCTTGCCACATGCATCTCTTCTTTCAGCTGATCTTGATTTGTATCCTTTTTACTATTATAAAACTGTAATCCTAAGTATAGCACTTTCCTGAGTTTTGTGAGTCATTCTAGTGAATTATTGAACCTAATGGGGTAGTGGGAAATGTTGAATTTATAGCCTGTTGGTCAGAAATGTGCATGGTTTGAGACCTCCCTTCCCTCAGGCTGTTGGCCAATGTCTGAGGTGAGGACATTCTGGGGAGGATTGTGCCCTTAACCTGTGAAGTTTGGCTTAACTCCACATGGCTAGCACCAGGAGTCTTTCCAATAATCCAGTAAAAACTGACTTAGAGTATAACATCAGAAATATTTAATAAAAGTTGACCACTGCAGATTTCCATAATGCATCAGGACTATACAAATTTTCAAATATATATTTATAAATTTTTTCAACACCATAAATCATAATAATATTGCCAAAATAACTTTTCTAGTCAATCATTAAATCAAACTCATCATTTATGAAATCATACATTTCAGTGCACAAAACTGAATTTTTGGTGTAAACAAAAACATTCACTTTCTTTTTCTCACTAAAATCAAAGCCTTTTGACCAAGGTATTTTCATCTCACTAAATAAACTGATTATATTCATCAGCTTTATGTCAGCATTAGACAGGTAATTTTCAAACAAAACTTTTTTCTCACTGAGTCTGAGTCCAAACTTTAATCTTATATCTGTGTTCTTCAAACTCAGCTTACAGTGACATCAATATGGTTAGGAAAAACTCTTAATATGTAATATGCAGATAATAGTGTTAAGTTCTCAGTAACATGAGAGTTCTACAACTATGTCCAGTGATACTGAAACTTGTTTTCAGAACAAAATAAGGCCATTTTGTTTGCTGACTGTAATAGATTTCCTAAATCAAGTTTAAAGAAAACACATCCCATTAAGTAAAAGAAGACTAGGGTTAAATAAGGAATTAATTGAACTCATCCCCAGCATTTAGAGTGTGGGTCGATTGGTTTAGTGTTTCCGAAGGAAGCTGAGACTGTCCAATCTGATTTTCTAACAAAGTGAAGGACTATTGACCATTAGCGCTTAGTTCAGTTTTCCAGTCCTCATGATAAAGAGCAGTTTTAGATCCAGTGCTTCATTCATCTTTTCAATAAATTTTTATAGTTATCGTCCACTTTTCAAAAGTTCACTTGATGCCACTTCTGTTTTACTAAAGACCAACATTAGCATCTGTTTTCACTAACAGAAAAGAATCCTAATAGGATTTTCACTTTTACGAAAGAAAAAGGCAAAAAGTGAAAATAGGATTTGGTGTTTGTTTTTCAGTGAGCCATTACAGAAGCAGTGGGCACCCCAAGCAGTGGGAGTGGAAGCTCCTTCCCCACGAACTACACTCAGCATCTCAGCATCAAGCCACCATAGCTTTGTACCAGGTTTGTGAGTATCTGTGCTTTATCTCAGTTTATTTTGTGCATCTGTTAGCAAGATGTGTCTTAAGGTAACTGCTTCTTCACTTTTCGCCATTTTGGCTTATGAAAGGTTTCATAAGAACGTTCTACTTTTGGATAGAGGGGGAAACCGGTATTGATTACTTGTTATGTACCCAGCACTGTTAGGCACCCAAAAACACAGAGATGAGAAAAAACTCAGTTTCTGCCCTAAGGAGCTCTTGTCTAATGGGAAAAACGACCAAGGAAGCAATGTGGTAAATTCTGTAAAAGTGATATCCAGTGTTCTACAGGAGCAGAGAAAAAGGAGAACTTAGCCAGTAAGTATCAGAAAGTTTCATGGAGGAGATGGACTGCTTAGGCCAAGCCTTCAAGCTGATGTTTGAAAACAAGTCAAGGCAAAGACAGGGAATTGTAGGCATAGAATAAAGACATGGAGACAGGATGACCACTCATCCTGCTTTTCCCAGAACTGAGGGGGTTCCTGAGACACAGGACTTATAATGCTAGTAGGAAGGTCCCAGGCAAACCAGGATAAGTTGGTCAAATTTCAAGGAAATTGTATGTGTATAGTGAGTCAGAACCATCATTTTTAAAAAGAACATAGTAAGATTCAGTATTTTTTCATAATATTTTTGTTTCAGAAATGTGGTGTGTGGGTGTAGGTGGATGGGTGTACACACACGTGCATGTGTATAAGTAAAACCCAAGTAGAAGACTATTTTCATTTCTTTTTTTCAACATTTCTTAAGTGCTTTTGAGCAACTACCTGTTCAGAGGATAAACAAGGACCTTGTGTTCCCAAGTGAGCCCATCTTGGAAGACAGGCTTTACGTGCTTAAGACCTGTGTAGTTAGGAGGCCCTGATCTCATGAGTCCCGCACTTGATTTAATGTTCTGCTGTCACTATCATGAAATTCTTAATAGTTTTGCCTTTGAACTTGTGTATCGTAAATCAAATCCAAAGGTACAATGGAGTACGGGCATGAGTGGAGGAAATATGCATGGCGCCAGCATACATACCAAAAGCTCAGGCTCAGGAGCACAACGAGCACTGTACTTGATTGCCTGAGACCCACTTGCTACCTTAGGGCAGTCTGGGGCTCTGCTGGACCCTAAGGAATGACTGGGGTCACGACCCAGACCCATATATATGCAGCTACAGCGATGGCAGCAGCAGTAGAATTAGCAGCGGTGATGGCAGTGGCTGTGGCCTGGGGAAGAGGAGGGGTTCCTCATGGGGGCAATGCTGAGAACTGCAGTGGGAGGTCAGCTTGCCTGTCCATCCTGGCATCCCACCCCTGCAGCATCTGTACAAATATTAACTCTCTGAGCAGGAACTGCAAGAGCTCGGGAACAGGCAGTAAATTTTTTCAGTTAATTTTTACAAAGTGAAAACATATACATGGACATTGCAATAAAACATATCAAGGAATTATTAGAATTCTTTTAAGAGTTTAGAATTTCTGGATTTGAAAATTGCTGCAACATTGTAAAGCAAATATCTACAGGCTTAGTAATAGAAATTAAATTTAAAGAACACTATTTCCATTTGAGCATCACATGAACCAATTATTAATGTGGAAGAAAATTTAAAAATTAATTTTCCTTATAATTGAAGATAAAGCAATAGAATGTATAAACAGGCATTTTGAGCTATGGACACACTTTCAGTTTCTTCTACAACCTTAACAAGTTACAGAAAATGTCAGAGGACACATTAAAATGCCATTATATGACTTCGCATTTAAAATTAAATTCAGACTTACATGAAACTGAATTGTATGAAGAGTTAAATATTTTTAGAAAAATTGTTCTGAAAAAAAATATCAGCTTTAGATGTACTAAAATTTTTATTTAGAACTAATTTATCAGAAATTCTCTCAATGTCATCATGGCCTCTAAAATACTCTTAACAGTTGCATCAGCAGAAAGATCCTTATCAAACAAAAATTATTTGCAATCTTGCATTTGCCAAGAGCAACTGATGTCACTTTCAGTTCCAGCAATTGAAAATGAAGTGGCTCAGATACAAAGAACCAACTAATGGTTACCATAGGAGAGAGGGGTGGGACGAGG
Source organism: Monodon monoceros (assembly GCF_005190385.1). Lineage (NCBI taxonomy): Eukaryota > Metazoa > Chordata > Mammalia > Artiodactyla > Monodontidae > Monodon > Monodon monoceros. The sequence continues at coordinate 104,832,923 of NW_021703779.1, read as the reverse complement.
GGCAAAATAGGTGAAGGGGATTAAGAGGTACAAACTACTAGGTATAAAATAAATAAGTTCCAAGGATGTAATGTACTACACAGGGAATATAGTCAATATTTTATAATAACTTTGTATGAGGTATATTATATAAAAATATCAAATTATTATGTTATACACCTGAAACTAATATAAGTTCACTGTACCTCAATTTTTTAAAAAAGGAAAAGAAAATAAAGTGGCTAAAAGTACACATTTTGATGAGCTAATAAATGAAATTACAGAGCAATGAGCCAGAAAAATCTTTTGATGGATCAAGATATCACACTAATAAAGTATTATTTATTGTATTTTATAAAATTACTACACCAAAATATTTTTTTCAATTTGCAAGGTTATGTTTTTATTCATGTGTTTTTATTACCCCTATTAAGTTTTATAAGTAAAAAAATATTTCAGGGCTTGCCTGGTGGCGCAGTGGTTGAGAGTCCACCTGCCGATGCAGGGGACACGGGTTCGTGCCCCGGTCCAGGAAGATCCCACATGCCGCGGAGCGGCTGGGCCCATGAGCCATGGCCGTTGAGCCTGCTCGTCCGGAGCCTGTGCTCTGCAATGGGAGAGGCCACAAAAGTGAGAGGCCCACGTATCAAAAAAAAAAAAAAAAAAAAAAAAAAATTTCAAAGAAAAAAGCTTTATATTTTAGTACTTTCAACTACTTTTTCCTGCTTTTTGAACAAGAGACCATACACTTTCATTTTGCACAGGCCTTGCAAATTACGTATCCCACTCTTGTTGCAAGTATTACCATAGAGTAAGAGAAACAGAGAGAATCTAAGGCATTCTACAAATAAATTTCTTTTGTTTTTTTTGGTTTTTTCCCCAGGATCTCAGTTCCCTGACCAGGGATGAAATCCACGTCACAGCAGTGAAAGCTTGGAATCCAGGGAACTCCCTTGTATTTTTAATACATAAATCATCAAGCAAATAAAACTATGATATGTAGTAATTCTTATCTTTGTCTGCTCAAGATATTTTCCTAGCCCCATTTTTTAATAAAAATGAGTGAACATGTGACCCATGCTGAGACCATCATAGCAACCCAGTTGTTTGACCTTGGTGATTAGCAATGGGATGAGCATGCCATTCTTACATGCAATCAGAGTCCTTCCTCAGGATTTTTCAGCTGGAGGTGGTGGTGAAGTGTCTCTCTTAACTCTATAGTCAAGGAACTGTAAGGATATCAAAGAACTGTAAGGATATGACTCTAGGGGTACCATAGGCTATGTTTTCCCCCAAGTAGAGAAGCCTGAGAGGAAATACCTAATACAATGGCCCCCCCCTTATCCATGGTTTTGCCTTCTGCAGCTTCAGTTACCTACGGTCAAACATGGTCCAAAAATATTAGATGGAAAATTCCAGAAATAAACCATAAGTTTTAAATTGTGCACCATTCTGAGTAGCACGTTGAAATCTCACACTGTCCTGGTCCATCCCACTTGGGACATGAATCATCCCTTTGCCAGCGTATCGTGCCCATTAATCACTTAGTAGCTGTCTTGGTTATCAGATCAACTGTCAAAGTATCTCAGTGCTTGTGTTCAAGTGATCCTTATTTTACTTAACAGTGGCCCCAAAGCATAAGAGTCGTGATGCTGGCATTTTGGATATTCTCTGTGCTTAGTTTATAAATTAAACATTATCGGGTATGTATGTATAGGAAAAAACATAGTATATATAGGGTTTGGTACTCTTTGTGGTTTAGGCATCCACTGGGGAGTCTTAGAACATATCCCCCATGGATAAAGGGGGAATACTGTATTCTCCAATGGGAGAGAGAAGCAGGAGGAAAAGAGAAAGCGAGAGAAAAAGGAATCCATGGCAATGAGACCTTACTTTACATACCCGATATTCCTAGAGCTACCCTGTCCTTGCAGTTTATTTTTTCCTTCTTTCTTGATTCAGAGAGCTACCCTATGCACTTTCAATACATTCATATTACCCCCTTAATTTAGTTGGAGTTGGATTTCCATCTCTTGCAACCAAAATAAACCAGACTAATAGAGAGATGACAACAACTTTATATGAACAAAATTCTAATGCTAACTTTTGTAGAGTATAGTTGACCCTTGAACAACACTGGTTTGAAATGCACAGATCCACTTATACACGAATTTTTTTCAATAGTAAATTCTACAGTACTATACAATCCAGGGTTTAGTTGAATCTGTGGATACGTAGGGTCAACTATAAATTATACACAGATTTTTTACTTCCTGAAGGGTCAGTGCCCCTAAACTCGACGTTGTTCAGGGTCAATTGTATTTCATAATGTGCAAAATACATACAGTATCTCATTTGACCTTCACATCAATTCTGTGAACAAGGTAGGATAAGTATTACTATGGCTTGTTTTCCATGCATTAGATGGCAAACTTCATAAGGGAAAAATCTTTATCTTTTTCAAATTTTATAATTAGCCAGCAGCCAACTATATTTCAGAAATAATAAAACTGAGGTTCAGAGGATATGATTGACCCAAGGTTATACAAATGTAAGCATCCCGTCACAGACCGGTTCCCCTTTACATCCTGTATTTTCTATTTTATGATAGGCCCCATATTTGGCATTGGAGATGCAAAGGTGAACAAAATGCTCTCAAAGAATTCAGAGTCTAGTGCAATGGTTCACAAAGACATACTCCTCAATTCTCCTATGCATCCTGTTGAAATGACTGGTCTGGTGGTAGGTTTGTATTAACTATTCTTACAAAAGGGTCTCAAAGTGCACATTGTTTATATATTTCATCATATTTTAATTTTTATCAAATGATAAAATAACTAACTGGATAAGAAAGAGCCCCCTCCATGGGAAATCTGCCACATCCAGTGCAGTACTAAAACCTGGTCCATAATGGACACTTAATTAACCAGCTGTATTGCTGCACTCTCCACCCTCACCCCCAATAGTCTTATTCAGAAGTGATATTTTAGGGTAGTTAAGAGATTGGGATCTTGGGATAAAAAGAACTTGGTCAAGACTCAATTCTGCCACTTATGAGCTCTTCTACTACTATAAAGTATCATAATCTTTTTGTGCTTTACTTTCCTTTTCTGGAGTACGAGGATAATAACAGTACTTATCTCACAGGATTTGGTGTGAGGACTAAATGTACTATTTCAATATAAAGCACTTGGCCTATATTTTGCAATGTAATATATTTTATTTTTATTTATTTTTGGCTACGTTGGGTCTTTGTTGCTGTGCATGGGCTTTCTCTAGTTGCAGGGAGTGGGGGCTACTCTTTGTTGCGGTGCGTGGGCTTCTCATTGCGGTGGCTTCTCTTGTTGCGGCGCTCGGGGTCTAGGCACACGGGCTTCAGTAGTTGTGGCACATGGGCTTAGTTGCTCCGCAGCATGTGGGATCTTCCCGGACCAGGGATCGAACCCGTGTCCCTTGCATTGGCAGGCGGATTCTTAACCACTGCACTACCAGGGAAGCCCTGCAATGTAATATATTTTAAATTTTGTTGTTTTTCCTAATTCTAAGTTAAAATAAAGTATAAGAAGTACCGGCAGGTGATTAAATAATCAGAACAGCATGATCTATAGTAAATAAAAGGCATGTGCAATGCTGTGATGGTATGCTTTCATGATTAAATAAGAAAGGCCTACAGACAGAACTTTTTAATGAATTTACTCCGAAATATCTCTATTTGCTTTGACCTTAAGATTGATACCACAACCACATTATTTGCAAGCATCTAGTTTATGAAACTTGCATGGTTCATAGAATATCAAAGTTAAAATGCATTACAAAGTAAGTTGTTACTTCTGTAGTTGAGCTTGACAAGGCACACCCATTGCAATCTCCATTTTTCCCCATTTACTTCCCTTTCAAGAATAGTACTATCCAAACTTCTTTGGGGGACTAATATTATTTAAGTCTGAATGTGAACTTAGAAGTATTCAATAGATCAACTATCTTGCTAATTTGTAGTAATTATCTTACCTTTTATCTAGTCTAATTTTCAAGAGATTTAAATAGCAAAGTAGCATGCATTGATTAAAATTCTAAATTGACAAAGGCTATTAATTTGGGAAGCATAAATTTTATGCAAAATATGGTGTCACACAAAGATTTATTTATTTCAGTGTAGAATGATCCAGTATGGTGATCAAGTCACATGCAGATCAGATATCAGCATCAGTCCTATAATAGTTTTCTTTGGGGAGAATAAAGAGCTGCCTTTAGATGCTGCAATTTCAGGCACTCTTATTTCCTGAAAATAAGAAATGGGGGACACAGAAAGGCTTTTGTGCCCAAGAGGGCCCCATAGGGTCCTGCTTGGTATCACAAACGAAACTTAATGTATTACGTATTTTAGTAAGAACTATCTGTAAGGCCAACTGGCCCGAGGCAGGGGAACGCAATCAGACTCACAGGTTGCATCAGCCCGGAACGTTCCACACACCCAGTTCTTGGAATTGACCTGGAGCTCCCACCCACTCAGTTCCAGGAACTGACCTGGGGACTTTCCACCCGGCCCAGCCTTCCCGCCTTTCGAGGGGCGGGACTAACGGTCCCAAGACTGATGCAACCGGCACCATATATTGCCACGATCCCCGAAGAGACCACCAAATAAGGAATACCCTGCGCCCTCCCGGATTCACCACACCCCTTTCCCTTCTTCTCCTATAAATTCTGCCCAAACCCTTGCCCGGGCGCGACTTCTCTGGCCCCTTTCTCTCGGACCAGTGAACCTCGCCCGGGAGCGCTCCCTAATAAAGCTCACTTGAAGCTTTCCTCTGTTTCGCGGTGCCGTTTGTTAACATCCGACCTTACACTATCACCTTGACAGAGTCTTAGTAGTATCTTGGAAGGAGAAAGTCAAAGGCAGCTATTTATAAAGTTTAGGAGTTTGGTTTAAGGAACCTCTTTCAATGCAGGGATCGGATTGGAATTGGACAAAATTTGTGATATAGATTATTAGATTGGTGATTATAGCAAGGCAAGAGTTTTGAAGTATGTCCTGTTGAATAATCATTTGATGAGTGAGCAATTTTCCCATCTGAGAATGGTGATATTTACTCTGACCCGTAACCTCTTGCCTTGAGAAGGGCAACTAGTTAAGCCGGCTTATTATTTTAATAAATAACTTTTCAGAAAGTTCCTGAAACAAACAATAAAGTTATTTACAACTTTATTTTCCTAAGGAAAAATTTGCTGTACTAGTAATGTTAATATCGACTGCCTTAGTTCTGGATCTTAATAAGCAGTATGCTTACAGGAAGTTTGTTCTCACTTCTATTCCAATAACTTTCAAACAGCATCTACAAGACTCAGTCTCATTTACTCTGGCTGTCCGCTATACCAGCTCCTATTTCCAGTTTCCATTTTATTGATGGCATTAACATGTTTCAGGAATCTCAGATTTGAACCCTAGGCACTATTCCTAATTCTTCTTTCAAAATCACTCTTAAAGGGGAGCAGAACTTGCCACGCCAAAATATACCTCTTTGGCATAAGGATTACCTTGAGCTGGTTATTTTCAAGAAGGAGGAGACACAGAAGAAGCTCTGAAGCCCTAGTAAAAGTTACCCTTTTGTAAGGGCCATTTACATTTATAAGGGAAATCTCCATTTATAAGAGTTTCTCCCTCTCTGCGATAGGAAGAGGAGGATGACTAAATCTCTAGAAACTCCTGGAGCAAGGAATGACCTATATCTGTGTAACAACCATACCCTCACTTCCCCAATCTTTCTTTTGTCTTTAGCTAGAGATGGTATTTAAGGTGATGACTTGGGCTATTTTCAGGAGTTACTCAGTTTTCCTGGGTCTCTCCCATGTATGCAGGAGGAACACATGCTATTAAACTTCTGATTTTCTTCTGTTAATCTGACTTTTATTACAGGCACAGCTGGGGTGTCTCAGCCAAGAACCGGGAAGTGTAGAAGGAAAATTAGTTTTCCTCCCCTACTCCCAATATTCAACTAGTCCCCACGTGCTACCTATTTACTTTATGAATTTCTTTGATGAAACTCTCCAAAAAGTGATGAGACTGGCCTAATGAGGAAGTAGTTGAGCAGCGTCACATAGCATGAGACTAGAAGATGGCCAAGGAGAACATTCACAGAGAGTAAGAAGAAAAGTAAGAGAAATAAGATATTACTGTGTCTCAGAGCCAACAAATGAGAAGGGACTTCTTTTTGGATGGAGTGATCATAATTGTCATGTGTGAGAGGTTTAGGATAATAAGAATTAAAAGGAGAGTGCTTAAGCCCTCTCTATAAGGGCTATTCCTCCCATAGACTGAAGAATACCTTTGGCTGGAGGTGAACTGAAACTTTACAACAAAATGTCTCCGGACAAGGAGAGTGAGAGGAATAAAAGGACACTAATTCATCTGTAATTTACTGTTGGTAAGCCTAGCAGTAAAGAGACATTGGTCAATTGCTCTGACCCTACAGATCTAATCTTTCATACAGGTGGTTTCCTAGATGAAAGAATAGATCTGTAGATTAAACAATGTATTAGTTAATCATTAGTTTGACGTTTAGGGTTGTACAACTTCCAGAATGGCAATGTAAAAAGAAAAGGCTAAATTACAAGACAAATGATGGGAGAGAGAAATTTGGAAACCATTGGTAAAACTGAAAGTGAAATTTGCAATGCTAGGAAATGTCTTAATTAACATCTACAACCAATTAGAAGTTAGGGATCCATAAGAATTCAATTTCAGTATGCAATCAGGGTTGAATAATATTTAGCTTAATGACCAAATACCCTAAGTAGGAAAAAATAAGTATTAGCTGAATTGAAATGATGAACCCTCACTATCTTTGGGAAGCATTCAGGAGTAAAGGCAAAGTATTGTTGCTCTGTTCTAACTTACCCCAGAGGATAGAACGTATACAAACCAACAAGCCTACTGAGCTTCCCTCAACAAAGCAATTCCTTCCCTTTCATTGACCCCCAACATTCTGATGATGGATAACTTGATATTTGGGGGATTTTTTTAAAACTTTTTATTTTATATTGGAGTATAGCCGATTAACATCATTGTGATAGTTTCAGGTGCACAGCAAAGCGACTCAACCATACGTGTATCCATTCTCCCCCAAACTCCCCTCCCATCCAGCCTGCCACATAACATTGAGCGGAGTTCCCTGTGCCATACAGTAGGTCCTTGTTGGTTATCCTTTTAAAATATAGCAGCATGTACATGTCAACCCCAATATTGGGGGAAATGTTGATTCTGGTTGCCATTTGGCAATGAATTCCCTACTGTAGCAAATAGGTCTAAGCTATTGAGTTGGCCAAAAAGTTCGTTCGGGTTTTTCCGTAAGCTGTAACAGAAAACCCAAACGAACTTTTTGGCCAACACAATATTTTGGCAATTCTGGGAATGTCAGGTTCTTCTGGTAAATATCGGCAACCTCTAGTGATTAGAAAATAAATGGAGGTTACCTATCTTTAATCCTGAAGTTTACTACCAGGAGAAAGCAATTCTCAAACCAAATTCCACCAAAGGAACTAATATTTCTTGGCAACCCATTTATAGATAAAAGAGGTCCTTTTCTATGCCCTCAAGTCTACCTTGCATGAAAGGCTCACTCTGAAACAAGTACAATTATATTCTTCCACCCTAAATGGCAGAATGTGGAAGCCTTGTACCCATACCAAGTGGCAATATTTTCGATGATAGGAGGTGCAGGGTCAATAAGCTTCAGACATTAAGCATTGTGCCTAAGGCTTTTGGGCTTACCGATTTCCAACATCTCATTCATATGAAGGAGTCTGGTCGTCTTGTGCTATTCCTAACCAATCACATATCTTAACACTGCTATTTATTTAAGATAGTTCACCAGCTAATTAGCTAGCCCCCAAGTGTTGCTACATATTAAAGACACTTCATTTGGTAATTAGTCAACCCTAGGATTTTAATTAGAATTAACTTCTTTTCTCTTACCCATCACACTGCTAACACAGCCCTGAAGTATTTTAAATTCCCACTCAAACAGTATAACTCACTGACTCCTGCAGGCCCACATATGTGTTAATGTCAGTAAAGCCCTCCCCACACTCTATAACCTGGCTGCCAGGATGTGGGAGAGCTACCTTTCACAGACAACTGGGATGAACCCAGCTTGACTCTCAGCTCTGCCCTTTAATGTATAATTGAGTATTTATGTCCATTGTCCCTACTAGAATTTCAAACCCACTATCATTATCTCTTTCTCTGAATTATCACAGCACTTCTGGATCTCTTATAAGATCCTTAAGGCAGGGTCAAGTCCGTCTTGATCACTGCTCTATTCATAGTTCCTAGAACAGTTTCTGATGAATAAATGTGTCAATGAATGAACACATTAATGAATAACCTGAGTGATTCCAGGCTATTACTGAATCTCTCTAACCCTCTGAAATTTCCTTATGTTCAGAATAGGAACAGAAATAGTACCTACTTTATACCACTAATTTGATATCCTTAACTCAAGTGCACTTTACATAGTGCTACCACATTAATTTTCTTGAAATACTATCTTATATATACAACCCTGCTGCTGACTGTACTTATAATATTGTTGCATAATTATCTCTTTACTTGTCTGATTTTCCCACTGGATTGTGAATTTGTTGAAGGCTGAGACTTGACATTTTAAATTGTATCCCCATATCTAACACTGTGAAAAGCACATAGGAAGCCTCAGTGAACGTTTGTTGAATGAATAAAACTGCCTGAGTCATTGAAATTGTTACAATGAACCTAACTATAACTGCCCTCAAGAATCTGAGTACCAAATTTAATGTTACCCTTAGTTTCAAAGTTTGCCCACTCTGAAGATTTCCAGTCTATTATTAAATTGTATCATTTTAAAAGTTACCTTTTCATAGGAAATGAATTCCTCAGAGTAAGTTAACTGAGCCAGTTGATTTGCCGCTATGTGTACAAAGGCAAACGAAATAGAAAGTTGAGTAATTGCTCTGTCAATTTAGTCAATATTGACAGCCACTCTGGAGCACCCACACAGTTTACTTTTTACTTAAATAGTACAGATACTTGCCTCACATCTAAAAAGAATGACCCTGAGTTTGTTCCCCACATGACATAAAACTGGTTGCAGTGAAATGGAAAATTAAAACTCATACAAAGATACTAGTACAAGCGTACTAGTTCTGTAAGTATCAGAAGGAAATAGTTCTAAAGAACTTTTCCATATAGGACAGCTACATGACAGGAACCTTGAGGAGAACACCAATGGGGACTGTATAGCTCTCAAGGAAGGGCACCAAAGAGTTGAAATTTTTATTTCCACCATAAACTCATTATTTACAATTCCACACCAACAAACGAGCTTAACCCTTCTTTAAAAACATTTGTCCTAAAAAAGTTTAAGTAGGCAGAAGAGTAAGACGCAGAGATCACCTTCCTCCCCACAGATACAGCAGAAATACATCTACACGTGGAACTCCTACAGAACACCTACTGAACGCTGGCAGACCTCAGACATCCCGCAAGGCAAGAAACTCCCCACGTACCTAGGTAGGGCAAAAGAAAAAAGAATAAACAGAGACAAAAGGATAGGGAGAGGACCTGGACCAGTGGGAGGGAACTGTGAAGGAGGAAAGGTTTCCACACACTAGGAAGCCCCTTCGCGGGCGGAGACTGTGGGTGGCGGAGGGGGAAAGCTTTGGAGCCGCGGAGGAGAGCACAGCAACAGGAGTGCGGAGGGCAAAGCGGGGAGATTCCCGCACAGAGGATCAGGGCCGACCGGCACTCACCTGCCCGAGAGGCTTGTCTCTTCACCCGCCGGGCTGGGTGGGGCTAGGAGTTGAGGCTTGAGCTTCGGTCGGACGCCGGGAGAGGACTGGAGTTGGTGGCGTGAACACAGCCTGCAGGCGGCTAGTGCGCCACGGCTAGCCGGGAGGGAGTCCGGGAAAAGGTCTGGAGCTGCCGAAGAGGCAAGAGACATTTTCTTCCCTCTTTGTTTCATGGTGCGCGAGGAGAGGGGATTAAGAGTGCTGCTTAAAGGAGCTCCAGAGACAGGCGCGAACGGCGGCTAAAAGCACGGTCCCCAGAGACGGGCATTAGACGCTAAGGCTGCTGCTGCTGCCACCAAGAAACCTGTGTGCGAGCACAGGTCACTATCCACACCCCCGTTCCGAGGAGCCTGAGCTGCCCGCCACTGCCAGGGTCCCGGGATCCAGAGACAACTCCCCGGGAGAACGCACGGTGCGCCTCAGGCTGGTGCAACGTCACGCCGTCACGCCGGCCTCTGCCGCCACAGGCCTGCCCCGCACTCCGTGCCCCTCCCTCCCCCCAGCCTGAGTGAGACATAGCCCCCGAATCAGCGGCTCCTTTAACCCCGTCCTGTCTGAGCGAAGAACAGATGCCCTCTGGCGACCTACACGCAGAGGCGGGGCCAGATCCAAAGCTGAGCCCCAGGAGCTGTGAGAACAAAGAAGAGAAAGGGAAATCTCTCCCAACAACCTCAGAAGCAGCGGATTAAAGCTCCACAATCAACTTGATGTACCCTACATCTGTAGAATACATGAATAGACAACGAATCATCCCAAATTAAGGAGGTGAGCTTTGAGAGCAAGATTTATGATTTTTTTCCACTTTTCCTCTTTTTGTGAGTGTGTATGTGTATGCTTCTGTGTGAGATTTTGTCTGTATAGCTTTGCTTCCACCATTTGTCCTAAGGTTCTATCCATCCGTTTTTTTTTCTTAATAATAATTTCTTTATTTTAATAAGTTTATTTTATTTTATTTATGTTCTTATTTCTTTCTTTCTTTCCTTCCTTCCCTCCTTTAGACAATGAATCATCCCAAATTGAGGAGGTGGACTTTGAGAGCAAGATTTATGACTTTTTCCCCTTTTCCTCTTTTTGTGAATGTGTATTTGTATGCTTCTGTGTGAGATTTTGTCTGCATAGCTTTGCTTCCACCATTTGTCCTAGGGTGCTATCCATCCGTTTTTTTTCTTTTTCTTTTTTTTCTCTTAATAATTATTTTTTATTTTAATAAGTTTATTATACTTTATCTTACTTTATTTAATTTTACTTTATCTTCTTTCTTTCTTTTTTTCCTTCCTTGCCTCCTTCCTTCCTTCCTTCCTCCCTCCCTCCCTCCATTCTTTCTTTCTTTCTACTTCTACTAATTCTTTCTTTCTACTTTTTCTCCCTTTTATTCTGAGCTGTGTGGATGAAAGGCTCTTGGTGCTGCAGCCAGGAGTCAGTGCTGCGCCTCTGAGGTGAGAGAGCCAACTTCAGGACACTGGTCCACAAGAGACCTGTCAGCTCCACATAATATCAAACGGCGAAAATCTCCCAGAGATCTCCATCTCAACACCAGCACCCAGCTTCACTCAACGACCAGCAAGCTACAGTGCTGGACATCCTATGCCAAACAACTAGCAAGACAGGAACACAACCCCACCCATTAGCAGACAGGCTGCCTAAAATCATAATAAGTCCACAGACACCCCAAAACACACCACAAGATGTGGACCTGCCCACCAGAAAGACAAGATCCAGCCTCATCCACCAGAACACAAGCACGAGTCTCCTCCCCCAGGAAGCCTACACAACCCACTGAGCCAACCTTAGCCACTGGGGACAGACACCAAACACAACGGGAACTACGAACCTGCAGCCTGCAGAAAGGAGACCCGAAACACAGTAAGATAAGCAAAATGAGAAGACAGAAAAACACACAGCAGATGAAGGAGCAAGATAAAAACCCACCACACCTAAAAATGAAGAGGAAATAGGCAGTCTACCTGAAAAAGAATTCAGAATAATGATAGTAAAGATGATCCAAAATCTTGGAAAAAGAATAGACAAAATGCAAGAAACGTTTAACAAGGACCGAGAAGAAATAAAGATGAAACAAACAACGTTGGACAACATAATAAATGAAATTAAAAATACTCTAGATGGGATCAATAGCAGAATAACTGAGGCAGAAGAATGGATAAGTGACCTGGAAGATAAAAGAGTGGAAATAACTACTGCAGAACAGAAGAAAGAAAAAAGAATGAAAAGAATTGAGGACAGTCTCAGAGACCTCTGGGACAACATTAAATGCACCAACATTCGAATTATAGGGGTTCCAGAAGAAGAAGAGAAAAAGAAAGGGACTGAGAAAATATTTGAAGAGATTATATTTGAAAACTTCCCTAATATGGGAAAGGAAATAGTTAATCAAGTCCAGAAAGCACAGAGAGTCCCATACAGGATAAATCCAAGGACAAATACACCAAGACATATATTAACCAAACTGTCAAAAATTAAATACAAAGAAAACATATTAAAAGCAGCAAGAGAAAAACAACAAATAACACACAAGGGAATCCCCATAAGGTTAAGAGCTGATCTTTCAGCAGAAACTCTGCAAGCCAGAAGGGACTGGCAGGACATATTTAAAGTGATGAAGGAGAAAAACCTGCAACCAAGATTACTCTACCCAGCAAGCATCTCATTCAGATATGATGGAGAAATTGAAACCTTTACAGACAAGCAAAAGCTGAGAGAGTTCAGCACCACCAAACCAGCTTTACAAAAACCGCTAAGGAAATTTCTCTAGGAAAGAAACACAAGAGAAGGAAAAGATCTACAATAATAAACCCAAAACAATTAAGAAAATGGGAATAGGAACATACATATCGATAATTACCTTAAATGTAAATGGTCTAAAAGCTCCCACCAAAAGACACAGATTGGCTGAATGGATATAGAAACAAGACCCATATATTTGCTGTCTACAAGAGACCCACTTCAGACCTAGAGACACATACAGACTGAAAGTAAGGGGACGGAAAAAGATATTTCATGCAAATGGAAACCACAAGAAAGCTGGAGTAGCAATTCTCATATCAGAAAATATAGACTTTAAAATAAAGACTATCAGAAGAGACAAAGAAGGACACTACATAATGATCAAGGGATCAATCCAAGAAGAAGATATAACAATTTCAAATATTTATGCACCCAACATAGGAGCACCTCAATACATAAGGCAAATAATAACAGGCATAAAAGAGGTAATCGACAGTAACACATTCATAGTAGGGGACTTTAACACCCCACTTTCACCAATGGACAGATCATCCAAAATGAAAATAAATAAGGAAACACAGCTTTAAATGATACATTAAACAAGATGGACTTAATTGATATTTATACGACACTCCATCCAAAAACAACAGAATACACATATTTCTCAAGTGCTCATGGAACATTCTCCAGGATACATCATATCTTAGGTCACAAATCAAGCCTTGGTAAATTTAAGAAAATTGAAATTGTATCAAGTATCTTTTCTGACCACAACGCCATGAGACTAGATATCAATTACAGGAAAAGATCTGTAAAAAATACAAACACATGGAGGCTAAACAATACACTACTTAATAATGAAGTGATCACTGAAGAAATCAAAGAGGAAATAAAAAAATACCTAGAAACAAATGACAATGGAGACACAACGACCCAAAACCTATGGGATGCAGCAAAAGCAGTTCTAAGGGGGAAGTTTATAGCAATACAAGCCCACCTTAAGAAGCAGGAAACATCTCGAATAAACAACCTAACCTTGCACCTCAAGCAATTAGAGAAAGAAGAACAAAAAAACCCCAAAGCTAGCAGAAGGAAAGAAATCATAAAAATCAGATCAGAAATAAATGAAAAAGAAATGAAGGAAACGATAGCAAAGATCAATAAAACTAAAAGCTGGTTCTTTGAGAAGATAAACAAAATTGATAAACCACTAGCCAGACTCATCAAGAAAAAAAGGGAGAAGACTCAAATCAATAGAATTAGAAATGAAAAAGGAGAAGTAACAACTGACACTGCAGAAATAAAAAAAATCATGAGAGATTACTACAAGCAACTCTATGCCAATAAAATGGACAATCTGGAAGAAATGGACAAATTCTTAGAAATGCACAACCTGCCAAGACTGAACCAGGAAGAAATAGAAAATATGAACAGACCAATCACAAGCACTGAAATTGAAACTGTGATTAAAAATCTTCCAACAAACAAAACCCCAGGACCAGATGGCTTCACAGTCGAATTCTATCAAACATTTAGAGAAGAGCTAACACCTATCCTTCTCGAACTCTTCCAAAATATAGCAGAGGGAGGAACACTCCCAAACTCATTCTACGAGGCCACGATCACCTTGATACCAAAACCAGACAAGGATGTGACAAAGAAAGAAAACTACAGGCCAATATCACTGATGAACATAGATGCAAAAATCCTCAACAAAATACAACAGCACATTAAAAGGATCATACACCATGATCAAGTGGGGTTTATTCCAGGAATGCAAGGATTCTTCAATATACGCAAATCTATCAATGTGATAAACCATATTAACAAATTGAAGGAGAAAAACCATATGATCATCTCAATAGATGCAGAGAAAGCTTTCGAGAAAATTCAACACCCATTTATGATAAAAACCCTGCAGAAAGTAGGCATAGAGGGAACTTTCCTCAACATAATAAAGGCCATATATGACAAGCCCACAGCAAACATCATCCTCAATGGTGAAAAACTGAAAGCATTTC
>NW_021703779.1:104654777-104798359 GCF_005190385.1 Monodon monoceros | reverse complement strand
CTTTACCAAATGCATTGATTAGCTCTAGTAGTTTTCTGGTAGCATCTTTAGGATTCTCTATGTATAGTATCATGTCATCTGCAAACAGTGACAGCTTTACTTCTTCTTTTCCGATTTGGATTCCTTTTATTTCCTTTTCTTCTCTGATTGCTGTGGCTAAAACTTCCAAAACTATGTTGAATAAGAGTGGTGAGAGTGGGCAACCTTGTCTTGTTCCTGATCGTAGGGGAAATACTTTCAGGTTTTCACCATTGAGGACGATGTTGGCTGTGAGCTTGTCATATATGGCCTTTATTATGTTGAGGAAAGTTCCCTGTATGCCTACTTTCTGCAGAGTTTTTATCATAAATGGGTGTTGAATTTTTCGAAAGCTTTTGCTGCAGCTATTGAGAAGATTATATGCTTTTTCTCATTCAATTTGTTAATATGGTTTATCACATTGATTGTTTAGCTTATATTGAAGAATCCTTGCATTCCTGGAATAAACCCCACTTGATCATGGTGTATGATCCTTTTAATGTGCTGTTGGATTCTGTTTGCTAGTATTTTGTTCAGGATTTTTGCATCTATGTTCATCAGTGATATTGGCCTGTAGTTTTCTTTCTTTGTCACATCCTTGTCTGGTTTTGGTATCAAGGTAATGGTGGCCTTGCAGAATAAGTTTGGGAGTATTCCTGCCTCTGCTGTATTTTGGAAGAGTTTGAGAAGGAGAGGTGTTAGCTCTTCTCTAAATGTTTGATAGAATTCGCCTGTGAAGCCATCTGGTCCTGGGCTTTTGTTTGTTGGAAGAATTTTAATCCCAGTTTCAATTTCAGTGCTTGTGGTTGGTCTGTTCATATTATCTATTTCTTCCTGATTCAGTCTTGGCAGGTTGTGCATTTAAAAGAGTTTGTCCATTTCTTCCAGCTTGTGCATTTTATTGGCATAGAGTTGCTTGTAGTAATCTCTCATGATCTTTTGTATTTCTGCAGTGTCAGTTGTTACTTCTCCTTTCTCATTTCTAATTCTATTGATTTGAGTCTTCTCCCTTTTTTTCTTGATGAGTCTGGCTAATGGTTTATCAATTTTGTTCATCTTCTCAAAGAACCAGCTTAATTTTACTGATCTTTGCTATCGTTTCCTTCATTTCTTTTTCATTTATTTCTGATCTGGTGTTTATGATTTCTTTCCTTCTGCTAGCTTTGGGGTTTTTTTGTTCTTCTTTCTCTAATGGCTTGAGGTGCAAGGTTAGGTTGTTTATTCAAGATGTTTCCTTTTTCTTAAGGTAGGATTGTATTGCTATAAACTTCCCTCTTAGAACTGCTTTTGCTGCATCCCATAGATTTTGGGTCGTCGTGTCTCCATTGTCATTTGTTTCTAGGTATTTTTTAGTTTCCTCTTTGATTTCTTCAGTGACCACTTCGTTATTAAGTGGTGTATTGCTTAGCCTCCATGTGTTTGTATTTTTTACAGATCTTTTCCTGTAATTGATATCTAGCCTCATAGCGTTGTGGTCAGAAAAGATACTTGATATGATTTCAATTTTCTTAAATTTACCAAGGCTTGATTTGTGACCCAAGATAAGATCTATCCTGGAGAATGTTCCATGAGCACTTGAGAAAAATGTGTATTCTGTTGTTTTTAGACGGAATGTCCTATAAATGTCAATTAAGTCCATCTTGCTTCATGTATCATTTAAAGCTTGTGTTTCCTTATTTATTTTCATTTTGGATGATCTGTCCATTGGTGAAAGTGGGGTGTTAAAGTCCCCTACTATGAATGTGTTACTGTCGATTTCCCCTTTCATGGTTCTTATTATTTGCCTTATGTATTGAGGTGCTCCTATGTTGGGTGCATAAATATTTACAATTGTTATATCTTCTTCTTGGATCAATCCGTTGATCATTATGTAGTGTTCTTCTTTGTCTCTTCTGAGAGTCTTTATTTTAAAGTCTATTTTGTCTGATATGAGAATTGGTACTCCAGCTTTCTTGTGGTTTCCATTTGCATGAAATATCTTTTTCCATCCCCTTACTTTCGGTCTGTGTGTCTCTAGGTCTGAAGCGGGTCTCTTGTACATAGCCAATATATGGGTCTAGTTTTTGTATCCATTCAGCCAATCTGTGTCTTTTGGTGGGAGCATTTAATCCATTTACATTTAAGGGAATTATTGATATGTATGTTCCTATTCCCATTTTCTTAATTGTTTTGGGTTCGTTATTATAGGTCTTTTTCTTCTGCTGTGTTTCTTGACTAGAGAAGTTCCCTTAGCAGTTGTTGTAATGCTGGTTTGATGGTGCTGAACTCTCTCAGCTTTTGCTTGTCTGTAAAGGTTTTAATTTCTCTATCAAATCTGAATGAGATGCTTGCTGGGTAGAGTAATCTTGGTTGCAGGTTTTTCTCCTTCATCACTTTAAATATGTCCTGCCAGTCCCTTCTGGCTTGCAGAGTTTCTGCTGAAAGATCAGCTCTTAACCTTATGGGGATTCCCTTGTGTGTTATTTGTTGTTTTTTCCCTTGCTGCTTTTAATATGTTTTCTTTGTATTTAATTTTTGACAGTTTGATTAATATGTGTCTTGGTGTACTTCTCCTTGGATTTATCCTGTATGGGACTCTCTGTGCTTCCTGGACTTGATTAACTATTTCCTTTCCCATATTAGGGAAGTTTTCAACTATAATCTCTTCAAATATTTTCTCAGTCCCTTTCGTTTTCTCTTCTTCTTCTGGAAGCCCTATAATTCAAATGTTGGTGCGTTTAGTGTTGTCCCAGAGGTCTCTGAGACTGTCCTCAGTTCTTTTCATTCTTTTTTCTTTATTCTGCTCTGCAGTAGTTATTTCCACTCTTCTATCTTCCAGGTCACTTATCCATTCTTCTGCCTCAGTTATTCTGCTATTGATCCCATCTAGAGTATTTTTAATTTCATTTATTGTGTTGTTCCTCGTTGTTTGTTTCATCTTTAGTTCTTCCAGGTCCTTGTTAAATGTTTCTTGCATTTTGTCTATTCTACTTCCAAGATTTTGGATCATCTTTACTATCATTATTCTGAATTCTTTTTCAGGTAGACTGCCTATTTCCTCTTCATTTGTTAGGTCTGGTGGCTTTTTATCTTGCTCCTTCATCTGTGGTGTGTTTTTCTGTCTGCTCATTTTGCTTATCTTACTGTGTTTGGGGTCTCCTTTTTGCAGGCTGCAGGTTCGTAGTTCCCGTTGTGTTTGGTGTCTGTCCCCAGTGGCTAAGGTTGGTTCAGTGGGTTTCGTAGGCTTCCTGGTGGAGGGGACTCATGCCTGTGTTCTGGTGGATGAGGCTGGATCTTGTCTTTCTGGTGGGCAGGTCCACGTCTGGTGGTGTGTTTTGGGGTGTCTGTGGACTTATTATGATTTTAGGCAGCCTCTCTGCTAATGGGTGGGGTTGTGTTCCTGTCTTGCTAGTTGCTTGGCATAGGATGTCCAGCACTGTAGCTTGCTGGTCGTTGAGTGAAGCTGGGTGCTGGTGTTGAGATGGAGATCTCTGGGAGATGTTCGCCATTTGATATTATTTGGAGCTGGGAGTTCTCTTGTGGACCAGTGTCCTGAAGTTGGCCCTCCCACCTCAGAGGCACAGCACTGACTCCTGGCTGCAGCACCAAGAGCCTTTCATCCACACGGCTCAGAATAAAAGGGAGAAAAAGTAGAAAGAAAGAATTAGTAGAAGTAGAAAGAAAGAAAGGAGGGAGGGAGGGAGGGAGGGAGGAAGGAAGGCGAGAAGGAGGGAAGGAAAAAAAGAAAGATAGAAGAAGATAAAGTAAAATAAAATAAAGTAAGATAAAATATAAAGTGTTATTAAAATAAAAAAATAATTATTAAGAGAAAAAAAAGGGGGATGGATAGAACCCTAGGAGAAATGGTGGAAGCAAAGCTATACAGATAAAATCTCACACCGAAGCATACACATACACACTCACAAAAAGAGGAAAATCACAAATCTTGCTCTCAAAGTCCACCTCCTCAATTCGGGATGATTCGTTGTCTATTCACGTATTCCACAAATGCAGGGTACATCAAGTTGATTGTGGAGCTTTAATCCGCTGCTCCTGAGGCTGCTGGGAGAGATTTCCCTTTCTCTTGTTTGTTCTCACAGCTCCGAGGAGCTCAGCTTTGGATTGGGCCCCGCCTCTGCGTGTAGGTCGCTGGAGGGCGTCTGTTCTTCGCTCAGAGAGGACGGGGTTAAAGGAGACGCTGATTCAGGGACTCTGGCTCACTCAGGCCAGGGGGAGGGAGGGGCACGGAGTGCGGGGCGGGCCTGCGGCGGCAGAGGCCACCGTGACGTTGCACCAGCCTGAGGCGCGCTGTGCGTTCTCCCGGGGGAGTTGTCCCTGGATCCCAGGACCCTGGCAGTGGCGGGCTGCACAGGCTCCCCGGAAGGGGGCTGTGGATAGTGACCTGTGCTCGCACACAGGCTTCTTGGTGGCGGCAGCAGCAGCCTTAGGGTCTCATGCCCGTCTCTGGGGTCCGCGCTTTTAGCAGCGGCTCTCGCCTGTCTCTGGAGCTCCTTTAAGCAGTGCTCTTAATCCCTTCTCCTCGCGATCCAGGCAACAAACAGGGAAGAAAAAGTCTCTTGCCTCTTCGGCAGGTCCAGACTTTTCCCCAGACTCCCTCCCGGCTAGCCGTGGTGCACTAACCCCCTGCAGGCTGTGTTCACGCCGCCAACCTCAGTCCTCTCCCTGCGCTCTGACTGAAGCACGAGCCTCAGCTCCCAGCCCCGCCCACCCCGGCGGGTGAAGAGACAAGCCTCTCGGGCAGGTGAGTGCCAGTTGGCCCTGATCCTCTGTGTGGGAATCTCCCCGCTTTGCCCCCCCCCCCCGCACCCCTGTTGCTGCGCTCTCCTCCGCAGTCCTGAAGCTTCCCCCCATCCGCCACCCGCAGTCTCCGCCCACGAAGTGGCTTCCTAGTGTGTGGAAACCTTTCCTCCTTCACAGTTCCCTCCCGCTGGTGCAGGTCCTGTCCCTATCCTTTTGTCTCTGTTTATTCTTTTTTCTTTAGCCCTACCCAGGTACGTGCGGGGTTTCTTGCCTTTTGGGAGGTCTGAGGTCTTCTGCCAGCGTTCAGTAGGTGTTCTGTAGGAGTTGTTCCACGTGTAGATGTATTTCTGGTGTATCTGTGGGGAGGAAGGTGATCTCCGCGTCTTATTCCTCCGCCATCTTCCCGGAACTCCGAATGCATACTTTTGATCACCTCTTAAGATGACAATTATTTTGTAAATTTCATTGTCTATAGAGAGAATAGAAAGATAACTTAGTTTTTCACAACATCAAAACTGGTGCCTTTTCTATTATTGTTAATAAATATGCATAACACATGTAACTTCATACAGACATGTTCACTGCTTATAATACTGCTATAGATAAGTGCCCTACAAACAGAAATTTTGATAAATTATATTTCATATAATTTCCATCAAAAATGAAAAGAAACATATGGTCCTTTTATAGTCGATTTTCAAGAATATTGCTGATCGGAGAGAATATTTGACTAGGCTCTGTGAGAACCAAATCCTTTGCTTATAATTTTATATGTTTAATGTTTGGAAGACTTTTGCATAGACAGGCTTCTGACTTCATACATTTCAAATCTTGCTTATCCTTCATTGCCTTTGTATTTCCAGTGCCAGCAGCTATAGTGTCATATTCATATCACAAGACAGCTTTAGCTTTGCATCTTCATGTGGTAGGCACAGAGGTGACAGGAGTATTCCTGGAAGCCACTCCGACCCTGGGGCAGCTAGTAATAACTATACAGAAAAGTGACTATGAACCACATAGATACATCCTACTAATGCCAGACTAAATGATCTTCCTCTTAGCCAGATCTCTAATGTGCCTGTGGCTACACCAACCCCAGTCTATACAAGGCAAAGGGGGTGGGAAGACAAAGGTGAAATATAGAAATGGAACTGCGTAATGGATGGAGACTGGAAGAGTTTTGAGGTGCATGTTAGAAAAAGCCTAGATTGCCTTGAAGAGAGTGTTGATAGAAATATGGACATTAAAGGTAAACTCTGGTGAGGACTTAGAAAGAAAAAAGGAGAGCTGTGGATAAAGCTTATATAATCTGAGAGATATACATACATCATCATGAACTGAATGCTGGTAGAAATATGAATGTTAAAGGTGCTTCTGTTGAGATCTCAGATATGAGAAACATGTTATTGGAAACTGGAAGAAAGGCAATCCCTGTCATAAATTGGCAAAAATTTGGCCAAAGTGTGTTCTAGTGTTCTGTTGAAAGTAGAACTTGTAAGTGATGAATCTGGATATTTAGCTGGGGCAATTTGTAAGCAGAGTGTTGAAGGCACAGCTTGGTTTCTCCTTGCTGCTTACAGTAAAATGCAAGAAGAGAGAGATAAATTGAAGAAAAAATGGTTAAGCAAAAAGGAACCTGAACTTGAAGATTTGGAAAATTCTATCCTATGCCTCCCCCCTATTGTATTTTGGAAGCAGATAACTTGCTGTTTTCATAGGTTCACAGCTGGAGAGGAACTGTGCCTCAGGATGAATCAAACCTGGAATCTTTCCATATTTGATTCAAATGAGACTTTGAACTTAGAATTCATGTTGGAATGAGTTAAGACTTTTGTGGCTGTTGAGGTGGGATGAATGTAATATGCATGTGGCAAAGACATGAATTTTGGGGATCCAGGGGGCAGAGTATTATGGGCTGAATTTTCTCCCCCCCCCAAATTCATATGTTGAATTCCTAACCTCCAGTAACTGAGAATGTGACTGTATTTGAAGATAAGGTCTTTAAAGAGGTACTTGAGTAAAAATGAGGTTACATAGGTGGACCCTAATGCAATATGATTGGTATCCTTATAAAAATAGGAGATTAGGACACAGATACGGACTATGTGAAGACACAGGGAGAAGATGGCCGTATACAAGCCAACGAGAGAGGCCTCAGAAGAGACCAAACCAGTTGACACCTTGATCTCATATTTCTATCCTCCAGAATCGTGAGAAAATAAATTTCTGTTGTTTAGGTCACCAGTCTCTGGTACTTTGTTAGGACAGCCCTAATGAACTAACACAGTCCTAATGAACTAACACAGTCCCTCTTAGGACCTTGCAAGGGACCCATTCTAGTAAGGGTCTCTGAAGTTTAAGTTTCATTAGCTTCATGAATATAACCATCTCTGTCTTTATCTCACAACTTATCATTTAATTTGGTTCTATCTTGGATCATTCATCAATCATTCTATCCAATTCTATTTTAAGTTCCTTGAGGACACTGATAGTTTTGTGATTCTTCAACATCCACCCTTGTCTTGCCCCTCTTATGTCCCCAAATAGAATTGAACACAGTAGGTATTTAACAAGTAACTTTCATTGATTTATTCATCACACCTACATGTAATCTCATGTAGAGTTCTTAAAAATTTATTAAAGAGAGAATTACCATCTCCCTAAGATTAACTTCTCTGCAAAGTCATGGTTATTTTTGTGAGTAAAGATTTTCACATGATAATTTTGTTGAAAGCCAAGGTAATTTTAGTTTTGTAGTAAATACTGTTGTAGGCTGAAATTATGATATATAAAATGCTAAGTACCAGATATCAAATAAATATTTATTAGTAACTAAAAATAAGAAAACTGATTTATATCTAGGAATAAATGTCATGAAAAGAGAACTTCAGTAAGCGATTAAATGAGTATACAGAATCACTAACTTCATATGTGTTGAGGCCATGGCCTAACCAAACCCCTTCTTGAAATCAGAATCTGAAAATTATTTTTATATATGCAGAATCCTAGCTTCACTTTTTCATATTTTACAACTCTGGTGATTGTTTGTAAAAAGATTTTATTCAGAAGGTAAACCGATGCCTGTTTAAATCTAAAAGGATCTATAAACATTCTAAATCCTTTCCATTTGTAATGTATTGTTGCAAATTCTGTCTTTTTTATTGATGGATTCTTAAAATTGGCTTGATTTCTATTTGAAGTTCTTAAAAATTACTATTGATTTCGGGCTTCCCTGGTGGCGCAGTGGTTGAGAGTCCACCTGTCGATGCAGGGGACACGGGTTCGTGCCCCGGTCCGAGAAGATCCCACATGCCGTGGAGCGGCTGGGCCTGTGAGCCACCACTGAGCCTACGCGTCCGGAGCCTGTGCTCCGCAACGGGAGAGGCCACAACAGTGAGAGGCCCGCATACCGCAAAAAAAAAAAAAAAAAAAAATTACTACTGATTTAATTATTTTCCGGTTAATAATTTAATAGGCTTTATTCTCAAAATTCATTAAAAGAAAACATCAAGGGCTAGAAAACACAATTATTATTATTTTCATAATGATTTACTTGATTCTCCTGATTGTTTCCTAGGTGTTGTCTTGAGAATGGAGTGTGGGATACCTGACATATGGGGAAAATGCTAGACATTGCCCTCGTGAAAGAGTAATAAAATGCAGCAGTTCTCTTCCAGAGGAGAAATAAAAAGTTAAATAAGTCCTATATCTCCTAAATATTATGGTGTAAGAAAAAAATATAACTAAGTACATATTATTATGTAAGAAAACAGCTGGTAAACTGGATTTTTAAAAGTAGAATGAAATATACAATGAAAATATTTTAGTCAATGGGAAGCAGAAGGTTTAAGATGTGTCTATGCAAACCCTGTCTCCCTTTCAGCCATGGATCAATGTTTTGTATGTGATAAAATATCAAAGTTCATGGGCATCTTGACAAAACGGTTATGGTACTAAGTTTTGCTTGCTTATTTAGCCAACAACCTATTATTGTTGATGATTTCAGATAATAACTGTGCTTAGAAAAAAATCTTGCTTCTGTTTAACCTGCCATGCTAAAGGCTAAAAATGTGTTTTATAAAAAGGTTCTGCCTTGGGAATTCCCTGGCTGTCCAGTGGTTAGGACTCAGTGCTTCTACTGCAGGGGACATGGGTTCGACCCCGGTCAGGGAACTAAGATCCCATAAGCCACATAGCACAACCAAAAAAAAAAAAAAAAAAAGGAAAGGGGTTCTGCCTTGATTATCATCATCAATATATAAAAGGGTAGATAATGAATGTATTTTCTAAGTTGGGTTCCATGATGTGAAATGCTGAAATAATAAATTTTACGTTCATAGAGTCATGAAACAAAATAGACAGATGTTGTAATTGTTCTCTTCTAATTGTGGTTTTGACTAGGGTCCCATTAAATAAATGTTACCTGACTGTAAATATAGTATATGCTCACCATAGAAAATTGGGAAAACAGGAAAGTTTAAAGCTAATATTCTATATACAGTTGTATCCCATTTTCTTTTTTTCTCACACATTGCATATCTTATGCATTTTCCCAAGTACTTTATAATTCTTTGTAAACATCATTTTCAGAGTTTCTTTTTAATAGTAACTTACCAAAATGGCCTAAATAAAAGGTTACACTTAGAAGTATATTAAACATATTTAAAACTACACTATGTTGAGAAAGAATGTATGTAACCAGAGACTATTATTTGTTGTTTGTTGGATAATACTACATTCTAAAACACTTATCCTTTCTAGTATTGTTCATTTACTTGAGCTCTCATTTATGGAAATGAATAACTATGTCTGTGAATAAATGTGTCTAAAGCATATAACAAAAGCATGTCATTAATACTTCCTCAGAAATATTTTAGCTGTGGTGGAAGTGGGAGTAGACTTTTAATTCGGACTCCCCCTAACTGATAATTATAGCTTCTAGTTAAATTGGTGTAAACATACAATAATTCAAATACTCAGCCACAGGACTTTTTAGCACCTTAAATTATGTCTTCCCTAATTAAGGAACTCATTAAGCTAAAGTTTCAGGTAACACATATTCTCAGCACTTCACTGAACTTAGGTCAGTTCCTTGGTTTTATTTCAGGCAGTGTCTATTCTGAGATTTTCCAGACCAGTTTTTCAAATGTTAGGGGAAGGACTATAACAAATTAGTGAACTGTCTGCCCATGAACCTGTCGAAATTCTTTACCAATAATTAAGAAAAATATCCTACTTTCCTCTTGATGTGGTTTCCTTAGAATAGAAAATAGTCAGAACCTTGAGATTATTTTTAACAAAACCATTTCTAAAGAGAGAGAGAGAACAGGTGGCTTAAAGAGAGAACGAATTTTAACTTATGAAAGTGACTAAATCTTTCTAAATCTATAAATAGCATTCCAGTCCTCCAGTTGTTCAACTCTTAAAATTTAAATGCTTTTGGCTATAAAAATATTACATCTAATAATTTTGAAGTGTGCTTTCAGTAATGCATTTTTTATTTAAAAATGTCTTAACATTGAGAATGTCATCGTGAATTATGAAACTTTTCTATATTTAATTTTATTTGGTGCCATGGGCTATGAGGAAAAGATTTTAGTGAAATAAGAGCTAATAATAACTTCACTTTAACATTATTTTTCTTTCTTTATTTTTTCTTCTTTTATTAGCTAATCATGATTGAGTGCCCCTTAAATCAGGACACCAATGACACTTTGTTTCCAATTAACAGTAAAAGCCTTCTTTGATCCTTTGACTTTTTTTATGAGATGAATTTATATTTTCCAGACTAACATGCATGACAACATAATTCTCTATACTTATTAATATTCAACTTTGCTGCTTTAATGAGAGAAACCAGGAGAAATGTAATGTCATCTGCTTATCTAAGGCATTAGTATCTTTTGCTAATATAAAGAGACCAAAAACGCTTTTGAATAATAATAGCCAACATTATTTGAGCACTTGCTATATGCCAGACACTGTTCTAAGTGCTGAAGATGTATTTACCTATTTAATATTCAAAACACCTTTATGAGGTAGAAACAATTGAACAGTGAACACAAATAAATATGCCTAACCTACTTCTAGATTTAATTTTTTATTGATTCCATGGCTCTATGTTAACATTAAGATGAAACTCTGAAAATGATGCTTAAAAAATTATTTAGTGACCTGGAAAATATGATTTAATGCTTAAACTCTATATACAGTGTTATATTAGCTCTGTTTTATACAGGTGCATATTCATGTATATATAGAGAGAGGAAGTTCACCCAATATCCATAGCGTTCCCTCTAGATAATGGAATTTCAGGTGATTTTCATTTCCTACTTTATACACTCTGAATGTTTTGAGCCCAAGCAGCATCCACAAACTTAGCATGACAATAGAATATTAACAAAAATCACATGAAGGATGTGGACTGGATTGATAGAAAAATGTATTGTATGTTAGTTATTAATACTCCAAAGCAGAAGAAGGAAGAGGCTATAAAAATCGTTGATCCAGTCTCAGCTGATAATCTGGTGATCTGGGAGCTATATTTAATTCATAATAAAATGTGTAGGAGACAATCCAAGCATTTTCCTTTGTTCTAATGAGCCAAATGGTCATATATGTAATCCTTACTGATCCATTACTACTCTCCTAAAATTAGATTGAAGTAGCCAATGCTAAGGATACAAAAATAGAACTCAACAGCACTTTTCAACTTTGTGTTATGTAAATCCAAAGAGGCCCATTTAATTCTGATCCATATTTAACAGGAAGGATTTGAATGAAGTATAATGAATTTGAAAGAGGTTATAATATTTTTTGAGAATGTGTATATTCACTAAAAATATTAATTTGAAAATAGGGTCTTATACTCTAGTAAAGGCAACATATTAAAGTTGATATAGAACGCTGTCTAAACCAGTGTTTCTCCAAGTGTGATTCTCTAGTTATGTGTATCAGAATCATCTGTGGTACTTGTTAAAAATGCAGAATCCTGGGTCCCCTCCCAAACTAACTGAATCAGAATCTCTGGGAGTGGAGACCATGTTATATGAATTTTCAGCAAGCTCCCTACATGATGTTAAGCGTACTAAAGTTTGATGATCACTGTCCTAGAGGTAAGATTTAGTCTCTGACAATGAGATATTTTTTATGTTCACAATATAGAACCATAAAGGAGGATGCAGTTGGACTGCAAAACTCAAATTAAGGACTCAATGTCTCTGAGGAACACAGTGCTGAGGACAAACCCCTCCCATTATGCCTCTTGTGGTAATTTAGACTAGTGCATCTCAAATCTGGTTGAGTCTTAGAATTTCCTGGGAAGATTTTTAAAGCACAAATTCTCAGACTCCACACCATACCTACTGAATCAGAATCTCTGGGGAAAGAATGTGGGAATTTGTCTGATTTTTTAAACATTTTCAGGCCATTTTGCTATTTGCCAGGTATGTTTGGAAGCCTCTGGTCTAGACTACATGGTAGGCCAATGTTTTCATTCTGAACTAGTTTTCCTTTCTACCTAGAAGTTCATTTTTCCAGGCCCCGGAGTCTGCCATGGAATGAAACTGCATGTTTTTTGTTTTGTTTCATGTTTTAGGAAATTGATCAAAATGCTGATCACTATGACATCTTATAGAGACTTGCTCATGGGTGCAGCAGTGTATCATTAGCTCCACTGACACTGATTTCTGTTAATTGCATTGTGCAAATAAACTGTGGCACATTGGTTAGAATGAACATTAACAGCAAATATGAGTGATCTACTGTGAGTAGGTTATACATGTATAAAACCAAAGGATTGAAATTTTAAAGCTAATTTGACTAAGTTTATTTACCACCGCATTGAGAGGTGGGATTGAGGCTCATGAACCTTAATTATAATAAAATGTTCTGTGATTCTTTTATTGGTAAATGAAATTATGTGGAAACTGGCAGTTCCCTCAAATTAAAAAATAATTACACAAGAAACCTTTTAATAAATATACCTAACCTCTTTCTGGTTCTTCATGGTTTTCAAAAATCTTTCACATACATATATTTTCTTATTTTATTAGACCCTCAGAGGAATATCTGAGGTAGGAATGTCTAATATTAACTTTTCCAGTTTATAGATGTGCAAGTTAAGGTCTAGATATTAACTAATTTGTGTGTAAGTTTGCCTAGAGCTAATACAATCATAGAACCTAGCCCAGAAACCAAGTCTGCTAAGACCAAGTGTCTTCCCCCCCACTGCTTTATGCTACCTCCTTCACTGAAACCCACTCAAGGTGGCAAGCACTGGACAAATTGATTTTTTTCTCCTTTAGAGGAAAGAAAAAGGGAAGAAAAAAAGTCTTTAATTGGAGTTTTTTCTGAATTCTACCCTCACTGAATGCTGCCTTATTTAAAAAAAAAAAAAAAACTCATTTTCAGAAGAGTTTGTTTAGTCCAACCCTCTTGCAAATAAGTCAGTCACTAAGCTACAAATCCAAGTGCACGGCAGGTCCACACTGGTGCATTCATTATATGAAAAAGATAATAATCTTTATTGATAAACAGAGTTTCAGATCACTAATACATTACTTCATAAAACCATGAAAACAAAGAATGCTATGCGAGACTGCTCCAGATATTCTTACTAATGGGCAGCTAATAAAAAGAGGTCAAACTGTCATGACTGTATTAAGCACATGAATATAAGGAGAAAAAATATCAGCAGTCGAATGGAAACTTTAAGGATAAAAGAAGACTGTAAAGATGTTATTAAATAAGGAATTGAAAAGTTAGGTCATGCTGGCCTCATCAAGGTACTAATAGGTTACTGACAAAAACAAAAAAATAAAACAAGAGAAAATGGGGGCATTTTGAAAAAGAACATATGTCAGAACAGTGATGCAGAATGAAAGTAATTATTTTTACTTTAGAAGATAACCCTTTAGATGCTGCCTGCCTTGTGACAGTTTACAGTGACATGGAATACTCAAATACAGATCAACCTTTCCAGCCCAACAGGAAATTTCATGTGAAGCACATTGGTAGAAACCAGAGAAGTTTCTTCAGTACAAATCAAGGATTTATACTAGACCTTAAAAAATCATTTCTGTTGCTGAAGAACAAGACTTTTATCTCATTTTGTAACTGTCATCTCAGCTGATGATTGTGCAGCAGAGGTTTCAAAATAGAGGAGCCAGGTCTTAACAAAAAAGTATAAGCGGTTTTTTAAACCTTATCAGCCAAACTTTCCTTGATTATAGCTGACTTTATCCAAACCAGATTTTTGTACAGTATTTATGTGTGCCTAGAGGGTAGTAAGCACAATAAACCCAATGAATAAAATAAAATATATTTAGCCATATTCTCTCCTGTGCCTAAGTCTCTCTCTGGGAAGTGAGCGAAGTGGTTAATGTTTTTAGGCTACTTACTGCATAACTGCTAGAAGAGCTTTAGTGGGCTCCCTAAGCCTCTAACTTACTTCTAAGGAGAGACTTACTGGGAATATTAACCTCTAGATTATATAAAAAGCTTGATCAAGTGTTAAAGGTACAAAGGAAGTATTACAGTCAGCCTTCCATATCCCCAGGTCCTGCATCCACAGATTCAACCAACCACAGATCGAAAATATTACATAAAAAAAAGTCCAGAAAGTTCCAAAAAGCAAAACTTAAATTTGTCATGCTCCCAGCAACTATTTATATCACCTTTACATTGTATTTATAACTATTTACATGGCATTTACATTGTGTTAGTAATCTAGAGATGATTTAAGGTATAGGGGAGGATGTGCATAGGTTATATGCAAATACTACACCATTTTGTGTAAGGGACATAGCAAATCCCTGGGGATCCTGGAACCAATCTTCAGCATTTGGATATCGAGGAATGACTGTATTCTAGATATGCAAGGGATACAGTCAGCATGACATAATTTTTAGCCTAGCTGAAAAAAAATGCTCCAGAAACCACAGTGGGCCATGTTTCCCAAAGGAGGAAACAGGAGCTAATCTACCTGGAATAAGTGAGTATTCTTATTTTCTCTTACACCGAGAATTATTTAATAGCCCAGCAAGGGGTGGTTCTCCATTGCTCTGTCATATGATCATATAAGGAAAAATCACTTATAACAAGGATACCAAACACTGATCTCGGAAGAAGATGGATATATATATATATATATATATATAAATTAACATAGATATATATATATCATAGATATATATATATGATTATGGTTAAGGGAGAACCAACTTTAGCAGGGAGATATATATACATATATATACTCCTAGATCAGTATTTGATACTGATATATATATATATATATATATATATATACTCCCAGATCAGTATTTGATACCCTTGTTATATTTCATTTTTTCTTATATTTTTTATATTTATAGCATTGTCATCTAATTGTTTTAAAATAGAAATATTATGTTTTTTAAGTGAATTTTGTTGTTCTCTTTTTTAAAAAATTTTCTTATTAAAATAGCAACATTTCTTCTATATTTAGAAAAACAGGCAAGGAAAAAGAAAAATAATAACTCTTCAAATCCTGCCACCTAGAAACAACTACTATTAACATTTAGTGTTCTTCCATTCACTCATCGGTATAGAAATATTTTATGTTAAAAATGCAAGTTTTATTGAGTAATTGATAAGATTGAATCACTTCCTTCTACCTCAGTAAATCAAATGGCTTTACATGTTATCCCTCCCTTACAGACAAAAGTCATATCTCTTCTTTGACATATGTGGAGACCTGTTCATATAAATGTTTAAGTGGTTATTAAAGTATGATTTTCATCCTGTTATTTTAAATCTGGAATATGTATTTAGTCTGGAATTCAAAGATTTTTGAAATTCTATCAATTAATAGATGGTTGATTTCTTAGACAGACCCATCTTACCTGAAGTATAATAGTGCTTATAATAGTGTCTTTCACAAGAGTCAGGATTCAGTGTTCACCCTGGATTCACCTTTGAATTAGAACTGTATCATGGATGTTTAAAAAATTGAGTCTTTTGATTAAAAAAGGAGAAAGAGGGACTTCCCTGGGTGGCACAGTGGTTAAGAATCTGCTTGCCAATGCAGGGGACACAGTTTCGATCCCTGGTCCCGGAAGATCCCACATGCCATGGAGCAACTAAGCCCGTGTGCCGCAACTACTGAGCCTGCACTCTAGAGCCCGTGAGCCACAACTACTGAGCCTACATGCCACAACTACTGAAGTCCGCGTGCCTAGAGCCCGTGCTCCACTACATGAGAAGCCACCACAATGAGAAGCCCGTGCACACAACGAAGAGTAGCCCCCGCTCGCCACAACTAAAGAAAGCCCGCGTGCAGCAACGAAGACCCAGCACAGCCAAAAATAAATAAATAGATAAATTTATAAAAAAGAAAAAAAGGAGAAAGGGAAAGAAAGAAAAGAAAAGGAAAGAAAAGAAGCAGTATTTTTTACCTCTAACATGAGGAAATCCTTATGCTTTAGAATTTATAACAATATATCTGTGGCAAAATATAACCTGACTGATTTACTGTGTAAAAAGATTGTGAGAACTAGGCATGACATATCAAAGTAGTGAGGCATTCGGCAAAAATTTGAAAAAGATACACTTGAGTGGGAATGACTGAATATTTTTAATTAAAATTAGAAAAATAACTAAGGCATTGGTGCTCAATGGAAAAAAATACACTTAAAGTTTTGTGTTCTATAAAGAGAATTTTGAATATGCACCAATATGCATGCATTAATATTTTTATTTACTATGTAAATAAATCAACTCTATGGAACCAATTCTTCCACTGAGGCATGAAGAAATTATATAGGAAAGTAACTCTCAAATGAATCAATGAAAGAGTAAGCTATTTAGCATTTTACAGTTCTCTTTATTCATTCATTCCATTTCCCACATGAATATGCCCCAAACCTCAGAACCAGAATCTGTAAAATTACAACCTACAATAACATGCCCTTTCCAGGAAAGTGCTATGTGCTAGCACTTTGTGTATCTAGATATGCTTATCTTTGAGATTTCGGAATATTTAAAATGCATTATGCTTATAAGTATCCTTTTTGAGATACCCACATTGGAAACGTTGTCTTAAAACAATACTTACACTGCACTCTACTTTCTGCAGTTATAGGCCACACTCTTCCCCAAAGTATTTTGCAGGGCTTTTACTGGCAAAGAATTTCTCACTGCCTTCATATTTCAGATATTGGTTTACAGGAAATTCATACACCCTTGGAAAGTTCTGGGAAAGGGTAGTACACATTTGTTCAAATCTTTTTTTTTTGATTAAATATGTGTGCATGATATAGAGGAAGTTAATCGTGTTGCATACAAAACACTGTTCCAAGTCACAAGGTGTTTCAGGGATATGGGAATGCAGCTAATAAAAACATTTATAAAATAAAATATGTCAGGTGAACTCTCAGGAGTTCTATTTCTATTATAGATCCTTTGCATAACAGAGCAAATGGAAACATTTAGATAACATTTAGATATGTCAATAACCAAAAATTCTAACACTATTTCACTGTGTGTCAGTAGCACAAATAAGAGATCCTTAGAAATTCCTGATGGAGATAAAAATCAGCAAAAACTAACCAGGGAGTGGGAAGAGATCTGAAGAGGTTAGGGTGCCTAGCCTCAGGCTCCTAACAGTAATTGTACTCACCTGAGATAGAACTTTTGCACCATCAGCTTTGTCAGAAGCATTAACACCTTATTCATCTGCAAATTCCAAATTCAGAACTTCTGATGATCAAAATGGATTTGGGTTTGAAGTTTGCTTTTGTAATAACTGTGAAAGAAAGATTTTCCATGTAATTAAGGGTTTGAATCAGATAACCTAGGGAAATGTTCAATTTGATAAGAAAGTACACTTTCCAAGCCCTCTTTAAAAATCATTTTGATGGTTTTTATTTCCTTCATCATAAAAGCACCATGGGAAACTTGGGAAAAATACAAACGCAGAAAGAAAAATCAAAATTTCCAATGATCCAATAACTCAGATACCCACAACTAATATTTTAGACAGCAGAGGTCAACAAACTTTCTGTAAAGAGCCAGATAATATACATTTTAGTCTTTGTGAGCCACATAAGATCTCTGTCAGTTTTGCGTTTTGTTTTTGTTTTGTTTTATTTTGTTTTTAACAAACCTTTTAAAATGTAAAAACCCTTCTCCTTAGCTCAAAGGTCATACAAAAACAGATCCTGAACTGGAATTGGCCCACGGGCTATAAGTTTGCCAACCCCATTTTAGTGTATATCCCTAAAGGTCATTTTTATTTTAAAGATTATTCTTTTCAATATAAAATATTTTAAACACTCAAAAACAATATTTAAAATATTAATTTTTACATTACCAATTTTCAGTATTAAACTTTGCTGAATCTTATTTTAACTCTTCCTTCAAAAAGAACTCAATATTACAGATGCAGCTAAAGTCTCACCCCCTCCCCAGGAATCAAGTTCTAGAGGTTTTCTTTTCCTGAAGTTATGTATATATTATTCCTGCACATAATTTTTAGACTTTTACTATTTCTACATATACCCATAATGATACTGTTTTGTGTGATTTTTAAATTTATGTAAAATAATTGTATTATATGTACCTTCTGTTTTACATTCAACATTATGTTTTTAGATGTCTCCAAGTATTTCCCCCTATTTAAGTCCCCTTAATAATGCTATATACACACTTATAAATTGCTGTAAGTCATTCTAACCTATTTTAGAGTGCTTGTATTTGACCGTACCCCATTAACAATTAGTCTGTGTTACTGAATGCATTAACCTCACATCTTGTACATCATAGTTTAGAGCTGAGGGGACTCAGAGACTATCTAGTCCAAATCCCTCATATTACGAACGAGTATACAGGCCCAATGACAGTAACTGGCATGTCCAAGATCACATAGCAAGTTAGTATCATATTCAGAACTAGAAATGAGCTTTTGTGCTTATACTAATAAAGCTAGTACAACCCATGTGCTCTTAATTGGGGCGCAGTAACAATGGCAAAGTATTTACCTTGCTTTGCTGCTCCCTTCAACTTGTTCCATTCAGTGAGTCCCTGAGGAGTATCTCACATGAACATGAACATGTGCATTGCTTGATTATCACATGGTGTCCATCACGTTCCTTTCAGATGTCCTCAAGATCGCAGTTCTCTGGAGGGTAATCTTCTTGGATATGTTCTGCCATTTTCTTTCCCTGGTTGCTATAATTAACAGCTCTCACCTGCAATCACAAGAGCCCAAATAGATGATGTCCTCTTTGGTGTCTCCTTTATGCCCTTCTGTAGGCTGGTTTGGTTTGTTGTTCCGGGTGCTGTGCACATGTTGTATTCTAAAAGTGACCACAAATGAAGAACATATCTATCACGTTACTAAGTCCTACAGAGATTTAGTGAAGCAGATTTTTACGAATTTAGTGCAGCTCCTCTCCTTTGGACTCTGGCAGAAGAACATGAGGACTGGACAATGGGATAGTGAAAGTGACAAGATCATTCTACCCATATGAAACTGACTGTTGTCCCTTGGACAAGGCTTATCTGGCACAATTTTCTCTTTGCTAATAATGAGCTCCATCCTCACTCCCAAACCAGGATGGTCTCTAACCCTTCATAAAAATAGTTACCTTGCAGTTTATTCTACCAACCCTTCAGATATGCCCAGATAGTAGAGCTCTAAGATGATCAGTCTATTTCTCAAACTAAGATTTCCTGATGTAAAAATTCTATAGAAGAAATTTTTTTATTACTTTAGTCCAGCCTTTCCTATAACCTTCTTATTCTGGTATTAAAGGTTTAATATAAGAACACATTTTCTTCTAATCCAAGCAATACATTCTTTTTACCCCCTCTGCTTTTGCTGAGATAAAATTGACATACAACATCGTGTAGGTTTAAGGTATACAATATGATCATTTGATATATGCATATATAGTGAAGTTTACCGCAATAAGGTTAGTTAACCTTCACCTCACACGATTACCATTTAGTTGTTGTGGTGGTAACAGTAAAGGTCTGCTCTCTTAGCAACTTTCAACCATACAATACAGTATTGTTAACTATAGTCATTACGCTGTATACTACATCCCCAGGACTTATTCATCTTAGACCTGAAAGTTTATATCCTTTGACCAACATCTTCCCATATACCCCATCCCTCAGCCCCTAGCAAGCACCACGTTACTCTCTGTTTCTATGGGTTAGATGTTTTTACACTGCACATATAAGCAAGATCATACAGTATTTGTCTTTCTCTGTTTGACTTACTTCACTTAGCATAAGGCCCTCAAGATCCATCCACATTGTTGCACATGGCAGCATTTCCTTCTTTTTTATGGTTGCATAATATTCAAATATATATACATATATATATTATATATCATCTTTATCTGTTCATCTGTTGATGGACACTTAGGTTGTTTCCATGCCTTGGTTATTGTGAATAAAGCTGCAATAAACATGGAAGTATAGATAATTCTTTGAGATAGTGATATTTCATGTCCTTCAGATATATATCCAGAAGTGAGATTGCAGATCATATGGTAGCTGTATTTTTAATTTTTTATTGAACCTCCATACTGTTTTCCATAGTGGCTGTACCAATTTATATTCCCACCAATAGTAAGCACTACATTCTTGATCCACAGGAAATGTCATGTAAGATTTCAGTATTTAACTACTATGACTATGAATAAAAATTTAACTATTTCCTATTCATTTTTCCCACTTTTTCTCTTAAAAACTAGTAAGGGTTAGTCTAGTAGACATAATAATGCCCCCCCCAAAATGTCCATGTCCTAATAACTGTAACTATTGTATATGCTACCTTACATGACACGAGGTACTTTGCAGGTTTGATTAAGAGTAAGAACCTTGAGATGGGAGATTATCCTGGATTATCTGGGTGGACCCAATATAATCACAGGGGTCCTTAAAAGTGTAGAACCTTTCCAGGATGTAGTTAGAGGGAGATATGACTACAGAATAATTGTCAGCTAGATGTGATGTTGCTTACTTTAAAGATGGAAAAATGAGCCATGAGCCAAAGAATGTAGGTAGCTTCTAGAAGCTGAAAAAGGCAGGGAAATGAATTCTCACCTAGGATGTCCAAAAAGGAATGCAGCCCTGCTGATATCTTGAGTTTATCCCAGTGAGACCTGTGTTGGACTTCTGAACCACAGAACTATAAGATAACACATTTATATTGTTTAAGCCATTACACAAACTTGTTATGGCATCTGTTACAGCAGCAGTAGTGACAAACCACTCCAGTTAACAACCCATTTACAGGCTGTTTTATTTAAAACCTGCTTTGTTCCTAAAACGCTAAAGTAGTGTACAAGGATGCATACCATAAAACAAGACAGTATAAATTAAACATTGGCACAAAAGGGGTAAAAAAGCAAATCAAGGACAGCAACATAAAATGAAACCTAAGAATGAGGTTAATACAAAAATGTATACCATACATACATATATTACAGGTGAGCTCTAGCTTTCTAGTAGCCAATGCAAAGAGGGAAGCCTGATCAGTTCTAAGGATACTATATGCTACCATAGTATTCATTTTATAACAATTGATGATTTGCTTAGAAGAAGTTCACTTTAACTTGAGACTTGAATCAGATGACAAGTTGTCCCGAGAAAGTTTATATTATGCAATAATATCCCCACCCAAATTCGTATGATAGACACAAGTCTAACTATGCTAAATTATACAATTAGTGATATATTTTGATGAGTTCACTTTGGTTTACAATTTGCACAAATCAATGTAACAATGATCTAAGTTAAAAATCCTCACAAGCTTTCTTTCTAATACTTGAATCATTTGGAATTCCATCTCCTAAAATCAAGTAGTTTTAGGGCTTAATGACCTTAAATATCCTCTAGTTTGACTCAATATCTTTACAGAGGAAGGAATGGAGAGTCAGAGTGACATCACAATCACACGACAAATTACCATCAGAGCTGGGGATAGAATGCAGGTGTTTCCACATTTGTTGGTTCCTCCCATATACCTCTGTAAACTTCCTTAAAAGATGAGTCACAGTTTCTTTAAAACGAAGGCTTAACCTCCTTATTTTGGCATATTCTTCATCATAATTCCAAAGGGTACATATTCTTCCTCTGATCCAAGCACTGAATTCTTGATACCTAGGCAACTCACATATATTACCTTTGGCTCTTTCAAAACTGGAAGAGCTAACTGGGGAATGAATTCTGTTCTTTTAGTAGACCTAGGTTCCTTCCATAGGTAGATTCCTTTCTTCTCCAAGGAATAGAATTTCTTTCTCCCTGTACACTTTTAAAAATAGAAAATTCAGTGTAGCACAGGTATAAGAGACGCTTAGTAGAGGGAAAAAGAAAAAAAAAGAAAGATGGTCAACACTAAAGAAATGTTAGCTACTTATCATTCATGGAGAAAAATGCCTTTTAAGTCAGAGGAATCACAATGTGGCTTCATTTAGTCACACAATTCTGTCTCAAATCTTCCTGGTAAAATAGTGACAATAACAGATTGGCTTCAACCAGAATTCAGAAAGATCTCTTGATCTTATCTCATGCATTATCTCCCATCTGAAGACATAGATCCTTTTTTTTTTTAAATTGAAGTATAGTTAATTTACAATGTGTTAATTTCTGCTGTACAGCAAAGTGATTCAGTTACACATATATATACATTTTTTATATTCTTTTCCATTATGGTTTATCATAGGATACTGAATATAGTTCTCTGTGCTATACAGTAGGATCTTGTTGTTTATCCATTCCATATACATTAGCTTACATCTTCTAACCTCAACCTCCCACTCCATCCCTCCCCCAATCCCCTCCCTCTTGACAACCACAAGTCTGTTCTCTATGAAGACATAGATCCTTCTAAAAACAGCAAGAACTTAATACATGGTAGAGGGAAATGAGTGACAGAGCAACAAAACTTTAAAGGGTTGCTATTAATTTATATACTGGACGTCATGCCTTTGTTTTGATTATGGTATTTAATGGATGAAAATTCATTGTTTTTATTGAATATTTAAATTCTGGTTGTACATTGTCTATTTCAATACTGTAAATCATTGAGATCTTTAAATGCTGGAAATTGATAAATGAAAGTTAGGAATGTTATTATCTTTTAAAATATCAAGCAGCATTTTCATACTTAGGGAGTTTCTATTCTAACTAAAACAATATGTTCCCATGTTTAACATTCTAGAATCAGAAATATTGCATCAGCCATGCAGATGGAGAAAGCACTAGACTTTACAATGTAATTAAAAAAAAAACAGTAGTTACCAAAGGGCCGTAGGAATGAATGCACACAGAAGGGGCAGAACATGCCAGTTTAGAATTGACTGATTGCTAAGAATAAAACTGAGCAATAGCAATAAGACAATATTCTTTTTCAATAGTTTTTTCAATCATATCTGTACTTAACGACTCTAATATATTTCTAAGCAAACAACATAGAAACTAGAGTCATATTTAGGGTGAAATGACTGTCACAAAGCAGGATAAATAAGTCCTTGGAAAAGTAGGACACTTGGAAAAGTTTACAGGTACCCCACCCAGGCACAGGTGTCTTTTTCAGAATAGGGAAAAAACATGTGGATTCTCTCTAGCCACCTGGCCAACCAAAACAATTAGCTTTCTGGGGATATCCTGCTTTGTTTCGTATCAGACAGCTAAAGTGCTCTTCTACGGTTTTTAGTTTTTTTGCCAATGGTCCTCAATCCTGCCCTGGAGGACCCACCTCCTTTTGGTTTTCTTGGTTTGTTAAGGAGCTCTGAATGGGATCTGTGGCTCCTTTGGGGGTACATGGATGGTTTCAGAGATGTGGTTCTTAAACTCCCTGAAACTGTCTACAAATGTATAAGAATGTACAATTGATTAATTGAGTGTCCATATATATCCAGTGACTCAAACTTGACTCTGAAGACACAAAGGCATAGAATTATGATGATTATAGTATTTACAATGCCTTACATACTATCACACATCACATACCTGACAAACTACTTTCATACAAGGGTCTATCGATGAAGAGCTTATATCTCAGTTGGGACAAAAAATACACACTTCAATTGTTTAATAAATATTTATTAAGTTTCTACTATGTGCCAGGCTCTGTTCTAAGTACTCGAGAAACACCATCAATAAAACAAAGATCTCTGCCCTAGAAGATCATCTTACATTCTGCATTTAACAAATGTAAAACATGAGAAGAGTTTGAAAGCTATATATACTCTTATGCAAAGTGAATAGCAAAATGGTTATAGGCTGCAGAGTAAAGAACTTATATTTAAACCTCTACTCTTAAAAAAAAGCACTATCTTATATATCAGAAATACCCTGCCTTTCACACTGCTTTCTACTTTCAAATAATGTTAAGGAATTAAGTTTGAAACTTGCCTGGCCCTAAATGCTACACTTAGCCTTAATAGCCTTCAATATTTTTTATTATGGATCTTCTCATTTAGGTTGATTGTAGAAACAGCTGGTCTATTTCAACACAAAAGCCTAGAGGTGAAAGTAACCATGATTTTTTTTTTTTGCCTCTTTACTAGAATAATACATTATTTCACAGTGGTACAAACTTAGACCATGTATATTACAAAGTATCTCTTCCTGTTTGGGTCTTGTGCCCTGCTGGCACTGTGCCTGGTAAAAGTGGTCAACAAAGCAATATAATTTTTTCTTTCCAATTAATAAGAAGGTAGCAATTTATTTTTAGGAGCACAGAAAATAGAATGTACACATTTATTTAAGTTGTGAAGAATACCAAGAAAAAAAGCATTTGCTGACAAAGCCTAAGATATTTGGATGGTGATGTATATAAAACCATTGCAGATGAAAGAAATTTTAGTCAAACATATTAATTATTCAATATGTAGTTTCTGGGTTCTTAAAAGAAACTCATGCCTGAGAAGGAAAAGCTGACATGGTAAAATATTATAATGTTTAATTATAAACATTATATTACTAAATATTCTTACTAGTGGACTTTCCATCTTTTGGTCTGGACTAGTTAGTCTGCCTAATGTAAGCTAGAATACAGAATTGCCAATTTGTTCCTTTTAGAGGATGTTTGGTAATCAGAGAGAAAATCTCTTTGCCCTTGTCACGGTTACTCCCCTCATCAGCCACTGTGCAAATGCATGTATTTAGGGGAGTGCGGAGAGCTCAAAACAGAGTATCCCCTTGTCTAGGAGAGAAACAACACTGTTCCTAATAAATGAGCCACAGGTGTCACCTTCACGTACAAAAGACAGTATGTACTGTCTTTGCATCATGCTCGTGACTCAGATTACCAGAACTCTTACCCGTGTTATTCTCCCCCCCCACCCCCTTCTACTTAGAGTATGTATTAGTTTAGCCTGAATGCTCAGTTCCTAATATTACAGAAGGTGTTAATCTTTTCTCTAAGGGTCAGAATGGGTTCTGGTAAATCATAAAACTGATGTTCTGGGAAGAATTGCTGTAATTGCTGTTCTAACAGAGTTTTTTGTGTCTTTGTATCTATGGAGGGAAGAGAAATTTTTCCCTTTACTAATCGTCTTTCCTTCTCCTTAGAGTGCCAATTTCATTTAGTAGGACAATTTTAAAACTGTTCTTTAGAAAATGATTTTTGTCATTCTTTAAAATATCTAATTCTTATGGGGCTCATTATACAGGTTCTCCAGTGCAGCTTTCTACCCGTGTGACACACAAACAACATTTTCTTTTCTCCATTTTCACATCCTTAATACGTCTATACTCTCTACTATGAAAATATATCTACTTTTGCTTTAATCTCCATCTCTTTATCTGTTGTTACCTTTAGGTCTATCATGAAATCACTTTAAATCCAATAAATAAAATCTTATTTTTAAAGTGCTCAGTTCTCAGAATTGGAAGAATGCTATTACTGAGAAAGTGGCTATCAGAACCCACCTAACATGGCCTTGAAGCACCTCTCAGCCCTAATAAACCAGAAGAGCCAGAGGTAAGAGCCCCCAACTCAGAGCTTCAGATGAGCTCACCATCAGAGTCAGTTATCTCTGGCTCTTCTCCAGCTGCTCAGGTTCATGGAGCAGTCTGCTTGGGCTGCCACAACAAAATACCATAGACTGGGGTGTCTTAAACAAAAAATACGTATTTTCTCACAGCCTGGAGTCTGAAAATCCAAGATCAAGGTGTCAGCAGAGTTGATTCCTGCTGAGAACTCTCTTCCTGACTTGTAGATGGCCACCTTCTCACTATGTCCTCACATGGCCTTTCCTCTGCATGAAGAGAGATCCTTAGTGCCTTTTCCTCTTCTTAAAAGGCCCCCAGTCCCATGGGATTATGGCCCTACCCTTATGACCTCATTTAACCTTAATTACATCCTTAAAGGCCTATCTCCAAATACAATCACAATGGGAGTTAGGGCTTCGACATACAAATTTTGGGGAGACAACGTTCTGTCCATAACAGTACTATTCTTCTCTATCCTTGAATCTCTATTCTGAGGATTCAGTTCTCCCCCCTCCCCCCTTCCATAGTGTAACTTACCTTGGCATGCCTCTTAGGTGACATTAATTGTATTGGGCTTTTCATTTTACTGTCTCTCTATTCCTGGTTCTTCGTTCCTTTGCCTCTATGTTTCAGGTACCACTTCTGTAGGCCTGTGTATTTAGACTGTTCAAATGAGTTGTCTCCCCAGCTCTTCCCTCAGGAGACAGATTTTTCTAAGAAATGATAGAATAATTTTTATTTGATAGTAACATTCTAGTTGAATTCCCTTAAAGACAGGTGAACCTCCCCCATTACCTACCTCCTCCACACGCACCCAGTTCCACCCAGCACCTGACCGCGCTCCGCCCTGTCCTGCCCTCACTTACTGTAATTACTAAATTCCAGTCAGGAAGCCCTGCCTGGTCCTGCCTGACTTCTCTGAATCCCACATAAACATCAAACAAACCATATACCCTATAGTTTCATTTGTTGCTGTTTTTTAATAATAACCAAAGTAGCACTGCCATTCAGTGGTAACCCATGAAAGCTCAGTTTTTTGAAGGATAATATACAGTTATTCTTAACATTGAACCTGAACCTGAAGAGCTGAAGTCACTCACTGACAACACTATCATGAGATTTGTTTAAATTAATTAAATTTTTCATGTCATTTACTAAATTTTAATATATCATTGTTCCCACCCCTTGTCAACTGTACTTTTTAAAAATTGAGCCATATATCAGATGATACATCTCTGTACTGTAAACTCTTATATAACAAAATATGTGTTTCCATGGTTTTGTGATATAGTTTCTTCTATAACAGTTTTTGGAATCTTTTCACTATCAAGTTTTATGAAAATTCCAGGTAAATGGCTTAGATTTTTGAGGGATAAGAAGGTGGCGTGGGTAAAGGAGAAACTATTTCTAGTGAGAAAAAGAATCCTCTGAAGAACTTTGTACACCAGTGAATACCAAAGAGAGAATTGAAATTGATGTCTCTGGGGCAAAACAGCTCAAATAGCCTTAGGCAAAATTCTACCGACCTATCTGAACACATCTAGCTGATGAGAGACTATGTTGCTTGAGATTCTTCTGTTTTCCCAAATGTGCTTAATTTAGATTTCTATGTCCTTTGTGCTTTCAGTGGAAATCCTCCAGGAAGAATCGCAGTGATTTAAAAATAGATACTTGCCACACTTTTCTTTGCATATTTCAGTGGCATCTGACTACAGATTATTTGAGGAGTTCAAATTCCAAAATATCCTAAACCTGCATTGAAAACAAAAATCTATGAGTTCTGTGTGTTCATTGTTAATGTATAGCTCTTGAAAACAAAAATTTCATATGTGTCTATCACAAAATCCAGAAAAAAATGTGTACTTGATGCTGCAGTGTCTAAAAGACTGCCTGGGCTTCCCTGGTGGCGCAGTGGTTAAGAATCTGCCTGCCAATACAGGAGACACGGGCTCGAGCCCTGATCCGGGAAGATCTCACATGCCGTGGAGCAACTAAGCCCGTGTGCCACAACTACTGAGCCTGTGCTCTAGAACCTGTGAGCCACAACTACTGAGCCCGCGTGCCGGAACTACTGAAGTCCACGCACCTAGAGTCCATGCTCCGCAACAAGAGAAGCCACCACAATGAGAAGCCCGCGCACCGCAATGAAGAGTAGTCCCCGCTCACGGCAACTAGAGAAAGCCCATGTACAGCAACGAAGACCCAATGCAGCCAAAAATAAATAAATAAATTTATAAAAAATAAATAAAAGACTGCCTAATGCTGAAGGATGAATAAAATTTGTCCTCAGAATTATTTATTTAGAGCATATTATTTCTTTAATTGAAAAGATTTTAAAAATAACATAGATGTTGCAAGAAGATTACTGTGCCAAACCCTTTTTTAATGGATTTTTTTCTTTTTAATGTTTCCACATTGATTATAAAAATAATGTGTAGTCATTCTGTAAATTTTGTAAAAGTGTATCAGGAAAAGAAATAGCCTTTTCATAAACCCACCAACTTGAGATGATTAGTGCTAACATTTCAGCAAACTTCTTTCCGAATACTTCTATAAATATTATAGAGTTTAAATATATGATTTTTGTATCATTTTAACTTAAGATTATGTCATAAGTATCTTCTTATATTACTAAAAAGGTTTTTTAAAATATAATATTAAATGGCTATGTAATATTCTTTCATACGGACAGTCCATAAATTTTTAAACATTCCTCTAATGTTGAGAGTTTAGTTTGCTTTTAATTTTTCATTATTATAAATAACACTGTATAAATCTTGATACTTAAATTTCTGTACAATTTCCCCATTATTTCCTAAGGGTAAATTCCTAGATGAGGAACTATTGGATGAATAAAAAAATCTGTTGGAAAATAAAAAAACTTAATGCTGAGGTTTCAAACCTCTTTGGGTTTGCAGATACCTCTGAGAATCTGACATAAATTTTGCCCTTCTTCCAGAAAATGCTAGCAATTATAGTTTTCTTCACATAAAGATACTATAAAATGTTTTTTTTAAGTATGTCTGCCACACTCATGAAAACACATTGAAATTCTGAAAATAAAAAGCAAATTTTAATTTTGCTCAAAAGTAAATTTCAATGAGAATGTCTATGTTTCAAATGAGTTTAAAATGTAGATGACAGCACATGCAATTTGAGTCACCAAGTGACTTTTGATGGCCACAAGTGCTGAAAACTCTGACTGACAAAATTATGTTGAATAACAAATTGAATCACACAGCTTTGCCGGATGAGAGTAAACTTGTGTCAATGAGCCTCAGAATTCCCCAGAATTATTCCAGTTGAAATCATGTCCCAACATGTCGTTTGTTCTCAAATGAATAAAGACATCTTATGTCAGAATTTACTTTGTTGATGCTGTTCATTTTACTAAGGGAGAGCTTAGAAATCAATATTTCAGGGACTTCCCTGGTGGCGCAGTGGTTAAGAATCTGCCTGCCAGGAAGGCTTCCGGGAAGATGGCAGAAGAGTAAGACGCAGAGATCACGTTCGTCCCCACAGATACACCAGAAATACATCTACACGTGGAACAACTCCTACAGACCACCTACGCTGGCAGAAGACCTCAGACCTCCCAAAAGGCAAGAAACCCTGCCACGTACCTGGGTAGGGCAAAAGAAAAAAGAATAAACAGAGACAAAAGAATAGGGATGGGACCCGCACCAGTGGGAGGGAGCTGTGAAGGAGGAAATGTTTCCACACACTAAGAAGCCCCTTCGCGGGCGGATACTGCGGGTGGCGGAGGGGGAAAGCTTCGGGGCCGCGGAGGAGAGCGCAGCCACAGGGGTGCGGAAGGCAAAGCGGGGAGATTCCCCCACAGAGTATCAGGGCCGACCGGCACTCACCAGCCCGAGAGGCCTGTCTGCTCACCCGCCGGGCCGGACAGGGTTGGGAGTTGAGGCTCAGGCTTCGGTCGGAGCGCCGGGAGAGGACTGGGGTTGGCGGCGTGAACACAGCCTGCAGGGGGTTAGTGCGCCACGGCTAGCCGGGAGGGAGTCCGGAGAAAAGTCTTGACCTGCCGAAGAGGCAAGAGACTTTTTCTTCCCTGTTTGTTGCCTGGTTCGCGAGGAGAAGGGATTAAGAGCGCTGCTTAAAGGAGCTCCAGAGAAGGGCGCGAGCCGCGGCTAAAAGCGCGGTCCCCAGAGACGGGCATGAGACGCTAAGGCTGCTGCTGCCGCCACCAAGAAGCCTGTGTGCGGGCACAGGTCACTATCCACACCCCACTTCCGGGGAGCCTGTGCTGCCTGCCACTGCCAGGGTCCCGGGATCCGGAGACAACTCCCCCGGGAGAACGCACGGTGCGCCTCAGGCTGGTGCAACGTCACGGTGGCCTCTGCCGCCGCAGGCCCGCCCCGCACTCCGTGCCCCTCCCTCCCCCTGGCCTGAGTGAGCCAGAG
Source organism: Monodon monoceros (assembly GCF_005190385.1). Lineage (NCBI taxonomy): Eukaryota > Metazoa > Chordata > Mammalia > Artiodactyla > Monodontidae > Monodon > Monodon monoceros. The sequence continues at coordinate 104,768,186 of NW_021703779.1, read as the reverse complement.
TCCCTGAATCAGCGTCTCCTTTAACCCCGTCCTCTCTGAGCGAAGAACAGACGCCCTCCAGCGACCTACACGCAGAGGCGGGGCCCAATCCAAAGCTGAGCTCCTCGGAGCTGTGAGAACAAAGAAGAGAAAGGGAAATCTCTCCCAGCAACCTCAGAAGCAGCGGATTAAAGCTCCACAATCAACTTGATGTACCCTGCATCTGTGGAACACATGAATAGAAAACGAATCATCCCAAATTAAGGAGGTGGACTTTGAGAGCAAGATTTATGATTTTTTTCCCCTTTTCCTCTTTTTGTGAGTGTGTATGTGTATGCTTCGGTGTGAGATTTTGTCTCTATAGCTTTGCTTCCACCATTTGTCCTCGGGTTATATCCGTCCATTTTGGGGGGTTTTTTTGAAATTTTTTTTTCTTTTTTTTCTCCTAATAATTATTCTTTTATTTTAATAACTTTATTATATTTTATCTTACTTTATTTTATTTTACTTTATCTTCCTCCTTTTTTTCCTTCCTTCCTTCCTTCCTCCTTCCCTCCCTCCCTCCCTTCCTTCTTTCTTTCCTTCTTTCTTTCTTTCTACTTCTACTAATTCTTTCTTTCTAATTTTTCTCCCTTTTATTCTGAGCTGTGTGGATGAAAGGCTCTTGGTGCTGCAGCCAGGAGTCAGTGCTGTGCCTCTGAGGTGGGAGGGCCAACTTCAGGACACTGGTCCACAAGAGACCTCCCAGCTCCACATAATTTCAAACGGCGAAAATCTCCCAGAGATCTCCATCTCAACACCAGCACCCAGCTTCACTCAACGACCAGCAAGCTACAGTGCTGGACATCCTATGCCAAGCAACTAGCAAGACAGGAACACAACCCCACCCATTAGCAGAGAGGCTGCCTAAAATCATAATAAGTCCACAGACACCCCAAAACACACCACCAGACGTGGACCTGCCCACCAGAAAGACAAGATCCAGCCTCATCCACCAGAACACAGGCACTAGTCCCCTCCACCAGGAAGCCTACACAACCCACTGAACCAACCTTAGCCACTGGGGACAGACACCAAACACAACGGGAACTACGAACCTGCAGCCTGCAAAAAGGAGACCCGAAACACAGTAAGATAAGCAAAATGAGAAGACAGAAAAACACACCACAGATGAAGGAGCAAGATAAAAAGCCACCAGACCCAACAAATGAAGAGGAAATAGGCAGTCTACCTGAAAAAGAATTCAGAATAATGATAGTAAAGATGATCCAAAATCTTGGAAGTAGAATAGACAAAATGCAAGAAACATTTAACAAGGACCTGGAAGAACTAAAGATGAAACAAACAACGAGGAACAACACAATAAATGAAATTAAAAATACTCTAGATGGGATCAATAGCAGAATAACTGAGGCAGAAGAATGGATAAGTGACCTGGAAGATAAAAGAGTGGAAATAACTACTGCAGAGCAGAATAAAGAAAAAAGAATGAAAAGAACTGAGGACAGTCTCAGAGACCTCTGGGACAACACTAAACGCACCAACATTCGAATTATAGGGCTTCCAGAAGAAGAAGAGAAAACGAAAGGGACTGAGAAAATATTTGAAGAGATTATAGTTGAAAACTTCCCTAATATGGGAAAGGAAATAGTTAATCAAGTCCAGGAAGCACAGAGAGTCCCATACAGGATAAATCCAAGGAGAAGTACACCAAGACACATATTAATCAAACTGTCAAAAATTAAATACAAAGAAAACATATTAAAAGCAGCAAGGGAAAAAACAACAAATAACACACAAGGGAATCCCCATAAGGTTAAGAGCTGATCTTTCAGCAGAAACTCTGCAAGCCAGAAGGGACTGGCAGGACATATTTAAAGTGATGAAGGAGAAAAACCTGCAACCAAGATTACTCTACCCAGCAAGCATCTCATTCAGATTTGATAGAGAAATTAAAACCTTTACAGACAAGCAAAAGCTGAGAGAGTTCAGCACCACCAAACCAGCATTACAACAACTGCTAAAGGAACTTCTCTAGGCAAAAAACACAAGAGAAGGAAAAGACCTACAATAACGAACCCAAAACAATTAAGAAAATGGGAATAGGAACATACATATCGATAATTACCTTAAACGTAAATGGACTATATGCTCCCACCAAAAGACACAGATTGGCTGAATGGATACAGAAACAACACCCATATATTTGCTGTCTACAAGAGACCCACTTCAGACCTAGAGACACACACAGACTGAAAGTAAGAGGATAGAAAAAGATATTTCATGCAAATGGAAACCAAAAGAAAGCTGGGGTAGCAATTCTCATATCAGACAAAATAGACTTTAAAATAAAGACTATTACAAGAGACAAACAGGGACACTACATAATGATCAAGGGATCGATCCAAGAAGAAGATATAACAATTGTAAATATTTATGCACCCAACATAGGAGCACCTCAATACATAAGGCAAATACTAACAGACATGAAAGGGGAAATCGACAGTAACACATTCATAGTAGGGGGCTTTAACACCCCACTTTCACCAATGAACAGATCATCCAAAATGAAAATAAATAAGGAAACACAGCTTTAAATGATACATGAAACAAGATGGACTTAATTGACATTTATAGGACATTCCATCTAAAAACAACAGAATACACATTTTTCTCAAGTGCTCATGGAACATTCTCCAGGATAGATCTTATCTTGGGTCACAAATCAAGCCTTGGTAAATTTAAGAAAATTGAAATCATATCAAGTATCTTTTCTGACCACAACGCTATGAGGCTAGATATCAATTACAGGAAAAGATCTGTAAAAAATACAAACACATGGAGGCTAAGCAATACACCACTTAATAACGAAGTGATCACTGAAGAAATCAAAGAGGAAACTAAAAAATACCTAGAAACAAATGACAATGGAGACACGACGACCCAAAATCTATGGGATGCAGCAAAAGCAGTTCTAAGAAGGAAGTTTATAGCAATACGATCCTACCTTACAAAACAGGAAACATCTCGAATAAACAACCTAACCTTGCACCTCAAGCAATTAGAGAAAGAAGAACAAAAAAACCCCAAAGCTAGCAGAAGGAAAGAAATCATAAAAATCAGATCAGAAATAAATGAAAAAGAAATGAAGGAAACGATAGCAAAGATCAATAAAACTAAAAGCTGGTTCTTTGAGAAGATAAACAAAATTGATAAACCATTACCCAGACTCATCAAGAAAAAAAGGGAGAAGACTCAAATCAATAGAATTAGAAATGAGAAAGGAGAAGTAACAAATGACACTGCAGAAATACAAAAGACCATGACAGATTACTACAAGCAACTCTATGCCAATAAAATGGACAAGCTGGAAGAAATGGACAAATTCTTAGAAATGCACAACCTGCCAAGAATGAATCAGGAAGAAATAGAAAATATGAACAGACCAATCACAAGCACTGAAATTGAAAGTGTGATTAAAAATCTTCCAACAAACAAAAGCCCAGGACCAGATGGCTTCACAGGCGAATTCTATGAAACATTTAGAGAAGAGCTAACACCTATCCTTCTCAAACTCTTCCAAAATATAGCAGAGGGAGGAACACTCCCAAACTCATTCTACGAGGCCACGATCACCCTGATACCAATACCAGACAAGGATGTCACAAGGAAAGAAAACTACAGGCCAATATCACTGATGAACATAGATGCAAAAATCCTCAACAAAATACTAGCAAACAGAATCCAAGAGCACATTAAACAGATCATACACCATGATCAAGTGAGGTTTATTCCAGGAATGCAAGCATTCTTTAATATATGCAAATCAATCAACGTGATACACCATATTAACAAACTGAAGGAGAAAAACCATATGATCATCTCAATAGATGCAGAGAAAGCTTTCGAGAAAATTCAACACCCATTTATGATAATAACCCTTCAGAAAGTAGGCATAGAGGGAACTTTCCTCAACATAATAAAGGCCATATAAGACAAACCCACAGCCAACATCGTCCTCAATGGTGAAAAACTGAAAGCATTTCCCCTAAGATCAGGAAGAAGACAAGGTTGCCCACTCTCACTACTCTTATGCAACATAGTTTTGGAAGTTTTAGCCACAGCAATCAGGGAAGAAAAAGAAATAAAAGGAATCCAAATCAGAAAAGAAGAAGTAAAGCTGTTACTGTTTGCAGATGACATGATACTATACATAGAGAGTCCTAAATATGCTACCAGAAAACTACTAGAGCTAATCAATGAATTTGGTAAAGTAGCAGGATACAAAATTAATGCACAGAAATCTCTGGCATTCCTACACACTAATGATGAAAAATCTGAAAGTGAAATCAAGAAAACACTCCCATTTACCATTGCAACAAAAAGAATAAACTATCTAGGAATAAACCTACCTAAGGAGACAAAAGACCTGTATGCAGAAAATTATAAGACACTGATGAAAGAAATTAAAGATGATACAAATAGAGGGAGAGATGTACCGTGTTCTCGGATTGGCAGAATCAACATTGTGAAAATGAATCTACTACCAAAAGCAATCTACAGATTCAATGCCATCCCTATCAAAGTACCGCTGGCATTTTTCACAGAACTAGGACAAAAAATTTCACAATTTGTATGGAAACACAAAAGACCCCCAATAGCCAAAGCAATCTTGAGAACGAAAAACGGAGCTGGAGGAATCAGGCTCCCTGACTTCAGACTATACTACAAAGCTACAGTAATCAAGACAGTATGGTACTGGCACAAAAACAGAAATATAGATCAATGGAACAGGATAGAAAGCCCAGAGATAAACCCACACACATATGGTCACCTTATCTTCGATAAAGGAGGCAGGAATGTACAGTGGAGAAAGGACAGCCTCTTCAATAAGTGGTGCTGGGAAAACTGGACAGGTACATGTAAAAGTATGAGATTACATCACTCCCTAACACCATACACACAAATAAGCTCAAAATGGATTAAAGACCTAAATGTAAGGCCAGAAACTCTTAAAACTCTTAGAGGAAAACATAGGCAGAACACTCTATGACATAAATCACAGCAAGATCCTTTTTGACCCACCTCCTAGAGAAATGGAAAAAAAATTAAACAAATGGGACCTAATGAAACTTCAAAGCTTTTGTACAGCAAAGGAAGCCATAAACAAGACCAAAAGACAACCCTCAGAATGGGAAAAAATATTTGCAAATGAAGCAACTGACAAAGGATTAATCTCCAAAATTTATAAGCAACTCATGTAGCTCAATAACAAAAAAAACAAACAACTCAATCCAAAAATGGGCAGAAAATCTAAATAGACATTTCTCCAAGGAAGATATACAGACTGCCTACAAACATATGAAAGAATGCTCAACATCATTAATCATTAGAGAAATGCAAATCAAAACTAGAATGAGATGTCATCTCACACCAGTCAGAATGGCCATCATCAAAAAATCTAGAAACAATAAATGCAGGAGAGGGTGTGGAGAAAAGGGAACCCTCTTGCACTGTTGGTGGGAGTGTAAATTGATACAGCAACTGTGGAGAACAGTATGGAGGTTTCTTAAAAAATTACAAATAGAACTACCATATGACCCCGCAATCCCACTACTGGGCATATACCCTGAGAAAACCATAATTCAAAAAGAGTCATGTACCAAAATGTTCATTGCAGCTCTATTTACAATAGCCCGGAGATGGAAACAACCTAAATGTCCATCATAGTATGAATGGATAAGAAGATGTGGCACATATATACAATGGAATATTACTAAGCCTTAAAAAGAAACGAAATCGAGCTATTTGTAATGAGGTGGATAGACCTAGAGTCTGTCATACAGAGTGAAGTAAGTCAGAAAGAGAAAGACAAATACCATATGCTAACACATATATATGGAATTTAAGAAAAAAAATGTCATGAAGAACCTAGGGGTAAGACAGGAATAAAGACACAGACCTACTAGAGAATGGACTTGAGGATATGGGGAGGGGTAAGGGTAAGCTGTGATAAAGCGAGAGAGAGGCATGGACATATATACACTAACAAACGTAAGGTAGATAGCTAGTGGGAAGCAGCCGCATAGCACAGGGAGATCAGCCCGGTGCTTTGTGACCACCTGGAGGGGTGGGATAGGGAGCGTGGGAGGTAGGGAGGTGCAAGAGGGAAGAGATATGGGAACATATGTATATGTATAACTGATTCACTTTGTTATAAAGCAGAAACTAACACACCATTGTAAAGCAATTATATGCCAATAAAGATGTAAAAAAAAAAAAAAAAATCCGCCTGCCAGTGCAGGGGACATGGGTTCGAGACCTGGTCTGGGAAGATCCCACATGCCGCAGAGCAACTAAGCCCATGAGCCACAACTACTGAGCCTGTGCTCTAGAGCCCGTGAGCCACAACTTCTGAGCTCCCGTGCCACAACTACTGAAGCCCACATGCCTAGTGGCCGTGCTCCGCAACAAGAGAAGCCACCGCAATGAGAAGCCCACACAGCACAACGAAAAATAGCCCCCACTCGCCACAACTAGAAAAATCCCGAGTGTAGCAACGAACACCCACCGCAGCCAAAAATAAATAAATAAATTTATTTTAAAAATCAATACTTCAGTTTCAACATCATCTGAGCAAGAACTTTCACAGAATTAGGTAATGTTTTTAAGTATCAGCAAATTTCTGCCTGTAGAAAATTTGACCCAGTTTTGTCAATCTTGGCTCCATCCAGGAGAAGTTTGTCCAAGTTTGAAAAGTTTGTCAAGTTACCTGCTTCCAATCCCCTCTTCCAGAATAGCAATCTTGGCAAAACAAAAAAACAACAATAACAACAAAATTTTTTATGTTTTTTCCATGGCAACCATAGTTGTGACTGCAGGACTTTGAGTGAAAAGATTTTTCTTAACCCTATGGCCAAAAATCTTCAAATAAGCCAAACCATCATCTGGTAAGTAAGCTATAAGTTAATTAATCAATCAAACACTTTAGAACTTGTTTTGTGGAAAGCCTATGTAGTCAAAAATTTCAAATTCTGTTTACCTTTCTTCACAAAGCCTCTTGAAAAGAAGGTGCTTCCAGGTTCAGGCTTTCAGAAAGTTGACAAATTCTACAATATCTTAGGTCTAGCCAAAAAAGAACAGAAGGGGTAAGTCTCCTGGTGCCAATCTACAGGTGCACCACAAAGGTGGCAATTTAGGCTTGGCTGTAGTCTCCGTTTATCTGCAGGGGGTACATTCCAAGACCCTCAGTGGATGCTTAAAACAGAAGATAGTATGAAATATATATACACACACACATATATATATACACACACACGTATATGTATACACACACAGATATATATATATATATATACACACATATATATATACTATGTTTTTCCTCTACATACATATGTCTGATGAAGTTTAATCTATAATTTAGGCAACCATTACTAAAATAGAACAATTATTCCAATATACTGTAATAAAAGTTATGTGAATGTGGCCTCTCTATCTCAAAATGTCTTATTATATAAATTTAATGCCTTTTCCATCTTAACTAAGCACTTGTCACGCACTGTGGCTGTAACTTTTGCAATTTGAAGTGTGACAGCAAAACTAGCATGTTTTGTTTTTTGTTTTTTTTTTTTTTGGCTGTGTTGGGTCTTCGTTGCATGCAGGCTTTCTCTAGTTGCGGTGAACGTGGCCTACTCTTCGTTGCGGTGCGTGGGCTTCTCTTGCTGCAGAGCTCTGGCTCTAGGCACGTGGGCTTCAGTAGCTGTGGCACACGGGTTCAGTAGTTGTGGCTCGTGGGCTCTAGAGTGCAGGCTCAGTAATTGTGGTGCACGATCTCAGTTGCTCCACGGCATGTGTGATCTTCCCAGACCAGAGATTGAACCTGCGTCCCCTGCATTGGCAGGTGGATTCTTAACTGCTGCGCCACCAGGGAAGTCCCGAGAAGATTTGTTCTTACCATAGATATTAGCAATTTAGAACTTATGAATTGTTGATTTCTGGAATTTTCTATGTAATGTTTTCGGAACTCTGTCAACCTTGGGTAATAGAAACGGCAAATAAGAGGGGACTACGGTATAGAGATTGAGCTTCCTATAGAGTGAATGTGTCCCTCCAAATTTGTAAGTTGAAATCTAACATCTGATGTGATGGTTTTAGGAGGTAGGGCCTTTGGGAGGTGATTAGGTCATGAGAGCAGAGCCCTCATGAATGGGATTCTTGCCCTTATAAAAGACACCCTAGAAAAGTTCATTGCCCCTTCTGCCATGGGAGGGTGCAACAACAAGTCCATCTATGAACAAGGAAGCAGGCTCTCACCAGACACCAAACCTCACCAGACAGATTCTGCTGGTGCCTTGGTCTTGAACTTCCAGTCTCTAGAATTGTGAGAAACAAATTTCTGCTGTTTATAAGCCATCCAGTCTATGGTATTTTGTAAAAGCAGATGTACGGTCAAGCGTTGCAGATACTGTATAAAAGACTACCAAGATTGTTTTCCCTATTGAACTTTTGCTTGGCAAATAACCTTCCATTTTAAAGACAGCAACAACATCTGAGTTTCTAAAAGGGGCTCACAAAAACAGGAATTCTTTTATGACATTAGCATGTATATAACATATAAATACTAGATGCAGTCTGCACTGAGAGATATGAGTGATGCTATCCAGTTCCAGTTCTTGCTGGAGGCAAACGTTTTAGCTGCCTATTTCTTCATGTCTCATTTCAAAATATTTGAAGAAAAATCATCAATTATGGAGTCGATGGGTTTGACAGAAACACTGCTCATATTTTCTCTGGTTTCCCTAAGTCATAATCCAGTTCAGCCTTTTCCAGAGCACATGGCTTCACCAAATCCCTGAAAGTATATGTGGCTTCTTTTGGCAGACAATGTGACAAGCAATCTTATAGGAAAATACTAGAAAGGTTTTTGTGCTGAGGCAAATTTAAGTCCTGGTTATTTCCTTGTCTTTTCAAACTGAACTATCTTTTTAAAAATCCACACTGTTGGCTTCATGTTTCCACTGACAAAATCTTTGGCACATAGTTAAGTATTATGGCTTTGTGTCACATCATATTCAGTAATGAAAGTGAAACCAAAGTACACCTTAAGTATTTTAACACATTATTTTAATTTTTTTGTGTGTTTTCCCACTTAGGCTTGGGCAGATATAAACAATATGTCCATTACTGTTACCTATGTTTTCTTTAATTTAAATTAACATTAAACTGTATGAAAAGTCGGAGCATTGTAATATTACCTGGTGTGACCTTTCATTCCACCCCACAGTTAATAACATAGTTAGGATAAAATATTTCAACACAGTTTTCAAAATAAAAGGGAAAATATATTCATACACATGTAAGTACCCACACCTATAGACACACATATATATTTCATACCTCATGACACTTACCAACATTATTTGAATACATTTTTCACACAATTTCTAAAGTAATAGGAAAAACACTGAAGTTATAGATATTTACACATATATGTTTATGTATGCATGTGTGTGTATATGTGTATGTGTGTACACATATAATTTTACCCTGTTAACAATTAACAGTAACTGCTATACACTTTTACAGCTCCTATGAACATGACTATATAATAGAGATCACAGAATATGGGTGTTCATAATGAGGACCTAGAATCATTATCTCAATTGGAGTTATATTCAGTAGACTCTATAAATTCAGAGGATGACTAATCCTTTCTATAAGTATTTCCATCAAAAATAAAGTAATTTTCAAAATGCACAGATATGCTCTTTCAGTTTTCATTGGCTAGAACTGGGTCACATTAGAAGTGTCACAGTTTTTGTATTCTATCATGTACTGCAATGAAAGGAAATCAATGCATGCTTAGACACTGTAGTGCTTTCTTACTTTGGAAATTTTCTAACCTAAGCTAGGTTCATTGTAAACAAAAGCAATCATCTGTGATTATAATAGCTGGATACATTTTCTTTAATTCCTAACAAGAGAAATAATTCTAGATGTCATAATGTGGCAATAATAAGGAACATATACTGATGGTGCTCATTTAGCATACTGGGCCACCTATATTAATCAGAATAGGCTAGGCTGGTTTAGCATTAACAACCATACCTTAATGGCCTAACACAGAAAATATTTAGTTCTCATTCCCACAAAATCCAGTGTGGGTTGAGACAACTCTCCAGGGCAGTTTCCCTCCATGTGGTGGTGATTCCTGCAATAATTAGACTAGACTCCTGCAATAACTTGACTCAACCATTTATTTATTTATTTATTTTTATTAAAAAATTTTTATTGGAGTATAGTTGATTTACAATGTTGTGTTAGTTTCAGGTGTACAGCAAAATGAATCAGTTATGCACATACATATATCCACACTTTTTTATATTCTTTTAAGTCATTACAGAGTATTGAGTAGAGTTCCCTGTGCTATACAGCATGTCTTTATTAGTTATCTATTTTTTTTTAACTTTTGAATTTTATTTTATTTATTTATTTATACTGCAGGTTCTTATTAGTCATCCATTTTATACACATCAGTGTATACATGTCAATCCCAATCTCCCAATTCATCCCACCCCCACCCCCACCCACCACTGCTTTCCCCATTTGGTGTCCATACATTTGTTCTCTACATCTGTGTCTCTGTTTCTGCCCTGCAAACCGGTTCATCTGTACCATTTTTCTAGGTTCCACATATATGCATTAATATACGATATTTGTTTTTCTCTTTCTGACTTACTTCACTCTGTATGACAGTCTCTAGATCCAACCACGTCTCTACAAATGACTCAATTTCATTCCTTTTTATGGCTGAGTAATATTCCATTGATATATGTACCACATCTTCTTTATCCATTCGTCTGTCGATGGGCATTTAGGTTGCTTCCATGACCTGGCTATTGTAAATAGTGCTGCATTGAACACTGGGGTGCATGTGTCTTTTTGAATTATGGTTTTCTCAGGGTATATGCCCAGGAGTGGGATTGCTGGATCACATGGTAATTCTATTTTTAGTTTTTTAAGGAACCTCCATACTGTTCTCCGTAGTGGCTGTATCAATTTACATTCTCACCAACAGTGCAACAGGGTTCCCTTTTCTCCACACCCTCTCCACCATTTGTTGTTTGTAGATTTTCTGATGATGCCCATTCTAACTGGTGTGAGGTGATACCTCATTGTAGTTTTGATTTGCATTTCTATAATAATTGGTGATGTTGAGCAGCTTTTCATGTGCCTCTTGGCCATCTGTATATCTTCTCTGGAGAAATGTCTATTTAGGTCTTCTGCCCATTTTTGGATTGGGTTGTGTTTTTTTTTAATATTGAGCTGAATGAGCTGTTTATATATTTTGGAGATTAATCCTTTGTCCGTTGATTCATTTGCAAATATTTTCTTCCATTCTGAGGGTTGTCTTTTGGTCTTGTTTATGGTTTCCTTTGCTGTGCAAAAGCTTTGAGTTTCATTTGGTCCCATTTATTTTTTATTTCCATTACTGTAGGAGGTGGAGCAAAAAAGATCTTGCTGTGATTTATGTCAAAGAGTGTTCTTCCTATGTTTTCCTCTAAGAGTTTGATAGTTTCTGGTCTTACATTTAGGTCTCTAATCCATTTTGAGTTTATTTTTGTGTATGGTGTTAGTGAGTTTTCTAATTTCATTCTTTTACATGTAGCTGTCCAGTTTTCCCAGCACCACTTATTGAAGAGACTGTCTTTTCTCCATTGTATATCCTTGCCTCCTTTTTCATAGATTAGTTGACCATAGGTGTGTGGGTTTATCTCTGGACTCTCTATCTTGTTCCATTGATCTATGTTTCTGTTTTTGTGCCAGTACCATATTGTCTTGATTACTGTAGCTTTATAGTATAATCTGAAGTCAGGGAGTCTGATTCCTCCAGCTCCATTTTTTCCCCTCAAGACTGCTTTGGCTATTTGGGGTCTTTTGTGTCTCCATACAAATTTTAAGATTTTTTGTTCTAGTTCCGTAAAAGATGCCATTGGTAATTTGATAGGGATTGCATTGAATCTGTAGGTTGCTTTGGGTAGTATAGTCATTTTCAAAATGTTGATTCTTCCAATCCAAGAATGTGGTATATCTCTCCATCTGTTGGTATCATCTTTAATTTCTTTCATCAGTGTCTTATAGTTTTCTGCATACAGGTCTTTTGTCTCCCTAGGTAGGTTTATTCCTAGGTATTTTATTCTTTTTGTCGCAATGGTAAATGGGAGTGTTTCCTTAATTTCTCCTTCAGATTTTTCATCATTAGTGTATAGGAATGCAAGAGATTTCTGTGCATTAATTTTTTTTCCTGCAACTTTACCAAATTCATTGATTAGCTCTAGTAGTTTTCTGGTGGCATCTTTAGGATTCTCTATGTATAGTATCATGTCATCTGCAGTGACAGCTTTACTTCTTCTTTTCCAGCTTGTATTTCTTTTTCTTCTCTGATTGCCGTGGCTAGGACTTCCACAACTATGTTGAATAATAGTGGCGAGAGTGGACATTCTTGTCTTGTTCTTGATCTTAGAGGAAATGCTTTCAGTTTTTCACCATTGAGAATGACGTTTGCTGTGGGTTTGTCGTATATGACCTTTATTATGTTGAGGTAGGTTCCCTCTATGCCCACTTTCTGGAGAGTTTCTATCATAAATGGGTGTTGAATTTTGTCAAAACTTTTTCTGCATCTATTGAGATGATCCTATTGTTTTTATCCTTCAGTTTGTTAATATCGTGTGTCACATTGATTGATTTGCGTGTATTGAAGAATCCTTGCATCTCTGGGATAAATCCCACTTGGTCATGGTGTATGATCCTTTTAATGTGTTGTTGGATTCTGTTTGCTAGTATTTTGTTGAAGATTTTTGCATCTATATACATCAGTGATATTGGTCTGTAATTTTCTTTTTTTTGTAGTATCTTTGTCTGGTTTTGGTATCAGGGTGATGGTGGCCTCGTAGAATGAGTTTGGGAGTGTTCCTTCCCTGCAATTTTTTGGAAGAGTTTGAGAAGGATGGGTGTTAGCTCTTCTCTAAATGTTTGATAGAATTCACCTGTGAAGCCATGTGTTCCTGGACTTTTGTTTGTTAGAAGATTTTTAACCACAGTTTCAATTTCATTACTTGTGATTGGTCTGTTCATATTTTCTATTTCTTCCTGGTTCAGTCTTGGAAGGTTATACCTTTCTAAGAATTTGTCCATTTCTTCCAGGTTGTCCATTTTATTGGCATAGAGTTGCTTGTAGCAGTCTCTTAGGATGCTTTGAATTTCTGTGGTGTCTGTTGTAACGTCTGCTTTTTGAATTCTAATTTTATTGATTTCAGTCCTCTCCCTCTTTTTCTTGATTGACTCAACCATTTATACAGAAGGTTCCAGAATTGCCAAAGAAGAGAAGTGAGAGCTGAGGAATTGTGCACTATGTCATAAGTGTTTCAGCCCAGAAGTGACACACATCATGTCTGCACAGCCCTTTGAACAGAAATATGAAGATGATCCCACCTACATGTGAGGGATCTGGGAAGTATAGTTTTGCAGTTACTCAGAGGAGAACAGAACTGGATATTGATGAGTAGTAATAATGTCTACTATACCCTTCTAGACTCCCTTAGAATGAGGAGAAATATTCTTCAAAGAAGTGAGAAGGAAATCAAAGACACTGTAGTGATCTTTGGGATCCTAGTTAAGGACTCTTGATTTACTTTCTAAAAGTTATAAATCCAACTTTCACTCAACTGATTCCAATAAGAAGCAAAATCATTTAATGAATTTTGTGTTTAATTCTCAAGTTCACCGTATACTAACTCTGTGAGCGTGTGTTCTTGAACAAATGACTTAGTATCTCTAATCTTTGATTTTCTCATCCATAGAAGGAAGACGATAATGCCAAACTTCCATGGTTATTTTGAAGAATAAATGAGATATTATGGAAAATGAACTAGCATTGTCTCTGGCACACACCAGATTCTTAATAAATACTAGTTCTTTTCTCTATCTCCTCTTCCTTCTTCCCTCACTTTTCTAAATATTAGCTCTTTCCAGGGAGAAGAAAGAACTTGTGTGGTTATAGGATTAAACTCTGAAAATACACAGCTTGCATCTTAGCTGTTACTCACTAGTGCATAATCTTGGGAAAATTACTTAAACCTCCTGACCGTCAACATTCTTATCTATAAAGTAAGGGTCAATACTTACCTCATAGGGTTTTTAGGAGGATTAAATTATATAATTCTATAGAATATTTAACAAATTTCTCAATAAATGTTGGTAATTATCATTATTAACAATGCAGTGCATTTGCAGATTCATGTCAGAAATTTGGCCTGCTTAAGTCAAGCTTTGGATAATGCATTAATAACCAGTTATTCAAAATATAACCCATGGACCAGCAGAATTGGCAAATTTTAGGAGGTTGTTAGAAATGTAAACCCTGCCCCAGATGTACAGAATCAGAATCTATTGTTTAAAGAGATTCCCAGGTGATTCTTATACATGCTGAAGTTTGAGAAGCACTGCCCTACTATATGTGGTGGTTGAGTGTTTTCATGTAATGTAAATATTATCAGAGTGGTGACAAATAGGATGTCCAAGAAGGTAGCACAGCGTTTTGGAAAGGGCATTGGATTGGGAGTCAGAAAATTAACGTTTACATTCGAATCTTCCACTGACAAGCTGATTGACCTTATACAAATAATTTATTTCAGCCCTTTTCCTCATTTACGAAATGAAAGACTTAAACTCTACCTATGGTTCTTAACCAGGAACACACATCAGAATTCACAGAGGGAGTTATTACCAAATATATGACAAGCCTGCGACACCTGAAGAGTCTAATTCAATAGATCTGGAGGCAGTGATCTCCAGAGGTTGGAAGAGAAACTGGAGAGGGGACACCTGTAAAATAACCTCAGAAAAGAGCAGAGGGTGGGAACCTGGAAGCCAACATGCATCATGCAACAGACATTAACAAGCACTCCAGTGCAAGAACAAAATCCCATGAATAGGGCAGGCTGGAGAGCTATTATGCTCAGTGATCTTGTGGGTATAAAAGAAATTACGTGGGGGAAGCACTTAGCCTAGAGCCTCGCACAAAACAGACTCTCAATAGCTTTTCCTTCTCTTTCCTATTTTCCTCCTTGAGGAAGTTCCCAATTCACTTCAGAGCTATCTAACTGATTTCCAAATGCCCTCCCTACTTTAACTCATTTAGGCGAAAGAAACTGGATATTCTTAAAAGGAAACAAAACACCTAACAAGTAATTTAGGCAAATCAAACAGAACAATTAAATGTCTTACTTTATTAAACAATAGAGTTTTGATGTTGTAATAGTAAGACTTTAGACCAGTTATATTATTTGAGGGGCCCAGTGCAAAATGAATATGTGGGAATTCTTTAATCAAAAAAGTATTTTAAAAAGGGGGGTAGGGATAAATTGGGAGTTTGGGACTGACATATACACACTACTATATATAAAATAGATAACTAATAAGGACCTACTGTATAGCACAGGGAACTCTACTCAATACTCTGTAATGGCCTATATGGGAAAAGAATCTAAAAAAGTGTGGATAGATGTATATGTATAACAGATTCACTTTGCTGTACACTTGAAACTAACACAGCATTGTAAATCAACTATACCCCAATAAATTTTTTTTTTAATGTACTAAGAATTTCAAGGCAGTGACGGCAGAGCATTAAACCAAGTGTAGGTCCCTTCTGCATATCTTAAAGTACCATGGGCCCTTGGGGAATGCACAGGTCACATGCCCTGCAAGACTAAAGGAATCCTGGACTTGAAGTCTGAACGCCTGGAAAATATGCTAGCTAGGCAACTTTTTTTGCCAGTTGATCTGAACCCCATCACTTTGTTTCTCTGGGCCTTAAAAATTCCCACACCTGTAAGAACAGCTCTGATATTCTATGAGTCTATGGTACACACTGGAATTTCCTAGAAAATACATTACTTAATTTTTCACTCCATTGAATAAATTTTTAAATGACATCGGGCCCATGAAACAAATTAATTCAGAACTTTGTTTTGCCCTCTGACCTGTCTTTTATTTAACGTGTGCTACTCACCATGGAAGCAAGGCAATACAGGGCTAATATAACTAATAAAAATAAAAAGTATTTTTCCGATATCTGAGTGCAAAGAATCCAGATTTTCAGGTAATAGGGCTTATTGGGAGTAGCCAAGCAAGCAGTTGCAGGTCCCAGCACTCCAATGGGAGAAGGGTACAGATTTACATGGAAAAATGGTGGAGATAAACACCAAAGTCTGGTGTTAATACGCATGCATTATTTGGATTCATATCAATTATCTGAAATATTCAGTCATACCAATAGCTTTGTTCCCATTATATTCAGTTTGCTATAGATTATAACAGTGACTGTTTCAAAAACACGAGGCTACATGAATGTTTATCCTTCTCGTTATCAAAGACCTTCGCTATACAGACTAATCAAAGAAGAGAATTTGGAAAAGCATCAGTGAGACACAAGCTTAGCATGTGTGACCAAGATTAACTCAAAATTACTAGAAGGGAGACAGAAAAAAATAAATTAATCCATACCCCCTGCAAGGGATTAAAAAAATGAGCAAAAAGCTTGATTAAAAAAAAACTCGAGGTCAAAAAAGACTATTTGAACAAAAGCAGCACTTGAACAAGATGAAACAGAATACCCCAGGCAGAACAGAAATGGTATCCACTGGAAAGCTAATGTTCCCCAAAGAAGGAAACTCCCCAGAAATTCAGAACAAAGATAAAGGCATAAAGAATCAAAGTGCACATTAAGAATATTAAATTCTTCTAAGTGAATAAAGTGCTTGATTCATAAACAAGCACAGTAAGGAAGCTCTCTACCGAGTATTGTTTTCTGCCTGAAAATGCAGGCAATGAGTGAAAATAGCCACGCAAGGCCATGTGGAGACCAACGCCTTACGATGATGTCGCCTTCGCGGTTCATGGCATGGGACCATACTGTAAATGAAATGGTGTCTCAGTGGGGTTGCTATGGACTGAATGTTTGTGCCCTATCCCCAATTCATATGTTAAAGCCCTAATCCCCAATGTGATAGTATTTAGAGGTGGGGCCTTTGGAGGTAATTAGGTTTAGAGGAGATCATGAGAGTGGAGCCCCCATGATGTGATTATAAGATCAGACCTCTCTCTGTCTCTGCCTTGTGAGGACACAGAAAACTGGAAGAGGGCTCTCATCATACACCCATTACCACCAGCATCTTGATGGTAGACCTCCTGGCCTCCAAAACTATGAGAAATGTTTGTGGTTTAACCCAGCCAATCTATGGTATTTTTTATAGCAGCCTGTGTTGATGTGGACAAGTATTCTTTTCAGACTCTCAGAGATAATATCCACTCCCCACACCCTGAAATTAAAAAGCATCAAAATAGAGCTAACTTAAGCTGTTTTGTGTAGTTTTTAAAAGTTTTGTTAAACGTCATCACTTTTTATGTTTGCTTCAATTTATCACATATTTACTGAGCACTTAGTATCTGCCAGGCTCTGCACTAGGCGTAGAAGACATAGAGATAAATAAGGCAGGGCCCATATCTTAAAGTACCTTAAAATCCAGTACAGGAGACTATAGGAGACCAGATGGTATTAATACATGGTATACAATCTTTAAACTTCTTTTTAACAGGTGCATAATATTCTACTCCATGCATTTGCCAGAGTAGATTGATCATCCTTCTATTATGAGATATTTAGGTTTTCCCATGACTTTTAGCAACCATAAGGAATAAAGCATAAAATACAATTGTACACTTTATATTTTCCATATATGTGTGAATGCATGTTTAGGGCAAATTCCCATGCATGAATTGCTTTATCAAAGCCTATATATTTTTTAGTTTTTATTTTTTTAAAGAACTGTTTTATTCAGATAAAATTCACATATCCACTCAATTCTTCTATTTAAAGTGTACAACTCAGTGGTTTTTAGTGTATTCACAGAGTTGTTCAACCATCACCACAATCAGTTTTAGAACATTCTCATTACCTGCCCTTCCCACAAAAAATCACACTCATTAGCTGCCACTCCCCTTCTCCACCCACCCTTCTGCAAGCCACTAATCTACTCTCTATCGCTATAGATTTTGCCTATTCTGGACATTTCAAATAAATGGAACCATACTGTATATGGTCTTTTGTGACTAGCTTCTTTCACTTAGCATAAAGTTTTTAAAGTTTACCCATGTTGTAGCAAGTGTCAATATTTCATTTCTTTTTGCCAAATAGTATTTTATTGTATGACTATACCATATCTTTTTATCCATTCATCAGTTGACGGACATTTGGGTTGTTTCTAATTTTTGGCTATTATAAATATGCTGCTGTGGACATTCATGCTCAAGTGTTTGTGTGGACACATGTTTTTATTTCTCTTGGGTATATACCTAGGAGTGGAATTGCTGGGTCATATGGTTACACTATGGTTAGCCTTTTGAGGAAGTACTAGACTGTTTTCAAAAGCAGCTGCACCATTTTACGCTCTCATCAGCAGCAGTTGCTTAGGGTACTAATGTCTCCACATCCTTGCCATTATTATTATCTTGCCTTCTTATTATCTGTTTTTTGGTTATAGCCATGCTAGTGGATGTGAAATGGTATCACATTGTGGTTCTGATTTGCATTCCCCTGATTACTAATGATGCTGAGTATCTTTCCATGAGCTTATTTGTCATTTGTATATCTTCTTTGGAGAAATATGGAGAAAATTTAGTCAGATCCTTTGCCCATATTTTAAATGGATTATTTGTGTATATACTGATGTGTTGTGAGAGTTCTTTATGTTTTCCAGATGAACATTCCTTATCAGTTATATGAGTCAATATTTTCTCTCCTTCTATGGGTTGTCACTTCACTTCTTAATGGTGAAGCACAAAAGGTTTTTTTGTTGTAGTTGTTTTTTCATTGGAGTATAGTTGTTTTACACTGCTGTGTCAGTTTCTGCTGTACAGCAAAGTGAATCAGCCATATGTATACATATATCCATCCCCTCTTTTTGGATTTCCTTCCAATTTAGGTCACCACAGAGCACTGAGTAGAGTCCCCTGTGCTCTACAGTAGGTTCTCATTAGTTATCTATTTTATACATAGTAGTGTATATATGTCGATCCCAATCTCCCAATTCATCCCACCCCCCCCCTTCCCCCTTGGTATCCATATGTTAGTTCTCTACCTATGTGTCTCTATTTCTGCTTTGCAAATAAGATCTTTACCATTTTTCTAGATTCTACATATATGCATTAATATACGATATTTATTTTTCTCTTTCTGACTTACTTCACTCTGTATGACAGTTTCTAGGTCCATCCACGTCTCTGCAAATGACCCAATTTCGTTCCTTTTTATGGCTGAGTAATATTCCATTGTATATATGTACCACATCTTCTTTATCCATTCCTCCGTCGATGGACATTTAGGTTGCTTTCATGCCCTGGCTATTGTAAGTAGTGCTGCAGTGAACATTGGGGTGCATGTGTCTTTGAATTATGGTTTTCTCTGGGTATATGCCCAGTAGTAGGATTGCTGGGTCATATGGTAGTTCTATTTTTAGTTTTTTAAGGAACCTCTATATTATTCTCCATAGTAAAGCCTATATAATTTTTAAACTTTGCAAAATTTTCTCTCAAAGGACTTGACAACATGCAAGCATAGAAATAGTACATGCTTCCTCAAACTCACATAATTGTCAAGCCTTTTACATATCAATATGATGAGTGAAATATTATATCGAAATGTGATTTGGATTTGTTTTTCACTAAAAATAAATTTCAATTATTTTTAAAAAAATATATGGTACAGATGGAAAGGTAATACCAGTGAGAGAAGCATGAACCTTGGCCCTCCACTAAGTTTGTCAGAAGGAATCTCCTTATACTGTTAGCAGTTTATGAGCCTTTTGGCCTCTTGGCCATACATTCTTTTTTTTCCCCATAATATCACCTTTGCTAGGTAAAGATACTGCCTATGTGGACAGGACGTAAACAAAACAAAACAAACCTCTCCAAAACAACCTGGTGCCTTGGGTGGGGAAGCTAAAGCAATCCTATCGCCCCCAATTAATGGCCATCAGTGGACAAGATTGACTTCAAGTAATATCGCAAAGCTAGAGAGGTTTCCTTTGGCTCCTTCTCACTCTTTTTTTCAGAATCCACCATTCTAGACTCTCAGTACCAACTTGTGCCTCTAGGACCCTAAAAGGAGATTTTAATTCCTCATCTTGCTCCTTTTCAAAACAGACAGCTTGTTGGAGATCATTAAAATAACAATTAGGGCTACTATTGCATATTGAGCATTTTGTAAGTGTCAAGCTCCTTGCTTAACATTTCCATATAATATCTCATTTAATTTTCACAATCCTAGAAAAATATTTTATTCCTCATTTTATGGTTAAGGAAACAGGCTCAGTGAAATTAATTCAGCTGATATTCCGTAGCTCCTGTGTGGAAGAACAGGATTCAAACCCAGGTGTATCTAACTTTTAAAGTCCTGTCATTAACCCTAAAGGATGCTGAGTCTATAAACAAATTCTGGTCGTTGTGTTAATGATTAAGGATAAAGGAAATTGTTATCTTCTTTGCAAGGTGTCTGTATTTCAAAAGACAACATTGGAGAATGCAAAAATTCATACCAAAGGAATGATTCTCTAATGTTGGGATTGCTAGCACTAAAAAAGAACAGGTAGGCACTATTTTTAGCCACATGGGACTTTTGACTGTACTTCTAAAACTACATTGGGTAGGTAGGCACTTTCTCCACTTGTGTAGAGGCTGACGTCCAGTTCTTTAACCTGTCACATCTTTTAACTACAGCATCCACAGTTTCTGGTATGATAACAGTGGTTGTTTAGTTCATTCATTCATTCATTTAGTCATCCATTTAAGAAATACCAAGAGTCATACACTGTGCAAGGCACTGGAAATGCAATGGTGAATGAGACTGATATTGCCTTTGGCCTCAGGGTTATAGAATAATTAGACATGATGAATTTCTAAATATAAATATTACTTAGAACATACAGCAATGGCTATTTCTGTCCACATATATATTATAGGCAAAGATATTCTTTTTTTTTTAATTAATTAATTTATTTTTGGCTGTGTTGGGTCTTCGTTTGTGTGAGGGCCCTCTCCAGTTGTGGCGAGCGGGGGCCACTCTTCATTGCGGTGCACGGGCCTCTCACCATCCCGGCCTTCTGCCGTGGAGCACAGGCTCCAGACGCGCAGGCTCAGTAGTTGTGGCTCATGGGCCCAGTTGCTCCGTGGCATGTGGGATCCTCTCAGACCAGGGCTCAAACCCGTGTCCCCTGCATTGGCAGGCAGACTCTCAACCACTGCGCCACCAGGGAAGCCCCTAGGCAAAGATATTCTTATAGCCTAGCTGTAAAATAATCTAAATCACTCTGCAGACATGCTTAGTTTTCACATGAAGAAGAAATTAATTTTTTAAATCCACAAGGAAGTATTGTGAATTAGAAAGCATTCTTCTGCGATGAATTACTTTCTGAATGAGGAACTTTGGAGAATGTTCAAATCAATATGGTTTATTGGGTTCTGTGAATTTGGAAAGGAAATTGACTGGATTATGTTAGAAAAATAAGGGCACTACCTCCCCACTTCTTGTTAAACTCTAGAATACACATCTCTTTAAAGATGAGCAAAGGGACAGGTATTTTCCATGTCATTCAGCATTTAAATGGATCAATCTCACTGAAAACCATTGAAATTCAAAGATATTAAATGTTTTTTAAATTAATTAATTAATTTATTTATTTATTTTTGGCTGCGTTGGGTCTTCGTTGCTGCGTGTGGGCTTTCTCTAGTTGTGGTGAACAGGGGCTACTCTTTATTGCGGCACGTAGGCTTCTCATTGCAGTGGCCTCTCTTGTTGCAGAGCATGCGCTGTAGGCACACGGGCTTCAGTAGTTGTGGTGCATGGGTTTAGTTGCTCCACGGCATGTGGGATCTTCCCAGACCAGGGCTCGAACCCGTGTCCCCTGTGTTGGCAGGAGGATTCTTAACCACTGCGCTACCAGGGAAGCCCAAAGATATTACGTTTTAAAGCAAGGGTATTGTTGAATGCAGAGCTTACAGTAACAAATCTGTATCAACACATTAAAACTACTTCTTTGACATATCACATTCAGTAGATGCGTTTTTCGGGAGAACACTTAACTCTGTCCATTTAACAATCCATTCCTTGCCTTTTGCTTTTGAAAATGCATTGACATTTGCCCTTCTTATTTCTGTAAGCAGTGTCATAAAGCTTAATTTCAATCACAAGGTTCAGCAGCTCAGAAAATTTGTACCCTTCCATTCCTCTTGTGATGAAAAGAAATACATTTTTTTCCAGCAGGGAAAGGGTTAATGAGGTAAAGATTTAGTGTTCATGATTATGAGTGGTTTCTGTGGTTAATCAACTTGTCTTTTTAAAAAGTGTCTTTGTCTATATGCTGCAAGTATAATTGATGTTGATGTAAAGCATATTTTTTAGTTTCTGTTAATTTTAGACAAAATTTTATCATTGGTTAATTAGCATTAACAAAACACAAGTGCTACTAACTCATTTAACCATAATTCATTTTAGTTTCAAAGATACTGACAATTTTTGCTTTATTTAAATATTCTGAATGGATAATTCTTTCATCAGTGTTTATTATTTTTCATACAATTTATTTTTCTTTTTCAGTACAAATGGGAAAATGTATTTAAGGAATAAACAAATTCAAATTAAAGTTGAGTACACTTTGTATTAGTTTCCTATGGCTGCTATAACAAATTACTACAAACTAGGTAACTTAGAACAGCAGACATTTGTTCTGTTACAATTTGGAAGGCTAGAATTGTGAAGACTGTTTCGCTGGGCCTAAGTGAAGGTACTGGCAGATCCATCCATGCCCCCTCCAGAGGCTCTAGGGGAGAATCCATTCCTTGCTTCTTCCAGCTTCTGGTAGCTGTCCGCATTCCTTGGTTTGTGGCCACATCACTTCAATCTCTCCCTCCGTGGTCATACTGTCTTCTTCTCTTCTGTGTGTCAAACTTTCCTCTGCCTCCCTCTTATGAGGATACATGTGATTACATTTAAGGTCTACCCAGATAATCCAAGGTAGTCTTCTCATCTCAAGATTCTTAATTTAACCACACCTCCAAAGTCCTTTTTTTCCATATAAGGCAACATTCACAGGTTCCAGGGATTAAGACATTGATATCTTTTGGGGGGGGCCACTGTTCAACCTACCATTCCCTTCTGAAGTACATACAGGGCCACATATGATTTCTGTGGGCCATAGACACTTTTGTTTATGTGGTCCTTTCCTCCAAAAAGAAATTTAAAATTATATTTTGACTGCAGTGATATAAACATAAATATTCATATATTCACTGTTATCATTAATATATGTGTATTATTATTGTGTTCATTTTTTCTTCTGATGTTAAAAGAAATTAAAATGAAAACATTT
Organism: Monodon monoceros; assembly: GCF_005190385.1. Classification (NCBI taxonomy): domain Eukaryota; kingdom Metazoa; phylum Chordata; class Mammalia; order Artiodactyla; family Monodontidae; genus Monodon; species Monodon monoceros. The sequence continues at coordinate 104,744,721 of NW_021703779.1, read as the reverse complement.
TTGTGGACCCCCTAAAAGTGCTATGGGCTCTAGGAACTCTGCCTAATGGAAAAGTCAGTCCTGTATATAGAAAACCTGGACCTCAGCAGCTGATAAAATTTTAAAGTACACAAGCGGGCTTCCCTGGTGGCGCAATGGTTAAGAACCCACCTGCCAATGCAGGGGACACAGGTTCAATCCCTGGTCTGGGAAGATCCCACATGCCGTGGAGCAATTAAGCCCGTGCGCCACAACTACTGAGCCTGTGCTCTAGAGCCCGCGAGCCACAACTACTGAAGCCCGTGCGCCTAGAGCCCAGGCTCCGCAACAAGAGAAGCCACCACAATGAGAAGCCCACGCACCACAATGAAGAGTAGCCCCCACTCGCCACAACTAAAAGAAAGCTCACACGCAGCAACGAGGACCCAATGCAGCCAAAAATTAAATAAATAAATAAATACATTTACTTTAAGACATAATTAAAAAATAAAAGTACACAAGCTCGGGAAAGAATTCTAATATATACATACGTTTCTTAATTGCACTTAGGTTTTCAAAATTCACATGATTTCTGCTCCAGTTTAGATGTTTTCCATTTTCTAAGCTCTATCATTTTTCTATCATGCAATCATTAAAAAGGAAAAGATGAAATATTTTTAAGTCTATTTCTTCCATACCTCACTAATACGAAAACTGAGAAAAATAATGTGTATGATTTTTTAAAATGTGATAAAAATTGTTTCATTCTGTGTCATCTCACTGCAAATTTTGCATGTAACAATACGTACGCCATTGTGTTTGCTTTCTTTTAAAATTTTAAAGATTGGGTGTAAGAGAGAAGTAACACTAATAACATTGAACTAAATCACACAGCTTCAATGTGACCTGGTTGGACATCACCCAATTTACGCCTTGTCCAAATTAGGTTTCTCAACAATAATGTTGTTCTACTATCAAATGGTTCATAATTGTTAACACAGTTCATTTGTGGTTTGCAGAACTACATTTCCTTTGGCAATACAAGGAGAGTGAGAAATCATACAAATCTTTATTTTCACTGTGTTATGAAAGATTATGTTAATCAAAAAAATCAAGCTTGGGTATCTAACAGCAAATCAAAGTTTGTTTTTTTCTCCTTTAGTAGGAAAATGCTATTATTATTGTGCATGGCTTTTCAACTAGGAATTCAACAACCACATATTTTTTTAATATGTAAGCTTTGTTTCACAAACTCAGTTCATTAGTTTTAATAAGCTCTTCTGATTTACATAATGTAACAGATGATATTTTATATTATATTTTATTACCTCCAGGACAGTTTTAGCTACACCTAAACTAAAATGTGCTATTGCACATTTTATATTTATTCATTTCTTTCTTTGGGAGAACAGAATGAGTCATTATATATGGAAAGGATAGATGAATATATCATAAAATATACTTATTAAAGACTATTCCTATGTTTATTTTCAAACTGAATTAAATTTTTCATGCTATTATATAGTTTACAACATTCTCAGTCTCACATAGTTATGAAATCAGAGTAGTAATAACAATAGTTAAATTTTTGGCTTCACATGTATTATCTCATTCACTGCTCATGACAAAATTTGAAACAGTTTCTTTCATTATTCCGTTTTATTGGTGAGGACACTGAGGCACAGAGCAGTTAAGTAATTTGTAAAGATCACAAAGCTAGTAAGTAATGAAGTTGGGATTTAACCCTAAGTTAGGTCTGTCTGCCTACAGAGCCTATACATTTAACCACCATATTATACTGCTTCCACATAGACTATCTTTCCATGTTATTATAATATTTTAGTATTCTACTTTTCTGTTGAAAATGCCAATGATCATACAAAGTTTTCGATGACTGCAAAGTAATAACCAAATTCAATTAGTAAGACACATGTATGTCATGAATCAAATGCAGAATACACTCAGCAAGTTAACTAAAGTTTGCAGTTTAGTGGGCTGAAGAATGGGATTAAAAATGACAACATTCTGATAGCCTTGTAGATAAAGCTGTTTGTTTTACTTTGTTACAAAGTAACAGACTGGACCAGTAACCCCATCAGTTTCATAAATATATGGAAGACACAAAGAGGATTTGGGCAGAGAAGATGAACAACTCATAAAAAATCTGTTGTTTCTACTGAAATGGAAACCAAAGATTATGGCCCACTGAGGAGGTAAGAGTAGTGCCACATTACAATCAGAGGACAACATTAAAACATAAAAGAGCCACAGGCTTTAACTGAAAGCACTGTTTGCTATCCATTGCTGTTTTAAAAATGGGGGTATCTCTATTACTACATGATACCAGAAGAAGTAAGATAATAATAATAAGAAAAATAATAATAATACATGTATGAATGTTTGCAGAATGCCAAAGCACTCTTTGGCTCACCCCCTCATGCTGCTCAAATTCACAAATCGTTTTGATACCATAGAATCTAGGAGTTGGAAGAGATTGTGAGAGTTCCTGAGCACAGCTTATGAGCAGTGCAGAGTTTCCCTCTACATTATGCCTGGTAGGTAGATATCCAGTCTCTGCTTAACACTGCCAGTGACGAGCAGCATGAAAAGTAGTCCATTCCATTATTGTACAGTAATTTTAGATTTTGTTGTTTTAGCAGACTGTCTGTACTTCCATTTATTAGGCCTAGTTGGCTTTCTGAAGAAGACAAAATTAGACGTAATCTGTTCTCCATATGACAGTATTTTAAGGTAGCAATTATGTTTTTTTCTCTTCCTTTGGCTGATCACTGCAGATTATGTTAACCACTCTTCGTATGGCATGTTTCCATAGAAAGAACATGCAACTCTTAATTTACTTCCCCATTTATTCTGGGCCAAAGATCACAAGATGAACCTTGTAACTTTTAAGAGAGAAAGGAGTTCCCTGTTTCATATCTGCAGCCTTCCCTCAATTCTGAAGTTATTATCTATTTTTTTTCCTGAAGCAGATCTCATGAGAAAAAACATCTTCCTCTGATATTTCACTATGCATGTTCTTAAGCAATCTGAAAAGAGAATGTCTCTGCCAAAATTCTTGCTTGATTCAGAGGCATTTGAATTTGTTGTACCTGATCATGCATCCATGCAATTAAAAGGTTTTCTGGGGCTTCCCTGGTGGCGCAGTGGTTGAGAGTCCACCAGCCGATGCAGGGGACACGGGTTCGTGCCCCGGTCTGGGAGGATCCCACATGCCGCGGAGCGGCTAGGCCCGTGAGCCATGGCCACTTAGCCTGCGCGTCCGGAGCCTGTGCTCCGCAACGGGAGAGGCCAGAACAGTGAGAGGCCCGTGTACCGCAAAAAAAAAGGTTTTCCACCTCATGTATCAGCCCAGCACACTTTCTTTTAACTGTTGATTATATTGGCTTTGTGCCTACCTTACAGTTTTATCCTCATACTGGCATCAATTACAGTCCCTAGGATGCCATAAACATGAGTTTTTTTTTTTCACTGTGTGGATCTGAGTCAAGACGAGGTGAGGAGAAGGCTTGAAAGTCAAGCATTCAAAAATTAAGGATAGCCTATCTTTTCTCCCCTGAGACCAAAGTTCTATTCGGAAACCTGAAGCCATTTACTTGTCTCCAATCCTCTCATCACATATGCTTTCTCAAACTCTCAACCCTCTATTGCCTTGAACTTTCTCCTTCCTCCCATTCTTCCAATGGGGATAGGGTTCCCCTCTCCAACCTTCCAACATCTTCCTCCCTTACAATGCTTTCCACTATGCCAATCTGTTTCATGATAAACAACCTACCTCTTCTCCTTTGTTCCTGTTATTTGTTCTCTCCCAAAGACAAGGAAGTTTCCTCTAAGAAGTCCTCTGGAGGAAAAGCTACTCATCCTTATGCTTTGGGTGAGGGGAGAGGACAGGGTGTTCCTAGGAATAAGTATTAGCTAGCTCTCCTTTACTGCTTTCAAAACTTTACTTCACCTTCCTGCTAACGTATCTTGTTCTTGAGGATGGCTTTACCATTCTCTAATGTACTCCATTACTATAATCCACAGATTTCACGGTCAGTTTTCCACGGTTTAGTTTTTAGACGCTCAATCAGCTTGCAGATGCTTTTTCTGGGATAGAAGACAGTTATATCTGGAAGTTAGGATGAAACAAACAAAAATTTGTAGGACTGAGTTTGGAGTCTGTTGCCACCTGCTACTGACTCTCCTGATATCTAGAGTATATTCATTCATTGTCTTCATTTATGCTTCCTTGCCTCCTTTGGCTAAACTACCCTAGGCAACAATCAGGATTTGCAAGTAAGGGGTTCTCACCAAGGTCTTCAATGTCTGCTTGTTGACAAATCCAGTTGATACATTTTTTTTTAGACATACCAGTCAAAGGCTGTACGTCATTCTTAAATGATCTCTTACTTTGGCTCTTATGACACTATTTTTCTCTAGGTTATCCTTTTATCTCTTATACTCCTGACCATCTCCTACATGTTGATGTTCCTCCCATTCTGTCCTAGGATCTCTTCTGTTTTTACTTTTTAAAAAATAATTAATTAATTAATTTTATTTTTGGCTGCATTGGGTCTTCGTTGCTGTGCGCAAGCTTTCTCTAGTTGTGGCGAGCGGGGGCTACTCTTTGTTGTGGTGCGCAGCCTTCTCATTGCGGTGGCTTCTCTTCTTGTGGGGCACGGGCTCTAGGTGTGCGGGCTTCAGTAGTTGTGGCTTGGGGGCTCTAGAGCATAGTTTCAGTAGTTGTGGCACACGGGCTTAGTTGCTATGCGGCATGTGGGGATCTTCCTGGACTAGGGCTCAAACCTCTGTCCCCTGCATTGGCAGGCAGATTCTCAACCACTGCACCACTAGGGAAGCCCCTCTTCTGCTTTTACTTTATACCCTTTCTTTTGGAAACAGAATCCCTTTCTTCTCATCTCACTCCATTCACCACCATTTCCCTGATTCTGAACCTGTCTGTTCTCTCTGGTCCTTCAAGTTTCAGCCCAGGAGTTCTTTCCTCTAAGGACTCTTTCTTGACTCATTTCCCTTCTACCTCTTAGAGCCTCCTACAGTTCTTTGCTTTTAGAATATATAGTCATTAGATCTTAACTTTATTTTGTCTTAACTTTTTGAATGTTACTTTCCTTAAGGCCTATGGTATGTTAACTGTCTATGTTTTTTTTTTCCCTTGTTTATTCAGTTTAAAAGAGGTCATTCTCTCTGAATGCATCTATTGCTATCATTTCCTCAATTAGTTTTGCATTGTTAGTAAATATAAAGTCCAAAGAAATGTTTCCCATTGGTGCTTTCTCCTTCTTTCCTTGTGAGGAATTAAATCGTCAACAACAATTAAGACAGGAATATATAAGTGTTTTTACTTTTAGCATAAGTAACTCTAAAATATGTATATAGGTGAAACTCTAATCCCTATGATGTCTTGCCTATGTAAGAACTGGGGTATTTTAAAACAGATATCTACCATAGTCTCTGTCTATTTGGGTAGTGTAATATGCTTTTAAAAATCATATAAATTCTCCCTCTTTTTCCTTTAACCTAATAAAATATCTGCACCACATTTCTACACTAAGATTCTTGGATTTTCATATGGGTGCTCATTTTGATGAACTGTGTCATAACACAATTCTTACTCTTTATTTCCATCATTGCCTTCTAATTATGAATCACATTTGTAGTAGGCAGCATTCTAGGATGGGCCCAAAGATTCCTTCCCTCTGGTGTACAGGCCTTACATAAGCTCCTCCTCTTAAATATGATCAAATCTATGAATATGATGAGATATCACTTCTCTGATTAGGTTACTTATCAGTTGACTGTGAGCTAATCTAAAGCAAATGGGCTTGGCATAATCATGTGCGCTCCTTAAAAGAAGGTGAAACATCAGAGACACACTTCTGCTGGCCCAGAAGATTCACTTTCTCCACTTTTCTGAGCCTATCACTACTACAGTTTAACAGTGTTTCCCAAATTTCCCTGATGATAAGAACCCATGTTGTGAACCTCCATCAGTGATAGATCACATGACAAGGAAATGTGGGCAGCTTTAAGACCCCACACCCAGTGAATGAGGATCTTCAGGAGGAGGGGCTTGGTTATCTGTTTTGTCAATAATCCCTTCTAGTGAATCTTATCCAGGAAATTGGGGAAATGCTGGTTTATACCTTGGTCCAGAAAACCAGCTTATCTTATTTGACACAGCTATGGAACCACCTGATAAATCACTGTATTCCTTAATGCTTACAAAATCATGATAGTCAACTGGAAAAAATGAAAATTCCACTTGTGTCCCAACACCCTCCATTTCCTACCCCAAATTGAAAAATTACTGGAGATTTTATTATTGTTTAGTCTGGTAATAAAACGTATTCTACAAGGCCTCACTATGTTTGGATTTCATCCTCTTCACCCTACTGGTGAGGGAGGTATTCCCACCCTAGGGTTATGGAGAAGGCTGAACACATTACACCCAACACAGGACAGATGAGATTAGAAGCAGTTTATTAATCACATATACTCACAGTCTGGGGCAGGAGACACCACATGCTATGCAATATCATACAGAGTGGGGATGGGGTTGTACTCAGGAACCAAGTGAAGAACCAGGGGCTGCAGGAAGCAGGCTTTATATTATCAGGAGGGAGGGGTGACCCCTGGTGCCCTTGGAGGATGTGATTGGTTTGTTTGAATAATTCCATAGACTGACAAAGAACGGAAGCTCACTACTCAGGGATAAGCAGGAACTGTGCCTGCTCTCCTGGATAAGGATGGTTGTTAGACAAGGGGGCCTCCTCCATGGGAGCAGAGTGGGGAGGAAAAATATGGTTGGGCTATTTGAGGCACTCCTGGTTTCACGAGATGCCAAAGCAGCACATAATTCGCGGCCTTAATTTTAGGCCTTACACCACACACAATCTCTAATGAACAGTGGCAGGCAAGACCCTCAGTATACCCTGAATATGTGTACCTGGAAGGGCTTATGCCCCACTTAACCATGCTGGATGAGTGAACCTTTAATGTATATTTACATGTAACCATATTTCATTTGCAATATTGATAACAATAAAAAAATTAGGTTCTTACACTCCTAGCTGAATGCATATCATGCATTTATTCCCCGTTAAAATATCAAATTTTCAAAATTATTAATGGAATCAGGATATTAAACTATGTTACCATGAAGTTAAAGTCTTCTTTCAAAATAATTCATTTCAATTGTACTTAAAATATCTCGCAGAATAGAAACATTGAGAAGACCATAATGCATTATATCAAATAAATTTGTGTCCGTCTTATTTCTAGGAAGTTGTTAAAGGACATATTTGTCTAAATAAATTTACCCCTGGCTCCAGCTTCAGAAACAAAGAGCAGAAAGCCATTAGGTCTGTTGTTTCATTTTTCTGATAAGAGGAAAGTAGACAATTCTTTCTCTATGAAAAAAAATTATCCATAAAACTTTTTTTTACTTTCCATAGCACTTGCAAAACTTTTCATACCTGACACATATGCCCTCTTCTTTTCCTCCCTTTCTGCCCCACCTTATGATATTACCTGCTAGGGGAGGTTGTTCCCTTGGTAAAGAATCATCGCTGTAGCCTTCAGTATAGCCATGAGTATGATTAGAGACAGAGCAGTTGATAACCACTGTGTAATAGTATAGTATTTCCCTCCCTTTCCCCCTCCTTCCCTTCCTCTTCCCTCCTCCTTTTTCTCTCCCTTATTCTCACCTTACTACCGTTGCAAGTTAATTGAAACTTATAAAAAGGACTTCAGCTTCAGGTTATGAAAGAAGGCAGTAAGATAAATGAGTCTTGAAGCCAAGGTTCTCATGGCCTAGAGTTGCAAGAGGCTTAAAAGTCTGAAGTCTTAGAGCTGTAGAACTTCTCTGGGGTGGGTATAATTCTAAAACACAATTCAGGGTGATCTAATGAGTAGTATTATCAAAACAACCAAAGTAAGAATTAAGAATAAGTTTAAAGTGTTGCTTCTGTTGAGGATTTCTGGGATGTTCAGGGATTTTCTTCCCCAAAAGCTTACTTCATAAGCATAATCTTTAAATATTATATTTTTAAAGTATATCTATACATAGCTTATAAAGAAGAAAAATAAAGGTATATCTATTTGAGACACAGGGGAAAACATTATTGTTTGGACCCAGTATTCCTATTCATAGTACCTTAGCCAACTGGGAGTAGTGATCATATTTGTGATAAAAGCAACTAAATGAAAAAATCCCTAACTCTAGTGTGCTGAACTTACAAACCTCAAGTTATACAGTAATTGCAAACATTACGTATGTCAATGTAATAGTTGCAAATGTGAAACATGATCTACTTTAAATCATAATTAATGAGATGGGCAATAGTTCAGAAATGTAATGTTTCCATTTAAAAGATGTAAAAATTCATTACTATATTAGCGTCATATTTTAAAATTTTTTGGACACTGGGTTTAGGCCCAGAGGAATTTCGAAAATCAAAATTCACAGTACATATTTAACTACCATAACCACTCAGCAGTTATGCTTAGCTGCTATATTCTCATCCAATAACTCCACAATCTAGGAACTTCTGTGCATATTGAGATTCCTATGGAAGTTATAGCATTAATGAAATTGAGTTTTAAATTTCCCTAGGCTCAACCTAGACATTAAGAATATAAATGTAAATTAACAGAGAACTAGCAGTCCTGAATACTAACACTCAAATCACATTCATTTCCATTTAAATTTTACGCAGACATCAGGGAAACAATTTCTCCTCCTTTCCTCCAAAGAAATTATATTAATAATTTTGGCAGTCTTTCTGTGAAGGTACAATGTGCAACATCTTTACCTTACTTAGAAAACAAGCATATTGTAAACTAACACTTGATAGATTACATTTGCTTTGCTAGTGGGACAATTTTAGAGGCTATACTTAAATAGGCTACTCCTGCATTGAGGAGATTCTAAGTTTAAAAATATGAGTTGAATATACTTACTAACCAATAGTTTGTTAATGGCATATAGTACTACCAGGTATATCAAAAAGAAGTATAAAGTAAATAGTCAAAACAACAACAACTCTGCATAATGATATAACTAGTAGCTCCCCCATCTTTCTAGAAGATTCTGCCATGATGAGAGTGTTGTATGTCTCTAAGTGGCTTTACTCATCCTTTTTTCTTCCTCCTTTCCTTCAGATTAGACAAACAAAAGAAAAGGGGGAAAGAGTAACAAACTGCTGGCTGCTTAGTGTTTGGTTTACTTGATGTTTGGTAAAGGAGGGTGTCTACTATAGGTAGACGGACAGGTCCAAGTAGTTTGGGGCTCCTGGGGAACAGGTGGATACCAAGAGCAATCCCTGGTGAAAGTGAAAGTTGTCCAGTGAGTAGCTCCATTCCAAAATTGTTTATTTGAAACATGTATTAGGTATGGTTGAGTAAGTAGGACAATGAGAGCAAGAAGCTTAGCTTATGTGTCCTAGCTCTTGGGCCCTTCACTCAAGATAATAATTTGATCCTCTTTATCTGCCTCATGGGGCTCCCAACCGAATTTCTCTGTGAATTTCTCACATGGACTCTCTTTTCTGATGAAAGTTTATTCCTTGGTGTTACAGATAATTTTCTTCTGGGAAATACATTATCAAATACTGTCATGTAACAATAATCCAAATTCATAATCAAGTTTCCAGAGCATTCCTGATAGACATGTGGGGTCATTATAAAAAATTCTGTGTAGTAGAAAGATCTTGAAAGTTCATATAGGTGAAAAACGTGCACAAATACTCTTCTTTTTTTAGCCACAAAAAAAGTTTAAAAAAGAAGGATGAGAGAGGAAGCGGAATGCCTTCCTGGAGAGATGTCAAAACACACTATAAAACAATGTTAATATAGGATGGTATTCGTTCAGGAAAGTCAGTCAAATCCATGGAGCATAACTGAGAATTTTTTTAAAAGATGTAGAGCTTCCCTGGTGGCACAGTGGTTAAGAATCCACTTGCCAATGCAGGGGACACGGGTTCGAGCCCTAGTCTGGGACGATCCCACATGTCACGGAACAGCTAAGCCTGCACGCCACAACTACTGAGCCTCTGCTCTAGAGCCCATATGCCACAGCTACTGAGCCCACATGCTGCAACTACTGAAGCCTGCGTGCCTAGAACCCGTGCTCCGCAACAAGAGAAGCCACCGCAATGAGAAGCCCGCACACCGCGACGAAGAGTAGCCCCCGCTCCCCACAACTAGAGAAAGCCCGCGCGCAGCAATGAAGACCCAATGCAGCCAGAAATAAATAAATAAAATAAATAAAATTTTTAAAATGTATAAAGGCATGCTCATTTGGTTTATAATAAACTTCAGATTACTGAGAAAAGGACGGACCTGTCATTAAAGGTTTGGGGACAAGTGGCCAATCAAATGGACAAAAAAAAAAAAAAATAGGCTGTACCCTAAATAGAAGCCACTAACAAAAATAAACATTAGAGTCATGGTTTTAAAACATATTGAAAATAGTAGAAGAAAAGAATGGATATTCTAAAAATATGTGGGTGGTAAAATATTCTTAAGCAAAATACAAAACCCAGACTCCATGAAAGAAAAGACTGACAGATTTGACAACACCCAATGATAGGCTGAGAGAAGATACCGACAACATATACAAAAGAGTAATGCCTAGAATATAACAGAATTCCAACAAACCCATGAGGAAAAGCAAGATAATTTATTAGAAAAATGAGACAATGACATAGGTACTTCACAAAAGAAATTTAAAAAGGCAATAATCATATGAAAAAAGTTCAGCAAATATGTAGTAATCAAGCAAATTCGTAGTAAAATGTCAATGAGAAAAAACAAAACGAACAACAACAAAGCAATAAGATATTTTTGTCCACCAAATTTAAAATGTTTGATGATGTACAATGTTGTTGAGTATAGGGGAAATGCACACTTTCACACACTTTTGCTTTTTTGAAGGGAAATTTGGCAGTATAGAGCTTGGTCTTTAACTCATCACAGCCACTCTTGGAATCTATTCTAAGGAAATTCTCATACAAGTATGCAAAGATTTCTAATGAATAAAAAAAGAACGAATTCAAGAATGTTTATTATAGCATTATTTGTAAAAGGAAATAATTGGAAACTACCTGCATGTCCATCAATAGAAAATGGTTAAATAAATTATAGTACATCCACAAAATGGAATACTATGCAGCTGTTTAAAAAAGGAGATAGATCTGTAGATACTGATATATCACCTTGACTGATTTTTAAGTAGAAAAGGCAAGTTTCAGAATCCAGCATATAACGTGATCCAATTTAGGTAAGGAAAATGCATCTGAACATATTCATATACATAAATGTGTAGAACTAGTACTAAAGAAATGCATATCAAATTGTCAACAGGGTGAAAGTAGCGGCAAGATTAAGGAGAGTTATAGCAGAGTAGTTAAGTACATAGGCTCTGTGGTCACATAATTTAGTGGCCTGCTACTTACTAGCTATGTGACCTTGGCAAGTTAGACCTCTAAGTTAAGCTCTCTGTGCCTCAGTTTCTTTATCTACACGATGGTGGTGATATTATTGCTTACCTCAAAGACTTGTGAGGTTTAACGGAGGCAATGTTATATAAAGCACTTAAAATGAAGCCTGGTCATAGTATAAGCTTACTGTATAAGAGTCTGCTATTATTGTATGCCTTAAACATTTTGCAACAAGAATGCATTCATGGACTTCTTATTAACAAAAAAGGGAAAAAAATGAGAATGGGACAGAAATGCTTCTAAATAAAAAAGGGAAAAAAGGAAAAAATTATATCACCTGCACTGGAATTTTAACTATATCAGAATCCAGTAGAACATTGAATTTATAATAATTCATGTCTGAAATTGTGCCTATGGTACAAAGAAAAGCATGGCCACATTATTTTGCAGCTCCTCATATCAAGAGATGAACAGTCTATTTCTCCAGTCCTGTGATTTTCTTTGAATAATAGAACCCAGCAGAAGCAACACTGTGTGTGTTCTAGAGCCTAGGCCTTTCCAGGCCTTGTAGCTTCTACATTTGCCATCCTGGGATGCTGCCCTGACACCAGCATTTGAGGCAGCTGGTGTAGCCAACTCTAGAAAAAGAGACCATGTGGAGAAGAACTGACAACTAAGGCATGTAGACAGCACCCAGTACCTATTGCCACCTTGTACGTTTGAGCCCAGCCAACCCTCCTACTGAATGAAACCACATGAATGTGTCAAGGAAAAATCAGCAGAGCAAATGTGTAGTTACCTACAGAATCATGAGAAATGATAAATTGCTGTCGTCTTAAGCCACTAAGTTTTAGGGTCATTTGTTATGCAACAATAGTTAACTGATACAGAGGATATGGCATCTCATGGAGACACCACACGGAGAGAGGTTGACACCTCAGTTGTTCGTGCCAACCCAGCTAAGTCACCAGACACATAAGGCCATGTGACCTGCCAACTGAATGCAGCTACTTGAGTGAGCCCAGACAAGACTGGCAGAAAAAAATTCCCATCTCACCCACAAAATCGTGAGAAATGGTAAAATGTTGTTTTAAGCTATGAAGTTTTGAAGTAATTTGTTATGCAGCAGTAGATAATTGACACCATATCCAAAAAGCCTAATTTATTAGATACATAGAATCTCTTTCAATCACAATATTACCTCTTAGACATTCCCACGACATGGACTAAGAACTAAGCAATTATACTCCAATAAAGATGTTTAAAAAAAAAAAGAGAGAACCGCAGTAGCCTATAGCATCTAGAGCTTCAATGTATTAGGTGTCCTAGAAAATTGATGAACCTACTTTGTGGTGGTATGTGACTCCTACCTATACCCATCCTGCAATTGGAATTCCTTTGGTAATAAAATAAAGTGGTCTTGGAGGAGTCTACATTATTAAAATGATCATGACTGAAAAAATGTGTTTAAAGCAAATTTTGAGATAAATAAAATCATACCTTTAAATGAAAGGCATGAAGACGTATAGGATATGTAAGGAAGATTAGTTCTGTTTTAATTTTTTAATTGTAACTTTCTGATTATGAATTAGTACATACTTATTATGGAAAATTAAATATAGAAAAAGGAAAATTAAAATTACTAACAATCCCATGAATCACTATTAATACTGTGATTTCCTTTTCCTAGTCCCTTCTCCATGCATCTATTTGTAAATAATTTATTTTTAGTCAATTCATATAAATCTCAGATTACATGCTTTTGTAATCTCCCATATTTCCTATTTAAAAATATTTGGGGGATCAGTTCAGTTTTAAACAAGCTGAGTTTGAGGTAATTGTGAAATATTAAGGAGGAAATGTCTAGCCAGCTGTTAGAGGTGGCACCTGGGAGGAATGCTGGGACAGGGAATATGGTCTCAAAGGTATCAAACTAGAAGTAATTATTGCAACCTGGAAATGGGGTGAGATCACCCAAACTTTTTACTGGGTTAAGAAAGCAATTGATTTGGTTGGAATAGAATAGATCATTTCAAAATGCATCATAGAGTAGCTGTAAGTAATCATTCTGGATTGCAATGTAAAAGTCAATTTCTTATTGTAAATCTAAGACTGAGCCTTTAGGAACAGAAAAAGATACTGATAGGAGGGAAACCAAAAGCAGTTTTAAGAAAAGAAGAAGATCAGTGGTTGGCACTGGTCTCTGGACCGCTTTATACTCTAAAAATTTTTTGAAGACCCCAAAGTGCTGTTGTCTTTGTGGGTTATCTCTATTGATATTTATTTATCAGAAGTTAAAGCAGAAAGAAATTAAATATTTATGTACTGATGTACTTAATATAACAGTAATAAACTTAATACATGTTAAAATAAATAAGTTTCATGAAAAAGTACTATATTTTCCCAATTATTGAGAAGTTATATTGTTATCTTTAATACCTGGCTTAATAGAAGAGCTGAATTCTCATATTTGTCTTTGCATTCAATTAATTGATGTACATTTGTAAGAGAATGTGAGTGAAAGGCAAATATTATCTTGGTATTATTGTGAAAATAACGTTGACTACACAGACACCTTAAGTCTCTAAGGAACTCCCAGGAGTCTCTGGACCAGAGAGAGGTCAGGAGGAATAAGGATAGAAAAGGGGTTACTATTTGAGAGTTGGCAAGTATCAGAATTTGAGCAGGTAAAGAGCCATTGAACTGTAAATCAGATCATAACACATCCTCCCATTGTCCTTAGGGCAAAATCCAAAATCCTTATCAAGGCCCCTAAACCCTTGTATGATTTGGCTCCTTCCTGTCTCTCCTTCCTCATCTTATGTCACTCTCCGCCACCTGCAACCCCCAGGACACTACTTATGTTCACTACACTCCAGATGCACAGGCTGTCCTTGTGTACCTTGACATTGCATATTTCTCATGTCGAATACCATAGATTCTTTACTCGGTGCCTGGAATGCTAACTACTACTCTTTCATGCCTCAGATTAGTAGCCGCTGCCTCAGGGACGCCTACCTCAATCTAAATGGAGACTCTTCCGTTCTCTAGCCAATACTGTGTTCCTTTCTTTCAGAGCCCTCATCGTGGGATTGGTTTTGTCCATCTCCTGCCAGTGGACTGTAATCTCCACAAAGGCAGGAACAGATATGTTTTCTTTATCACTCTCTTCCCAGTACTTAGCACTGAGTAGGTACATAGTAGGTATTCTATAAATCTTTGCCTAATGAAAGTATGAATGAGAGAATGAAGATACGTATGGAGATCCTGTTTCCTTAATCTGAGAAGAAACTTTTCGTGTTTATTGTGTTGCATGGAAAATGATAGCATCTTAGTTCCCAATTTTCTGATAAAATGTGTTTAAAATCTGTTTATGATAGACTATCCTAATAATTGTTAGCATCTAATAGCAATTGTTAATGTATGTGGCTATAAAAGTCTTCTTATGGCCATGATTAAGCATGCATTTTAGAAGCACTAAATGCTTTAGTTATTTCAATACAAATTAATAGTTACCTGTACGTCAATCATGATAACAATTCACTTAAAAGGTTATGACGATGAGGTCAAAAGTTAGAGAGAAGTTCAAGTGCATTTAAATGCCAACAGAACAATCCTAATTGTTCTATACTCTTTTCAAATTATTTTTCTGGAGTGTAATTTCATCTCTCAAACAGAAATCATGGTACATTTTGAAATCAGTATTTCCCCTTTTCAACAACTGTGATAGTTAAAGTGTGCCAAAAAGTAATATTCTTAAAAATATTTACGATAAAAAGGCAAACACTAGCATAAGGCCAGCTTTCAGATCTGCAAGGGAAGGTACTATGTCATCTTTATGAGGGTACAAATTATTGTTATTGCCATATTTTTATGTGTATGCATATCAAATATAAGTGAATTTCATATAAATTAAAGACCAAGGTGCCATTCTTTTAACTGTCTATAATTTTAAATTTAGGCAATTATTTGAATCCATTATATCAATAATACAAATGAATTGCCACTACACCCTATTGAGAAACCTTGGTTTCTGAAGGTTATGATTAATCTGTATTAGGGATACATTTTATTTTGAGAGTAAGGTGCAGAGAGTAAGGTGCAGAAGCATTGATGGAGCCCTTCCAGTAAGGAATATTCTGTATGAATGTACACTTCCATGAACAGGACTTGCTATATGGAATACAAAGTGACTTGCTAAAGCCCAAAGTTAAAAAAAAAGTATTTTGCTTCTCCTTGGAACTCTAGCCAGAGAAGTGGATCCAGAGGATCCATCTGGGTACTAAATAGGGATAGGTAAAGAGAAGACTTTAATTGGCTTGTCTGTGGTTCTCCTGAGGCTTGAGAGTGAAAAAATGTGCCTATCTGCTCTGAACATATGGATGCAGAATCATGGCCACAACCTGTTCACATCCAGGCTCAAGTGAACTTCCTTCAGTGTGGCTGCTTCCCCCAGAGGGGCCCATAGCTAACTGGAAATGGGCACTCTCTAGCAGCAAACTGGTGACTGCAATTTTACAACTCTGTTTATGAAAACTGTTTGGGTAGAAAATCATTAAGCTACCTTTCCTGCTTCCAATCATTGTAGCCAAAAGTTGAGGTGCCAGCACCATTCATAATCTCTGGTAGTTAATCTTTAGATGACACTGTTATCATTTGCAATAGAAAATAATGGTTCACCACAAGAAGTATGTATTGAAGGTGTGCCTTTGAAATCATCTTCCCATTAGACAAGCAACCAAACAAAACTCCTCCATTTCAGATGGTTCACATTGATTTTCTTTATGTAATTGTTATTGACTTCAGTCTTTTAATATTATTGTACTTACACTTTTACTTATGAGAGTACTTAGAAACAAGATTGAAATAAGTGATATTTTCCATTTTCCATTCTTTGCAGAGAATGCAACCTATGGATTAAACAAATACTTTAAAAAAATCAAATCTAAATACTATTCTCTAGGACTGAATTGTTCTAGGTACATGGTAACATAGGTACATGGTAATTGTTCTAGGTACATGGCTTGTTGATTAGTGAATTGTTCAAAAATCTTTGAACATATCTTAGCTTCTGTAATTTCTTTACCTATTCTCAGTGCTGGCACAGTTCCTGGCACATAGTAGATGCTCCATAAGCATTTGCTGAATTGAATTATGTAATTACATTAGTTCTGGGAATAAATGTATAAGGGTGGGTATGCATGCATGTGTGTGGTCTTTGTTAACGAAAAGGCAAATCTCTTTAACAATTCCTAGCAAATTATTTGAATAATATAACCCAGGCAACTGGGTAACTGTCTTACACAGACTGCATGCTCCATTACAATTGGTTATATTTTCCTTCACATTGGCCATTCTGAAACTAGCAACTTAGTGTGGCTTCTTCCTGATATCCACATTTGAAATAGAAATTCTTGGTCCCATGAGCAAAACGACTTAAAAATTCTGCAATTTCCTGTTGCTTAAATGTGTCTAGGGAATCTCTAAAGTTGAATAAACGCTTTAGGAAATCCACCTACAGTATCAGGCTATGGACCTCTAGAAGCAGTAAATCAGTTCTTTGGAAATGGAGAAAAGTCACAGAGCCCTCTGTACTTTGGAATTAGAAAGGGAAACAATGTTTTTGAAGGGACTAAAGGGAGACAGGCGCAGACCAAATGAATTAAGGACTCCAGGGAGCTGTGGAAGATGGATAAGGAAAATGAGAGGGAAGAACGTGAGAGAAAACATAAGGAGGAGGCGGTAGAGGAGAGAGTTTTTTAAAAATGATTAAACAGACTGCCGAATCGCCAGGAGAGAAACAAGCTGAGTTTCCTTTCATGAAATCCCTGGAGATCAACTGTCCCTTCCTCCCTATGTCTTCGAAAAGAGTAACAAAGAGGCAGCGAGTGTGAGCGTGATGATGATCATGGTTTTAAATCGTATATTCCATTTCCATGGCTGTTATGATTTGTCCAAGTCTCATTCTGCCAAAATTCCCTTTTCATTAATGAGGAGCTCTTTCTTTAATCATTGGTGACAGAGTTTCCTTAGACTCAGAGTGTTTCCAGTCACTGGAGAACTAACTGGCCAGATGTTTCTTTTTCCTCCTTCCAGAACTCTTAGATGGGAATTGGGGAGGTATCCTGAGTCTTTTCCCTCCACAGTTCATGTAGTTCTTAATGGGAAATCTTTATTTTATTTAGGAGATATATGTAAACATATCTCCTATAGCTCCTAAATATATGTTTTCGTTTTGTTTTGGAGGAGAGTAGGGGGTTTTAGGAAGGTTCGTTTACATATTGGTGGCTAGACACAGGTTTTATAGCCATCCCTTCCCCGCTGCTTTTTCAACCGCCCAACAGAGAGATGGTTCTGGAAGCAGTTGCTATCCCCCTACAGAGTCGAGTTGTCATCTTTTGTTTCTTTGTCGGCAGAGCGATGGGGTGGGCGTGGGAGGGGTGATGGTGAGCGGCTGGGATCCAAACGATTCCTGCCCGAAGCTGAAGGCAGTGTTTAAAAAGGGACGATGGGAATAAACATGCTCTTTCTTCCCCGATTCTTACCCTGAGAGTGTTCAGCTCGCTATATTTCCTCCCCTCGTTAGTGTGCTGGGCTTACAATGCTCCCTCTTTGCAAATACCTGTATCAAAAACCAGGAAGATGGGAACACACGGTTCCGAGATCTATCCCTGGCGTCACCCTATACTCTCTCTTTTTAGGAAACTGAATCCGGTCCCCCTGCTAGGGAGCGCAGAGACCATCCAGCCCGGAAGCCGTTCTCACGCAGCTGCCACCACCCAGGGAGAAGAACAGCTGGAAGCTTTGGTGCGCGCCCACCGCGCCGCGAGCAACTCTTCCCGGTAATTAGCGCCAGCCAAGGCTCCAAGTGTGCCTCATCGCAACCCCTAGCGGGCTCTCAACTCAGCAGTAGCTTCTCGCTTTCCTGTCTCTGCTCTTGAGGAGAAAAATTACAAACATGCGTGCACACATACACATTCACACATGCCCTTCTTTCTTCACTCAAGAAAACCATCAGTAACGTCTGTCTCCTAAAGATTCAACTCTTCGCGCTCTCTTTTCTTTACCTAGAGGCTAGCAGTCCCTGCAAACACACACGAGGCTCTCTTTGCTGCTTTGCGCGCCCCCTACCTGCCTACGGCGGGGGTGGCGCTAGGGGGAAGGGGGTCTGGGAGTACGCTAGACTCCTGTTGGTGCCTCTCCCCTGGCTCGGCACTTGGTATCTCCCACGGTCTTCCTCTAGCTGGGAAGCCTGGAAGGAGAAGGCGACTGTGGGCGTCGCCGCCGCCCTTCACGGAACCGGAGCCAAACCCCAATCCCGGACCAACTTCTCCCACCTCAGACTCACATCTGGCCCAGCCGTGCAGATGTTGGCGGCTGGAGAGTTCCTCCACGCGAGGCGCCCCAAGTCCTGAGCATGCCCAGTAGGACTCCTTAGGCTCCCAAAGCGAGTTTCTGGGCATGCAGATTCCGCTTTTCCGCTTTTTCGAGGAAGCTGAAGACACTCGGGAAGGGAGGGATCCAGGGCTTGGGGCAGCGCGCTGGGTTCGTCCGGGTACTTGCCCTCGTGCCTGGCTGGGTGAGCGGTGGAGCGGGTTGGGGAGCCCAGGGACCTGGGCGGCCAGGCTGGGTCGAAGCTGGAGCGCAGGGCCCCTCTCCAGGGGGAGATTGTCAGCGCTGACCCGACGCGCCGCCAGGAGGCTGCTGCATGTGGCCGGCCGGCCTTGGCGCGCTGGGGTCACACTGTCAGCGGGAGGCAGTCGGCGGTGCTCTCACACGCACGCACGCTAGAAAGCTTGCGGGTCTCTTACGCACCGCACTCACGGGCTTGGCTTTTCTGGAAGGCGGGGAAGAGGGGGAAAGGAGGAATCCAAACAATTTTCTCTCTCTCTGTCTCTCTCTCGGTCTCTCGCTCGCTCGCTTTCTTTCTTTCTTTCTTTCTTTTTTTTTTGTCAAAGTTATACTGGCAAGAGACTTTGCATTCTTTCTAAGTCAGTCCTCAGGCTTTACACATCGCGGTAGCGTTCGCGCTCCTGTGTGTGTGTGTGTGTGTGTGCAACAGCGCGCGCGTTTGTGTATGTCATGACTATAAAACACTGTTCCAGGTTGCTTTGGGGATGACAAACACTCCTCCGAACCACCCCCACCCCACCTAACCCTCCGGAAAAAATAGAATCTGGTCATGAGAGTACCCTGGCCGGGAACTCATTGTGGTACGAAATCTAAATTTTGTTGATCCTTATTTCCTTCCTCTGCTCCCACCCCCAGCTTTCTCCTTCCCTCTCTCCACCCTCTAACACCCTGATCTTTCTCATCTCGATTTCCCTTCCTTTGCCCGCTACCTGGTCCCTAAGCCCTCCTCCTCCGGAGCTCCCCCCCCCCCCCCCCCCCCCCCCAGCTGCGGCTAAAACCTGGAGTCTTAGTGGAAAAGGAAAAAAAAAAAACCTTGGCTGTGGAGCTGTCAAACCGGGCATGCTCAGTAGACAGGGCAGGTTTTTTGGTCTCGAGTAGCGGAGAAACATTTTTTGCACCACCGCGACCAGCCTTAGAGCGCGGCGGCGGCGGCCACGGCAACATCAGCACAGCCATCAGCCGTGCAGAGAGGCCCCGCACCCGGGAGCGCGGCGGGCTCCGGCTTAGCCCGGAGTTCACCTCCGAGTGCCCCGGGGGCTGGGCTCACCCCTTCTGCTCGCACACACACGCACACTCTCTCTTTCACGGACACAAACGCGTATACACACTCTCGCACCCACGTACGACCCCGGGCGCAAGCACCCTCCTGGCAGCGATCGTCCGCTGGCGCGGTAGTAGCCAGGTTCGGTCCCTGCCCCCGGCGGCTGCCGGCTGAGAGCACCGCCGCCGCAAACCGGAGGAGAGCGATGCGGGGGCCCGAGCGACAGCTCGAACAGTAATGTGGATTTACAGTCGTTTCCCGCAGGAACCGGCTGAGACGCCTGAGGTCCCGGGCACGGGCAGCGCCCGGCGGGGCTGAGCACCTGGCGAGGGGGCGGGGGACCGCACCTGGGGACGCCATCGAAACTTACGCCTGGACTAGGTAGGTGCGTTGCTGCCGGCTCCCACCTCCTTCCCTCTGGCTCGCGGCCCCCAACCCCCCACTTCCCACCCCAAGGACTCCCTGCGAACTTCGCCCCAAGGCTGCAGGCGGCGGATGGCGGTTCCCGGCCGTGAGTGGCGGGCAGCGTCCGCTCTGGGAGTCCTGCCTGAGGTGGCATAACCTCGGCTCCTTCTTTTGCTCTTCTCCCGGCCCGGGGCTCTGGACCACCCGGGGGAGATGGGAGGTCGGCCTTGTTCTCAGTTCAAGCTTTCAGCGGGCCCTGGGGGCGCTGCCCTTCGAGGGCTCATTAGCCTTCTCAGGCGACACTTTTGCCAACCAACTCCTCCAGTTCTGAAAGGGGGGCCCTCCCCTCAGCTCTCGCTCAGAGCCCTGGCGCTCTAACAAGTGGACCTGGACGCTGGGAAGTGGGGGGTGGGCTCTGTCCGAGAAGAGACAAGGGGGCGCCTCTTCTCCAGCATCCTTCCCACCAGGAGCGTCCGCCAGGGGCTCGGCCACTCGGGTCCCGCTCCTGCCGTCTCTCTGAGAGAAGATGCTCAGGGGCTAGGAGGTACTTTAGTACCAGTTTGCTTTTGAATTTCTCTTTGAACCTCATTCGGGGAGCCCATGTTCCGGGGGGAACTGCAGGACCTCCTTCTAACCTACGCCGTCTGGGGCCCTACCCAATGCGTCCTTCCTACACCCCAATCTCTGTCATAAGAGACAGTCATTACGCAGCAGTAGGTGCTCTGGGAGCCGTCGGTGTTGGCTTTAACCACGCGCTTAAGCTGCGCGGGTTTGTGTGTTTTCGCATTTCATCCTGAGACGTGGTACCGGCAATCTAGCAGCGGCCAGCACCTCTGCGGACTGCCAAGTACCCACTAGGCATGCCTGAGGAAATGTAACCTCACTTTCTTCCACTCCACAACGGGCGAATTGCCAGTTCAGTTTTAGGATGCTTTTCCTAGAGGTGGAGAAGGGGAGACTGTTAGCGCGACTTGGTGAGTGGATGTGTTTGCAGTCAGGAGTGTATTTAAAGATTTCAGCAAACCCAGAGCAGCCGGTTGTTTACAATTGCGGAGACAGACGATCTCACTCCACTAGTACAAGTCTTCTCG
Organism: Monodon monoceros; assembly: GCF_005190385.1. Taxonomy (NCBI): domain Eukaryota; kingdom Metazoa; phylum Chordata; class Mammalia; order Artiodactyla; family Monodontidae; genus Monodon; species Monodon monoceros. Next base: position 104,723,131 of record NW_021703779.1, on the reverse strand, counting down.
ACATCAATTTCGCCACCGGGAGAGTAGGGGCGGGGGCGGGGGCTGGTTTGCAGCTCCTGCTTGCCGTCGGCAGCTTTGGGTTTAGCGGATCTGCATCACTGTTACGGGCGATATGATAATATGGGTAGGTCTTAAAAATGAAGCAATTGGTCAGGAGACGTCTTGAACTTTTCCCGTTTTTTTTTTTTTTCCCCTGGGATGTTAATCCGGAGGAGTATTTGAGGTGGCCCGAAGAAATACAAAGAGAAGTTCCTAGTGCCATAGAAGGGAAATTAGTAGCCCCTCGGGTTTAGAAACCAAAAGGAAACGAAACACTCCAGTGGATCCTGTTAGGTACCGTTAGATTAGCACTTAATTGATCGCGTTCGTGGTGAGGGTCACAGACAGCTTCCTTGAATTTTAGATTGTTGTTCTATGATTATAATTAACAAACCAGGTACACTGTACTGTGAGAATCAATCGCTACTCTTAACCTGTTTGGGGAAAACATTGCAAATGTCTGCTCTATTATTATCTTTTGGCTGAAATATCCTTGTCCATCTTCTTAGTCCGAAGACTTCCGATTTGGAGCGTAGGGTACTCCAGTGCTGCCAAGAAAGATGACAGTCTAAGAAGAAAGAGCTTATTATCATGATGATGATGATGATGAGATCCACAGCTTTACATTCTGCTCCATGGTTACCCAGCATTTGCTTGCTTGCTCACCGCCCCCTCACCCTTGCTCTTAATATTTTCAACGTGGGGAAAAATGAATTTTCATAAGGCATAGTATGACCCTTTAAGTAGTTAACTGGAAGAACAGAATCCTAGTTTTGCCATTTTTGTCCAAGTTCATAAGACTTTTTTTTGTGTGTGATGCGTTAAATAATTTACCTTTGCAAAGTCTTTTTAAAAGGTAGTTAAAAGCTTGCAAGTATGCCAAAGTCATGTTGGAACCTTTTAATGATAATAAAAGAAAGTCACAAGATGCATTTTAAGGTGGTTTGGGTAATTTCTAAAATGAATCCATGCTCTAAATGTTATTTAAAAGTTTTCAGATTGTCCCCCAGAATGTTTTTGAAAAACAGGTGTTTCTGGGAAAACAACTCAACGAACAAATGTTAACATTTATATAATAAAACCAATAGAGTCTAGTCCCTAGAACCATGCCAGACACATAGTAGAAAACGAGTATTTTTTGAACACATGAATTAGTATTTACCATTAGTTCTAAGTCCCCATTATGAATTAAGAACCATCATGTCATTTGACAAAATATACAATGGAGCTGAAGGAAAGAATGCTTTGTGGAATCATTGTGCTGTAAGATTAAGTGAGATTCCAAATATTCATACAAACAGGTGTGTTAAAAAGCAAAATCAGATTATGTGTTAACTACCATCTCTTTCAAAGGTCTAATTAGAAATCTGAGTACTCTAAAGGTCTCGGTGTTTCATTTCAGCTATCATATGTGTAAATAATGCTGACATGATCATAGTTTCCCTTATAGTCATTGCACCTTTCTGATGCTTTTAATACAAAGATTCTTGCTGAAGCAGAACAGTCCAACATTCAAGTTTATTCTGTACAATATGACTTTAAATTGTCAGACTGCAAAATATTCTTTTGATATGTTGCCTCTGAAAACAGAAGGCTTAGTGGAAATTTATTTTCCATGACAGCCTTAAAAACTTGGAAATGGTAAGAAGTTTCAGTATTAACAAAGATTTTTTCCATTTTATGTTAGAGATAGCAATTAGAATCCATGTAATTTTTACTTGAAGCTTGCTTTTCTGGAAAGTCCATCAGTTTCAGTTTTCAGTATAGTTATCAAGTACTTGGTATAGATTATGGTTAATAAATTTCCTAAGGTTTCCCAAACAAGTGATTTATTTATCTATTTATTTACTTACATACTGACCTGAGGTCAAAAGAAGACCAGTACTTTGAATACTTGACACAATGATTAATTATTTTAACGAAAACAGATTTTCTTATAATATTCACATATTTGTTCTAGCACTCTCACATACACACACACGTTTAGAAGCAATCTCATGAGAATGCCATGCATCAGATATGAGACATGTATGATAATTTTATTAATATTACATATATTTAAGTTCCTGTCGATTTACCCTTAAAAGTAGTAATCCATGCGTGCTTTTTTTTTTTTTTTAAAGAAGCTTCCCATCCTTTACCAGAGTGGTTTGAATTGGATTACTAGCACAACTACAGGCAGATTAAATGATGAAGAATATTGTAAGGGATAGTATTTAGCAGTTATGATCAACAACATATATCAATAGCTAGAAATATAGCTGCTGATTATAAAAAATTAAAAGGAATCAGATTTCAGAACTGTTTCCATATACAAAAACTGCTTTAAATCTTCTGCAGATTCTGAGTATTAGATTAAATCATTATTTTGAATTGAAATTAGTCTGTTTCCTTCCCCTAAATGGTACAACATTCTGAATCCTGGCTTAATGTATTATTTCTTTTCCTTTCTGCTTTCCATCGATTTTTTTTTTTAGAACTGAGGAAAGTAAATATCAAATAGAACCAGCTAGAATTGTGCTTAGTTTGAGCAGGTGAATGCTATAAAAGCTTTCACACAGCTTTTGATTATTCCTAACAACCTTGATGGTCCAACCATATGTGTCTCTTCCAAATGTGGTACCCAGTTATGACAATTTATATAATGTATAGAGATTTTGTAGTTTGCTAGTTGTACTATGGTACAATTTAGCAAGACCAATGAAATTGCTTACATTTGGAACCCATGAAAAATGGGGCTGAGGAAATTGGAATATAATGGCCTAAACTGAAAATTGTTTTATAACAATATTTGTACTAATTGTACTGCTAACATTTCTATATATAATCAAAGCAAACTAGTTTTAATTGGAGCTAGTAAATATTTTTACAATTGATGTTGGATCACTAATGTTTTAAAAATAATAATTTAGAGTCTGATAAATAAAGCCTGTTAAATTCTTATGTAACTTCAGGACACATTTCTAGACCTGGGAGTATAATCTTGGATAATTTACAACTTAAAAAAAATTCTGACTTTTACTTCCTGTCCAGGCTTCCACTTTAGGTAAACAATAGCATATGGTGAAACATGCATATATGCCAACTAACCACTGTCTCTTGGATGATGTTTTCAATGTGATGTAATGATTCTGAAATATTGGGTTCTCCATTCCCACCTACTCTAAGTGGAGTGGAGAAGATAATTGGAAAGTGGACACAGGAAAATGTGTTAAATCATCTCTTTTTATATCAGTGAATTACGCCCTGTGAAGCTCTTACTCAGAGCCTTCATATCTGTGTTTATGGTAGGTATGTGCCAAGATTAATATTTTTTTCCTGGGTACTTATGACAGGTCTCTATGGCTGTATCTAGGTGACACCCAAATATGTGAGTGAAAAGTTCCGTCAACCATCCAGCTGTTTGAGGTGATGCAAACAAACATCTGGTTGGTTGAGAGAATTTTTTACTTAGTTTCTGGATGTTTTGGAGTCATTTAACAGGCTGATGAATCTTAATATCTATGTCAAAAGAGAAAGAAAAACATAAAATGAAACGGTTTAAAATACATGTAGAGACCCTTAAACATTCTTGGGTTACTATAAAATACATAATGAGCCAAATGCCATCCTGAATCTACAGTCTTCTATAAAATGTGTAAGGAGCTGTTGCTTGCATCCCTCAGCAGTGACAAAAACAGAAACACACTGGCCTTTTCAAAAAGCCAGGAAATAAAACACTTTAACTTCAGCTCTACCTCCCCGCCGCCGCCCCCGGTACTGATTCACCAGCTTAAAGAAATCGACTTAAAGAGTTTGATATGTTGGCTTCTTACAGTTTCCTGCACCTCACTTTTCACCTATTCTTCTACTGCCATGGAAACTAGGTGGGACAGACAGCTGGGAGTCACTCATTCAGGATGGGAACCTGCTTGTTAATTTAATTTCATGCCAGCCTGTTGGTCCCTGAGAGTAACTGTAAAGGGCTGGGGGATTGAATTTGCGAGCAATAAATGATTAAGCAGAACAAAAATCAGTGCCATCTCTGTCATTTTCCTGAAGATTTTATGCAACCTGCCTTGTCCCTACTCAAGCAGTTCTTTAAAAATAATCACAGAAATAGAGCTTTGATTTGTGCATTCCTATTGGTATTTATGTGTATGCTACAGAGAGTTTTTTGTTCTTTGAGGACATTCACAGCTGTTAAATAGTTTCATAATAGCTATTACATTGAAAAAATGTGTTCAGTCAAATTATGATTTTGTAGACTTTGAAGAAGCCTAGTTATAGATCACAGTAAAGTTAAATATAAATCATGCTTGAATTTTCTGGTAAGATTAGTTATTTTTCCTTTTCAAGTATAAAAACAATTTTATTAAAATATCTGTGCCCCACTTTTTTTTTATTACAGAGACCAAATGGATTTGAATACATTTATTTGAAATCTGTAAAACACTCATTTTACCCATCACCATAAAGCATACTGATTGTTTTAATTTTAATTGACTAAGTTGTCAGTTGATAAGTAGTCAACAATGAGGAAATTGCCTTTTAATGTTTCTCATATTCTGTTGTAACATTTTTGTGGCTGATTATGACTTGCAAAATTGAACTTTGGGATCACAAACTCTAATATGAGCTGAATTTCAATCCATGTTAAGCCTTTTGCAATATTATCAGCTATGGGTTCTGATAAACTAATTTTTTTTGTCTGAATTTATAGCTGTAAACAAATTTCTGTATTATGGCTAAAAAGAGTGATTCCCAAAAAGGATTTTGGTAAGGAAGAAAAGAATGGAGATCTAAATCTATATCTATATCTATATTTATATGTCACCAGGTAATTTTCTGTTTTAAAGTGACTATAATTTCAAAATATAAATGTCCCAGACAGAATTATTAAAGATAGAATGAAGTAGGATTTAAAAGTTTAGGAAAAATTGGGAATTGCCTGGCAGTCCAGCGGTTAGGACTCCGTGCTTCCACTGCAGGGGGCCCAGGTTCAATCCGTGGTCGGGGAATTGAGATCCCGCATGCCGTGCTGTGTGGCCAAAAAGAAAAAAGTTTAGGCAAAATAATATTTTCATTTTTACATGTTAGAGAATATTCTTGATATCAGTATCCAGTTGTTGGGTATTGAATTGCATATATTTTGTTAACTGGTTTATTTTTGTACTTGAGCTATATCTGAGTAAAAATACCAAAATATCTGAGTAAAACATGAAAAATTCAGTCAATCATCATTATTGAACATGTAGATTTCCTAGTATCTATCTATGTCATATCTTCTTTGTCATGTCGATTTCCTCTAACCTTTCAGCAGATGCTTGGCATTTGGATGTACAGTGAAAAAAAAAAATTAGTCAATCATCTGAATAGTTCCAAAGATCTGATCAATGAATTTTAACTGTTCATCCAAATGATATTGTGAAGATACAGCCTCAGTTTCCCTTTAGAAATGACAGTATATTTACTTTTAAATTGTTTTCCTATTTAGATGAAAGGTACTGTAGATATTCAGAATGTTGATTGCATATATATATGTGTGTGTGTGCATGTATATGTATGTGACTTTAAGTAGAACCCCTATATGGTTTTATCAAAGGAAATCCAATTTCATTTTAATGTTTGGAATCACTGCTTAGTGTTTTTAACTGCCTGTCTGAATGAGGGTTTTTAAAGCAACCAAAATAAAAAATACGTTGCTATCAGTTTGCATACGTCAGGGAAAATATGATCACAGGCTAAGGTCAAGGAGAAAATTTCCCAGTTCCAAGGTTTTGTATAATTGGTGGATTCTAAGTGTTTATATTACTTCTAATGCCTCTATTTGGTTTAGACACCTGTCAAAGAGAAGGTGCCAGATTAGCTGGACAATTGGTTTATTAGATATTGCCTTCCCTGTGTCCCAGATGTATATAGACATTTTAAGAAAACTCTTCAGTTGTTCAGGGAAATTAGAAAAAGATACTGCAGATGGCCTATCTCAGTAATCCAGGTTTTTTCAGGTACATTTAAAATTAAATGTCCTGAGAGATGATTAATTCAGGAAAGTTATTGATAATGAACTCATGCTACACATCCTTTGCACCTATGATGATGCCTTATTAAAGGTGTCTCAATCTTGCTAATTACCACCTGTGTTTAAATATAGAGGTATATAAATACACTACAACCACACAGTGGCTGGAAGCTTTCTAAACCCAAAGTGTTCCTAGCTAACTCAATTGCTATCAACAAAATGTTTCTTATCAACATTTTGAATTTATATCTGTGCATTACCCCCCCTTTAGCATTAATGATTTTCTTTTTTTAAAGCTGCTCTGCTTAATTGCAGGCATTTCAGTGATATTGATGTGTGATCTCCTGCTCCATTAACTAGCCCCCAAATATACTTGTATTTATGTGTGTGGGGATGGGATTTTTTGACTAAAGGAATATTTATTAAAAATTATGTGTACATTTTTGATGTGGATTTTGCAAGCATCGTTCACAGAAACATACATCACCTATTTGCTTACTGCGTGCTTGAAATGAATATATTTTTGTGATTGTGACTCATATCTTTAGAGCTTTAAGCGATGTAGGGAAGCATTGACAGAATTGCTGTGCAAGTCAAATAAGAAACTCCTTTTATAAATTTCACTAATGAGATCTAGTGACCTCTAAGGAAGAAGGCTGTGCAGTTGATTGGCCACTTGATACCTATCACTTCGACTTAAGAAGACTCTTGTACCTTGAAATACCAATAACATCACTCTCTTTTCTTCCTCCCTCCTTCCCTTCCTTCCTTTCTTTTTCTTTTTCTTTCTTTCAGCTATTTCCAAGAGTTGAGGTAGTATATAGATTTATGAGAAAAGAAGCTCTGGGACATTCACTAAAGTTTTTGGAGTGATTATTCTTTTTATTCTTTTTCTAAATCTGACCAATTCCTTAGGTATATACTAGCGAATACAAGTATAAAGTGAAATATTATTTTTATATTGTTTTTGGCTCATACATTCTTTCAATTATCTTGGGTAGGAGCTAAAATAACATACCGATTTTCTGGATTGGTACCCTTTATTACAGATTTACTCTGTGCATGTATCCATTCATTGTGAGTGCATTTGTGATTGATCTTTCATGTTTAGTCTAATAAAATGTCAACCCTTAGGTATGACATCATTATTTTTGGTTTCAAATACATGAAGTATTAACACAAGAGTGCTACATTTTCTTTTTTGTTTTGTTCTTTTCCCCTGTTTGAGCCATTGCCTTGATGAAACATTGGACAACTTGTGAAAGTGAGGTAATTTTAATACAAACAATTAGAATTCAGTGCAAGGGAAATATTTTAAGGGTAATTTAACACGGAATAGAGAAAAATTTAATGATATATTTCTGCTAAACATGGAGTAAAACATGTTGAAGAAAATGTGTAAAACAGCACTAGACTTAGTAAGAAGGGAACACTGGTCCTAGACATTTAGCAAAATGTTTGGGACTGCTTTGCTGTTGAAAAGGCAGAAGAAGAATCAATGTTTACCCAGAGCTCTAGGACAATGGGTCTTGAAATCTCAAGTGTTTTCCACAAAGACTCTCCAAGTCTCATGGACTGGCTTCTTTTTTTACTGAAGACTTCAGTATTACAGAGTTTTGGTTATACATCATAAAACAATCTTCATGAAGAAAGAACTTCATCTGTTCAATCATTCATTCATTCATTCATCAAAACTTTTTAAATGTCTCTGTTTACCCAGTGCTGCAAAGACATAAAAAAAAACTTACCATCTAATGGGGGAGACAGACATTTGAATTGGCTCTTAAAGAATAGCTAAGAATTTTTCAGTCAGAGAATATGGAGACCCACAGTCCACAGGGCTAAAAGATCGTGAAAGGGTACAAGGCTAAATTAGAATTGGGGAATACCAACCCAGGAAAATAGAGTGTCATTTTATTTCCTACCCAGATCTGGGGAACAGATGTTAGGGATAATGTCTTATTTTATTTCCTTACATGTGTCTGACACCCAGAGGGGGCTTAGTACATATTTATTGGATGACTGGATGTGTTAGGATTTTCCTGCATGGAGAATTATATTGGAGAATTGTGGTTTTTATGATGTTTATCCAAAATTACACAATGTAATGCATTGTAGCAGAATCTACTGAATTAGATGAAGGGCTTTAAAGTGAGGGGGGGCAGGTCACCAGCTTTGAGTTTTAGAAAGATGGCACCTGTATGAAGGATGGATTAAAGTGCATTAAGAGTAGTAGCAGTGAGACATTAAGGGGCTATGTTGCAACGGTGAGTGGTTATGAAGGTGTGAACCATGGCAGTGACAGTAAAGATGGAGAGGAGGGGGAAAATTTGAAAGCCACTCATAAGGTAACATCAGTGGGACGTGGAAATTGATTACATTTAGAGGCTGAGGGAGAGAGAGGAAAGACACTGAGTCTTTTGGCTTGGAAAATTAGGTAATGCCATTAAGCAATACAGGGAACATAGAAGAAAAAGCCAGTTTGGGTGGGAATAATGAGGTCAGGTTTGGATTTATTTAATATGAGGCACTATCTTGACATCCAGATAGAGATGATTGTCACAGATGGAAATTACAGATCTGAAGATCAGGTCTGGAAGTAGAGATTTGTGTGTCATAAGTCAATGTAGTAGTTGAAATCATAGGAAGGTGGGTTCACCTAGGGAGTATATGTAGAGGGAGAAGAGAAGTAAGGATGAAATCTCGAGACACACTGAACTAAAGAGGTTGGTGAAATAAGAGGAGACTTCAAGAGAGAGCAGGTCAAGAATAAGGTCAGAGACGTAGGAGGCAAACCAGGAAATAATGAAATAGAAGCTAAGGGAGGAAAGGATTTTGTAAGTGCCATCTGGGCAAAGGCGTGGAAAGCTAATTCATAAGAGGCAATTAAAATGGCTAATAAATGTGAAAAAAGCTCAGTCTTCAGTAATCAGAATAAATGCAAATTAGAAAAAATAAATACAAGGGTTGTTTTGTTTGTTTGTTTTGTAAGATAGTGCTCGGTGTAATTGCTCAAGTCCCAAACCTTAGAGTTTTCTTGATTCCTTTTTTTTTTCACACCTGACATGACTCTACCTTCAAGCCATATCCTTTGAATCATTTGCCTCTCCTCTCATTCACCATTAGTGTTTTAGTCTAAACCACCATCACCGCTAGCTAACCTGGACTACTGAAATAGCCTTCTAATTGATGCCCTTACATACATTTTTGCCTCCACGTAGTTTTCCACACAGCAGCTAGGGTGATCCTTTTAAAAAATAAATAAGATCTTCTGATTTTCCCACTCTCTGTCATCTGATGGCTGGCTTCTTATCACACATAAGATAAAATTTTTAAAATAAGTTAAAAAATCTTTACCATGTCCTACACAGTCCTACAGGATTTGTTCCCTATTTATCCAGTCTCATATCATTCCATTTTTCCCACCAAACCTTGCTCATAACATTCTAGCCAAACTGCCTTCCATTCTGTTCCGTAAACATGCCATGCATTTTTGTCTCTCAGGGCTTTTGCACTTGCTATTTCCTCTGCCTGAAATGAATTCTCACTTCATTCAAATCTTTGATCAAATTTTCCTTCATCATAGAGGCCTTCCCGGACCATCTTATGTAAAGAGTCCTATCGTGGTTTATTTTCTATGCCTTTATCCGCTTGTTTTTCCTCATATTACTCATCACTACCTGGTATCACACTGTATGTTTGTTTATTTAGATTTATGAAATCTACTAACATACTAGCTCCCTGAGGGCATGGACTTGATGTCTGTTTTGTTCACTACTGCATCCATATCACCTAGCAAGCACAGTGCCTGGTACACAGTAGGTGTTTAATAAGAATTGGTTGAATAAATGAATGAATAATAAGGACATGATGAAATGTTAGTTGGTATAGATTTGGCAGTTTGCAGCAGAAGCATTAAAAATGCTCATACTATTTGACCCAGTAATTCTACTTCTGGGAATTTGTCCTAAAGAAATAATGTGAAAGGCAGAAAAAGCATTATTTGCAAAGATTTTCACCAAGCATTATTTGTAATAGTGGAAAAAATGAAGGAACTTAAATGTTCAACAAGGGAATTGCTAAGTGATTTATAGTACGTTTAGACAATGTAATATTTTATGGCTGTTACAGATGATGTTTACAAATATTTTATGATAAAAGGAGAACGTTTATGTTATACTATCAAGGCAGGATACCAAATTATATATACCCAATAGGTAAGAAAAGAAAGACTGGAAAAAGATGCACAAAAGTGCCAAAAATAATTATCTCTGTTTGGAGGAGGTGGGTAATAGGTGATATTTTCCTTTCTGTATTTTTCAGGTTTTCTGTAATAAGTCCATATAACTTTCACTACAGAAAAAATACATTTACAAAACAAAGAGGAAACAAAAACACAAATATAAATATTGCCACCTTACAAGTGAGGTTTAGGTAATAAAAAACAAGGAGAATAAACCTATTCTCCTTGAGAGATGGTGCTGGAGGGAGAGGAATATACCAATTGTAATTGGGGCCAACTGTTCTGTGGCAGCTTTACTTTGAAGAGGTCCACAGCCAGGGAAAATAATTGAGATCCACTGATCCAATCTAGTCTTCACTCACTGGAGAACCAAGGAAGGTTGAGTTTATCATGTCAGGATTTAAACAGGATGTTCGAGGGAGATTAGGTAAGTTAAGTCTTCTTCATATTGCTGTGGAAGGCACTAGCAATTTGCTTCATGTAAAACAGAAGTGATTACTCACTATATTTCTTCATGTCATGTAGTAAAAACAATTAAGTGAAGTTAGACTATAGATTACTTGGCTATTCAGCCACAGTCACCTCTAATGGAAAAGAAGAAAAATAGCATTGACAAGTTTTGGCAGGTCTCATCATTAGAAATGCCCATATTGCCAGAAAAAAAAGAAGCTGCAGCCAATAATGTAAACCTAGATGTTCTCTAGGCCCTGAGGAAGAAAGTGACAATACAGAGTGTTGCAGCATTAATTGTCTGAGAGCACTGATCATTGTAATGGGGAAACTGTCTCTGTTATTAACACAATTATTTTCTACAAGGTCTTTGAGTAAACGTCCCATTAGAAAAATAGCATTAGGGGTGTCAAAGCATGTGTAGCAATATGTAAAGATACACTCATTAGTAAAATAAAGTGTGACCTGTATGCATCCCAAAGTCTTTTGAAAATATAGTGTTAATATAGGTGTTATAGTTATAATTAGTTTATAATTGAGTAATTATTGAAAAACAAGTTTAAAAAGTCCTATTTTCTAAATGAGTAGGAATTATACTTTTTAAATGCATCTGAGAATGATATCTATCTATGCACACATATATGCATGTTCATATATATGTATATATTTTTTGAACCAGAGTTTTAGACCTTTCTTCTGCTCACCTCCAGTTTATGCATTTTATCTCCATAGCCAGTTTCAGATGATAGTTTCATTTTAAGAAGCTGAGAACTGAAGGATGTAGTATATTATTCTCTAGGTGGGCCCAAACAAGAGGTAGTGGCACTAATGAAAGTTTGGGTTAGATGATCCCTTGATGAGCTTTTCCAATTTAGATTTAGGACTAGAGCTTGTTCTGTGAGATGCATTTCTAACATTTGTGGCTCCTGCTGTTTTTGCCTCTGGTATGCATTATTTGGTTGCGTTCAATGATGGTCCTGTCAAACATTCTAACTTGTTTTTACTCTAAGGGTAGCTAGCCCTCATGCAGTATTAAGACAGTCAACAGTTTCTTTTGTGGAAATGAATTCTTGAGTCGAACAAAAAGGTAAAAGGTGAGGGAAGTGGTACATGTTGGGAACTGGTAAGTTATGGAAAGTAACCTGGGGTATCTTACATAGATCGTGTGAACTGGCCTTCTCTAATCATAAAGGGGGAGATAGACTCCTAAAGGCTTCAGTCAGAAGGCAATTGAGAAGTGAGCAGAGAAGAGCTATATGATTTTAAAGCCCTCTTGCTTCCCAGTCCTCTGTGGATCTCACCCAGGCAAAATGCTGCATATAGGGCAGTCTGTTTTTTAAAGCAATTTTGCTAGCTGCCTTGCAGAATCAGCCTGATGAGTATGAAGCCAATTTCTACAGACTTGCTCTGGTGTATGTGGCAGAAGAGCCAGAAATACTTTTTGTAGTCTAGATCTAAGTACTTTCTGAAATGTCTTCCCTTAAAAGATTCTATCTTAGCATTATTATGGAACTACATGAACACTTGAGCAGAACCATGTCTTTTTTGAGCAACATTAACAGTGATGAAAAATGCACATCGGGCAATTAGATTGCAACTAATCAAGAGCACCACTTTAGTCTATTATGAATGATTTATATATAGTGTACTGGATATGGAGATCATTACTAATAATATTATACTCTATTATCATTGCAAGGTCACCTTGGTGATCTTTGTCAAAGGTGACAATGATGTTATTGACCTACATTTTTAAAAAATTGCATTTAGATACTGTCTTCTGTCTTGATTCACTGTGTAGAAATTTTAAGTTGTTTGCCCTTATTACTAAGATTTTTGCCTCAAATATTAAAGAAATAGGTTTGGGAATTACTTGATTGATAAGTTGGGGCCATCAGGTTAATTAAGTGCCAGTCATAAAATATTGGAATGTTAATGTTTTCCTTTTTCTTTTGCTTTATAATTCATCACACTGCCTTTTCTTTTCTTTTTTTAAATTAATTTATTTATTTTTGACTGCGTTGGGTCTTCGTCGCTGCGTGCAGGCTTCCTCTAGTTGTGGCAAACAGGGGCTACTCTTCACTGAGGTGCGCAGGCTTCTTGTTGCGGTGGGCTCTAGGCGTGTGGGCTTCAGTAATTGTGGCACATGGGCTTAGTTGCCCCGCGGCATATGGGATCTTCCCAGACTAGGGCTCGAACCCATGTCCCTTGCATTGGCAGGCGGATTCTTAACCACTGCACCACCGACGAAGTCCCCACACTGCCTTTTCTGAAATGGATTTTTGAAGAATTTAAAACATGTAGCTTTTTAATATATGGGTGATATAAGTTCATTTTAGAAAAATTAGAAAATAATGTGCTTTTTTGTTTATCAATATATTGTTAACATATTTCTATTTCAATAAAATATATATGTATACACACACACATACAGAGACAGAGACACAGAGAGGTGAAAAAGCAACCAAAACTGTAAAAAAATAATTGTAATTCTCCACTCCCCCAGCTCTTCCAGAGTATAGTTTAAAAGCAGCAAATTAAGCCATAGGTAGAGATGATATGGAATGACAATTAACATCCTGACAGTTCTCACATCATATTTAATGGCTTCTTAGTAAAACATCCTATGGTTGTTCCTTGATTTATTTAACCAAACTCCAATTATTGGGCATTTAGGTAATTTCCAGTATTTATGTAAAAAACATCAATGAAAAAATTCTTATACTTCTTTGTATACATCTCTGATAATTGCCTTATAAATATATAAACATGCAGTAAGTCGATTGAAGGGAGTGCATTTTTTTTTTTTTTTTTTTTTTTTTTTGTGCGGTACGAGGGCCTCTCACTGTTGTGGCGTCTCCCGTTGCGGAGCACAGGCTCCGGACGCGCAGGCTCAGCGGCCATGGCTCACGGGTCCAGCTGCTCCGCGGCATGTGGGATCTTCCCGCACCGGGGCACGAACCCGTGTCCCCTGCATCGGCAGGCAGACTCAACCACGGCTCCACCAGGGAAGCCCGGGAGCGCATATTTTTAAGGCTTTTGGGTACTTATTGACAAGTTCCCCTCCAAAAATACTGTACCAATTTATATTACTGCTGAAGGGTTTTTTAAAGTTCATATGTTAAACATCTATGTGACTTCATATTGGGCCCTATATAAATCAGAGGGAGAAGTATATCTGTCAGGTGGAATAAATTAATGGGGTTCATTATAGGGTACACTTCCTGCCCTATTGCCCAGTACCAAGTGTGGCACATGGAGACATATGCTCCATTTTATAACTTGAATAAAGGAAGTCATGTGGGACTTGGGAAACCAAAGTGAGGAGACATGGATTCTAGTCCTGGCTCTGCCACTAACCACATTATGTGACTTTATGCAAGACATTTAATCCCTCTGGGCCTCACTTTCCTGAGAATTAAATGAAATGTATATATGAAGGTTTTCTGTAAATTGTAAAGGACTATTTTAATATAAGAAATTACAATTATTATAAATTGTTTACATTGGTGAAAATTTCTTGAAATTGTGGGCATTTCATCTCAAAATGAGTGGTATATTGAGCAAAAATTGAATAGTATTAAGTTGGAAGAGTCTTTGTAGGTGAGAATTCCATAGCCCTCCAGGTCTACTCATTCGTAATGAAGAAATTCTTTATTAGCAGCATAGTTAATATAATTGTTTGGAGTTTCAAGCAGATCTTTTAAGAAACTGACCCCTTTATCCTTTGTGAATTGCAAAATGAAGCCTAATATTCACAACTCCCATGCCCACTCCCACCCCCACCCCACGTGTCTCTTCCTTTCCCTCATATAAGGACTGCTTTGGACCTGCTTGTACATATGTTTGAAGGATAATTTGGCCTAATTTGTTTACAGGAATTACAAGGGTGACCTTTATTCAGCTGTCTCCTTTTTGATTCCCATAACTTCTGGATCTATCAAGGTATGTGCATTCTACACTGAAATTTACTTTGGAAATTGAACACATTGATATATAATGTGAAAAGAACAGAATGTTCCACCTTTATAATCAGTTATATTTATTGCGTGCCACGTGAATGAAATACATTGTTTTAAACTTTAAAAAACCCATCCGGCCATTGTATAGATAAGCTTGTATCTGTACTCCATAATTGCTTGAGTCTTTGCAAAACCAAATATGCAGGCTGCCCTCTGTATTTGAATGATTCTGTGACCTTTTCCACACACAGCTACTAAAACCAGGAGACTCGTTAACTAATGGGAATATCTGCAGAGTACAAGGGAACAGCAGTGGCCAATGAGGATGTTTGCTAAACCATTTAGTAGTTAACATTGACTGCAAATAAACATGGAATTTCTCCATAACAATGGCAAAAGTACTTCCATGCAGATAATTTTACTGACAAAACAAATATTTGCCTCCTGAAAAGAATGTTTTAATTTTTTAGGAAAGTCTGAAGTAAAATATCTGTATTGTCGTGGTATTACATTAATTTATTTACCCTTCCATTTTTACTTCCTTTCATCTATCCATCTGTTCAACCATACTGGTTGCAAGTCATTGTGTCTTTTCCTTTGGTAAATATGCCAATGTAGATAGAATTCACCTGGAATATTGAGAAAGTGCTTCTATGTTCAGTCCTATGTTAGGTGAAATATGTGAGAAAATGTGGCAAGATGGGGGAGATTTTCAGATTAATCAAAATCTTCAGTTACTTAAAAGACTTCCCTCATTGGGCTTCATTCTTATTAGAAATATTCATCATTGTTAAGTTCTTAGTAAGTAGGGAATAGGAAGCATTGACTTTTTTTCTTTAATACCTGTATCTGGCAGTGCTACGTATCATTATTCAAATATGAATTCTCACCCCACTTGCAAAAAAAATCAAAAGAATGACCTGAATTTGTGTTAAGTTTTTGGAATCACTTGATACTTCCTTTAAAGAACATTAAACAATGAAATTACATAAAAAATGAAATCTTTAAAATCTTGGAATTTGCGTTGCCCTTCAAAAAATACAGTACAAATACATTAAGGGTGTTTTTGTTTTTGTTTTTTAATTGGGTTCCAGTTAATTGAGATTAGTCTGTTAGGGAAATTTTAAATGGATTTGCCAGTTTTAACTCTGCACTTAGTTCTATTTGCCATTCTTCTAGAGGTACTGCCTTTAAGGGGATACCATTGCCAAAAGTTCATTTCACTACAGGAAAAAAAAAAAGTAAGATCAGAAAATAAAATGACATTAAAAAAGAAACTTACTGGGAAGGAATAAGAGATTTTCGCATATTGTTTCATTTGTGAAAATAATTTTCTTAATTTGGGAATTGTGAGTCTGCCAGTTGTGTAATATTAACTGAAAGGTATTTTTTTCATACTAAAAAGGTTTAAATGTGTGAAAAATGATGGTCTTGCAAAGCTAATGTGAATGAAAAATCAGAATGGGGGAAAATGCCTAGCAGGCCAAAAGAACGCACACTTATGAAAATAATTGGCACTAAATATTTAAAAGGTTCAGAGAGCAGCTACTTTCCCTCCCTTAGAGAGACAACATGGTATAGCAGAAAAGCCCTTGCCTATCAATCAGAAAACATAGGATCTACTCCCAGTCTTATAAGAGCTATATGGTCCTCCTAGGTCACTTATCTGCTCTGAGCCTTGGTTTTCTCACATCTATAATAAAAACTTTCTTCCTGATAAAACAGTCCATGATTTTTAAAAAATTAAGGGCTCTTCTCAAGTATGCAAAATGGAGTCAAGATTGGCCATTAAGTTGGAATACACACACCAGTTGTTAAACTGGCCATTAAGTTGGAATACGCACACCAGTTGTTGACTGCTGCTTGTTTAAGTGGTTTAGTGCATTGGTAATAGGGCATTTATTTACTTTTTATCTTAAAGCAACTGTGTATGCTAACACCATTGCCCACCCCCCTACCCTCCACTGTGCACACCAGTAGTGGCATTATACTAAATAGATTCAAGTAGAAGTTTAGTTAGTAGTCTCATTTTCCTCCTTGATGAAAATGCTCAACTTTGGGGTGCTGCTGTGCCGCTCCTCTGTCAGTCTGTTGAAGTTCAGCAAAACTGTATGTTTTCTCCCTCTTGCAAGGTGGTCATTCAAGGTCAAGTATCTCTCTGAAACTTGGAACCAGCCAAGTGCATAACCCGATGACTTCAGACTCCAATGCTTTCAATCTGGCACCCTTCATAGCATTGAATTCATATTAAAGCACTTAAAATATATTCTCCTTCATCTACATATCACAGCAATAACACCCTGGGCACAGGACAGTGCCTGGGAGCAAATAACCACTTGGAGTTAATGATCTGAGGGGCAGCTGAAGGACCGTTGACTCTTCCTAGTCAGTCCTTCATCCCTATAAAATGCCTATTCCTGAGATGCCAAGCCTTCAATAATTTTTCTGTCTCACATCAGATTAAGTAGTAGCCATAAATAATAGCATTTAATACATAATAATGAGATGTGGTAATGCAATAAAATGTCAACAATTCTAATACTATATAAAGATGTCTATTCTGATCAAACCAAGAGAAGGAGTGATAAATGAAGTTCATGAATCATAATATTTTAGAAGTGACTTTCCCCTTATTGGTTGAAATGAAATATAAATGAGAATTCATATGGTTTAGGGGAACAGTTCCCTTTCTTTTGCTTCATATTCCACTGATGAATGATCCATTTTAGAAATAATTAAAAAATACCTCTGACGTCTATTTTAAATAGATTTTTAAAAATCTTGTATGTTCAGCTTCCTTCTCCCTTTTTAGCAGTAGATTCAGCTTTCGAGATATGTACAGCTCTGAAATAAGTAACAAATACAACTCTATGATTTTTTTCGCCAGAGGAAGCATTTTTCATTTATTTATTACTGTGATAACAATAAGTTTCTGCAATGTGCCAGGCATGGTGCTAGTTGCTGGGGAAACAAAAATCAGTGAGGGACATGGTCCCCAATCACAAGCTATTGATAGAGAGGTGAGGACTGACCTATATAGAAAGAAGTAAAATAATCAAGTGTTGTAGGTGTGAAATGCATATGAATTTATTTGCTCATGGCATTCATATTCTTTTTTCTAAATTAGAAAAACTTCACACATCAGAACCTAACCAGTAGGGCAGTGAGATGTATAGTCTCAATAACCCCCCACTCAAAAAATCTGTAGGAATCACTGGTCATGGTAGGCAGAATGGCCCCCAAACATGTCCATGCTCTAATCCCTGGAACCTGTGAATATGTTGCATCACATGGCAAAGGGGAATTAAGATTGCAGATGGATTTAAGGTTGCTATTCAGCTGACCTTAAAATAAGGAGATTATCCTGGTTAACTCGGCCTGATATCGCTGGCTTTGAAGACAGTGGCCATGAACCAAGGAATGGGGGGTAGCCTCTAGAATCTGGAGATAGTAAGGAAAAGGATTATCTCCTAGAGACTCTAGAAAGGAATGTAGCCCTGCTGACACCTTGATTTTAGCCCATCAAGACCCATTTATGACTTCTGACTTAGAGAACTGTAAGATAAATCTGTGTTGTTTTATGCCACCAAGTCTGTGGTAGTTTATTACAATGGTAATAGAGAACAAGTATATTGAGGTTTGCCCAATACAGAAAATCTGGGGAGAAGTCTCTAGTTGTTAGCAATTGCTGTGGCTGAAAGGTATGGTTTTTGCTGATCTTGGTACACAGAGATATTTGTCTAGTGATTATTTTTCCTGGATATCCATATCAGGCCCCTCTATTAGAAGTACGACCACTATGAGATCCCTGAAATACCTGGCAGTTCTCCTTTGCTCCCACCCCGAGTCTCAAGGAGAATTGTAGCCCTCTTTCCCTCTTCTTCTGTAGACCACTTATGCCCTTTCCTCCCCTCCCCTTGCCCTTCCTCCCTCTGCCTTGAGGTCTAGGATGCAAGGTTTGTGGACAGGTGAAAAGTGGAAAATTATCTTTCTTTCATGCGGTACCTACAGCAGTGAGAAAGATGCAGGCACTACTATCTAATAAATTATCCTGGCAGGGGCTTTACGACAAGCATAAAGTTGGGAATTGAATATAGTATGAAACAGGAGTCTCAAGCTAGTGGCCTACTGCTCAGGATCATTCCTCAGATATATTTTGTTTGCATCCCAGGACTCTTCTTTTCCTCACTCCTTCCTCTCCTCTCCCCTTCCTTTTTAAAATGCTTATAGCTTGAGTGTGCCCTGTTCAATTCCATAGTGTCTGCCACCCCCCTACTGTCTTATTCCTTGCTTACCTGACTTGTGTGTTATGATCCTGGTCCCTGTGCTGTAGAGGTTAAGTGCAAATGCTTTGGAGTTTAAATAGGTGAGATGATTCAATTCTGCCACATATTGGCTGTACAACTTGGGCAAGTAGAATAAGCAGAGTCTTTCTAACTTTAGTCTTCTCACCTCTAAAATGGGATAATAATACCTCACACCTCATAGACTTGTGAAGTTTAAAATAGCCTGCACGTGACACATAAAGCACTTTGCACATACAACATAGTACATCCTCAATAAATATTAATTGTCACTCCCACTACTATTATCACCACTGTGAGGGCACAGAGGGGGGTTAATCAAGTCCATCTAGTAAAAGGATGAGAAGCAGGCATCTGAAAAGTTTTCATGGAGAAGGTAATGCTAGCACTGGAGCTGTTCTGTAAGTATGCACTGGTGGGGGGTAGGGACTAGCAATTTGGTATTATCTGATGAACAAATGGTGGAGATAGGCAGATGTTCTATGCAAAAGAAGCAGTGGCACCAAAACACCAAATAGCCTGGTCTCTTAGAGGAACTGCAATCATCCTGTTCAGCTAAAGGGTGATGTAGAAGGTAGACATGAGAGAAGATGAGGCTGGAGAGGTAAGCTGGGGACAGATGAAGAGGGACTTCTCTGACCTAAGAACATCTCCTTTTTCCAGGAGGCCAGTGTTTTTTGTTTGTTTGTTTGTTTTTTACATCTTTATTGGAGTATAATTGCTTTACAATGGTGTGTTAGTTTCTGCTTCATAACAAAGTGAATCAGTTATTCATATCTCTTCCCTCTTGCGTCTCCCTCCCTCCCACCCTCCCTATCCCACCCCTCCAGGCAGTCACAAAGCACCGAGCTGATCTCCTTGTGCTATGCGGCTGCTTCCCACTAGCTGTCTACCTTACGTTTGGTAGTGTATTTAAGTCCATGCCTTTCTCTCGCTTTGTCACAGCTTACCCTTCCCCCTCCCCATGTCCTCAAGTCCATTCTCTAGTAGGTCTGTGTCTTTATTCCTGTCTTACCCCTAGGTTCTTCAGGACATTTTTTTTTCTTAAATTCCATATATATGTGTTAGCATACGGTATTTGTCTTTCTCTTTCTGACTTACTTCACTCTGTATGACAGACTCTAGGTCTCTCCACCTCATTACAAATAGCTCAATTTCGTTTCTTTTTATGGCTGAGTAATATTCCATTGTATATATGTGCCACATCTTCTTTATCCATTCATCCGATGATGGACACTTAGGTTGTTTCCATCTCCGGGCTATTGTAAATAGAGCTGCAGTGAACATTTTGGTACATGACTCTTTTTGAATTATGGTTTTCTCAGGGTATATGCCCAGTAGCGGGATTGCTGGGTCATATGGTAGTTCTATTTGTAGTTTTTTAAGGAACCTCCATACTGTTCTCCATCGTGGCTGTACCAATTCACATTCCCACCAGCAGTGCAAGAGGGTTCCCTTTTCTCCACACCCTCTCCAGCATTTATTGTTTCTAGATTTTTTGATGATGGTCCAGGGGGCCAGTGTTTTTTAACGCTACTATAAACTTTGAAGTTTGGTGTACTGCCCACTGAGCTTTCGTCTTGTCTGTCAGGCAACCCTTGAAACAGGTTTACCTAGGAACACAGCTTAAAAGCCACTTCTATAGTCATAGAGGAACTAGGAAAGGACTTTAATAATCATATTTGTGATATAGAGGGTTCACCCTGGTGATAGTATGGAGAATGGATTGGAGGGGGCAGAACTTCTGATGGCCAGGAAACCAGTTAGGAAACTATTATTATAGGCCAGATGACAGATGACGAGGGCCAGGTGGCCATTAGCAGTGGGAACAGTGATAAAGGGATAGGTTTGAACAGTGGTTCTCAAACTTGAGGGTTTGTTGGAGGGCTTGTTAAGTTGCAAATCTCTAGACCCTGCCTACTCTTGAGTTTCTGTTTCAGTTAGTCTGGGGTGGGGCCCAAGAATTTGCATTTCTAACAAGTTCTCAGGGGATGCTGATGCCACTGGTTCAGGGACTACAATTTGGGAATCTTGACATTTGAGATATGCTAACTGTAGCACTGACAGGCATGGGTCACTCAGTAGATATGGGGAGTAGGGGAAAGCCTTCTGGCTTGGGAGACTGAGTGGATGGTGATACCATTCAGTGTTACTGAGATCAAGTTTAGGCTGAGTTGAAAAATTCTTTTTCATGACCCTAGCAAGGGAAGCTCAGCTAAAAATCTTTAAATAGGATTTGTAGTCCGATGCTGGACCCTCTTTTAGATATCTTGACCCTGTACTTTTGTACCAGTTTTTCCCAACCCTACCGCACCCCACCCCAATCCCATTTACCTGCCTTGGTGATAGAAGTGAAAGTAGAGGTCTAGGGGAGGTAGGTTAAGGAGTTCCATTTTATACCTGTTTGTTTAAGGAGCCTATGGGGCATCTAAATGAGGGAACCTCAAAAAAATAATTAAAGCTTTAGGGTTTTTTAGGTTTTTTGAATTTAAAATAAGTTAATCTCATTTCAGTTTGGTCATCATCTTTTCTTTATGTAAAAGCAGAATAGTCAAGGTATAGGTCCTGTAGTTAGATTGAGCTTTCATCTAGTGACTTCCTGTATATTTGCAGTCAATCCTATAAGGATTTCTCAGTGCTAAATTTGCTCGTAGCTGACACTCATCCTTTTTATAGTATAGATCGGTGAATCCAAACATGTTCATTTTTAAATTCCCCTTGAACCCTCCTGTGACCTAGCTTTCTCTATATTGCCGCTTCACCTAAAAGAAAAATCAAAGTATGGCAGAATATCCATGCTGTTAAGTAGGGGAGAGTAAGAGAGTATCATTTAGGTTGCCCTTTTTTCTACTTTTCTTTTCTTTTTTTGTGTGTGGCCTATTTCAGTAATGTTCAGATTTTTCACCAAAGCTACAAGCTATCTCTGTAAGGTTGAGAGTAGGCAAAGAAAAGATCTTACAATAGGATGAAGTACCTACGTGCAATGGTTAGATGAGGAATAAAACAGCCTATTAGACTTTGGAGAAGCAGAAGAAGTGGATACTAAGCAAGAAGAATTAAACTGATAGACTTGATTTTGTTGCAAGGGGGCAGTTGTACAGGTAAGTCGATCTTTTCTGGCATAGAGTATATCCTTACAGAGATAGATAGATAGATAGATAGATAGATAGATAGATAGATAGATAGATAGATAGATAGATAGGTAGCGACAGGTAGATAGAGATATATAGATATATATAGATTCCCAATTCACTTGTCAGCTTATAGTTCCATGAAACTGTAGAATTATCTTAATTTGGGAGCAGAAATACTTAACTTGTAGATTCAATTCATTTTCTTGTAGCATTTAGCTCTAATCTTTTAAGGAAAATGGAGGTATTGCTTAGTTGGTACTTATTCCTCTACTCCAGGAAACACACACACACACCACACACACACACACACACACACACACACACACAAAATCACAAAACTGAAAACAAAGCCTTGGGCTTTTCCTAAGTGTTTCTAGATAAGCCAGAATCTGAAATGCATCCATTATTTCCCAACAGAAAGTCCAACATTGGATGTTTAGGATATAGAATCAGAGTTAATAGAAATGGCTCTTAGGGTTTCTGGAAAATCTCTCTGAGTAGATGATCTTCCTTAGGTGTGTTATTTCAGCCCCATAATATTGCTAACCTGACAGCTGAATGTGGCAAAGTGTCTTTTGGGTGAGGCAAAGTCCAGCCCTCCATCTCACCATTATAAATTTGAAATCACTATTTCTTCAGCCTAACGTACTTCCAAGGTATATTGAGAATCATTATATATTATTTTTTAAAAAGGTAAAAAAAATGAAAAATCAATGACAAAAATTCTGAAATAAGTATAAAGGGGCAATGTAATCCCTTGCCGTGTGGTGCACTACCCGAAGTAGTCAGGGTCTTTTCTATAGGATAGGCATTGAATTGGTGACCTTCAAATATTGTCCTACTCTCGCTAGATGTCTGACATATGTCAGATGAAACTATTCAACTTATATGATTTTAAGTGGCTGTTTTCCAAGAACACATCAGCTACCTATTTTGTCCCAGACTCATCTGTACGACTGCATGTGAACTTTAATTTTGAAAGGTACACTTTAAGTGATATGGTTGACTATCACTGTGTGTAATAGATGACTGATTTGTTCTCTTCCTATTTGCAAAGTTCTCACCTGGTTAAGTGGGTTAGATATAATTCATAGTGTATGATGTAAACCTCCAATGATAAATTAATGTAAAAAATACAAGTTTTCAATGCCCTTCTTAATTTTATTTAATTTTACACACTGCTTTGTTCAAAAGCACTCTGATTCATGCTTGACTCTTTTGTATCCTGTGTATGAACACAAAATGAAAGATGCACTTCTTTGCATGCCGTGATCTAAGCTTGCATCTACATACTGTATGATGTGAATGCTACCTATGAGTACTAATTTACATCAAGCTTATAGTTTTAATCATAAGAGAGCACATGAAGTTACTACTCATTTTATTGTTGACAGTAGTTTGAGGAGGTGGAGGAAGGAGCTGAAAGAAGACTGTTTGGTAGTTCTAAGAAAGGCTGATTTTCAGTTAAGTACATCTTTGTAAGTAATTCTGTCATTTGGTAAACACACAATGATTATTCCTTCAGACAGATGAAATATTCATTAGAAAGAGTAGTGAGGAACACAGTACTATTAAAGAATAGCAAGGGAGTGGGAGGCCTGTCAAGAATATTCTGACCCTAGGAAAAAGAAATCAGAATTGCCATAGAGAGGGACCACAGAATGCAAACTTTCAAAAAGGTTATTTCCATAAAGTCTGAGGAAATCCTGGCCCCCATTAAGATTTTTGTCCCTGAGAGCCTGAACTGTAAGTATGGTATCTGCTTTGTCTGCAGAATAAAAAAGATCTTCACTTAATCATTATCCTGGGAGCTGAACATCCTGCTACATTTGAATAAAAATGCCTACTTCATTACTGATGGGAACACAGAGTTCCGTGTACCAAATGATCTACAGTAGAGCTTACTGACAGGGGTACCTTATAAATGAACGGGCTGTTTAAAGAATACTAGCTATTAATGTGTTTAGTATTAGATGAAGCCTACAAATTCTAAGAAATCTACCAAATGAGTGCTGTCTAGTAAAAAAGTAGTTCTATCATACCTTTAGGTAAAATGGAAAATGATGGTGTAGAAAATAGATTTCTGATGCGTCAACAATGCCATCAGTTTTTTTCTCTAGTGAAATCTCTTAAAATGATGGAAAACATAGAGCTATGAAATAACTGAGCTGCAGAGGACCTTGAGAAATCATTTGCTCTAGGCTTCTGCTTTCAAGCATGTGAATGTCTATACAAAGGGTAAGGGAGTCATGTTGTCAGCGTTACGAGTATAGAATTCTTTATTTAACAAATATATATATATATATATATATATATATATATATATATACATATATATATATAGCATTTGTGTATCAGGCACTGTTCTGAGCACTTAACAAACATTAACTGGACACATTTGTCATGGCATTGCTTTTCCCTCCTTCTAGTCTTTCTTTTTTCCCGTAGTTTTTCTTAGTACATCTTTTTCTGCTTCCCTTTTCCACTGCTTGTTTCTTTGTTTTGCCACAGGCCTTCCTTAGCACTCTTCCAGGGTAATGAGGTTACTGAACTCTAGCGTAAGCCTCCTTTCTTCTCATTGCTTTTAAGAATGTCACGTAATTGAAGTCAAATTTCTTATAGAAATCAAAATAGATTATTTTATCATTTTGCCTTCATCTCTGTGACTTATCATTTTATCTTGGAAAGGGATAAAATTGGCCTAGAATAATTTGATATCCACGTAGCATTCATAGTTACTTCCATTGTCTTAAGATCCTTTCTTTAATGATAATACTTTTGGATAAGACTAGAATTGGAAAGGGGGCTGCATATAGACTATTCCTTAAATAATGATTTCCCATCTTAAATTTCCAGTTTGCCAAATCACATGAGAATCTTTTTTTCTCATTCTTGACATTTGGCAAAAGAGGGTGAATATACTTTCTTCATTTTATATTTTCTCTTCTCATTCTTGAGTTTGTGTTTTTTTTATTTTATAAACTTAGTAGGTCTTTATAAATAACTTTTCATCTTGTTCTCTCAGTTTTCTGCCTAGAAGATAGATAATCCTATGTGACTGACATACTTGTATTTTAAATAATAGTAGAAAATTCAGTTTTTGACCTAGTATTTAAAAAATCATGTAGAATTTTCTATGTGTTGCTTATTGACGGGTGTGATATAACAAATTATGAACAATTGCTTTATGCCAAGAACTATTCCATTCATTTTACACCTGTTATCTCATTTAATCCCCACAATAACTTTATGAAGCTGGTACTACTATCATCTCCAGTTATAAAGTTTAGAAGACAGAGGCCAAGAGAGGTTAAGTAATTTGGCTCAGGTTACAGAGAAACTAAGTGGTATGGCCAGTATACAAATATGGTTTCAGCTACTCTTATATCTCTATTTGTTACTAAATCAGTTAAGAAAAGAACTCTGGTTTTTAAAAATCTGACTTGTTTTTCTTGTTTTCTGACTTGTTTTCGAATTCCAAATTTTGGAATTCCTAAGTTAAGGCATCTGATTATTGGACTCGACCTTTGGATGTGGCAGATGAATTTCAGACACCTGCCCAGAGAGTGCTTTTATTGTAGAATACCTCAACTAAAGGATCCTAATGTGATGCCTCCAAAGTATAATTCTAGTAGGTATATTCTGAAATATAGTCTTAAAAGTGTTTGCGGTAGTCTGAATAAAAAGAAAGGAAGAAAGAGAAAGAAAGAAAGGAAGGAAGAGAGGAAGGAAGGAAAGAAGAAGGAAGGAAGGAAAAGTGAATCAGAGTAACTTGGTTTTCTGGTGTCCCCTAATCTTTTGCCTACTCATATCACCATTCTGAGAAGAACTTGTTTGTCTTCCCTTTGCCTGATATCAGTGTTGTTCATTTCCCGTGAAGCTTTCTTGAGTAAAGAAAATGGAGATTTCTTCCTGGATTATTTTGTTTCTTATACTCAAACTATGGATATACTCAAGATCCATTATTTTTCTTCCTCTACCTTTTCTTCCTTGGAGGTTTCATCTACCTTTATGAGTCCAACTACCATTTCTTATATAAATTATTTTTTAAAACTCTGTTTCCTGCACTATGGTCCCATAATCTCCAACTTCCTGCCACATATGTATGCTTGGATATTCTGCTGATGTGGGAAACGCATTGCGTTTCTAAAGGTGAGCACATCATGTTTCCGAGGTTGGAAACATAGAGGTTGGATCCCCTATTCACCTTCTCGCTTTCTGTCAGAAATTCCATTATTCTTCTAGGTACCCAGGCTTAAAACCTTGAGGCTTTCTTTGCCCCCTCCTTGTACTTTGCTTTCTGTATATAATCAGTCACTGTGTCCCATTGGTGGTTCGTAATGTCTTTCACTTCCCTCCTTTCTTTTTTATATCACTGCCATGAGATTTACCTCTAGTTTAGACAGTTTAGCATCTTGCTCATTAGTGCCCTACCAAAGCTTAGTGTGTTGCCTTGCCCGTAGCAGGAACTCAGTGTATTTTTGTTTTGTGATTGACTGAGGCACAAGTTCCCTCCTACCTCTAGCAACAATGAGCAAGTCACTTTTGGAACCAGATTTTTGGAAGTCCATCTTTTCCTGCACGTGTGCAATATTCCTTTTGTAGCCAAGTGTATATATTTTATCAGGGTCAGTATTATATATCTATCTTTTGTGAGCTGCTAGGGGGAAAGGGATTTAAATAGATCCTGAATTAATGAGTTCCAATGGTTTAGAAGGACAATCAGTACAAGACAAATTTTTAGAGCAGTTTAAAGTTCACAGCAAAATTGAGAGGAAGGTACAGAGATTTCCCATATGCCCCCTGCCCCCACCCCACCAGATGCACAGCCTCCCCCAGCATCAACATCCCCATAGTGTGGACATTTGTTACAAATAATGAACCTATGCTGACATGTCATAATCACTTAAAGCCCACAGTTTACATCAGCATCATTCTGGGTATTGTATGTTCTGTGGGTTTGGACAAATGTAAAGTGACATGAATCCACCATAATAGTATCACACAGAATAGTTCCACTGCCCTAAAAATCCTCTGTGCACCCACCGCCCATATTCATCCCTCCCCTCCCTTCCCCAGGCCCTGGCACCACTGATCTTTTTACTTACTTTCTCCATAGTTTTGCCTTTTCCAGAATGTCCTATAGTTGAAATACTCTTCAGATTGGCTTCTTTGACTTAGTAATATGTACTTAAGGTTTCTCCATAGTTTTTTCATGGCTTGATAGCTCATTTCTTTTTGGCCTTGAATAATATTCCATTGTCTGAATGTACCATAGATTATTTATCCATCATTGAAGGACTGAAGGACATCTTTTGGTTGCTTCCGTTTGGCAATTATGAATAAAGCTGCTACACTCATCTCTGTGCAGGTTTTTGTGTGAACATAAGTTTCCATTTCCTTTGGATAAATACCAAGGAGTGTGATTGCTGGATCGTCTGGTAAAACTATGTTTAGTTTTTTAGGAAAGCACCAAAATGTCTTCCTAAGTGGCTGCACCATTTTTGCGTTCCTGCCAGCAATGCATGAGAGTTCCTGTTGACAATCAGTACATTTTATCTAGTGAGGGTGAGATAATAATCTCCATGACGGTGGAAACTATCTAGACTTTATTCACTGCCAGATCCCCAGCACCTAGCTATGTACCTAGCATCTAGTAGGTATTTACAAATATATGTTGGATGAATTAATGAATAAATGCCAATGATAATGATAACTATGCTGTCCCCAAATGGGAGAACAAAAGTCTCCTGATGACTTGCCTCATTTGCTCTAATATATTAGACTGAGGGGATTGTACCGAACATACTGAGATTTTTCCACACAGTCATATATTTAAGGCAATAATTGAATCTTTAAGTAAAATTTATGTCCATTCTAAATTATGCTTCTTGTGGGATATCATGGCATGATTCTGCTTGGGCACTACAAATTATATTGATGGGGTGAAATGTGTTTTCATGTCCGTTTGTGAAATGTGGAATGTTATTGAATTACTTCAAGTGTCATGTTTGAGATGAGTTTAGGCTTGTTTCTTTGAGTTTGACACATTTCAGTCTGTCATCCTGTCCTTAGAGATGCTGGAAATTAAATGGGGATACTTAAATAATTTAATTTATAAGCTTGCTTACAGCTATGTGGTTTATCAAGCCAGATGTTGGTAGCCTCAGTTTCTTGCAGCTCAGATGCTGCCAGAACGTAAATTAAAATTGTTTCTGTGTGTCAGGGATTAGCATGTAAAAACAGAAGACACCTTCTATCAGAGGGCCAATAGTCTCTGCTGGGCAGTGCCATTTTTGTTAACCATTGGCTAATTTTGAAAAAAGAAAAAAGTATAATTCACTTATAATACAAGCTCAATTATATTTCTGGGGAACTCTTGTTTCCTATGTATGTGCTGACGTAACTCATCTCTATAACACAAAGTCTATAATAGAAATGTTATTCTGGTTTTATGCCTCTCCCTCCCCAGAAGTCATTTTCTGTTGTTGTTTAAATGCAATAGATTTACTCAAGTTGTTATGGTTATATTGTCAACATTTCCAGGTTCTCTTTTAGAAATTGATCTAGACAATGTTTTAACAGGGCGTTTTTCCTAGCAAAAAAGTATGCATCTGAGACCTACTAGAGAATGGACTTGAGGATACGAGGAGGCGGGAGGGTAAGCTGCGACAAAGTGAGAGAGTGGCATGGACATATATACACTACCAAATGTAAAATAGATAGCTAGTGGGAAGCAGCCGCATAGCACAGGGAGATCAGCTCTGCTTTGTGACCACCTAGAGGGGTGGGATAGGGAGGGTGGGAGGGAGGGAGATGCAAGAGGGAAGAGATATGGGAACATATGTATATGTATAGCTGATTCACTTTGTTATAAAGCAGAAACTAACACACCATGGCAAAGCAATTATACTCCAATAAAGATGTTAAAAAAAAAAAGTTTGCATCTGAGCACATCTTCCCCCACATAAATAGAAAACGAATAGCCTCTATGTAATTTAAGTGAGTTTGTAGGAGACTACTTGAGGTGATAGGAGCAATGAAGATTCTCTCCCAGCATTGCACACATCCACTGTGGGACCTTGGGTAGGTCAGTTTCTCTATCTGGGTTTATTTCTTATATAAAATACGGAGTTTAGGAAGAATCATCTCTTAATTTCCTTGCGTGGTCTAGAATTCTTTGAGATGTTTTTAAGTCTTAGGCAGCCTTTATTTCAACTCTCTTTGCATTGTTAAATTCTTTCCATCCTTTCAGGCCCATGAAATATTCTAAGTTGCATGACTCTATCTTGACTTTCCCATTTTTTGAATTCGTACAGCTTTTATATAGTCAGAATGCAGAATTTTGCATGTTTGTATAGTCATATTTTCTCTAATTCTTTTTTGTGCATTAAAATGATCTCCCCCACTATATTGCAGGAGTTTTTAATATAAGAATATGTCTTATATTTCTCCTATTTCCTTCATTAAACCTGTTACATTATGAAGTACGTAAAATTATTAATTGATTTGGATGAGATGTGAATCACTTATCACCTGTATTGAAAGAATTTGGAGTATAAACAAAGATAGCCTCTTTTCATGGGCAGTTGATTCTTTGGTAGGTAAAAAAGGGTATAGAGGCCTCCTCTGAAATTACTGCTCTAGAGCCTTTAAATTGAAGTAATATTCCAACCAAAAAGAATGTTTCTGGTTCTTTAGATCTGGGGGATTCCATTTGTGAGAAACAAGTACCTGTTTGGCAAGAAAGAGCTATTTTGGTTACTTTTCTTCTCTGGACCTCTAATATCAATTTTCTAATCCAGTCCGGCCAGCATAAATTGAGCACACACTATGGTCATGTTCTGTTGTAGACACTGTGATGGGTTTGGAGGAAGACTGCTGTGTGTAAAGACTGATGGGACATCATTTTTAGCCTCAAGGCGTTCACAGTGTGGAAGTTGAGGTACAACTAACGTAAAAACAAACAAACAAAACCCCCTACAATATAATGTAAAATGAACAGTAATAGAGGTATATATGAAGTGATTTAGAATCACAGAGAAGGAAGTCTCTGACTGTATCTCATGTTTTATATCTGGGAATATACTATAGAAAGGTGACATTTATTTGGACTTTAGAAAATGACTAGGAACTTGGCTGTTAGAAAAGATAGAAAAATGAATCTAACTTGGGTATGTTATAATAAGTAAAAGCATAAAGGCATGCAATCTATGGTATGTCTGAGGGACCATCTGGTATGGCTAAATTATAGGATGTTTAGGGAAATCATTTCAGAAGAATGGACTGGAGTAGCAGGCCTGCTTCCTAGCTTATCACTGATCTTCCAAGTACTTTTAATTCCCTAGAGGATATATATCATTGAGCATTTTCTAAAAGTGATGAAGGCCATGCAGTGGGGGAGATAGTATACAAGAGGAATTTGTGGAAATATATTCCTTTCTGCCATAAAATTTTCAGTCAACTTCTTCAACTGTTCTATATATGCCACGCAGTAATTTTTTGTCCTTTTCCATTGCATTAGGAATGATGAGATTGTCTTAATTCATTTTAATGACTAATTAAAATGGAAAAAAACAAGTATGCACCTGAAACTGAAATCGTACAACTCATAGCAGCAGGCAGCCACCCAGACAGCTGACACTACATCCCATTCAGGCTTGAATACAGAAAAATTCTTCAGGCAGTTTGGAATGCGGATCTCCCTTTCTTGTGTACTTTTTCAAGTCTCAGTGGTAGATGTCTCCTATTCCCTCAGGCAACCAGGGAATTTAAGTTTACCCTCTTCCTTTGTGTCTACTCCCTGGAAAACATAAAGCCTACTTTCAGAAAAGAAGCTGATAAACTTTGTCATTTGGAACCCTAAAGCGACTTAAGGCTCTGAGAGATGGTCTCCCAGTGCCATTTAACAAGGGGATAAAGGCCTTGCTTAGCTTAAATAACAGACTTTAGAATTCCCTGGTAGTTGCTACGTCAACATTAACAAGAAGTCACTGATAACACTTTATGTCCTTTCCTCTTGTCCCATAATATTTAGCTGCTTGAGTTTTGATATTTCTTGCAACTGAAATGAGAATATATAGCTAGATTTCTATAATAAAAACTGTATGAAGGATTTGATTCTCCATACTATTTCCCACACTTATTGTTTCCCTTTATAGTAATGAATAAACAATATTTTAGCTGGAGAGAAAAAGAGAGTGAGAACAAAAGAAAAAAAACCAGACTGAATGAAGAAATGGTTTTCCGGGCCTTGGGTTCTTTCCTATAAGACCTTTACTTTGGCTTCTCCTACATGTTGCTGAGTTTAAGAAACTGATCTTTGATTGGCAAGGAGAGTGTTAAGGTTTTGAATAGAAACTTAGCTATTAAGAGAACTGCATTTTTTGTAAGGAAATTAGCATGGGCTCGGGGTGTTTAGTTTTAAGATAAAACTAAATCTCTTAAAAACTCTCCAAGGGTCAGATAGGAAATAGATACCTCCGTTACTTTAAAAGCAAAGCTGTAGCCTGACTGAGAAGCAAATTAAGAAAGAGGAAAATAATTCTGATTTATACCAGCCATGTGTGGCCACCATAGACAGTTTGTTAGTCAGTTCATTGTAATTGGATTGCTGAATTATTTTTTTTCATCTTACATTATTGCCATCTTTAAAAGGAATGTGGTCATTTTTCAGCTTCATGCATTGATAAGTAGGTACACAGCTCCCACTGTTTTTCATGTGTGTCTAATTTTTGCCACTCTGCTGAAAAGTATGTGACAAAACAGAAGTCAGTATATCGCGTTTCACTTCCTCAGTAGAAAACAGTTTCAGCAGGAAGTACAGTATAATACCTAGTGCTCACAAGTAGAAACGATTTATTTCAGCCTGCAAGCATGCCTGTGCTGTGTACTTGGCTGGGCACTTGGCACTGAGAGAGAGGGAAAGCAAAAGATGTGCTTTCTTCCCTCAAAGTGTTTATCCTCTAGGATGAGAAGTATGATCTGTACACACACAGCGTGTACTGGTTTTCTATGGCCCTGTAACAAATGATCACAACCTGAGTGGGTGAAAACGACACCAATTTATTAGCTCACAATTTCTGTAAGTCAGACGTCTGGGCATGACTTCCACGATTTCTCTGCTCAGAGTCTCACAAGGGTGCACTCAGGTTGTTGGATGGGCTTGTTCTCATCCGGAGGCTAGACTGGGGAAAAAATCCACTTCCAACTCCCTTATGTTGTTGTTGGAGTTAATTTCTTTCCAACTATAAAATTCATGGCAGGTTGGTTCTTCAAAGTCATCCACAGAGAGAGAGAGAGAGAGGGAGACTCTGCTACTTCAAATCTCTAATTTCAGAGATGGCCTTAACAGTGTTTTAAAGGGCTCTCCTGTCCACATTAGGTCTGCCCAGGATAATCTCTCTTTTGATTAAACTAAAGTCAACTCATTAGGGGGTCCTAATTATACCTGAAAAATCCTTTTGCCTTTTCCATATTCTATTGATTAGAAGCAAGTGACAGATTCTGTCCACACACAAGGGGCAGGGATTACATAAGGGCATGACTTATTGGGTGTTATCCTAGGATGTGTTTGCCACATACAGCAGACACTAAATACAAGCAAAGGCTATACAAGTACCTTGGTCCAGACAACAAATCTAAGTGTAAAGTGTGCACAGGGACTGAGGGAACACAGAAAAAATGGGTAAACCCTGCATGGGGGTAGCTCATTTATTCAGCAAATGTTTACTGTATGCTTACCATACACCAGGCTGTCTGTTAAGCTCTAAGGCTGAAGTAAATGCTGAATGGCAAGTACCTTAGGTTACTCTTGAAGACAAACAATGTTCAGTTCTAGAACACTCCAGAACCCTACTAGATGTATTTGTCTGAAAAAGAAATACTAAATAAATAGATGATAATAATATGTTTACTTATAGCCATGAGTTCTTTATATCTTGCTGTGGAGGTACAATACAGACAGACACAGACACAGACACACACATAAGCATGTCAACAAAGCAACATAAGTGAGTTTGACTGTATATAACAATCTGCAAATATATCCCCAGACACAAAATTGTGATTGCTTTATTCTGGCCTCTTTATTTAGTTTGTGAGGAAGGTGGGAAATTGTAATGATCCAGGGCAGGGTTTGAAGTTCTCACTATTGAGTCTATTCAGGTAATGTATGTGGTGAGCAAAGAAGCTTCTCAGATCAGTCAGGGCATTTAACATATCACTTACAATTTGTTTGACTCTCTTGGATCTGAATCCTATCACATATACAGAGCAAAGTTCCACTCCCACTTTACAGAGGAATTCTTTGTCCAGAATTACATAAGCGATATAGCAGAAAACAAGGGCAAAAACCTAGGTCTCTCTTATTCCATATCCAGAGTTTTCTGTAGGATACTTACAATTTAACAGGAAGGTGGAGAGAAAAAAATAGTATAGAAAACAAAAGTATCCAGCTTCTCTAGTTCTATTTTGTAATACAAGATTTCCCATTTTATTCTGTGTTTGGTGGGCCCTTTTTTAACCTTGTTCATTTTGAAGCCCCAAACCATGGAGGTTGGAGTTCTTTATGGAGTCGGAGTATTTATACTCAAGAGTTTATGAAAGTAAAAGTCATTGTCCCTAAAAAGTGTCCTCAGACACACCTAGAGAGACCACTTCTTACGATTAGGTTCTCCATGCTCCATAAGTTTCTTGATATTTCTACTGAAACTACAAACAAGTGTACCGTTTTCACAGTGATTGTAATGATGTGAATATCTGCCCCATTGGGAATGAGACTGAAATCACCAAATCATTTCATATAGGCTATATTGCACAACTGACAGTGATGATAATAAATTTCAGGACACTGCTGTCTGCTTTTTCAAATCCACTTTGGGATGTTTGCAGTTCATCCAATTTTGCCCCAGATTTTATGTGCTAAATATTACTCAGACTACCTTAGGCCAAATGTTTAGTCAGTTTTTAATTTTGTATCCTTACTGTCTGCATGTAGACTTTACATGGTATACTGGAGATAGTCACCTAGAGCTGCCTTGTCCTGTCAGTGGGAGAGTGTGCTGGGCACTAAATCCTGAGAGGAATGGGCATTTGCTTCATATAGGTATCTCGAAAGGTAATTGCAAAAGCCCTCTCAGGATTCTATTGCAATGTTTGTTTTCTGCAGGTGAAACTCAAAGATTAAACAACAGCGTCATATCTGGCTGAAGCTAACAGCCGCAAACCAAAGTAGCTATGGGGATTTGATTATGGGGAAATGGAATTTATGATTCCATAGCCATTTAGATACCACCTAATATGCAATTTTATCTGTCTTCAATTATTTGTATCTCATTTCACAGACACATTAAAGTTATACCAACCCTTACAGCCAACCATTTTTGGTATCCTGTTTCTCTAAAAATCTCTTTAAGAAGAATAAATTTAAATGTTTCTAGTTTTTCAATATTTAATATGTTATAGTGTAAACATAATGAGCCTTTCATTTTACACTATAAGTACGTTAGATTAGTAATCTGGGTCCTTTAATTTCAATTGCTGACTTTATTACTAACTAGCTGTGTGACATTGAAGAATTCACATAACCTCTCTAGGCCTTGGTTTTCTAGTTTATTTCCCAAGGCTACTGTGATGAAAAATCAAGATAGTGTATACAGAAATACTCTGCAGAAAATGAAGTGGAGTGGAAGGAGTAGCTATTAATAATAATAGCAAATGTTGATAACTTGGTTGGGGTTACTATTTAAATTCATATGGTAAAACTTTTGTAAATGGTGCTCATTCTCTAGTGTGAATATGAGCATTCTTAAGTTAGCTTTGCTTCATCTGAACTTCAATGTTGTTTCCTAAAGAGGTTATGATGTTTTAAAGTTATCAGGTGTAAATGAAAAGGGCCAAGTTTCTCAAAGATTCCTAATGATATGTTTTTTTTAAAGAAGGCATTATATGTTACTAGATTCTACTTCCTAACAAGTAGGGTACAGAATGAGGAACAGATATTGGTTTGTTCTGCTTGCAATGCTATTGTGCATCCATATGCATTTCAAAAAATGCTCTGTCAGTATATATCACATGTGCAAAACTTGAATGTCATCAGCACCAAGTCATTTGATTCATTCTTTACTAAAATTGTTTTTCTCTCTAATGGCAAGACTTGTGGCTCTTGAAGCACCCAGAAAGTACCTCAGACCAACCATGATGGCTTAAAAATGTGACTACTTTGTTAATTATAGTAGTGATAAAATATATGGTGAACAGGGAGAAGACAAAATGTTTTCCCAGAAAAAAAAAAGTCCATGTAATTTTCACTACCTGTGTTCTCTGTTGAAACAAGCTTAAGGAGTTAGCATAATTCTCTTCCTGAATTGTGGACCTGGTACCACCAGTCTCTCAAAAGTTGAACAGAAAAGTAGTTCAGCTTTTGTCTTCCTACTGTCATTAAAAGCATCTCTGCTTCTCCTCCCCCTACCTGTATCCATGGGAGTGTCACCACATCAAGGAATATTACCTGTCATTGTGATGCCTTTATGATGCAGATGTCTAAATATTTCTTTTTCCACTTTTTATTTCATGCAGTGTAGTAAATTTAGTCTTCCTATGGAGAGGATGTCTTATAAATAAAATAATGTCTCAGATCTGCATGCACATTTCTCTATGTTAGTGTCTGATGATTTTGTTTTGAACCATTGGTGTATTGTCTATTAATAGAGCCAGAGAATATGGCAAAAATCCAACTTCCTCCACATTTCTGTTTAATATGCAAAACCAATCCTTCTCCATCCTGTTCTTTCCCGCCTTCTTCTCCTGTGTCTCTTCTATCCTCATAATGTTAAGAATTGGTATAATTTCATTAAATAGAGGTTGTGTAAATTAATACAGAAGGTTTCTTTTGATGGCCCAGATAATGTGAATGAGAATCGCTTTCTCACTGTAAACTAATCTGTAATGATACTCAATGTCATTTGTGTCACTGACAGCTTTTTATGCCAGCTTTAGCAACCCTTGTCCTACTGAATCAAGTATGTTTTCTAGTCATAAACATGATATTCAGTCATGAATACCTCTTTGGTAGAAGTTGAATGGAGGAGGTGGTTGGTATTGGAAGTAAGCCCTAACTCCTTCTCCAGAAACTTACTGCCCATTGCAGGCTGACCCACTCTGTTATGTCTTCAGTGATAGAACAGTGCCTACAACTATGGTATACTTATGCAAATTAACAGTGATTCAGTGGAGAATTAAAGGCACACAGGAAAGGAGATTTTCCCTGTTATTTACTAAGTGAAGTATAATTTGGAAGGTTGTTATCACACCTTAGGTGCATTCTTATTCCATTGGTAGAAGTCGATGAGACAAGTTTACAGGTGTCCATGGAGTATCTACTATGTGCTAGGTACTCTGTTAGGTACTCTGCCAGGTACAGAGCAATAATTTTGACACGTGTTTTTCACATGTTAACTTTCTGTTCTTTAGATTTTCAGTGCAATACATACTCAGAGAAGAGAAACTTAGTGCACACTGTAGTAGTTATGGTTGCTTTTGTAGAGGAGTTGAGACACTGGGGCTTGAGGAGAATCTATAATCTGGAGAGATTGAGAAGAAGATTGAAAATTTTCCATTTGGGCAGAATGACATAATCAAAGGCTCAGACTTTATTTGTAGGCAAGAAAAAATTACTTGAGGATTTTAAGCAGGTAGGTGACATGATAAATGATAGTATTGGAGGGATTGAAAGTGGCTTGGGAGGATGGGGGTTCATCCTTTAAAAGGGTATCACAGTAAGCTATGTTTGTACATTACTTAAACAAATGGCCAGTTCAGGCTTTGTGTTCACACGTGACTGCAATAAGTCAAAGACCTAGTTGTTTTGAAATTAAGTGACTTGAAACTGTTGTGAAAACAACCAGTTTGATTGAATTCAGTTGGTTCTCTCCAAATCAGCTCATTATTATAGCAGCACTATGTGTTAATTACACTCAGAAAAAAAATCACTTAAGCTTGTTGCTTCATGGCTCACAAGCAAACCAGCTTGTAGATTACCTAAAAATTTGGCTTTTCAGCTGGAAGTTTCAGTGTTGTGTCGATACAGCCTTTTAAGAGTTACATAAGATATTGGCAGGCAGTACTGAGATATGTTAGAATTTCTAGGTGTTAGGAAAGACTTAAGTTATCTCCCGTAGCAAAATAAATCCTTGAGCAAAGAAATTACAAAAACCCATATGGTATATTAAATTACTTTCAGTGGTTTAGAATTTGCTAACTTATAAATTAAAATTTACAGAATGGAGACTGGTTGAGGAGAAAAGGGTGACTTAAAAGCACTTTATTTTATATATCATGTTGAAAATAATCCATATTTAAGAATACGCTATTGCTAGGAAACAGTCTTTTCTGAAGAGAAGGAGTTCATTTGTCAAAACCATATTCCAAAGGGTTAGTACCATGCTAAACATTAAGCAGAGGTCATGAATATTTTTTTAAACACTCATTTTCTCAGATCTGAATGATGTTTCAAACTTACTTTTCCTGAAGGAATACCAACCAACTACTCTATCCTTAATGATATCCTGGGACATCTTTATTTTTGCTTCTCATAGCCAATCTACATAGAATAGTTAGTTATATCAGTCTCTCTTGAACATTAGCTATCAATGCTTTCTAGATAGCTATTATGATGACACTGTCAATGCTGAGTAAGTTAATCTGGTTGTGACAACCAATGGCAAGGGTTACTCACTGACTAATGGCATGTGCCCTAGGGTAAGTGGGGCAATATGAAGCAAGAAAATCCCTTTGAGAAAAGAAGCACTTCTCTGTGGCAGTTCTTGCCCAATAACCACATGCTGCCACTACTAATTTATTTCCAGCTTCCAGTTTATAGCTATATCAGTAATACAGCATCCAGAGAGACTAGAGGCAGGAATACTATTTAAGAGGCCATTGGCACAGCCCAGGAAAGAGTTGACATTTGTCCAAATTAAAGTATTGGCAGTGCGGGTAGTTAAGAGATGGACATATGATTGAGACATTCAAACTTTGGTAACTCTGGGAATATGCAATGTTAAGAGTGAGAGGGAAGGTAAAATGACTCCAAAGTTTCAATCTTGGGCAACTGGGAGTGTGGGTACCATTAAATGAAATTGGATATTTAGGAGGTGGAGTAGGTTTGTGATGGGGAAAGATGTTCCATCCTGGACATGTCTTTGAGGTGCCCAAGAGGGTAAAAGTCAACTGACTGTTGGGATTGTGAGATTGGGGTTTAGGTAAGAGATTAGGGCTGGAGATGTAGATATGGAAGTCATCCGTATATTCAGAGTTTGGGTGTTAACTGAAGCTGTGGCAATGGATACAATTGCCCATGGAGAGAATATAGAGAGCAAAGAAAACAAAGCAAAATAAAATGGACTGAGGAAAAGACCTTGAGGTGCTGGTGGAGGAAGAGTAGCCAATCAAAGAGTTAGTGAAGGGGCAGTCAAAGAGATAGAATGAGGGCTTCCCTGGTGGCGCAGTGGTTGAGAGTCCGCCTGCTGATGCAGGGGACGCGGGTTCGTGCCCTGGTCCGGGAGGATACCACATGCCGCGGAGCGGCTGGGCCTGTGAGCCATGGCCGCTGAGGTGCGTGTCCGGAGCCTGTGCTCCGCAACGGGAGAGGCCACAACAGTGAGAGGCCCGCGTACCGCAAAAAAAAAAAAAAAGAGAGAGAGAATGAGAACCATAATAATGTAGTGTTTTGGAGTCTAAGGGAAAAGAGGGAATCAAGAGGTGTGAGGGTGGTCAGCACTATGAAATGTTGCAGAAAAGTTGAAGAGACTGAGGACCGAAAAAGGCACTTGGCACTTTGACACTTTGGTGACCTTTATTTCAGGAGCAATTTCAGTGGAGTGGAAAGAGCAGATATAAGATTGCAATGAGTCATTGAAGAAGTAGAAGTAGGAAATACATGCTAGGGCACATATCATCAGCGATAGGAACTATGGTGATAAAGCAAAAAGAAATATGAAAACTGCCTTAAGGTTATGGATTTTAATTCTGACAGTGCACAAATGCTTCCTTAGGTATATCCCCAAGTCCGTATGCTTATCTCCCATGAATCCAGTATAGCACTGTGAAATTCTGTCAACAGCCATTGTAATTTTCGCAGCCAAAACAGGGAGCAACAGAGATGAAGTCAAGGAAGTCATTCCCTTAGTGAATCCTTTTCTGAGTTCCTCTGGGTCTCCCAGCACCTGGCACATAGTAGGCACTCAACAACTGTTAGTTGAATTGAATCGACTCCTTTGAGAATCTCTGTCTTAACGCACTGATTGCCTCAGGGAAAAACAACCAAATAAAAGCTTTTCCACTGGCAAGGGCTCACACGTGCTCCCATGTCTTTTGAGAAAGGAGAAGTTGACATTTTTATTCTTCAGTGCCAGTGTTTGGTACTGGGCTTGTGGTGAAATGCCCCTAGTTTCTTTGTCTGTTTTTCAAAGCAATTGTAATAACGAGGGACTTCATGTATATTAGCAAATGATCTTAACAGAAACTCCAGAAACTCCCTAACCTAAATAGACATGCACACACACTGACTTAAAGTCTATTGTGAAATGGAGGCTTTTCTGTCTAGAACTGAGAATGATTTAGAGTTTTGTTTCATTAAACATTTGTCATGATTCTCAGACAAAACATTGCTGAGATTCTTTCATCTAATTGGTTTATCATCCAGACTTAAGCATCTGCATCAAATCTACTTAACCTGGTTATTATCTTTAGAACTACTTGTTAACTTACAAATTCTAAACATTTGTAGTGCCTAAAATTTATACTACCAGTGGTTTTGCATGTTTCTATATAATGTTAAGATTTTTCACATCAGGTTATATACAAGGAAGAACTTTCCAGGAGATCTGTTAAACACTGAAAGGTAATGGAGAGAGAGGAATGCATTCATTCTCTAAAAGTCTACTAGTGATTTAAATAATTATCATCTCTTCAATAATGGGGTGCAGGGTTCACTGTCAGATAGGGTTGATGGACATTGTAATATGAGCTCCTAAAGACTTTTATAATGCTTAATTTTAAACGATTATTTAGGTACTTCAAGTGATTTTGGTATAAGATGGAATATAAATAAATATTTTTTATTATTTAGGATGTTCTCAACTACAAATTGAAAAAAATGCAACTCAGAGTGGCTTTAACAATGAAGAGATTTATTATCTCACCATAACAAGAACGCCAAAGGTAGTGTTTGTCACTTCTGTAGCATAAAGACATCATTTTATTTCCTGCTCTTCCATCCACAATACGTAGAGTAATTTGCCCCTCGTAATATCAATATGGCTGCAACAGCTCCAGGTATCACATCGTCATACAACAATGCAGAAAGGGGCAGAAAAAAGAATTATTTGTTTCTTGTAAGTCTCTAAGTGCTAAGAAATCTTTCTCATCCTTTTATCCTCAAGAAACCATTCCCTTACATCCTATTGGCTAAAATTGGGTCGCATGAGTTTTCCTTAGCCAATTGCTGACCAAAGAAAGTGGAGTTACCATAATCTACGTACACTAATCAAGAGTGACACTCTGTGATTGAGTCTGGGTCTGAGTCTGGGCTTGCAGCCTTAGCTGGGACTGAGGACGGGGCTGTGGATGGACTTTTTAAAACAGCTTTACTGAGATATAGCTCACAATACAATTCACACATTTAATGTGTAAAATTCAATGGTTTTGGTCTATTCACAGTGTAGTGCAACCATTACCACAGTCAATTTTAGAACATTTAAATCACCCCTAAAGGAAATCCTATACCCTTTAAGTAGTCACTCTCTAGTCCCCCTTCAACTTCATATTCTATACATTTCTTTGAATTCTCAGAATTTCTCAGTTACTGACTCGAGAAAGATTCAGTATAATAAGCAAACATATCTGGATATAATCATCCTTTTTTATAACTGAAGTATAGTTGATTTACAGTGTTATATTAATTTCAGGTGTACAACATAGTGATTCAATATTTTTATAGACTATATTCCATTTAAAGTTATTATCAAATATTGGTTATATTGTCTGTGCTATACATTACATCCTTGTGTCTTATTTATTTTATACCTAGTAATTTGTACCTCTTAATCCCATTCCCCAATCTTGCCCCTCTCCCCACCCCCTCCCCCCAGCAACCACTAGTTTGTTCTCTGTATCTATGAGTCTTCCTGTTTTGTTATATTCATTCATTTGTTTTATTTTTTAGATTCCACATAAAAGTGATAACATACAGTATTTGTCTTTCTCTGTCTGACTTACTTCACTAAGCGTAATACCTTCGAGGTCCATCCATGTTGTTGCAAATGGCAAAATTTCATGCTTTTCTATACAATAATAATGAACTACCAGAAAGAGAAAGCAAGAAAACAATACCACTTATAATTGCATCAAAAGAATAAAATACCTAGGAATAAACTTAACCAAGGAGGTGAAAGACCTATACTCTGAAAACTATAAGATACTGATGAAGGAAATTGAAGATGATACAAATAAATGGAAAGATATACCATGTTCATGGATTGGAAGAATTAATATTGTTAAAATGTCCATACTACCCAAGGCAATCTACAGATTTAGTGCAATCCCTATGAAAATACCCAAGGCATTTTTCACAGAACCAAAACAAATAATCCTAAAACTTGTGTAGAACCACAAAAGATCCCAAATAGCTAAAGCAATCTTAAGAAAAAAGAACAAAACTGGATGTATCAAGCGCCCTGACTTCAGACTATACTACAAAGCTACAGAAATCAAAACAGCATGGTACTGGCATGAAAACAGACACATAGGTCCATGGAACAGAATAGAGAGCCCAAAATTAAACTCACGCATATATGGTCAATTAACCTATGACAAAGGAAGCAAAAATATGCAATGGGGAAAAGACAGTCTCTTCAATAAGTAGTGTTGGGAAAACTGGATGGCTACATGTAAAAGAATGTAGTTAGAACATCTTCTCACAACATGTACAAAAATAAACTCAAAATGGATTAAAGACCTAAATGTAAGACCATGAATAATCAATTCTATAACTAAAATATGGTATGAAAAATATAACTCTTCAAATTCATTTGGGCTGATGTATTAATTACCCCCAGTAGATGGTATGAATGATACAAGAAATGATCAATGTTATAACATCAATTCCCAGAAGACCAGAATACTTGTCAGGTCCATTTATCCCAGGACTGGGAGTTGGGTTTGGTGAAGAATGGCAAAGTTAAATTTTTTTAGAAACATGATCATGCACATAGGAAGACTTATTCAGGAGATGGGGGTGTGAGTCCTGTAAATCCATAGGCCAAAGCTAAATTCAGTCTGAGAATGTCAAGGGGGCTAACATGAGAAGTTGAGGGGCTTAAAACCAAATGAGAGTCTATAGCTTCTTTCTTGTGATTAGCAATTATATGCCCATAGTGCTTTATGTTACCTCCCTGATTATTTATGGGTCATTGTACAATTTCTTTTTTGACTGAACTTGGTTTCCTACTGGTTAGTTGTGCCCTTTTTGGATCTCAAAATCTCACCTCTTTATGTGTTTATGGACTGTTTCTGCCTTGGCTGTCCTACACAACTTGGATCTCTGGAGATGACTCTAACTCTCCTTGTTTGAATAAGCGCATAAATAAGATCAGATACCACTACTTGCCTATCCAACAACCATCTGCTCTTCCTTTTTTGTTAACATAATATCAGATATTTTTCAGGAATCCTAGAATCCTAGAGTCATAATCATACTTGATATTTTATACATGGAGGGAACTTA
The DNA here is from genome assembly GCF_005190385.1 of Monodon monoceros. Taxonomy (NCBI): domain Eukaryota; kingdom Metazoa; phylum Chordata; class Mammalia; order Artiodactyla; family Monodontidae; genus Monodon; species Monodon monoceros. The sequence goes on along the minus strand of NW_021703779.1, from coordinate 104,680,213 downwards.
AAAGTCGTTTAGTCCTCATTTTCTAACTGTAGGAACTACATTCAAGCCAATAGGCTTGGCATCTCAAACACTAACCTCTATTAGTAGTCAGGTTCACACTTATACAGTGGTTCCTTGAAACAGGTCTGAGCATCATACTTTGCCTACTAATACCATATGGGCCCTTGCTCTCTCTTGGGAACCTATTATCAGAATCTCTAGGAGTGGAACCCAAAATTGGTACTTTACGAGCTCCCAAGAGTAATTAAAATGTACGTCTAGTCTAACTTCCTAAAAAATTGCTTTGAGAAGTATGGATATTAATGCCATAAAGGGCTATGCTCAGATACTACCCTAAATTTTTCTGGTTGATATCATGTAGACACTCACAACCCTTTATCCATACTCCAAAATGCTCCTTGATACCTCTACAAAGACCATCTTGCCTGGGAAGGACCCTATTGATTCAGTTTGGTATTTTCTGTGATTTTTAAAAAATATATTTGTTATCTATGTCAGGATGTAGGTAAAAACACATCCAAAAAAATACTCCTTCCCATCCATAAATTCAATGTCTTTATTTTTGGTTTAGGGATGTGTATCATAGAAAGTTCAGTTTCTTCACATTAGTGTGATATATGCTGTATACATTCAGTTGAAAAGATGGGTTTTAGGAATACTGAAGCATATTGAGTATTCTGCTCTTTTACTTTTTATCAGCTAGTGAGTTTGTTCAAATGATGACCCTTTTCCCCCGATTTAGTGAGATTATTGCTCAGATATATGTCCCAGTGTAGTGTGCTGGGGAACATATTTCGACATTTCTAGGTTTTCTTTTGTGAATTGTAATCTAATTAAGCTCTGAATAACATGATTTTATTTTTATACCTTGGTTGTGGATTCCTTTCACTTTAGAAATGCATTCCAAACACGGCCATCAGTGTTGAATTCATAATGCAAAGTTATTTGGAAATTGCGGCATGTTTGTTCACACCAGATAGACTTGTTAGGAGGTCAGCCATTCTTGGAAATTACTCCCAGAGAAAACAATCATCATCAAGTTTTATTACATGTGCATAGTGTAAAGTGCTCCAAAATCTATAAGAGCAACAAAAACATGATATCAGTCGATGGATACAAAAGTATATGTAATATATAAGTGTCTATCTGCAGGCAGCCTTGTGCTGAGTACTTGGATTGTGACCTGGTGCTGCTATTTTCAAACTGTATTGCATATTGGGGTGATTGCTATAACAAGCTAGTTAAACAGAAGTATAACATTGTCCCAGTGCTTCTACTATAAGGCAAACAGCCTATGTCTACATGTATGACTACCTCAACTCTGCCAGCATATTAGGATCCGCTAGGGAAATTTTTAAAAAATAATGACACTCTGCTCTCACCAATTCTGATTTAATTGGTCTGGAGTGGGGCCCAGGCATCAGTATTTTTTTTAAGTCCCCGAGATGATTGTAATGTTCAACCAAAGTTGAGAATTGCTGGGCTTAACTGTATGCCTTGTGAGAATAGGCCAGTGCCTGACACAATAAATACTTGTTAAATGCAAAGTTATCAGCAGTTGAGTTGGTAGAAACATGAACATTTAGATTCAGTTTTTTAGGCATTCAAATAGCAACATTTGCTAAATGTTTAATGAGAGCTGTGAGTGGTTACAAAGAATATAATCTCACAAAAGCCCTCATTAGGAGGGTTTCTTAACTAATGGCCCATTATGTTTGTGTCTTGCCTAAAATGCAGAAGTGTCAAAAACAAAAATATAGCAGGCTTTGACCTCAAGGTGTTTGTAACCTACATAGTTTTACTAATTTTCCATGTTCTCCATTTTGTGTGCTCTCCTTCCTGGTCTTTACTCCCTTAAGAAATGGGAACAAATACTACTTCAGGTGGGTCTGTTTTTTCTTTTCATAATAATATAAAGAGGAGGAAGGTGAAAATATGTTGAGTAAACAGAGCAAGAGACCTCTGTAGAATTTTCAAGGTAGTTTCTAAGTCTGGTAGCACAGTAATGTCTCTGGTTTATATTCTTGGTGTAACTTCCTACTTTGAGATCTAGCTTACTCTTAATTGCATCTCAGAAACTTTTCCAAACGGAAAATTTTCAAACTAGTTTCCATCTCTTACTCTTTGTCATAACTTCAATGACTTCAGAGTTTATCCCATACCCCAGGGTTATGACTCCTATTTAAATATGTAAATTTAAGAAATGTAGTGCCAGTGCCCTTTATTTTTAGTGTAGATTGGCTCCAAATGCTGGCATAGCTGGGATTTGATAATTACTTTGGCCTATAGTAAATCTAGTTGGGTAGTGAATCAGGTAACATTTAACTAATTGATTGTATTTTCTTTTTATTAATTCCATGTTTGCAATTGAGTTATGTATGAAGCAGTAAAAACATCCCGCTGTTCTTTGAGAATGGTGTTATATTTTATCACACAGTGTCTTGAGAATACTAATGTTTAAGGAGACGACGTGAGGATTAAAATGCAGTTTTAGCTTATGGAAGAAATACCGCTCAACAATAGTCAATACAACTTACATGCAGTGAAAATGACAATCAACCAATCTATTAAGTGTGGAGACAGATGTCTTGTGTAAAAGATTTCTGTGTCATTGCTGGATGACGTGAGTGTGCATTATTCATCTCTGCTCAGACACTACATTCAAATCCTTTCTAAGTGTTCCCTTTTGAAGCACTTTCATGCTGAATTGCTGTCTGTGAATTTGTGCCTTACATTTAACACCCAATTTGACTTTTAGCAGAATCACAGTACCAGAGTAGGGAGAAACTGAGGGTCAAAGAATAGCTTAATCTGAAAATCCCAGCTTTATGTAGATACAGTTGGTATAAGAGGACTCCAGTGAGGAAGCGCTTTGTGAAAATGAAAGCTTCAGAATGTTAGATGGGGTTACTGTACTCAAGTATGCTTGGCATTAAACACCCTCTTTTTTGCTGATTAGTAAACTTTCTCTGATTACCCATCAAGAAACAGGGGGAAAAAAAGAAGTAACTTTCACTTCTGTTTTAGTAGACTCACCTGAGGAATTTAAACCAGTTAGGCTTTTTTTATTATTATTTTTCACTCAGGAGATTAATTCAGTTTACATCTAAAAGCGGAAAAGACCTTTTTCTCCAAAGGATTGAACTAGTGTAGAAAGGCCTATAATTAATGCAGTAAGTGATTCTGGAAACTGCGTTTGAATAGAATCCCTGTCCCCCGTCCTCCGTCCTCCCCCCACCCCCCACCCCCGCCCAAGGGCATTCTAACAGTTGAAACTCGGAGAACTCAGCTTGTTTTACCTTTCCAGTGTTAAAAAAGAACACTTGGTGGCAGTCCTTCTTAAGCACCAAATTTCCTTGATTTAGCTCCTTCTTGGGGAAACAAGAGTCTCCCTCAAGCTTTTCCTGGGCTCCTGACAGATTCCTTTCTCCTTTAAGCAGTAACTGAATTACTAAGACATTTCTTCCAGTGAGGAAACAGCAGCTGGGGGACTCTAGCCTTATGATTTGCTTTTTCATTTGAGACTCAGCTTGCTCAGGAAGGAATTGTTTCTTTGGGATTTTAAGACACACCTCCATTTTTTGCATTATCACTGACTTAATGGTTCTCTATTCCTTCCCTCTTTTCCCTTTTCTGAAGCAACATTTCCAGTGTGTATACTTTGGATTAGCCTTGTCATACTGTCCTTTTTAATAACATCTACCAGCTTCTTGACCATATAACACATCTTGAATCCAGAAGGTATTTTTGGGTGGCAGTAATCTTGGTCTTCACAAGCTTCCTTCTTCACAATATCATAGTTTGCACAAACTGGTCAGGCAAATCTGCTTCTGTGTATTCCTAGAACGATATGGCTGTAGCTCTCTTCTTCGAAATTTTTTTATGTAATGATGGCTCCTAAGTCATATGGAAAGCTTCCTTTGAATATTGTGAACAGAGATTCAAAGTGCATGTGTTGTTTTTGACCAAATGAACAAAAATAATCATTTTTCTGTTGTATAATTCATGTCCTCTCCTTTAATTACAACTAAGTAGTATTCCATACTTGTGACTATTTTTTCTTCCTCAACCATATCTGCATTGTGTGGGAGAGGAAAAATAATTTCCCCTGTACCTTTCTGGGTTCTTGGCTGAGACCTCCCTTAATAAAAGACACATTAACAGGAGAAGAACAAACAGAAGTGGAATACCATGTATACCTCCTGTATACATGGGGGATACCCAGGAAAACTGAATAACTCCAGGCCCAAGCCAGCATCTTAAATCCATCTCCAGCTAAAGACAAAAGAAGATTTGGGTGGGGGGCAGTTATGAGAGGTTACCAGGAAAAGCACAGTAAACAAGGGTATGGTTGTTATGCAGATTTAAGTCCTTGCCTTCTCCATTGATAAGAGTTTCTAGAGATTTAGAGTCATGTTTCTCTTCCTTATACAGAGACAGAGACACCCTTACAAATGGAGATTTCCCTTGTAAATATCTCTTACAAAAGGGGTTTTCAAGCTTTCCCTTTGTCTATTTCATTTATTTATTTATTTATTAAAATTTTTTTATTGAAGTATAATTGACTTACAATATTATTTTAGTTTCAGATGTACAACATAGTGATTTGATATTTTTATACATTACAAAATGATCACCACAATAAGTCTAGTTACCATCTGTCATCATACAAAATTATTACAATAGTATTGAGTATATTCACTGTGCTGTACATCACATCCCCTTGACTTGTTTATTCTGTATCTGGAAGTTTGTACCTCTTAATTTCCCTCACCTATTTCACTTATCCCCCCACTTCCCTCCTCTCTGGCAACCACCTGTTTGTTCTCTGTGAGTCTGTTTTGTTATGTTTCTTTTTTTTTTAAATTTCACATATAAGTGAAATCATACTCTATTTGTCTTTCTCTGGCTGACTTATTTCACTTAGCACAGTACCCTCTAGGTCCATCCGTGTTATCACAAATGGGAAGATTTCATTCTTTTTTATGGCTGAGTAATATTCCACTGTGTGTGTGTGTGTGTGTAATGTATATAGCACATCTTCATACATCTATCGATGCACACGGATTTCTTCCATATCTTGGCTATTGTACATAATGCTGCAATGAACATAGGGGTGCATATATCTTTTCAAATTGGTGTTTTTGTTTCCTTTGTGGAAATACCCAGAAGTGGAATTCCTGGATCGTATGGTAGTTCTATTTTTAATTTTTTGAAGAAACTCCATACTGTTCTCCATTGTGGCTGCACCAATTTCAATCCCACTAACAGTGCACAAGTGTTCCCTTTTCTCCACATCCTCACCAACACTTTGTTATTTGTGGTCTTTTCAATGATAGCCTTTCTGACAGGTGTGAGGTGATATCTCATGGTGCTTTTGATTTGCATTTCCCTGATAATGAGTGATGTTGAACACCTTTTCGTGTGTCTGTTGGCCATCTGTATATCTTATTTGGAAAATGTCTATTCAGGTCCTCTGCCCACTTTTTAACTGGGTTGTCTGTTTTTCTGATGTTAATTTGTATGCGTTCTTTGTATATTTTAGGTATCAACCCCTTATCAGATGTACCACTTGCAAATATTTTCTCACATTTAGTCGGCTGCGCTGTAGTTCTGTTGATAGTTTCCTTTACTGTGCAAAAGCTTTTTAGTTTGATGTAGTCCCATTGGTTTATTCTTTATTTTGTTTCCCTTGCCTGAAGAGCCTATATCTGCTGTTTCTTAAAAATAATCAGCCTAGAATAATTCTTACGCCAAAGAGGCACATTTTGGGATGGTATATTCTGCTCCCCTTCAATTGATCAAGTCATCTTTTATCTTCTTAAAGCCACTCACATTCACACACATATTCCTCTGCACATTCACAGTACTTCTGACTCTTCACTGCCTTCCATGGAGTATACAGCCCTACTAGATGAAAACACAGAGTAGATTTATTATAATGCTTTCTAGGAAGACACACATATTAAAAGTAAAATCAACTCCTAGGTAAAAATATCTTTTAATATGTTTTGTACAGTGCTTGGACATGAGATCTAAGATGGTATTCTTTGTGACAAATTTCAGTTGATGTTATCTAAGGTTTGTGAGGTCTCGGTATAGTCACTTAGGAGAGGGTTTCTCTGCAGAGGCACTATTGATATTTGGGGTTGGCAGTCCTTTGTTGTGAGGAAGTTGTCCTCTGTGTTGTAGGATGTTTAGCAATATCCCTGGTCTCTACTTGCTACATGCCAGTAGCATATCCCCCACTAACTGTGACAATCAGAAATTTCTCCAGACATTGTCAAATGTCCCCGTGCGGGGGGTGGGGGGTGATGGGGACAAAATTTCCTCCAGTTGATACCTACTGGGTTTGAGTATCTTGGGCCTGGCCTTTCATTAAAAAGATACAATCACTTTCCAATATAAACTATATATACAATACCCTCATGATTCTGAATATACTTCCTATATTTGAAGAGTTAAAAATAGCCTCATCGCTTTTCTATGACTGTGACATGATTATCAAAGTAATTTATAATATCCTTACCCAAGCCCCATTGTCAAGCATTTTCTCTTACAAAGCAATAATCTATAATATACCACAAACAGTTCATCTGTGTCGTTTTCTGCATTGGTCTCTGATCCGTGTGTTATGCTGACTTGCCATTATTTTTAAAGCAGTGATGCTAAACTATTTTGGATAAATACTTTCATTGCTTTGTAACTTTGCTGGAAAGATTAAAGACACTTTATTTTAATATTTTAGGGGATTTCTTTTCTACTGAGGATTTTTAGCCAGCATTGCTTTTTAAGATATCATGTTCTGATGATTTATTTGTTAAGTGTCCCCTTTCAACATAACTGCTGCTATAAGCTTGAGATGCATCATACATTTTCAAGACCAGTCAGCCCACTAGAATTTCGATTTTTTTCCCGTCACATTTGCAGGAATTTTATACAGACAGATTTCCTATTTAAAGATAACTTTGATTTTGTATAAACCTCACTGTGCTATTTAAGTAATAAATATTGGTGCATGAACTGGTTTGACTTTCTGCTGAGAACTGCTAAAAGCCTTTTAATAGAAAACAATAGGGAATGTCAAACATTGAATCACGATCTCACTGAAACAATTTTTCTTAGAAAGACTTTCATCACACAGAAGTTTTCTCCGTGCTCAAATTTTGCTAGAAATTATGTCTGGTTAAAATCTATTGTGATGCTTTGTCCTGCTTGTTTACCCATATTTTTATGAATAAAAAGCATACTTTTAATATGTTGATAGCTTTTAATTTATTAAATCTTTATCTGTAGATATATTTAGAGACAAAAAAGATTACAACTTTATTTTAGGTTAAATATTCACTAGGAGATGTGGTAGAATAGCCACATGTATGTTTAATAGTATATGACTGGTTGCTTTGAAGCAAATAAGCTAGAATTCCCCCAAATGAGCCACCTATTTTCACTCTGTCTTCTTGCCAGTCTGTGCCCTCTTACCCAGGCCAGCTGTCACAACAGAGACCATGTGAAAGGAATGTAGACTCGGCAGAGTTCAGTCACCATAGAGAAAATTTGCTAGAATCATATAAAGTACTAGGTTTATTTACTTTAGTATTTTTCAACTACAATATGCTTTCTGTGAGTTTTAACTAGGCCTTAATTTTTACAGCTCATGTAGATCTATTTAGAACAGTTGAGAGGAGGGAATAGAAGTGAAAACCAAATAACTCAGATTATTCATTCCGGCTTTACGTAAACAGAGTCTGTGTTTGCCATGTGCAAAGTCCCTTTTCACAGCTAACCACCATTTTGGACTTTTCCTTATCTCCCTCCCTCTCTTCCTTCCTTCCATTTCTTATAGAAATATTTAGCTAGTGATGATCCTCATTACACATTTTACAAACATGTGTTCATTGCTGAAATAATGGTATAATTAGGCTAAAAAATAAGGATGTTGCCTGTGTTGGACCCTAGAGGAAGTGGGTCCTCAGATACCTAAAATATGTAAGTTGTGGTTAGATTGTATGTTATATTCCCTCATTGTACACTTCCATCCTAGTTCAGTGCCTCACATATGAAAGGTACTTTTATTTCCTTTGATTAGGGTATTCTTACATTAGAAGTGAAAAATGATTCTGTTTTCTTCTCCATTTACTTCCCTCAATGATCACAGTTAACTCCTCTTCCCAGATGGGGACAGAAAAATGTTTTATATAGCATTACAGTACAATTGCTTAGATATACTCGATTCCATAGCACTCGAAGTATAATAGAATTTATCCTTTGTTGCATGGAAGTACATGACTTGTTTGACATCTGTGTCATATGTTCCAGTGTTGCATTGAGACAATTTAATGTATATAATACTAGAAAGATAGAGCCTCAAATGCCAATTAATGAATTTGGACTTTATTTTGTAGGCATAGAGAGCCATTGGAAGTGATTTAAGCAGGATTCTGGCATGATCTCCATTTTATAGAGAGAATTTTGGTAGCAGTATTGAAGATGCATTAGAGGGAAAGGATATGGGATGTAATGGAATCAGTTAGGAGTTTACTGCAATTATACAGGTGATAGATAATGAGTGTCTGAATTAGTTCATGGGCAATGTAAATGGAAAGGAAGAAATATTTTGTAAATATGATAGACAGAACTTAGTAACTAATTACATTTGGGGCATAAGGAACAATAGAGAAGCATGACCCAAAGGCTTCAGCTACCAGCTAGGGGAATACAGGAGGGGGAGGAGGGGGAAGGAGGGGGAGGAGGAGGAGAGGGGTAGGGGATATGAAAAATGAGATTGGATGGGCGTGAGGCGGGAGATGAGTCGGAGGGGCGGTTGCGTGGGAGGCACAGGGCCTTGTGACTGCTGATGTTGCCTTGGGGAAGGGGAAGCTGGATGTGTTTGTTATAAGATTACTGTAGAACGCTAGGCATGCAGAACATTCAGAACAATGGAACTGGAGTTCGAGAATTTAGAGCCAGACACAGATTTGAGAGTCATCAGCATATACGGGGTAGTTAAAACCATGACCTGAGTGAAATTGCTCAGTGAGAGCATATAGAATTGTGAAGAGTACAGGGAAGAGGACAAAACTCAGGGGAAAGACAGGTTTTAAGAAGCTGGTAGAGAAAAAGAAGCAGGTAAAGCTAGAGGTGTCGTGATCAGACTAGAGGAGATCTAGGATAGAGTGCTGCTGAGAAACTTGAAAGAAGAGAATGAGAAGAAACAGAAGGAATGAGAAGAGAGAAATTAAGAAAGGGAGAAAGATTGAGAGAGAAATTGAGACAGAGTGATTGAGAAAGATATTGAATGCTGGAGGGAGAGAGAGAGAGCAAGAGAATGAGCAAGAGAGAGAAAGATAGATAGATAGATAGATAGATATACACACACAGAGTTAGAGACAAAATTTTGAAAGGAAATATAACTGACAGAGCAAATTTTCAGAAAAGACCATACAGGTGAGATGGAATTGAAAGCACAGATGTGGGAAGATTCTTGGAAAATAAGGAGGATATTTCTTCCTCTGATACAGAAAAGAGTAAGAATAGATGAAAATACATTTTGAAGGTATAGGTAAGGGAATTTGAGAGTTCAGACCTGATGACCCTTGATTTCTGTAAGAATAAGGGAAAAAGTCATCCATGACCAAGAGAGTGAGTTGGCCTGAATGAAGTAGGGCTGAGTAAAAGCATCAATGTTAGATTTTTAAGGACCAGCGGTTGTTAAAAAAAAAATTCCAGCTCTACAGTGGAACCAATCAGCAAGGACATGTGGGTTTTCTCTTGCTTTCAGCTGCCTGTGAGCTTGAAGAGTTTAAAAAAAGAAGAAAACAAAAAACGAAGGAGGGATGGGTACAGGGTTGTGCATTGGCAGGTCCGTTGTGTTGGCAGGTCAGGGGCATAAGGGAACTGTGATTACTGATGAGAGTCAGGTGGGCATGTAAGGGTAGTCAGGAAGAGGCTGATAGACTAGGATGTAATTGGAGGTTTCATTGAGGTTGAAAAACAGATTTAGCGGGAGTAAAAAAATATATTTTAACATCTAATTATAATGTTAGAGTCTTGCAGATGTAAACAGAGAGTCTATTATGGCTTAACTAATTTTTATAACTAAAAAGTAATGTTGAGTAAAACATGAAAAGAATCTTTAGACTCCCATGAAGTGTGTGTGCCTGTGATTTGAGTTGCACAAGTTTATAGGAGTAAAATCAGAAAAACTGAAGCTGGAAATGGAATACTCTTTCTCTCTCTGTATATATATTGTGTGTGTTTATATATACACAAACATATATACATTGTTATATATATTAATATTTATTATATATGATATATATTATATATTTTTATTTCAGCCTATTTGAAACAAGAAAAGCTTGAAAAAATAGATGAATCTGTGTTTAACTGAAAAGGGAAAGATTGGACCTGAGAGAAGCTAACAGAAACTATTAGGGGCTATGCTTAGATTCTTGGTAGGTGGGCTTAGAATTCAAAAATGACTTTTATATATTGAAGAAATGGTTAGAAATCAACCAAATTCAATTATGGCATATTTTGGGTTAACTGGGAGGCAAAAATGAACCATGGATGAGGAAGGTCTGGCTTGCTAATCATGAACCTTTTAAGTTTTTTTACACCTCACTAAATATGTGAATAAATTTTTAAGTTTTTTTACATCTCACTAAAATGTGAATAAATTTTCCTTATTAATATGAAAAAACTGCCAATTAACTCTACCCTTCACTCTATTTACCATTAACTCTCTCTCATCCCCTATCCAGTTGGTCCCTAATTATGGTTGGTTCTACCTCAGAAATGTCTTCTTGAATTGATCTTTATACCTCTATGTTGATGTATTGACTTTGTGTTTGTGTAAAATTCACATATGTTGCCTAGTAAATTTTGCTGATCATTTGTGCTGATTAAAAGGTATAAAGGCTCTCTCTGAAAAGGGGCAGCATTCTAGTTAGTTTTGCTATCATAGTGTCCTGAATCAATATGGTTTCCGTGATTAAGAAAGTTAGAAAGCAAGTTGTAAAAATTTAACTTTGTCCTATGCCAGGGAACCCAACCTTGATCAAACCAAACTCGAGTTCTCAGATCTAAGAGAGCATTTGTTCTCAGTGTTTTCTGCTTGATTTCCCTCAGTGGAAGTGAAATGGATGAGGAATTTTAATTTGTCTTTTTTGCATTCAAATATAAAAAGTCATTGAGTGTTAGTTGAAAATTTAAGAAGTGACAGTCTTGTTAATAAAGATAAATGAGATGGCTTGTTTTATTAATATTAAAGTTGCACATAATGTAGCTTTGCTAAAAAAATGCAAGGTTACATTTTGCAAATTTTGCAAACTAAGAATCTATAGCAATTATAGAGCTTAAGGCTAAGTTGTAATTTTCAGGTGCATTTTATTTGTTGGTAAATTTTTAAAAATTGGAGAATCACTTGGATTTATTTGAAATATTCATGAGAAAATCTGGTTATAGCTTTAATGATTTCCAGTATTTGTAGTGATGTATCAATCATCATACTTCCCTGGTGGCGCAGTGGTTGAGAGTCCACCTGCCGACGCAGGGGAGGCGGGTTCGTGCCCCGGTCGGGGAAGATCCCACGTGCCGCCGGAGCGGCTGGGCCCGTGAGCCATGGCCGCTGAGCCTGCGCGTCCGGAGCCTGTGCTCCGCAACGGGAGAGGCCACAACAGTGAGAGGCCCGCGTACCGCAAAAAAACAAAAACAAAAACAAATGAGGACTAATGCAAAACATATAGGTATCTGGTAATTGAAAAGCAGAAACCTCCATGCTCTAATACAAGTCAGTCCCACCACTATGAACCCCATAAGGGAGTCACATGTTCTGGCTGCAGTGAAATGCTTACAGCCTCAAAGAAAAAGTCAGGCCCAGATTTTCTGTGGGAGATGGGAGTTAAAATAATAGTTAGGGGGGAAATGGAAAATGGGAAAGGAGAAAGCCTTGGATATGTCTTCATTTCACTCATTCATTCATTAAATATTTGTGAGTACTTTTATTATGAGTCAGGTCTATGATGGGTCCTGTGAATAAGACAGTTCTTGCCCTCATGGATATTCATCCCTTTACTTCTCAAATGTGACGCTCATGTGCTTCTATGGTATTGTTAGTTGTTTGGGGAATTTGGCTGGATCTTGCTGGTCAAAGTCCTAACTTAATAAAGATGATTAAGATTTAGAGGTGGAGAGAAGGGAGGAGAGTTATTGCTGAACAAAACTGATGTGAAGAACTTAGCTGTTCTCTCCTTACCTCTTTCCCTTTTTGACTGCCTGCCTAAACTTTCACAATGGATTAGCAAATAGGATGTGTTCTATAGGCAGCACAGGACTCCATTTCAAGTTTTTCATGATTGTTTTGGAAAGTGACAGGAATTAGAAGCCCAGTTTGGCTACACAGGAGGTAGAAGTGACATTTATTCCAGACCATTTTTTTTCTTATTTTAGTTTTATGATGTAAGCTGTGATTATGAATGTGACTGTTTTATTCAGTGTTTACATTTTTATATATTATCAGAACAAGTATTAATGTATAAGAGAGGAACAATGTAAAAAGTGAGCTACATCTTTGGATTTATTGGAAGGTTAGTTTTCCTAACTTATAAATGACTCAGGATCGCTAACAATGCTAATGAATTTGACCAAAAGTTATCATCAGAATGATCCTCAGACATCGTGTACATTTGGATGTAGTAACATACCATTCTGTACTTTACTAGGGAACAAAAACATTTCAAAATCATTCTGTTTTGAGGAATTTAGTTACTTCTTGCTCTCTTAAATAAAAGGATTTGCATTATGACTCAGAATTCCTCAGTGTCAATAAGACATCAGAAATATCTCTGACAAACTTATGGTTACCAGGGGGGGAAGGGTTGGAGGAAGGGATAGACTGGGAGTTTAGGATTGACATGTACACGACACTACTGTATTTAAAATAGATAACCAACAAGGACCTACTGTCTAGCACAGGGAACTCTGCTCAATATTCTATAATGACCTAAATGGGAAAAGAATTTGAAAAAGAATAGATCCATGTATACGTATAACTGAATCACTTTGCTGTACACTGAAACTAACACAACATTGTTAATCAACTATGCTCCAGCATAAAATAAAAATTTTTTTAAAACTCTGAAAAATAAAAGTGTATAAGTTATCCATATGTTTTTTGAAACATCCAGGTGTTTAATTTCATGGTCTAGGAAAATTAACCTCTACATTGACTATTTTTCCCAAATCTGCTATTGATACTTTAGATAATGTAAAGGGAGAAAAAGTAAATGCTATATTAGTCTCTTTTCCAAGAAGACTTATGGCTTTTTTTCTGATTTTTTTCTTCATGGGATTAATCATTACAGTATTAGAAAAATTCTTGTTTCACAATCTAGACTGTTATGTGCCTTTGCTTTGTGTAGAGGATAGTTAATTTCTCTTTGACAGAATCTCAGATTTCTAATACCACTATGTTAGCATGTAGGTATTTTGGTGATAGGTACTTTAAAGAAAGTTACAAATGGTTGCACTACTTTTACCTAGTAGCTAACATTAGTTTCCATGGCAGAAGATACATGAGCTATTGTCAGTCTTGACAATATAGAAATAAGATCAGCTTTGCTCAAGAAAGTTTTCGTTTAGGTTAATAATATTAGAGTAACATCCCAGCTGAGTCTATATCGGGAAATCTTTTAGCTCTGGTATCATTACACATTCAGGAATAACAACCTTTCCTTTAAATAAAATTAGAGGGAGTTGGTTTGAGACTGAGTAAAAAATATATTGGAATACTGTGTACAGTGGAGATACATACCCTTGCTCTGTTGGGAACCCATTTATCTGTGACTCTGAGACTAATCATGTTATTAATAGTCATACACACTCTGGGCAACTTAAAAAAAATCAGTTTGTTCAGTTCCAGAAGGACCCTCTGAGATAGCTTCTCTTGCCTGAAGAACCCTGTTTGACCCTCTTTCTGAGATTATTATTTTTTACATTTTTTGCTTGTGCATGTGTATGTATCCCATGATGATGCTTCATACTTGAACTGTCTTCAGTGTTCATATTCTTTTATCTCCTTCTTTTTTCTCCTTTGGTAGACCCTGTCAAGTATTACTGATCATTAACAGACATTTTCTTGGAGAGTCAGTTCAGGGGCCTACATATTATTTCCAAAGGGTTCTTGCATACCACTGGTCTGGTGAATCCAAACCCCTACTGCTATTTCCTTTGTATAACTTTGTTCATGACTGTGTTTGGGCAGCGTACACTTATACAAGTATACTTAAGATAGGTTATATTTTCAGATAGCGATTCTGATCCATGTTAGAATGACCTGAAGCCTTATGGTTATAGCTGTACTAGAATGAGATGGCTAGAAATGTGGAAGAGTTAGACTCAAGTGGAATTGCAGACCAGGCTTGACTGTCCATGCCAAGGGAAAGAGGCCATGTTGTATAGCAGTGGGGTTTTACAGCTTTTTTCCTTAGAGAAATACAACCATCTTTTTAAGTAAAATCCTATGTGGAACTCCAATATCTAAAATAATTAAGAAAATGAACTTGCCTGGATTAGAGCAGTCTCTCATCTGCTCTGCCTCCTGCGTGACCTCCTCGTTATCCCATACCTCTTTGGAGTCCTGAGTGCTCTGAAAAATGAGATTGAAAACCACTGGGGTAATAATAAAATTTTTTGGAAAATCATTGACTTTGGAATATTTAAAAGGTTTTTTTTACATTTTAAAGTTGGAGTGTCAGCTGTTTAGGAAAGTCATATCAGTTCACGTAAAAATAATAGTCCTGCTATGCAAACTGGATGCAGGAAGCATTAAAAACCTGTCCATCTTTACCATCTTAACAAAAGATTAAGTAAATATATGAAACGTGATGAAGTTTCATGTAGTTTGAAAACTGGATTCCACACCTACCCCCATATCCACCCCGCTGGCAGGAGGGGAACTAATTTTTGTTGAGCATCTACGGCCTGCGAGGTGCCCTGCCGTGTGTATTATATTCTCTAATTTAATTCTCACAACAACCCTGGGAGATAGCCATTATTCTTATTTAACAAGTAATGAAAATTTGGCTTGTAGGGATAAAGAAACTTATCTAAGGTTGCACAGCTAGGAAGTGAGGAATCTGGATTCTGAACCCTAAACTGGCTGGCTGATGCCCATACCCTTTCCCCAGTGTTATGCTACCTTCCCAATAATATAATGAGGGGAGGCAAGGATATCATGAAAGGGAAATACAAGAGAGTTCTGGAAAATCTGCATAGGGATGCCTTTGACCACAAATGCAGTCTTTTTCATTTACTGCCTGTGTACTACTATACTAGTACCTCTCCCTTTCATTTGCAATATACTTAGTATATTCTTTCTCCTTACTCCTTTCCCTTCTCTCTCAGTAGGGAGAGAGTTGCACAGTCTTAAGGGGGCTAGGTCCTCCTCTCCTCTAGTCAAGGTTCTTTCTGATTACAAAAAATGGAAATTCACTTAAGATAGTAAAGTGGGGAGGTTATTGAAACAAACATAGAGCTAGCTCACAGAATGCAAAGGCAAGACACGAATACTAGGGACTTCCCTGGCAGTCCAGTGGTTAGGACTTCCCGCTTCCACTGCAGGGGACATGGGTTCGCTCTCTGGCCGGGGAACTAAGATACCACATGCCGCGTGGCATGACCAAAAAACAAACAAACAAAAAACCCACGAATACTATATTAGAAACTTAGGCATCTCTTTCCACCTCTCTGCAAGTGCATGGTTTTTCTTATGCCCACTACTTTCTCCCGGATTCTCATGGAACATCTGCTCTTTCTCCCCTCACACCTCTACTCCCCTTAATTGGATTCCTCTTCTTAGTCCTCTGAAGCATTGGTCACTATGGATGTCCAAGCCCTAACTTGGCATGAGCTTTCAGATCCAGTACCTGGACTTTTCCTCCACATCTCTAGGTTTAAATTCCTGATGGCTTATGATTGGCTCGGCCCAGCTCCGGAAGAGTCCCTCCTTCTTGCATTAGGTATTCATCCCTGGTCCAGTCAGCTATATTGGTGTGGCTCACAGGTTCAGATATAGTCCTTTCAGTAGAGGCTCTAGGTAGAGCCTAAACCCCAAGACATGTCATGTATACTTTCCTTTATATTGGACTTTGCTTCCACATGTACTCTTCTCCCCTGTACCCGAATTACTCTAGGATAGGAGGGAAGGAGGGACTGTGGTAGCTAGCAGGACTTTCTCCTACAAAGGAGGTCACATTGTTCCATGCAGGACTCGTAGTAGGAGACATGTTTAGTTCAGTTAGATCTGGGCATCCCAGAGAGTGGCAGAGGGCTCAGAAACCTTTGTAGGAAAATAAATGGAAAACAATGTTCTTGGGTATTTGTTTTTGTATGGAGTCAATCCTTATAAAACTACTTTTTGAATTAGAATGAACAACATAAAAAGCCTTTACCATGTTGAACAGTTGCTTTAGACATGGGTAAGAAACATGAATGTAGTCCACCTTGCCTGGGGTTGTCTTACTTGTGCAAATAGTAGGAAACGTATTTCTATGAATAAGATGTACTGGATGCTTTGTTTCTCGTAGGTTCATGCATACATGAAAGAGAAGTATCTATAATGCTGCTGCCGTTTAAGGCCCAGGACTTCAAAGAACATCCTCAAACCACAGTGCAGCCCTTTTATACTCGTGTGTGTGTGTGTGTGTGTGTGTGTGTGTGTGTCTATGATGAGAATGGAGAATTGCAGTGTGAGGCTGGAGTAATGCTTTCATTATAGGCTAATAAGGTTATATCAAACTTTGGCCCTTATGATTTAACTAGATGATAAGATTTGTGATATATAAGGAAGTGGTTAAGATAATTCTAGGGTACATGAGTCTAGTCTTGATGTATCATGTTGTGAGTTTGCAACTCTTTAACTTTCTAAAAAGCCTAAAAAGGCTTCCTTGGTACTCCTCGGGCATCTTTCACTATGAACGTTTAACTGAGGAAGTAAAGAAGATGGTCATAATCAACAACTCCTCAAACTTGGCAGCATATCACTTTCAGGTTTGAGAGTTTTTCCTGGAGATGCTTTGCTTCTAGATACTACCTCTTGCCTTCCCCACAGTGTCAGCAGGTTTAGTGCTAGCTTAGAGAGAGCTAGCCACTCTGTGGTTGCTCAAGCTTTTCTACCTCAGGGCCTTCATATGTGATGAGTCCCCTAGACTTCATGGATGATGACTTGTCACTTCAGGGAGGCCCTCCCCAACTATCCTGTCTACAACAGACCTCCTCATCCCTCCTATTATCTCACTTTACACTCTGTTTAATTTTCTACATTTTCTTTATCACAATCTATAGTTATTTAATCATTTTATGCTTTATTGAATGTTTTCCCATCAGACTGTAACCTCTGAGAGGGCAAGGACCATATCTATGTCAGTCGCCATTGGTATCCCCAGTGCTTTACACGGTGCCTCGCACATAAAAGGTGCTCAGTAAGTATTTGATGGATGGATGAATGAAGAAAGCAATGGAACACTATCACCTATGATTACAAAGGAGACGCATAAGCCATTGTTTCACTCTAGAAAACATATAAGAAATCTATTGCCACACTGGCTGTGTCTCTCTTATTCACTTGGTTAGTATTAGTGGCATCCATGCAGAAAGGGATGAGGAGTTTGAGCAAATCTTACTACATGAAAACCGCCTGCCGATGCAGGGGACACGGGTTTGTGCCCCGGTCTGGGAAGATCCCACATGCCGCGGAGCGGCTGGGCCCGTGCGCCACAACTACTGAGCCTGCGCTCTAGAGCCCATGCTCCGCAACGGGAGAGGCCACAACAGTGAGAGGCCCGCATACCGCAAAAAATAAAATAAAAATATTTATCAAAGTTTAATATAAATATAGGAAGGCTCCCTTATTATAAATGTGCAGGCCAATGTTTTTCATACATTGAACATGTAACCAACACACAGATCAAGAAACTGAATATCATATCCCCAATACCCTGGAAGCTCTCCTCATGCCTTCTTCCAGTTATTATCCCTTCAGGGTTAACCACCATCTTGTCTTCTAACAGCATACATTAGTTGTCCATTTTAACTTTATATAAATGGAATCATAGTCTGTACCCTTTCAATATCGTGTTTGTGAGATTCATCCATCAGCCATATTGTTGCATGTCCACACTTAATCTTTTTAAATAGTGGAAGTGAATCCCAAGACATAGTGAGAGGCCAAGGTAATGGGAGAAGGAGGTTAGTCATACAGAGTGAAGATTGGAGATTTATGTGCTGAGGTGAGCCATGTTCTATTAAATTCATTTGGCCTTCTTTGCTTCCTCTACCCTTGCTTCCCAAATCTTTTTTTTTTTTTTTTTTTTTTTTGCGGTATGTGGGCCTCTCACTGTTGTGGCCTCTCCCATTGCGGAGCACGGGCTCCGGACGTGCAGGCTCAATGGCCATGGCTCACGGGCCTAGCCGCTCCGCGGCATGTGGGATCTTCCCGGACTGGGGCACAAAACCGTGTCCCCTGCATCGACAGGCGGACTCTCAACCACTGCGCCACCAGGGAAACCCTGCTTCCCAAATCTTAGACATGTAGCTTACAAATATTTTCCCTTGGGAAAAATATTTACTGATCCACTGAAGTCCATCTCTGCTACTGCAAAAAAATAAAAAGTCTTTTGAGCCCATGCTCTCTCCCTGAGGTGTGTCAGTAGTATCACTTCTTTATACCAGGGACAGCATTTAATTATTGATTCTTAATGCATATGCCCTGAAGGTGTTTATTAAACTGAGTTTTGGAACATTGTTCTTTCCTTCTCAATGCATGAGGTTATGAGAAGACCTACGGGGGGGGGAGGGGCGATGAAAAAACTGATTAAGTTTCTGGACTTTAACACAGAGACAGATAAAAATAGGATACTATGTGTGATTTAAAATTGGCAAGGACAGGCCTTCGGGATGAAGACATCTCTTCGAGTTATTAATCATGAGTTATATGTTTTTGTGACAGTGAAAGGTAGAAGCTTTAATTAAATACACCTTAATAACCTTCCCTTAGAAAATCTCTTTTTAAAAATACATGTGGCAGCAAATAATCTATGGAAGGTGAGGAGTAACTCTTCAAGAGTCCAATATAATGAGGAAGCACTCCCTGACAGACAAGGTTGCCAAACACTTGCACAAATTACTGAAGACAGCTGGGGAATCGGTGGCCATGTGTTCAGCATGAGTCTCAGGCAAGTGTGCCTGGAGCCAGGGGGCTGGTTGACATGATCTTAGAAGGAAAAGGCCTTTCGCTTTACATTTGATCGTGATCAGGGTTCTTCAAGCCTTAAAAATGCTTTAAAACTTAAGGAATGAAATAAGATGTGCCTTTGGCTCATGCAGTGTGTCTGTCTCCCTCTCAAGCATTTTCCGACTTTATGCCAGAGACCACTTGGAGGCAAAAGACACCATTTATTTTCCTCCTTCCACTCTTAGTACCGCACATTAAAAAAAAAAAAAAAAAAAAAGGTGTTGTGCTGTTGCTTGAATAAAGAGCTATTATTTACTGGGCCTCATTTTAAAATGTTTTTATTGCCTTTTAAAATGGTCAAAATGACACTTTTAAAACCCACAATTTTGTGTGACCTGCATATTGAACCAGGCCAGACACCCACTTGAGAGGTCTTTGCAGGCCACTATGGCTCCATACACAATAGTAATCAATACCACTTAGACTACTTATTGGGTGTATACTAGGTGCCAGGAACTGGTAGGCACTTTACATATATTATCTCATTTAATTCTCTCAGTGATCCAGCAAAGCAGGTATCATTATTACTTCCCTTATAAATGAGGGAAGTATGTCTTGGCCAAGTCAGGTAACTAGCCCTCAGTCACATAGCTGGTTTTTCCAAGCACTGAATTATGAACTCAGGTCTATCTGACTCCAAGGCCCACATTTCTTTTCTGCATTATATTTTCCTAATACTTTGAGAACCCTGGCGTATTTAAAATAAGTCTCTGAAACAAACACAACTGCTGATTTGGATATATTTATACGCTCAACTGATTTGTTTCCCAGTCATTTTTGACATATTGGTAAGACTGGGTTTTAGAATTGGATAGTCCTAGGTTTGAAGCCTGCCTTTTTCTCCTGTCACCTATGTGACCTGTAGCAAATTAATTAACCTCTTTGAACTTCAGCTTCCTCTTCTGTGAAGTAGATCAAATAATAGAACCAACCTCACAGAGCTAGTTTAAGGATTAAATGAGATGATGCAAGTGAAAGCATATATCAAAATAATAAAGAGCACATAGTAAGTGTTCAAGAAATATTAATAACAGTGATACTAGGAATGGTTTTTGAACTTATAGGACCTTGGCAGTCTCTCTTCCCCTGCTCAATATTTAACTTGGTTGCCTCCCTCAGAAGGCTTTCTTGTTCCAACAGGGCCAGAAAATGTTTCTTATCACCCAGAGTTTAGGTTCACCAGTTCAATGGAGGCTGTCATTGCAAAAGAATCTTGTTTCTCAAACTTAGATTTTTTAGGAGCCTGTCTTCCCATCCTTAAGGTCCAAAGAATAACCACAAAAATATAAACTAACCCCAATCAAATCAAATCATATGTGTTCTAGCATTATAAACCTTTAAAATGTTGTAAGAGCAGAATTCATGCCTATTTACCTGGCCCTGTGATTCTTACATATTCCAAAACAAAGATTGGGACACATGGTCTAACAAAGAATTTTTTTTTTCAGATTTTTAGTCTGATATATAGGCTAAGATTTATGGAGGCGTAACAACTAAATTGCACTTATACATTTTATGCATCACTTTTATGGGAAAAAATATAGGAATTCCGTAGAGTTGAACTCTCCCGAAGATCAGGGACATGTGCTACTCCACCTCCTTCTTTCCAGTAAAAGCCTATCAGTGATCTTTCGAATCTCCTTGAAAAGTAGAAGGTAGAAGGTGATTAACATCTATTGCAAAGTTAATAACTTCATTCTAGAGTTTCCTTGGATTTCTGGTGTATAGCTTCACTTGTAGAATTCTTATTAATGCAATGCTCAGTTTACAGAAACACATGCTTTGCCTAAATTTTGGTGTTGATAAAAGTGATATATATTCAGAGGGGGGAAAAGATAATTAGCCCCAGGGTTTGATAGACATCATTTAGTAGTCATCCAGTGAATCCAAAATCCTGCATATAACCAATTACCATTGTAACGAGAACTTTAATTTTTAAACTTCCTATCCAATTTCTTTCAATCATTGCTGCAAAACATTTGAGAGCCAACAATGCAGAATTTGCTTTATAGGCCTGTGTTAGAAACAGTCAGATCCCCAGGGAGCTAAAACACAGATCACACATGTAGAATGATCTTCTTTTTACTCTGAATGTTATATAATTTAGGCTTTTGAAAAAGTTGTATTAATAAGGAGGAAACCCAGCAACTTTCAGTGATGAAAAAACACTTTGCAATCATGTTCATAGAATACCCACCCAACACCATTGTTTCTCCTGATTTTTCTAAAGAAATTGCACTAACTGAAGTGAATCTAGATAAAGGATGTTGAAGGCAGTGGGTGTTAGTAAGATTCTTGTTTGGTTTCTGCAGGTCTCTGTGTGCCTTTTGCTATTCAGGGCCTTTTCTGCTTCTCCTCCCCCATCAACTTTCCTTTTCTACCCGTTCTTAAAGACATTGCCCTGTTAGTTGAGGGTGATTCATTTCTACTGGTGGTGAAAAGGCATTTTCTTCCACCACTCTGAGGTAGTATTAATCGGCTAAGCCTTCATAAATTTCATTGTGAAGGGACTTAAGTGCGTGTGTGCTATGCCAAGAGAATTACAGAGACACATTTTCTGCCCTCTGAGTGTTCAAGTTTAAGAGTACGTGCCAGGTTTGGTGGATCACTGTGCAGAAGGACTAGGTGACGCGTGACCTTGGTGAGCAAACTTGGGGTCAGGCTGTCAGTTCAAACCAGAGGACCTGTGTCACAATTGGGAATGTCAGGGGAGCTGGGAGGCAATATAAGAAGTCCAGCCATGATAGGGACACAAACGGAAGCCTGGTTAGTTTGTGTAGATGGGAGAAAGAACTGCATCCAGAGGATCAAGCACAGCTAGAGGGTACAGGCAGGAATGGAGTCCAAGTACATTCATGTCAGATAAGAAGAAACAAGTGATAAGAGTTTTGACCCAGATTCAAAACAGATAGGCATGTCTACTTAATAACACAGCCATGGTGGGAATCTATATTCCTCCCCTTGCCCTGATTTTAAACAACTTTTCTGATATATTTGGTTTAGGAATACTGGTTTGGGCTACTTCCTCAGGTGAGGCAGGCTGCTACTGATCCTGGGTATTGCAACACAGACTGGGATCCTGGAGTGAGCTCTTGTAATTCTACCTTTGACACCATATTAATATGAATAAACATTCATTTGAAGGTCAAATGATATCTAGTGTCTGAGGGCTACAGTGAATCAGACGTTTTCTTACAATTCCTTCTTTCTTGGCAATGAAATACAGAATATAGGCTGACTCCTATCAAAGCAGCTTTTAACATTTAGGACAGAGGAAACCAATTGGTATCTGAATAGAACTTTTTTTCCCATCTCTTAGTCCCTAAGGACAGTAGATTTCCCAGAAAGGGTTCTTAGATTGTGGTAAATTCCAGGTGATCAGTGAATCTGTTAAGTACAGTGGTAAGTACCAAATTAGTCCCTGTTTAAAAATTTTTTTCAATTTTTATTTTAAAATATTCAACTTGTACTTCTAGTCATTTAGTTTGATGCACGTTGGCTACTATACTGGTTTCAACTTAGACAGTGATGTATGTTATTTCTTCATAGTGTCAACTGTGATTTGATAAACAGATACTAGTGCCCTTTCTGGAATAAAGGCAAACATAAGCCCTTGGGTGAATGAGAGGGGAAGGAGGCAAGGTCTTTAAGGGGATGCTTAACAAGCTGCTAATTACTTTTGATGGCATTATGCCATGATGTTGAAGCAATGAACCAGAGAGTATCACTTGGAACCCTGAGGGCAGGAAAGATGATGGGGAGACTGCCCTAAAGAATTCTGAGGCAGTAAGTCCAAGAAAGTTAGGGCTCCATTTGAGTCTGACAAAAATAAGTTCTCAATGATACCTGAAGAATTGAAGCTTCTCCTGGGTTCCTAAGAAATGGAGAGGGAGAAATGGGAGAGAAAACCACCCACCATTTGTGCATTTGATCTTCATAATAACATTATGAGTTGGTATATATTATCATCCTTGTTTGAGTAAACTGGATGCTCAGTTTACAGTTGAGTAAACTGAAGCTCAGAGATGTTAAGTAACTCGGTTAAACATTGTGGTTAAGAATTAGGGCCCTGGAGGCAGAGGAAGCTGAGTTTGAATTCTAGCTGCCCCTAATTTCTAGCAGTATGACCTTGGGACAGATCATTAAACTTTCTCTGTACCTTGTTTTCACCATCTCTGAAATAGACATTTTAATAGCACCTATAATCAAAGGCATTTTGTGGATATTTAATGACATACGTGTATAAGTCACTTAGCACTGTCCCATACTGTTAGTAACTGCTCAGAAAGGATATCTATTTGTAGTCATCATCGTTGTCATCGTCATCGTCATCATCACCACCCTTTTACCACCCAAACATGTCAGGCACTAAAGCTCTTGCTATTTCCACAACAGTATAGTGCTTCCAAGTGGTAAGAGTGTTGGTAAGGAGAGACACGGTAAGTCAGTGTGTACAAGCAGAAGATGAAAAGATAAGGCAGTGAGAAAAAAAATAAGGGCAAAATTTAAAAACAAAGATAAATGGAACTTTATACTAAGAGGCATGGTCACTAGAAAGCCACTGGCTAGCAATTGTCTCAGGTGCCACACTCAGTGTGTCCTACACTAAAACAACCCTTCCTTTCTAAACCCCTAAGGTCATTAGATTGTAGAGAAAAAAAAACAGCAACATGTGATCAATCAATGAGATTGATCGATCGGCTTTCATTAAGCTCTGTTTGAGAAACTCACTACGTAAAATTCATCTAATATTCTGGCCTGTAACTCAAAGAGGGTTCATAACTGGTTGTAAGGCCATGCACATGCAATGGAAAATAATGGTCAACCAAACATGTTTATCTGTCTTAATGACTGAATTAAATCAGTTCCATTACCTGTGAGATATAAGGAATAATCATTAAGTATTAAATTGATCAATTAAATCTATTGAACTTTCAAAGCCATGGATTTTTTGTGTGCCAAATATTATTCAAATTGTGCAAAAGCTATGTGAAACTATTAGGTTGGGCCACTTTAACTCAATTTCAAATCATTTGCCTGAATGTCCATGTTTCTTCTTACAGCACTCAACAAAGTAAGCAGCTGTGTGCAGATGGAGCTAAATTAGCCTGATTCCTGCCATTGCTGGTTTGACCTTCATTTTAATATAAAAGTGAGAATAAATAGGATCCTTTTCACTTGTTCCTCTAGTAATTGATCACCATTTCTACTAATTCATTCTTAGTCTCTACATCATTTTCCAAGGGTATTCAGCCAGATGCCTTCCACCTGAGAAATTCCTGGTTCCAAGCTTGAGTTACTTTCATGAGTATTGAAGTTCAACATACAAAATTATTGGACAATAGCTGATGAAGAGTTAACCATTTTTGGTTAAGTGGGACTTTTAAGTTCTGAGTAGAAATTTCCCACATTCTGAGACTTGGGACTTTTGACCTGTGGGGCAGTTGATACCGTAATCAAAGTAGTGTTCTCTTTATTCACTAGGTGGCAGGAGATCCTTAATATAAATGTAAGGGATTTCTATAAATGCATGTTTAGACCAATGCATCAATAAAGCTGTCATTTTAGAGAAAGGAGAATACATGAAGATGTGAGCCCATGAAATATTGAAACAGAGCCTATGAGGAAAGAAATCCTTTTTGTTAAGCACAGCAGTCTAGGATTTAATAATAATAAAACAAGGTTACTGTTCCTTTACATAATGCCATTTTGAAGAAATTTCAGTAGTAAGTTAACCAAAATGGAGTGATAACACTACAATTTACTAGCATTTTACTATTTAATTTCAGTTTTTATTTCTGTTTTGAGCAGTTGTGTAGCATTTTCTGGTGTCTCTTTTTATAAGGACATCAGTTCTATTGGATCAGGACCCGCCCTTATGATCTTATTTAACCTTAATTATTTCCTTAGAGGCCCTATCTCCAAATATAGCCACACTGGGGGTTAGGGCTTCAACATAAGAATTTGAGAGGTGGGGCTTCCCTGGTGGCGCAGTGGTTGAGAGTCCGCCTGCCGATGCAAGGGACACAGGTTCGTGCCCCAGTCCGGGAAGATCCCACATGCTGCGGAGTGGCTGGGCCCGTGAGCCATGGCCACTGAGCCTGCGCGTCCGGAGCCTGTGCTCCGCAACGGGAGAGGCCAC
>NW_021703779.1:104549636-104654677 GCF_005190385.1 Monodon monoceros | reverse complement strand
GGGGGGGGGGCGGGGCCGGGGAGCCCCACCGGGCCCGGGGGCCCGGGGCCGGGGCCCCCGAAAGGGGGGGGCCAAAAAAAGGAGGGGGCCCCCCAACCAAAAAAAAAAAAAAAAAAAAAAAAAGAATCTGAGGCGGGGCACAAACATTGAATCCATAACAAACTGCAAGAGCATCACCACAGTAATGTTTAGAGTAACTTTTATTAAGCACTTTTTTGGATGTGCCCGGTACTGTAATAGGCACTTTAAATGAATTATCTCATTGTAGTAGTCAAATATTTTGGTAACTCCCCACAATAAATATTTATTTGGCATTCACATCACAATCCCATGAGGGTCAGTGAGAGGAGCTGTTTTCCATGTAATTATTTAAAACGCAAACTCTTTCCATCTCATGGCTCTGGTTTCCTCTAAGTCCTAGGAGTCTAGCCAGTGCATGATTAAAAAAGAGTGAGGATTGCAAAAGGGAGGTTATTATGATCTGTGCCTGAAAATGATACTTTAGCACTTTTCATTAGCAAGAACTTAATCACATGGTTATACCTAACAGCTGAGAGATGCAGTCTACCTGTGTGTTGAGGAAGAGGACAACAAAGAAATACAGATCTTGGTGAGCTTTAGCAATCTCTAGCATACTCATTTATCTTCACAGTAACCCACCGAGGTAGGTACCATCGTTGTGCTTATTTTACCAATGAAGAAAGGATGAGTAACTTGCTAAAAGTAACACAACTAGTAATTTGGTGTTGAACTCAGTCTAACTTCAGAGGTTTGCTTTTAAACGCTATGCTGTTCTTTCTGAACTAGGGATAAAAGTATTATTTCATTACTATAGGGAATGTTTGAAATGTTTCAACCATCCCTCAAAGATGTTTTAGCAAGTTGCTATGTTTGGATAATAGATCAGTTTGTTTAGTTTTAATTTGTTTTGTTGCTGAAGGAAGGAAGGAAGGAAACAAAACAGGAAAGAAGAAATAAAGGAAGGAGAGAGGGAGAACAAACGAGAATAACAAGCTTTTGGTGGAAGTGTTGGATGCTGTTCATTATATTTAATCTTATGTGGACTTGTTAATAGAAGCTTATTCAGCATTAGGGTCTTTTCCTCATTGGCATAAATTAATAGAGTTACTTTGAATGTGTTTAGGGTATGATGGTGATATCAAAGTATATGAAGTCTTTTGTCTGTCCACCCATAACTACCTCTTCAACAAAAGAGGTTGTACTGTCCAAAGAGACCATGCAAACTCATCTTGGAATCTGAATCCATTTGTCTGTGTTGACCAGAAGTTGAAAGGTCAAGAACTAGGGTACTGCTTCCCACTGAGCTAAGAGGTTCCTGAAGTGATCCAAGACAGGGCGGGGATAAGAGACTCCCCCATCCCTTTTATCTAAGTGAATACAGTACTGAATATAAATGACAATAGGCTGCCACTTGTTTTTTGTATCTGGGGTGACTTACAGCCACTTGGATTGGGCTTCCTTTCCATTGTACCACATTAAATGGTGCATTGGTTAATTTGCAATATTCAACAAACATCTATTTTTTCCATTCTTATATCGTAGTTGAGAGTTAAAAAAAATTTTTTTATTGAAGTATAGGTGATTTACAGTATTATACTAGTTTCAGGTGTACAACATAGAGATTCAAAATTTTATGGATTATACTCATTTAAAGTTATTATATAAAATATTAGCTATATTCCCTGTGCTGTACAATATATCATTGTAGCTTATTTACTTTATACATATTAGTTTGTACCTGTTAATCCCCTACACCTATCTTTTCCCTCTCCACTTCCCTCTCCCCACTGGTAACAACTAATTTTTTCTCTGTATTTATGAGTCTATTTCTGTTTTGCTACATTCATTCATTTGTTTTATTTTTTAGATTTCACATATAAGTGAAAACATACCATATTTGTCTTTCTCTGTCCTAATTATTTCACTTAGTATAATACCCTCCAGGTCCATCCATGTTGTTGCAAATGGCAAAATTTCATTCTTTTTTATGAATGAGTAGTATTCCATTGTATATATATACTATTGATACATCTCCTTTATCCATTCATCTGTTGATGGACACGTGGGTTGCTTCCATATATTGGCTATTGTAAATAATACTGCTGTGAACATTTGGGTGCGTGTATCTTTTTGAATTAGTGTTTTCGTTTTTCCCAGATATATACAAAAGAATGGAATTTTTGGATCATATGGTAGTTCTATTTTTAGTTTTTTGAGGAACTTCCATACGTTTTCCATAGTGGCTGCACCAATTTACATCCCCACCAACAGTGCACAAGGGTTCCCTCTTATCCACATCTTTGCCAGCATTTGTTATTTGTGGTCTTTTTGATGATAGCCATTCTGACAGGTGTGAGGTGATATCTAATTGTGGTTATGATTTGCGTTTCCCTGATGATTAGTGATGCTGAGCATCTTTTCATGTGCCTGTTGGTCATCTGTATGTCTTCTATGGAAAAATGTCTATTCAGATCTTCTGCCCACTTTTTAATTGCATTGTTTGTTTTTTTGATATTGAGTTGTATGGGCTGTTAGTAAATTTTGGATTTTAACCCCAATCAGTCACATTATTTGCAAATATTTTCTCCCATTCAACAGGTTGTCTGTTTGTTTTGTTGATGGTTTCCTTTGCAGTGCAAAAGCTTTCAAGTTTAATTAGGTCTCATTTATTTTTGCTTTTATTTCTTTTCCCTTAAGAGACAGATCCAAAAATATATTGCTACAATTCATGTCAAAGAGTGTTCTGCCTATGTTCTCTTCTAGAAGTTTTATGGTTTCCAATCTTACGTTTAGGTCTATAATCCATTTTGACTTTATTTTTGTATGTGGTGTGAGAAAATGTTCTAATTTCATTCTCTTACATGTAGCTGTCCAGTTTTCCTAGCACCAGTTATTGAAGAGAGTGCCTTTGCCCCATTGTATATGCTTGCTTCCTTTGTTGTAGATTAATTCACCATAAGTGAGTGGGTTTATTTCTGGGCTGTCTATTCTGTTCCACTGATCTATGTGTTTGTTTTTGTGCCAGTACTATACTATTTTAACTACTGTAGCTTTGTAATCTAGTCTGAAGTCAGGAAGCATGATATCTCCAGCTCTGTTCTTCTTTCTCAGGATTGCTTTGGCAATTCAGGGTCTTTTGTGTTTTCATACAAATTTTAGAATCATTAGTTCTATTTCTGTGAAAAAACGCCATTGGTATTTTGATAGGGATTGCATTGACCCTGTAGATTGCCTTGGGTAGTATGATCATTTTAACAATATTAATTCTTCCAGTCTATGAAGAGAGTTCATTTTCTTTTGATGGATAGTTCCATACTATCCTAATTCTAGCTAAGTTGCACTAACAAACTATAGAATATGAAATTCTAAGCTCCTAAAAGTTATTTTTCTACCATTCAGATGGTATGTTTCTTAAAAATGCCAACATATCTCAAAGACAATTTAATTCAGCCTTCTTGAAGCACAAGAAGGAAGTATTGCTCTAGTAAAGCTGTTCTCCTACCATATTAAGTGAAATCTCTCCAATACTATAATAGTTCTGGTAGCTTTTGAAGGTGGAGGGAGATAAAGTGTTTAGACAGTGTGAAAGAGCTTAAATGTTTCCTTCCTATATTAAGGAGAGTAGCACACTGGGATACTTTCATCTTAAAATAAATTTGTGTTCTGTGGTTGTTGGTAAAGAGATAGGGAAGTGCACTGGACTGACCTGTTCCATTATTAAAAGCTAAGTCCATATTGTTGCCTGTGCATATATATGTGGTCAAATGAGAGTTCATAGACAATGACATTACAACATTAGGCTTTCATCTGGTGCTGTTGATAGTAGCAATAATATGGATCAGGCCTGTCTTACCAATTCTGAAACACTTTATAATCTGAGAAAACATTGAAACCAGACTTGTAGAACTGAATTAGAGATGTGTGGATATTAAAATACTCCATCCAACCCATTTCCACATGTACCATCTGTTGTTTCCAGATGTACTGCTTCCTAGAGGCAGTATTCATGGGCATGGTATTATAACAACAACAAATCGGCATTCCTAGTTCTGGGACTTAATTCCCAGAAATACAAGTTTTCATGGGCTGCACTTCAGGGAATTAGACTCCTCTGTGGCTAGGGACATGCCATTACAACCATGGTAATGGAAATAGTCCAATTCAGAGCCTATAAGGCATTAGGGAGCCTTCAAGTTGGGAGCAGTACAAAGTTTCTCTTATGTGTCTGTAACTCAAGGTAAGTTGAGCAACACTATTAACGCTCCCCGCCTTGGTGATTAGATATGCCTAGCTCATTGTAGATGAGGTGTCGGAGGTATCTCTTCTATGTTAAGTTTGATAAGGAAAGTTACAAAACGCTCCAAAGGCTCTAGAGTATATGTTGAAATCCTTGTATGTTGTCCAGCGCCTTAATCTGGTGCTGTCTGTAAAGCAATGGGCTGTCACCTCCCTCAAGACCACTGCTTGCCTCATTAATACCACTGGAACAAATTATCACTTCACAGCCCAGAAATCTTCTATAGCAGTTGTGGTGATTGATGTAACAAGGCTAAAAAATAATGATGAAATGCACGTTCCAGAAGACAGATTCAAATGGCAGGAGCTTCAAAGGCAATTAAATGTGACACAGAAGGAGTCTTCCTGGAATAAAGTATTTTCAAATAAATGGTAAGATAAGTGTGATAATCTCCTAGACTCACATTACACATAAATTGGCTTGCTATGAATAATTATTTCTGAAGGCTTAGTGTACATTAAAGTAAAAGTTTAGAAACAGCCAGTTTGAACTATTTTAAAAATATATTTTTGAGTTTAAGATGGGGGAAAAAAAGCAACGCTTTGGGACTGGCATATAGGCTCATAGGCTCGTGATGGGATTTATTTATTTGTAGCCATAGTATTTGAATAGCATCTTTTGATAGGCTTTAAAGCTTCCTGTTGGTTGGAAAGAATCATGACTACAGATGTCAAGTTTACCTGCCTTCCTCCAAAGTGAGTCAAACGATTCTTATGATGTATTGATTCTGTACCATTAAGTTACTAACTATGCTGTGGGAGGAACCTGCCTACTCAAGAGAGTGCAGCTGTACATTAGACAGGCACATTAAGGTCGCAGTGAAGGGGAAATTTAAGACGTGGAAGTAACTGGAACAGCTGGGCAATGTTAAAGCACTCTGGCATCTAAAGCCTTGGAAAAGGTAAACCTCAAACTGCCATTTTGGCTCTGTAAGTGCCCTTGTTTTCTTGAAATTTGAACATAGGACAAATAGGTGAGCACTGGCTCAGATGTAGCAAGAGAGAGGTTATTTTTATAGGAATTCTCCACTGAAAGGTTAGTTAATCATAGGACTGGACTTCCAAAGAGAATTTTAAGAATAACTTCTAAATAGTAAATTAAAAAAATCATGTTGTTTGAGTTTGGTGTAAACTTATCTGGGGTTGCATTGGATACTTGTTTAAAGTTATTTCTTCACTAGTCTATTATTAGCCAAACCCGATGAGGTCATTTGTTGATTTCTTGGCAGGATCAAAGGAACACATTTATTTAAGGTAGATTATGTGTCGCTCTCACTCAGAATTATCTAGATATGAGTCAATGCAAGTCAACAACCATTCATTGCACTTTAACTAATCAGTTTGACATTTATTTTTTTTTAATGATATCTTGACCATCCTTTTCAGTGAAATGATCAAATGAGTCAGAAATGTTTTTCTAATTGTATAGGCCATCATTAACACTGTTATTTACTCTTGGTGGGGGGTTGAAGTGTCCTTTTGAAATAAAAATTAAGGACTATTTTGACCTAGTTCTTTAAAATAAGTAACACTTTTATGCCAGGACACTGGTTAATATGTAGACCACAGACAGAAATATTCACCAACTGTCAAAAGAGGCTTAGAGGTTACTTCCACTTTAAGATGTCTACAATTCACTAGGTTAGACAAAGATACATAAACATGAAGCAAGTGACTTTTTCCCTTAAAATGCTTTAAAAATTGCTTTAGCTTTAAAAAATTGCATTCGCCTCTTAAAAACTTCTAGTTTGGACTTAGGAAACTCTGCCTTTTACTTACCTGTCTTGTTAACTGGTCAGAAATATTGAAAATACATACTTATGTATCATGGATGGCAGAAAACACATATGACTAAAATGACAGCTGCTTGAAATAGAAAAGGCAATAAAATGACTTTGTACTTTTATGACACATTTATAGGCTGGTAATAAAGCTCCTTCCTAATTTCGTTCTCTTATCACAGCACCCAAATGATTTGTGTAATAATTATTTAATCTATCTTTTTAAACAATGGAAAAGCCAGAAGATGAACCTAATGACCCAGCATTCATTTTTATTGTTACCTGAATGCATACTCATAGTCATTTTGAAGAAAACCCTGGGTTTTTTAGTCCAATCCAAAACGCATGTCACTAAGTTCTCAGATCTTGTGACAATTGACAAAGAATAGCTAGAGTGTATTTTTTATACTAACTGATTTTAAACAATGTTGAGAATTGGTTGCTTATATAGGGTAGTTAAATTAAAACACAGAGATAAGCCTTTTTAACTGAATACTTGGAAGCACCCCATTCCAAATTAGTCATGTAATATTTTGAGAAAGGAAATATACTTATGTGCACTGAGTGCCTGCTCTGGGCCAAACACTGTCATGTATGTAAACTTATTTAACAGCAACTTCACAACAACATTGTGCGGTAGTTATTTTTATCACTCTTTTTATAGAGGAAGAAACCCAACCTCAGAGATGTTAAGGAGCTTCTCCAGTGACACACCAGCTACTCAGTGGCAGAGCCAATATTCAAATGTACATCTGCCTGGTTCTAACTACCACATTACATAGCTTTTAAATAAGCGTGGAGAATATGTTGGATAATAGTGGTTATATTGTAATACATTGGAGTAAATCTGTATAATACCATTCATCAGGGTAAAGTATGTGTTTAGTTTGTTAAATTGCTTTATTTAAGCTGCTGGAATAAATTAAATGCATGAATGATATCAGAATGTACAGAATTGAGTTTATTATATTCATGCTATTTTATAAATTATAGTAATGATTTTCATATAGGAACAATCTACACAACTAATGGAAAAAATAAAGTTATTTGCACTCACACATTGATAAAAATATGGGTTTTAAAGCTGGAATTTCTATCTTCTACAACCTCATATATAAAATAAGCCAACTACCAAAACTGAAATTGCTTCAGATTTGAACTATCTGTTGCTAGGTGTGAGGATTGTTAAAGATATTCTGATGCAAATTACTCTTTAAAAAGAGGACTTAAATTAAATATGTTTAATTGTATAATATACTTTTGGCTTTAGGGTGTAATACAATTATTTCACTGCAATTTAATATTGACATATTTCTGCTGGAGAAAGAGGCCAATTACTATGGAAAGCAATTGTATCATTCTACATGTGTAGAAATCTTACAATATAATTGCATTCCTGTTATTTTGCTACTAATCATTTATGAATGTTTTTATTTTTTTTCACTTTCAATTTAAATGACACTTTTTTTGCAGACTTATAGAAAGAATAGCCTAAACTTAGAAATGTATTTATTAGAAATAGTAACTATGCCAGAAAGTGCAGCAAAATAAGTTCCTATTTCTTTACCAGATGAATCAGTGCTAAGTACCTATGATAACCCTTGAAGTCCATATGACCTTGTAGTTCTGTAACCTCTCTGAGGCCATAGCTTTCCTTTCTTATCTATGAAATGGAGTAATAACTACGACTCTGGGCTGCTATGATAACTACACAATATAGTGTACAAGAGGGTAATGAACAGTGCCTAGCAATGAGTAGCTATCAAATTATTATGGAATCAATTAATGTTTGTGCATATAATTTAGCATTTTTGAAATATGATTTAGGAATGTCTTAAAACCTGATGCAGAAATTGATCTTTAAAATGAATGAACCCTCAATTACACTGCAGCTGCTTATCAGATCCCTTTGATAGCTTCCCCAACATTGATAAAAATGACATAGACCTCTTAAGAGCATGCCTCCTTTACCACATCTTACCCTATACTTTCCCTCTTGTGTTTCACTAGTTTCCCTCTCAAAGCAGAGCGTTTTGATATGGCTCTTTGACATGACTTTTTTGATGGAGCATATTGACATAACCACATCTAAATAATACTTTCAAATATAAAATCACTGTTTTTTTTTCTTCCAAGGATTGTATATCTTATCAAGCATTACTGAACCTAGTTCTATCTCTTACCACTCAGACTGCATGGCTCTTTCTCTTCCTGCTTTACTCATATTTAAATTGTTTGATATTTTTTACATTAAAATGTATTGCTTTTATAGTCATAAAAAAGAGAACTATTTTAAAAATGCATACAGTTGAGTTAACCTCCAGGGGAGAGGGGTGGTTTTGTCTTCCAAAACCATGATTATAAGAGTGCTACCATATAATGTATGTATACCACTGTGGAAATTGTTAGAAGAATTATTCTCATCCATCATCCCCAGTGTCTTATGGGGTTAGCGAAATCAAGAAACCTACCAAAAAACAAATAGCCATTTAAAAAACATATTCTACTGGAAAACATGACAAATTCCATGATTACAAGGCTAAATCTGTATATCACTAGAGATTAAGTATGACCATTGTAACTTTAAGAGATCATCCAATTTGAAATGGTGACCATTCAGCAAACAAAATGAATTATGACTGATACTCCGTTGTGAGAAGAGCATGTGTGATAAGCACGTGGCTCCTAGTTTTATGTCATGTGGATGCCAGATGGTGCCGAAGGCCAACCTCATCTTTTACTCTATTTGTGAGCTTCTTGTCATTTAATACTCTTCCGGCATGTAGATCAGGGATGGGGTGAGGCTCAAAGACAGGCTGAGGATGACTGCTTCACATATTACTTGCTTTCAAATAATCTGAATATTTAATAATTTTGTTGGTTAATTTTGTTGGTTAAACCTTGTCACATTATTAAAATATAAGGTACCCACTTCCTTTCTTTTCAATATTCTTGTCTCCTCTCTCTACCAAAGTAGCAAGTGGTTGATAGTTGTGCTACAGGTCGGGGTTGGTAGGTGGGGATGGAGTGGAGAATGATGTATGCAGTTGGTATAAAAGGCTGGGCATCATTTTCCTTGATTTTTTAAAAATTTTGATTCCCTGCTTCTGTGTCATAAAACAAGTAAAAATTATAAAATTGTATAGCTAAAGAACTGTAAGATATTGCTAAATAATAAAGAATATTAAAATGTGCTTTCAAAGTAAAAATTAATCTCTATTCAAAGTGAATGCCTTGGAAAATGCAGTGGAAAGGCCAGAACATCTGCAAGAAATACAGATGAGAGAGATTTGGAGAGATATTTGTGTTAAAAAACAGGCCCTATTTTTGCAAGCAACCTGCATGACTATAGTTATATAGTAACAGACAAAGATTTGAGTGAGTAGAATGATAATAGAAAATACCAATACATGTATATGTATAACTGAATCACTTTGATGTACACCTGAAGTTAACACAACATTGTAAATCAACTATACTCCAATAAAAAGAAAGAAAAGAAAATACCAATATGGAACAAGCTGGTGATATACTTTATAAGGCTACGTTGGCCGTGGCATATCCCGTACAACAGGCAGATGTTAAAATAGTGTCAATAATTATGCATTTGTTGAGGATCTATGAGCAGTGTGTTTTTATAATATAATGGATGCAGGCATTTTGGTTCTTGCCTTTAGACGACTTTCAGCCTAGAGGGGACCATATGACACTGTAAAGAAGAACAATTTTTTAAACGTTGCTCAGACATATATTTAAATATTGTTAGTGCACAGAATTGTTATTATCCAGATTAATCCAGAAAAGATCTCTGAACCAAGTGAACCTTAAAAGGAAATTTCTAGGAAAGCGTTTTGTTACTCGTACTTTTGAATCAGAGGTATTGAAGACTGCTCAAGGAACCCTGCAATCTATATTATCTTCTAAGTCCAGAGTGAAGGAGTGCTATCATAAGAAGAAGTTCATGAAGAAAGACTATTGGAGGCTTTGGTTGGGTTTAGTACATGCTGATTTTATGGTAACAGTATGTCATCAACTGGTGCTATAAAGATTATTACTCACTACTCACACAATTAGAAGATAGCAACCATTCATTTCCATTTTGATCATCTTCATTTTTTTCTAGGATATTTATAGCTTGTAAAATAGGATAACCTGATTAAATTTAGTCCCTTGAATCACAAGGAATTCTAGATTATTTCCTTTTTAATTCTGGGAGAACTTAAGCCATCTGTTGCCTTGAAGCAGAGAGATTTAGTAATCAAGCACAGCAGTAAGAAGGTATTTGTCTAGGGATGCTATTAATTAACAAACTTGGAAAGCATTCTGCATTTCTTACCTTAAAGTCAAAGCACCCCTAACAAGTACTTTGGACACTTAGATGAGAAAATCTGTCTTGGGTCAGATGCTCTTTATGTTCTGCTTTGGGTAGTGCAGGAGAAAACGTGAATAGAAGGTGTTAGATCCATTACCATGAAGAGAAAAAGCACTAAATGACAAAAATTGTTGATTCTGAGATCCCAGAGAAGTGTGCATTTAGAAAACCCCAATATTTCTAAATAAGTATTATGATATTTTCATATAATCCTTTTTCATGTAAAAGTAACTCTCCTGGTGTTCCTTCTAATTAACTACTAAATTTAAATTGGAAAATGTGTGCAAAAAATTTTGAGGGAATTAGAGAACATTTTTTGTTCCTTTTAAAATCAACTTTATTTAGGTATAATCACCATACAATAAAATGCACTCATCTTAAGTGCATACATTAATGAGTTTTGATAAATATATATACCCATAAAATCACCACCACTGCTCAAGACTTAGGATAGATTTCTTTCTTTCTTTTTTTTTTTTTTGCCCCCTCCTGGTCAATTCTGCGCTATCCCCAGTCTCAGAGAATCACTGATCTGCCTTCTGTTACCATAGATTAAATTTACCTTTTCTAGAATATCACATTAGTGTAATCATATAGTATTTACTCTTCTGTATATGACTTCTTTCACTTAGAATGAGGGGTTTTTTGGGTTTGTTTTTCCATCTTTACTGAGGTATAATTGACAAATAAAAAATTGTGTGTGTTTAAGGTGTACACCTTGATGTTTTGATACATGTCTACATTGTGAAATAGTCAGCACAGTCAAGCTATTTAACATACCTATCACCTCACAAAGTTACTGTTTTTCCTCCCCTCCTTCCTTTCTCCCTCCTCCCTTCCCTTCCTTCCTTCCTTTCTGTGAGAATACTTAAGAGCTTCCCTCTAGGCAAATTTCAAGTATTCATTACAGTGTTGTTAACTATATTCACCTTGCTGCACGTTAGATCTTGAGACCTTATTCATTTTCCATAACTGAAACTTTGTACCTTTTGACCAACATCACCCATTCCTCCTCCCCCTAGCCCCTGACAACCACCATTCTACTCTTTGCTTCTATGAGTTCAACTATTCAGATTCCACGTAAGTGCAATTATGCAGTATTTGTCTTTCTGTGTCTGGCTTGTTTCACTTAGCCAAAAGTCCTCCAGATTCATCCGTGTTGTTGCAAATGGCAGAATTTTCTTCTTTTTAAAAGCAGAATAATATTCCACTGTATATATATGTTTTATATACCACATTTTCTTTATCCATTCATCCATCAACACTTACGTTGTTTCCATATTTTTGAATAGCATGAACAATGCTGCAATGAACATAGGAGTGCAGGTATCTCTTTGAGATCCTGATTTCTTTTCTTTGGATTTATACCCAGAAGTGGGATTGTTGGATCACAGAGAAGTTCTATTTTTAATATTTTGAGGAACCTTCACACTATCTTCAAAAATGGTCATACCAATTTACATTCCTATCAGCAGAGTACAAGGGTTCTGTTCTGTTTCCTCCACATCCTTGCCAGTACTTATCCCTTGTTTTTTTTGATAATAGCCATCCTAAGAGGTGTGAGGTGATATCTTATTGAGATTTAGATTTAGATTTCCCTGGTGATTAGTGACGTTGAGCACTTTTTCATGTAACTGTTGGCCATTTGTATATCTTCTCTGGAGAAGTGTCTATACTCAGATCCTTTTCCCATTTTTCAGTCAAGTTTTTTTTTGCTATTGAGCTGTATGAGTTTTTGTATATATTTTGGATACTAACCCCTTATCAGATAGATGGTTTGCAAATACCTTCTCCCATTCCATAGGTTGCCTTTTCATTTTTTTGAGTTTCTGTCCTCAAATGCCTCCAGGGTACATAAGTAAATCAAGAATATCCAGTCTAGACTTTTTGACATCAAGCAGACTAGCATTTGAGTCCCAGCTCTTCCATTTACTACCCTGTTACTTTTGCAAGTTATTTAACCGCTCTAAAGCATTGCTTTATTAACTCAGAATTAATGATAGTACTTTATGGATATATTATTATTGCTAGGATTGAATGAGTTAATGTATATAAAGTGCTTTTACAATAATGACTGCCACATAGACGTTTCCCACAAATGTTAGTCCTTCTCTTCTCTTCCCCTAAGAATTGACTTTATTCTTGAATAAACTTCTATACATCCCATCCTTCCCCAGTCCAAACTATCCTGTATACTACAGCCATAGCAATCTCCTAAAAACAGCTTTTGGATCCTGTTGTGCCCTGCCACACAGTGTCCAATGGTGTTGTATTATCTACTGGGTAAAGTTCAAACTTCTTAGCTCAAAATTCAAGGTCCTCCACAATCCGACCCCAGCTGTTTCCTCCCTACCACTCTACGTGAACATTTCACTCAAGCTCAATTAGTAGACCCCAGGGTTTCTTCAGTAGGTCAGAGCGCTTGTTGTTTAAGGATAGGGAGGTTTGGTATTGCAGGGGTGGGTGGTGGTGTGATGATGGAAGTGCTGATAGCATTTCAGAGAGGAGAGGGCAGGATTGAAAAAAATTTTCTCTTTTTCTCTCTGCTCCCCTCTCCCAGTAAAATATCCTTTTATGAAGTACGTCCAGGTTATCTCAGCTAGGGAGTGTTACTTTAAAAGACCAGGTACTGAGCACCAACTCTGTGTGTAAGATATTACCTTAGAAATGTGGACCAAAGTGACCTGAGAGTTCATCTCAAACAGGAGACACACATGAAAACAATTTTTACAAATTTTACAAATTGTAATATTATGTGGTACTACCCTTCTGTGTGTGCATGTGTGTGTGTGTGTGTGTGTGTGTGTGTACCCTTGTGTATGTCCTCTATGGAAACACAGAGGGAGGTGTGGCAAATGGATGTAGGTAATCATTCACTAAGAAGGTAACATTTGAGTGTGAACTTGAGGTATGTAAAATTTCAAGGTGAACAAGAGCACTGAGGACATTTGAGACAGAGGGAACAGAAGATGCAGAAGGATTGAGGATGTGAAAGGGTTCTGTGTGTCCAGGGAATCACAGAGTCTAATAAGGTTTCAGTATAGAATTGGGGTGAGGAGGGAGTGGAAAATAATGAGAAATGAGGCTCTGAAGGTAGATTAGAGCCAGTTTGTGGATCATATTACAGTAATAATTGCAATTATAATTTATTGAACACCTGCTGTGTGTTAAATGCTGTATATACATTGCCTTTTCCAAAGATTTCTATCAGCCATATGAGATATAAGGAATATTATTATCCCCATTTTATAGTTGAGGAAACTGAGGCAGAAAATAAGTAGTTGCCCAAGATTACCAACTGGAAAAGGCAGAGCTAAGACTCAAACCTAGGTGTGAATGACCGCAGAGTCCATGAACATGAATGAATGAGGCAGTGACGTTAGCAACATGGATATAGAGCAGGGGGAGTTGCATCCTCTGAGGCATCCTATGAGGTAGAAAGATAGTGTTGATGTGGCTTGGTAATTGGCTTGATGTAGAGGGATAAAGTAGAGTGAGGCATTCAGGATGATTCTAAGGTTTCTACCTGGGGAGATGTGGTTTTGGGGACATGGTAAACCCATTTGCATTAGGAGGGAGAGGAGGAGTGGTGGGAAGTATTCATGAATTTGGATTTGGATGTTTCATAAACTTCAGGATCTTCCAGGGGATTGAAGCTGGTCACTAGAGATTTATAAATACACATGGAGAGATCTGGACTGGATATACAGATCTAGAACCATCAGTATATTGGCAATAATAGGAGTTTAGTGTAAAAGAGTGGAGCACCAAGGATAGAATGCTCCTTCCTTTGAAAATTGTTTACATTTTCCTTGCTAAATAGCATAAGCTTCCTAGTGTTATATAGAGTTTTGTTTTAAATCTGTCTGATGTCTGTGGATTATCAGCTACTTGAGGACCGAGACTGTTCTGATTAATTTCTGCACGCATTCAGCAGAGAGCCTTGTGCATAGTGTGAATTCATTATAGTGGATTGCCTTGGAACATGGGGTGGTGTTACAGATAGGACTCTGAGAAACCGTAAATGAGGGGCTTTGGGTGAGAGCTGTGCATCGGGAGCAATGGAATCGAGGAGGAAGTGTCTACTGCTCCAGTCTTACCAAGGGTTGGGCTACTTCCCTCATTTAAAGGTGGAAATATAGTCATTTCCAAAAGTATTAATTTCGTGTTTTGTTAAGTAAATATTCTCAGGCTTGATGTTTGATAGAATTTAATGGAGGCAGAGAGAAGTCTTCATTCTGAATTTTCACATTGTGAGGAAAACTTCCGTAAAATTTTGACAAACTGAGTAAATGGCAAACTGAGTTTTTTTTTTTTTAATTGAAGTATAGTTGACTTAAAATATTGTGTTAGTTTCAGGTGTACAACAAAGTGATTCGGATATATATATATATATATTTTTTATTCTTTTCCATTATAGGTTATTACAAGATATTGTTAGGAATAATATTTCAACTATGCCTCACAATGCAACTGTTTAAATGAACTATTCACTGGTTATTCTGGGATTTGAGAAGACTCAGGGCACCGAATAAAAGCCGACTATTGTTATTTCATTGTTGCTAAAAGACAAAATCAATACTTGATTACTCTGAATTAGTACATGCAGCCATGCAAATCTTTAACCTCAGATTAACTAAATGTAGGACCATGACCCAACCTACAACAGTAACATTTAGAAATAGAGAATTAACTGCTGCAGAGCCCATTTGGAAAGCGTGCAGCTGCACTGATGCCGAAGCTCTTAATGGTTTTCTATCATTCTGTCTGAAGCAGAACGTTAACTAATTGGCATTTCCGTGCTCCTTCCCCTTCTCCCTGTCCCTACTACCCATTTTATTTTTTTAAGATATTTTTTGGTATAGACCAATTTTAAAGTCTTTATTGAATTTGTTACAATATTGCTTCTGTTTCATGTTTTGGTTTTTTGGCCGCGAGGCATGTGGGATCTTAGCTCCCCGACCAGGGATGGAAACCACACCCTGTGCATTGGAAGGCGAAGCCTTAACCACTGGACCGCCAGGGTAGTCCCCACTACTACCCATTTTATAACACAGCTCATAAATGAGATCTTCCTATCCCCAGTGGTATTTTGCATCATAGTAAAGGTTGTTTCCTTTCTTAGTATCCCAGATAGTTTTGCAAATTGCCATTTCTCATGTCCTGAAATATTCATTAATCATTCAAACTTTAACAATTGTGTATTGAGTACCTGCTATGTGTCAGGTACTATAGTAGTATGCTAGGCATTGGAGCTGTCGTGGTGAGCAAAACTGGCAAGGATCCTGACTGTACATTCTGTAATGAGACAGAAAGGTAATAGACAAACAAATACGTAAGTAAATGAGGTAATTTCAGATTAGTGTCATGTAGACAATAGAACAAGATAACGGGATAGAATGATTTGGTGGTGGTGGTATTGGAGAGCTGGGAAACATCAACTAAGATTGTTGTCAGAGAAGCCCCCCCACCCCCGAGGAGGTGACATTGGGCTGAAACCTGAATGGGGGGAAGGACTCGGCCAGGCAAAGATATAGGACATATAGGAGAAGAGGGTCGCAGACAGGAGGAAGAGCAGGTGCACAGACTCCAGGCTGGGAATGAGTTGGCAGGTCTAAATAACCTAAAGAAGGTCAGTGTGGACAGAGCTAGTGATGGGGTGGGGGGGGGGAGTGAGTATATGAGGTGATGTTGGAGAAGCAGGTGGAGTCTGGGTCACTTGGGGCCTCAAGGGCTATGCAGCTTGGGTTTGATTCCAAGGACAGTGGGGAGTCCACACTGGGTTTACCAGTCCGGCTTCTGAGATTTGCCTTTGGGCCCTTGTGTCCCCTCATCCTGCTTCTTGCTATAGTGAATGATACCTGTTTTTCAGTGTCCCAGAGGAATGCACGGATCTCCGGTATTCTAGAACCATCCATTCTATGCTGTCACTGCCCCTCCCCAATTTCACCCTTGCCCCGGCTCAGAGTGGGAACCCCTCATTGTTCTCAACAGAAGGGCACAGCCAGAACTGGGGGACCAGATCAGAAAAAGAACCCCCCCCAAGATGGAAGGCAACATGAATCTTCCTGGAGTAGGTCAGTGCCACTTCTTGCAGCCGAACCTCAAGACAGAGGAGTGAAGGTGCAGCTGTGGCGGGGAGAGACCCTGCAGCCAGCATCAGTCATTTCAGCATGTGCTTCGTGAGGAGACAGCAGGAGGATGGAAGCTTTGGGTGTCTAATAAGGAATTTGGAAAAAGGTGTTAGAGACTGAGATTTCTCTACATGTCCAAGGCACAGAGACTACGTGTGGTGGCTTTGAGTCCTTAGAAAAGCTGTCTCTATAGTGCAGTAAGGATTTTTTTTTTTTTGGTTCCACCAGAGTGGGGATAATATTGCCTACTGAATTCTCTAAGCCCCTTTCTCAGATTCTATGCCCACCAAACTGCCTTCTTATTGTTAAAAGCAACTTCTATTTGTACCATGATCACAAATATTGCCATATATGCAATCTAGTTTAGTCATCAAACCAATCCTATAAGGTAGGGTTTATTATATGTCAAAGATTATGAAATTAAAGCTCATAGAAAGTGCCCCCAAGAAAATATCAATCTTTACATAAAATGTAGGGAAATGAACAAAAATTGTGGTGAATATCCTGGAAATAGAGCCAAGAGGATATTTTTTATGGATTAGATGTGGAAGATGAATAATATAGCTGCTTTGTCATTGTTACAGACAGAGAAATTGAATTAGTTAGGGTTAGTCTATAGTTCTTGCTAGAAAGCAGTTATTAATTCTTCCAACATATTGTTGTGTTTAGGTTTCCGACAATTAAAATAAAAACTTTTAGGAAGGCTTTTCTCTTTTTTTTTCCTTTCTAGTTATTTCATCCTTGGGGTAGCTCTAGATTAAGTCGTCCAATTGTAAGTATTCTGCTTGCTTATAAGTACTCTGTTTACTAATGTAAAACTTTCTTTTTTAATGTGAGGAAATTGGTTGTTTCCCTTAGTGGGTTGATATGGTTGAGGATGGAGGGAATTGGATCTTTGAAGAAGCTCTTACTAATGAAGAGCACACTTCAGCTATACAGTGACAAATTGGGTCCAACGAGGTCCGGAATTTTGTGAAGGACATTTGACAATATCTTAAATGAAGGATGGAGTTAGAGATAGATCTTAGTTTCCCTAGGCTTTTGTAATCAGTGATGTGCTACATGTAAATCACTTCCCTTTCAGAGTTGTTGGTCTTAGGGAAAAGTTTTGGAAGTAACTGAGGAAGAGCAATTGAACTCAGATTTACAGACCTCCTACAATGTGCCAGGAACTGTTACAAGATTTTTCTAAATATTATCCCATCCACTTTCCACAAAAACACTGGGAGGAAATGTAAAGCCCTCTTAACAGGTGAAAGGATGCCACTCACCCTTAAAGAGTTTAAGTAACTTGCTCAAGGGACAAAGCTGGTAAGTGGCAGATTCCTGATTCAAACCACAGCCTACCTTCTCTTTACACTACAGCCCTTGTGATGACATGAATGAACTGCCTTATTTAAAATTGCTGTTTATTTGTAGTTTTAAATGTGCATCATAACGAAGCTTCTGACTGTAAGTAAGTCTTAATTTTACATTAAGCAAGCAAGATTGACCTCCCTAACTCTGGAAATAATTAGATGGTTGAATTATGGAAAGATACTTTATGGAACCACTCTATATGATACTTCATTTTGCTGTCAAGTTTAGGAGAGCAATCCCTCTTAATATCACAGTTTTGGGCTATGTGATTAGCTTTTTCTTGGGATTGTCAAAAATATCTAAAGGGTTGTATGAAAACAGAGCCCTAAAAATATGGACAATTGCACCATGGGCCAAAGAGAACTCCAAACACTAGCCAGCATGGGAACCAAGGCACCTGATTATGTACTGAGGTATCATTAAGACCTGAAGTGTTAGCTCCAAATGAGAACAAAATGGGACTAGAAATGTTCACAGCTTTCATGATGAATTTATAATATTGAAACCAAATTAACTTGGGGTACCATTTTATAATACCTATGTCAAAAAGAAAATTACTAGAGCTGGGAGAATCTAAGAAAAACCAATAAGAACTAAAATGGAGGGCTTCCCTGGTGGTGCAGTGGTTAAGAATCTGCCTGCCAATGCAGGGGACGCGGGTTCGAGCCCTGGTCCGGGAAGATCCCACATGTGGCAGAGCAAATAAGCCCTTGTGCCACAACTACTAAGCCTGTGCTCTAGAACCTGTGAGCCACAACTACTGAAGCCTGCACGCCTAGAGCCCGTGCTCTGCAACAAGAGAAGCCGCGGCAATGAGAAGCCCATGCACCACAATGAAGAGTAGTCCCCACTCGCCACAACTAGAGAAAGCCCGCGTGCAGCAACAAAGGACCCAGTGCATGTGGTGTGATGAATTGGGAGATTGGGATTGACATGTATACACTGATGTGTATAAAATGGATGACTAATAAGAAAATAAATAAACATTAAAAAAAACAATAAAAAATAAATAAAATATGACACACACAAGACCCAATGCAGCCAAAAAATAAAATAAATAAATTAAAAA
Source organism: Monodon monoceros (assembly GCF_005190385.1). Taxonomy (NCBI): domain Eukaryota; kingdom Metazoa; phylum Chordata; class Mammalia; order Artiodactyla; family Monodontidae; genus Monodon; species Monodon monoceros. The sequence continues at coordinate 104,635,645 of NW_021703779.1, read as the reverse complement.
AAACTAAAATGGAAAATCTTTATATTTGGATTTTTAAAAATTAAGAGCATATAAATTCAACACACACGCTTACCTTTTGCATTATAGTTTAAAATTTTTGATTACAAAGGAAAATATGTGTGCAATGTCAAGTCTGCTACCTCAACAAGAATAATTTATTGAGAGTCAAAATGTAGGATTTAAAAATCATTTCAGATTAGAATTATTTTCATCATGACATTTGTTAGTTTGTTTCTTATACTTCAGCAGAAACTTCCTCACTGTTTTGGCTTAAGTTTCCATCTCCAGGACATGATCTTGCAAGATCAGCTGTCACCCTTATCTCTTGGTGACTGGGTACTGAGATGGGACATTATGAACTTGATCTGACAACTTAATAAGATGTAATAAGACCTGAAATAGGGGCAGTGCCCTCTCAACTGAGAAGATCTAGATAGGTACAGAATCTTTTCAAGGGTATGTCTAACTAAATTCCCTTTAAGACTTCCCTTTAAAGCATTAAATGTCTTTTCCTGTTTCAAACTAGAATGTGATCAGTTGGAATATCGGCGAGGAACAGGTCATTAGCAAAAACTCCAATGAAGACAGTTGGCTTTGGGTTTGATTTTCCTGTTTTTGCGGTTAGCTTAGCACCAGATGGTGCCCTCGTGAGTTCTGTATAAATAATACAATCATAGGGTTGAGTGATTCTCTACCAGTCACAGACTCAAGCAGAAAATAGCACTTGTCTTTCCACACAAGCCCGTGTAGATTCTCTTATTGCAGAATTGTTCTTATGCAGCTCTAACCCTCAAGTTGTTGTTATGGTTGATGTTTTTCTTTTTCCTATTTCTTTATTGGACAAGCAAGCAGCCAAATCCTCACTGTGACCCAGAGGGAAGGGCTACTGATATGAGGCTCTTTAGCTGATACATCCATCCGTTGCAGAGAGGAGGAGAGGCAAAGAAGCAAAAATCTCTGCATTTCCTCTATTGTTCCTGAAAAGGAAGAGTGGCCCCAATACTCCCTTGACAGTTGGTGCACATTAGGGGGTGAACTGGCTTTGCTTACAGAAGCCCTGTGGCAACCCCCTTACAGGCTTTCAAGGTCCAGCTCAAGTGCCAACTCCAGCCCATGATGCTCAGTGATCTTTCCTCTTTCTCTAGGTTCATATGACAGTTACAGTTTGTTCCTGAAGATCTAGCTCTTCATTAGGTACTCTTTGGTATACTTTCCCTGCACTTCTCCTTTTGGATATGTCATATCTCACCTGCAGGATTCTAAGTTGCTCAAATCTATTTTCTTACAACCCGAACTACTTAGCACAGAATTGGGCATTTAATAAACTGTTGTTGAATTGATGACACATATGTGGGTCACAGCTCCCACGCACTGGAGCACAGTTTTAATGGTCAGTACCCCACTCAATGAGCAGAGTTCATCCATTGTGACACAAAGGATTCTAGTTAATTAAGAGTGATAGAGAAAAAATGAAAAACCTCCCCCACTTTTCCCCTTTCACTTTACTGTCCTGAAGATTTGACCCATATAGTAACAAACCACAGAAAAGGTGATGTAGCACGCTGGGGGAAATAGGCAGAATCACTAAGAACCTTTCTTCTTTTGAAAGCTGCCTGTATTTTTACTTTGGAAGCACAAATAACCATACAATGTGTCCAACATTCACAGAGACCTGCAATAAAATTGACACACACAAGTGTTTTCCTGAGCTTGGGGCTCCATTTCCAAGTCTTTGTTACTTCCTATGTATTAGATGTTTTGGGTGACCTCAAAAAGGTGCTTAGGAATTCAGATCAGACTATTTAAACCATTAATTTATTAATTACATACCTAAATAACTTATTTCACATATTTCCCAAAATATTTTATGGTCTGCAGCAGAGTTTTCAAAGTGTGTCCTATGGAATATTAGTATTTCATGAGATATGAATAGATGCTTCCTGAAAAAATAACTGCTTGCTTGGTTGCTAGGAGAAATGTGACATACTCTGCCTCTTGGAGCATCACAGAGCATATTAAAGGCTCCAAAGAGTCTTGCAGCAAAAAGATCTGTTTAATTTGTTTAACTTGGCATTTAGCAAACATATTTGATCTTAGGAAGAGAAATAACATTTAGTGAGTATTCTGTGTCAGGTATATATTAGCTTATCGAATTTTCACAATAAGACTCTAAATTAGGTATTACTATCTATATTTAAAGATAGGGAACTGAGGTTCCTCTATATTAAATGATTTGTTCCAGATCAAACAGTGACAGAGTCTTGTATAGTGGGTTCTCACGTTTGACTCTGCCAGCAATTAGCTGTGTACGACCGTTTTGGACAAATCAGTCAATCTTGCCTTAATTTCCTTATCTATGAGTCACATCAAAATAATGATGTTGGTTTAAAGATGAAAGGAATTGAATTTATAGTACCATATTTTGACAAAAAAGTGCCACACAAGTGGCATTTGTACTTTACAAAAATAGGAGGAGAAGGAGGAAGAAGAGGGCAACAACTAGTCCCAGGAAACATGTTCACTCATAACATATAATGCTAAGTGCTGACTTTTAAGAACAAACACACACACACACACACACACACACACACACACACACACACAGATAGTTGCATCTGCCCTGAATGTTTACCAGAGCACATATATTTCCATTTTGTAAATGCTGTAAATTTTTGGTATAGATTCTCAGATTCACGGATTGATCAAATTGGGTAGTACAGCATTAAAGCACCCAGTGGTACCGTTTTGAAATGTTAAGACTAGAAATACATTATGACTAGATATTGGAACTTTGATCCTTAACTGCAACTTTCTTTGCTTCTATGGCTTTAAGCCTCACTCTACCAATTCTACCGTATGGTACCTGATTCCTAGGACTCTATTGTCTCTCTTAATTTGTCAAGTTCACCATATGAGGTAAACTCATTTCTACTCAGCCCCTTGCAAGCTTAGTTTTGAATAATTTGGATGTAGATACATTTTCCCCCTAAATTTCGAGAGACTTTAAAAATGTGCTCTACCTGTAAATTCTACAGATAAATAAATAACACAATGTAACACATAATTCCAGTTCTCTCCAAACGTACTCCACATACTGACCTGAATGTGGTGATGGGTTTATGACAAAGAGGAAGGAGACTGCTGACTAGATGTCTACCTTGCCAAATTGGAAACTGATTTCCTTGTTACCTAAGTTGAACTGAATCCCATTTCCAATCTAGAAGTAATTACCAAGGCAGCGCACAACTGAACTGAGGCAGACTGAATTTTGCATTCTGTATCCCTAAACTATCATTAGCTGGTATCGTAAATATTGATATATAGTATAATACTCCACCAAGTTTATTAAAAGAATAATTTAAAAGTCCATGGTGGTTTTATCATCCGGGGTTCTACCATTCTAAAAAGTGTGGTGTTTCCGTGGTTTTCCTAGATTTTTGTATTTATGAGTTGTTTATGGCTCTGACATTACTTTATGCCAGAATTCATTAACCTTTAAAAAGTTTCTGATATGATTAGGCACTATTGTCACCTCTGGTTTCTAGACACACAGAATACATCCTAAAAAGAGGAGATGGAACCGATAGCATTCAGATTCACCGAAAGCTGCTTTCTTTGGCCACTTGGTCTCTGAGGTGTAGTGCCAGATGTACTGGAGAGGGCAGAACTGCCTTTGATGTGATGACATTCCAGGTCCTTTGTTAGAGCCTCAAATTACAAGCTTCATTCTCTGATAACTGTGATTTCTTGAAAGGTGTGCATCCGTATCTTTACTGTAAATAATAGAAGAAAAATAATGCCACTGTTTAAAGAATGGTTTCATTATATAAAAAAGGGTAATTGCCGTGGAATCTGTACATAGACTAAACGAGCTTATACTCTGCTAAAAACATTTCTCTAAAGGCAGCCGCATGGGTAGGGTAGATTAATGCTACCATCTGGGTTCTGCTCAATAGAGCTTATGGGACTGAATGGGATGGACAATAAAAAACAAACAGACAGACATAAAAACAAAAACCTCTTTCACTCTTTCCTAAACCCTTTGGTCTTTATGCAGCTCAAAAGATGAAGCAAGTATCAGAAGTACTTCTTAACACTCATTAAATACTGAGCCTTCTGCTGCTAAGCAGTGACTTAGGAAGGACTGAGGTTGAAGTAAGATCTATGCTAATATTGATTCTGGCCTGAAATAAATGTTTATGTCCTTGAAGTAATTTGCTGGTGGTTGTTTATTCATTATTTTCTTTATATATTAAATAGAAAGTCCTTTGGTCTCCTTCAACTTCTGGATGGGCTAATTAGCCATGTTGTAAACCAATATAGTACAGTATTTCATCTGGATAAATTAATTTATAGTCTTGCATTGAAATGTAATTAAAATGTTGCAACTAGTTTTTAGTCCCTAATCAGCAATTGCTGTTACTCTTTACATGAATTGGATGGTAAATTTCATTAGCTTGTTTTCCTGGGCAAAAGATAGTGTCTAATCACAGTCTCTGATCCACAGAGCTGCAGAACAAAACCTTGGCTTCAGCTTGCTAAGCAAAAGTTTTCCATGCCCTGTAAAGATATAGAGATGAAGATGCTCCTTTTTGCTTTGATAATATGTTTTTCATTTCCTTGATGCTTTCTTTAGGCTTGATCATCCCTACTTATGAACTTGAAAAGAAATAAGGCTATTTTTGGCCGCAATTTAAGCCAATATTCACTTATTTTGTTCTTCCTACATAAGTGTCAAGTACAATTACAATCAATCCATCAGTTTGTCTACCAGTGCGATTTAAAAGTAAATTTCAACATTGAAACTTATCCATTCACTCATTTATTCTCATTTATTTATTCACTCATGTATTATAAACTTATCCATTCACTCATTTATTCACTCATTTATTCATTTCTTCACTCATTTATTCATTTCTTCACTCATTTATTCACTCATTTATTGACCACATTGTTCAAGGCATTGTGCTAAATATACCTTATGATGCTTTTTGCGAACATAGCAGGACAATTCCTTAAGTTTAAAATTTGAAGTTAATAAAATTAAAAATTTTAAATATCAGATTTTTAGCAGAATGAGGCCAAATTGGTGGCAATATTTATCAGTAAGCATGGTATATTTTCAAAACTTTAATACTTAGTAACTGTGCAAAGAGCAACATATCTGCTGAATTAGTGACTTTTTTGGAAATTTAAATTGCTTGACCGGTAGCCTTTTAAGAAAACACTGACAGACTTTTCTGTAACGGTCTGTGTAATCATGTGATTTACATTGCTAAGCTTTTTTCCTAGGAAGGCACATTACCTCAGGATCAAAATAAGAAATACTGTACTATGTGTCACAGACCTCAATTTTAATACATTTAGTAAATAAAATTGAACAAATTAAAAATCAGTGAGGCTTTTGGGGTGTGAGAAGGTTGTTTGGAATTTTTGGTAACAGGTCTTTGCACCTTAGGTGAGATTTTAAAAAATGCTTTTTGTTGCTTTACAACATTGTTTGAATTTGTAGAAATGGGGCTTTGTGATTGTTTCTACACACACACACACACACACACACACACACCAGTTGAGACCCCAGTTGAGAAAAGAAGGTTGGATTCAGTCAAAACTGGTAGACACAACATAGTTAATGAATCCACTTGTCTAATTCAATGTATACCTTCCTGATTGGTTATGGTGTAGACCAGCAAAATATTCTGGAGTTTGAGCTAGTTTATGTTATACTGAAAGGGGTAAAGAAGGAACAGAAAATACCCTCTCACGTCAACTTGTTCTCAGGCATTAGGTCACAACTACCACTCGGTACCAGAAACCCAGTCTTCAGTAGGTAGGCCCAGATGAGGAACCAGCTTTCTAGTAGGAGGGTCGGGTAGTGGTGGTTGGTGAATGTCGAGACTGGACAGCCCTGGAGCGCAGGGCCGCACTCTTCTACGGTGGCTGAGCACACGAAACACGGTGCCACTCTTTGACCAGTTTTTCTGTGACTTACCGGGCTCTTGTTTTCACACTGCTGTCTCTTTTCACCAATCTTAATAATCCTTCTCCTAATATTTTACCATTAAGATAGTTGAAAAAGATAGCCTTTTTTTTTCTAAATGTCAGTGTGTATTTGTGCACATGTGTGTTTATCAGCCTGAGTGACTGCATCTTAAATGTATTTCTTTTAAAGATTTTTTTTTTTGATGTAGACCATTTTTAAAGTCTTTATTGAATTTGTTACAATATTGCTTCTGTTTTTTATGTTTCGGTTTTTTGGCCACGAGGCATGTGGGATCTTAGTTCCCTGACCAGGGATCGAACCCGTACCCCCTGCATTGGAAGGTGAAGTCTTAACCACTGGACGGCCAGGGAAGTCCCAAGATAGCCTTTCTGAAGCATGTGCTTGCTGGAGAAACTGTTTTTCCCATCACTCTGCTACTGTGGTAGTTCTCCAGAGAAATTTTCCTCACTAGATACTGTGCTCCAGGTGTCATAGGGAATTAGTGCTATGTATTAGGTCTAGTTAATCAGGTATCACAGACTTTCACGGTAGGAGGAAACCTTCTGGTCTTTAGGCCAACATTCATCTGATGTTTGGTTGTCTTCTGTTTTTAAAAAGAATCTCACAAGGAACTCATTGCCTCCTGAGACAGCCCTTATTCAGTGTTTCCTCAGGGGTATCCTCTTTAGTGGCAGTCCCAAGAGGTACTTTACAAAAAGAAGTGTTCCATGGTCAAATAAGTTTGAGAAGTAATGGTCACCATTTAGGCTCTGAGTATTCCTACAGAAAATAGACTTGTTTAAATTAACCTAGAGCTTCCCTCAACTGATTTGGTCATGAAACCTCTTTCTCCCATATAACATATTTTAATATCCATTCTACAGAAAATGCTTCAGTATATGTCTTTCTAGATAATACATATTTATTAAAGCAACTTAAAATTGCATTGACTTTTTGGACTCATATCAAGCTGACCTTAGACTCCTTGAGTCTTATTCTCTACTACAACTTGCTGTTCAGTCGCATCTTCTTCCTATTTTGCTGCACTTGGCTTTTTGGATTCAAGTATTGGTCTTCTTTTTTACATTTCATCTTATTGGATCCAGCCCACCTCTCCAGCTTGCCTTTTTGGATCCTGACTGTGTCATCCCGTACATTCATCTGCAGTCTGAGATCTGTGCTATTCACTGATGTCATGAGCATGCCATCTACATCTTTATTCAAACTGTTGATTAGAAATGATGAACAGGACTGGGCAAGGTTGGTATCATTCCATAAACCGTCACCCTTTGGTTCTGATTGCTAATTTCCCTAATCAGTAACAAATCCTTGAGAAGAGAATTTCCAGTTGCCCGGGCCTCTGGTCTTTGTGGTTTGCAAACCTTTTTTTTTTTCAAGAGGCAAATCATCTTTTCCTATTATTAGCTCTCCCAATTTTTTCCAGAGCAAAACTGGTAATAATTTTGTTTCTAAATATAGTGGCTCATCAACTCTTCATAAAGCCAATGCCACCTCTTTTCAGGAAGTAATGTTGGTCAAAATCCTGCTTTATTTTTGCAGAAAATATTTTTGGGATGTCTTATAACACTGGGGTGTCTTTCTGTGCCTAGATAATTTAGTTGGTGTGGTTTCAGTGTACTTGTATTGTAATTTTCTATCTGGAGGAATAGTCGTTTGAAATTGTATACACTAATTAGTGTAGTTTGTAAAATAATAGATATTTTTGAATGTGTGGGAGGTAAGGCTTTCAAATGCAGCATTTAAAAATAATTGCTCTTTAAATATCATTTCACTTAAAAGACATGTATTAATTAATTTTTCTTATAACTGCAGGTTTGGGGTGGTCTATTGTTATATTTATTTATTCATTTATTTTTGGCTGCGTCGGGTCTTAGTTGCGGCATGTGGGATCTTTTGTCGCAGCATACGGGCTTAGTTGCCCTGCAGCATGTGGGATCTTGGTTCCCCCACCAGGGATCGAACCCGCGTCTCCTGCATTGGAAGGCGGATTCTTAACCACTGGACCACCAGGGAAGTCCCTGGGGGGGTCTACTTTAATTAATCTCCGCACAAAGCAAAAAAAAAAAATCCAATGATTTCCCAAACTTGCCCCAAATATCTTATTTTTAATATAGTTTATTTATATTTGTGCAAGTATATTTGCAAAAGTTTAGCCCCAACTATTTATTTTCACCAAATCGAATCCTGGAGAAGAATTTTTGCATTGTGTGCAAATCACTAGGGTAGTATTATTGAGATTTTGAATCTACTTTTCAATATCAGAGCATCTTTATATTTTCATTGTTGAGGTTGACTTAGAAAGGAGTGTGTTAGAAGCAGTAGAAACCTCAAGTTCTGAGACTGAAAACACGTGAGTTCATAATTGACACCATGCAATTTTTTAGCTGAGGTGCCTGTAGTAAGTTATTTAATGTGTCTGAACCTCAGTTCTTCATTTATGAGATGAGGATGATGATGGATACTTACCTCATAGGATTGCTTTAAAGATTACATGAGGAGTATTTATAGAAGGCACTTACCACATTGCTTTACACACATTGAGAATTGGATGAGTGATAATCAATCTGTTAAGTTTCATCTATAAGCAAAACTCTTAAAATGTCCAGAAAAATTTGGCATATTATGTCAAAGTTTTATTTCCACAGCGCTCTGGCAATCAAAATGGTTATATTTCTCAAAAGTCTTCAATTTTCATGATGACTGTGGATTTATATTATCTGACTCACAGTCATACAACATGGCAGCATAGTTGGAATTCAGACTGTTCTAGACAGTCTATTTCATAGAGCCACCATCCAGTAATATCCAAAACATATCTCAATCACAGCACTTACCACAGTGCACTATTCAGTCTGTAGGAAAAAACAAAACAAAACAAAATGACAGGCCCTTTCCATGGGGCATCTGACTAGTCTGAATTCGTCAAAGTGCAAATGGGCTTTTTTAAGATCATTGAAGTTTAGGACATGGTTCTGGATATTTTGTTTCCCTATCAAAGCCAGCTAGTTTGATTAAAATTTTTTCTGGTATGTTTCATTTCTTAGGAACAGCCTAAGTTACAAAAATACAGCAGGGTGCATCATGGCTCAGAGTAAAATGTCTTTGGGTAGAGTAGACCCCTATTTAATATTAAAAGGACAATGAGGTTTGTCGATTGAAAAAAAAAGCACAACCTAAAAGTTGAGAATGATGTTTTATTTGGGGCATTACTGAGGACTGTAAGCCTGGGATACAGCCATGTAGAGAGCTCTGAGAAACTGTTCAATGAGGTGAGGGAGGAGCCAGAATTTGTAGTTTTTGCTGGAAAAAAAACCAACAACCGTGTAGTTGGACATCAAAAGATTACTGCTAATCACAAAAAACAGACATCTCAAGTTAATAATTTTAGTGCTTTTCTACGGATGGGAAGAGGCAAGAGTCTGGGCTAATTGAAATTATTCCTTTGATATAAACCTTAACTACCTAGCGCCAGTATCCTGTCTTTTTCCAACTTGAATTCCCTCAGGGTGCACCAGGGGCAGGTGGCTTTATGGCCACATCCTTTGTTTACTGAAGTGGCTGGCATATACAGGTTTATTGATCACCAATCCTGTGAGGACGTGAGGACCTAAGGTGAAAATACCAGCCAACAGCCCAAGTCCTCTGGAGTGATAGCTCCAGAGAACAAATCCAATAGATGATTTTAGGCAGTCAGCAGGGCCTCACAGATACTTGTGCGATTTGTGTACAAGGATGCCCTACTGAGGGGACATGAATTTGGGTTGAAATTTAGTCTGCGCTCCACTCACTGTGGGCCCTTTGTAGTTGTTCTGCCTGGAGATGGTACCCTGTGGTAATTCCTCCAACTCGAGGGAGTGTCTTGTTCTATTTTGCGCAAAGATATTTCTACTCTCATGTGCCTCTGACTGTACCTTGAAGATATAGAACACTTTCATGGAGAACTTGTGCTATGGTAAGGGCTGAAAAGGCATAACCTGGTCCCTCTTGGTTTCTGTGATATTGTGATTTATAAGAAAAAAATATATTTGGTCATTTAGATGACCAAAATATATTTCTCATATATATTTGGCCATTATCCATGGTGTCTGGATCACAGCTCCCCAAACCCTTGGAATTTCAAGTGTTGAGAGAGATTAAGGTGTTTTTTGTTATGTTAATGATTGCTTTTGGAAAAAGCCTAAGGGTGGGGGCTGGTTGCTGGTAGAGCCAACCTAGTGATTGAGGGTTGGAACTTTTATTTCCACCCCACCCTCCAACCTCCGGAGAGGGGAGAGGAGCTTGAGGTTGAATTAATGGACAATAGCCAATGATCTAACTGAACATTACTACGTTGCGAAGCCTCCATAAAACCCGAACAGGCAATCTTCTGGTTTGGTGAACACGTGGAGATTTGGGGAGAACGGCGAGCTCCGAGAGGGAATGCAGCCTTCCTCGCCGTTTTCCACATACCTTGCCCTATGCATCTCTTGCATCTGGCTGTTCCTGAGCTATATCCTTTCATAAGGAACCGGTAACATGGTAAGTAAAATGTTTCTCTGAGTTCTGTGAGCCGCTCTAGCAAATTAATCAAACCTGAGCAGGTGGTCATGGGATCCTCTGATTTATAACCAGTTGGTCAGAAGTACAGGTAAATAACCTGAACTTGCAACTTCCCTCTGAAGTTGGGGGAGGGGGCGGCAGGGGGACAGTCTTGTGGGACTGAGCCTTTTACCTGTGGAGAATCTGATTCTGATCTCGGGTGGCCTCGGCCTGCAGCAGCTTGAAGCAGGATTTTGGTTCCCAGCCAGAGATTGAGTCAGGCCGTGGCAGTGAGAGCGCTGAATCCTAGCCACTAGACCAACAGGGACCAGTGGCCAGTGACAAGGCCCTGGCCCATCAGCTGTGTAGAAATGAATTTCAACATACAGATGGAAAGTAGTGAAACAAGTGTTTATTAGGAGGAAAAAGGGTACAAGTTGATAGACACTCGGGTGGACTCAGAGAGTCAAGCCCTTGTGGTAGTTTGAATCACTTTTATGGGGCATTTCTCTCGGGTTTCCTTTGATCAGTCATCTTGCTTTGCCTGGTTCTGAGTCCATATTTGGTTTATCTCAGAGTCCTCCCATGTGTGTGCGTGTGCATCATTTAGCCAAGATGGATTCTAGTGAAGAGGCCTATGGGTAGGTTGACATCACCTACTTTGGGTGGCGTCCCCTCCCTTTTTGACGTTCAGGGAGGCTTTCTGCGCGTGTGTAGTCAGGAAGGTCTCCTTGACTTCAGGAATGAGGAGTAAGTGGTCTTTTATCTCTTATCTGGGCAGGGCTTAGCTTCTCCTGCCTCCTGTTATTGTCTTCATCTTGGAGTCTGTCCACAGGGGATGAACTCCAGCTGCTCAGCCTGGGGCCCATCGAGCTCCTGTCTCAATTATGTCTCCAGGTGGATAGTGTCAGAATTGAGTTAAATTGTAGGACACCCAGCTGGTGTTCCCCCACTGACCCACCCCCGCCCATTGGAAATTGAGTCTCAGAATACCAAAAGAGTTCCATAATATTTCTAGAAATCATACAAGGATCACGTTAGTGTTATAATAGAAAGAACTGAGACTTTGTAGTCAGAAAGCCCAGGATTTTAATCCTAATTTCAACAGTTACTGCTTTGTGACCTTGGTCAAGTTAATGAAAAATTTGGGATGTACATCATCTCTATAACATTTTAAATGATCATATATGCTGTGAATTTTACTACATTTTGGTGAAATTTGGTACATAAGTAGAAAGGAATGATTTTTGAGACAAAGAAATGACTAGATTGCTATTTTAAAGCGAGCTAGTCATCCTGCCTACAATATTTGCTATAGGTAAAAATCACCTGTGGTTCACATTGACCGATAGAATATATGTATGATTCTTACAACTGTGTGAATTCTGGAATTCAGGGAACCATCTTGTATATAATGACTACCTCTAGGATTTAGAGGGAGTGACTCCCCATGCTGTTATCTGGCCCACTGGGATCTGAGCTGCAGAGGGGTGATGCCCTACACTAATACATTTTGAATAGCTTGAGATTCAAGAGCAGCAAACCAGGTCACATTTCAACGTCCACTGTGCCAGCCTTACAAGTATATTTCAGAAATGGATAGGTGACCTACAAAAATCCTATTCTGTTAACAAAGTTTTTTGTGTTTTCCTTTAATTTTCCAAGTAGAGATAGTTCTCTGGGGGAAGAGCCTATTACATATAGAATATACTTATCAGCAACAATATCCCAAGGTTCTTGTTTACACAGGAATGGGAAAAACCAACTGAAGGTTCTAGGTGTAGTTTTCATCATTTGAATATGCAGTGTATATAGATTCTGCAGTTGTTAGTCAGGCACAAGATGTTCAGCAGGAATCCTGAGGTGTAACCTAAGAAATACATAACTAAAAATATCAAGCTCCAATAATATCCCCATAATTCTTACTAGCTCTAGGAATATGAGAAGAAGCCTTACAAAAAATGATTTCCTTTCATGTAAATACTTTTAGTAAACAACATTGAATCATAGAGAATGTTCTGCGTGTTGTTTGCTAGTTGTTTTTATAATTTGATGTGATTCATATATTTAGTTCTGTTCCATATATGATCCTTGTTATTTTCCGGTGGTACTTGGGTCAGAACCCGTATTAACTTGTAGTTTCCCTGGTTCACAAATTTCTACTTTTCTGGAGCACCTTACTCCCATATTAGACCATAGAATTAAGCTTCATCCAAAAATTGGTTTTCGTAGCAACTACATTCCTTGAAATCACATCTGCAGTTGGGTTTTATGTTCCTGAAGAATATTGTCTTTCATATGACTACTTTTAATGTGCCTTTGATATTTTATTGTTGCCTTTATTGACAACAGTTTTGGGAGAAACGTTAAATTAGTTCTGCAATTTTTTGGGTGCTATAAAGTCTACAAACGTTTAACTGAAAAGTAATATTGGCAAAAATAGTAATTTTATAATGCATAAAACACTTAAATTTAATTTGAACTTTCCCTTTCTTTTTTTTTGAGTATTTTTCATTTTTTTTTAACATCTTCATTGGAGCATAATTGCTTTACAATGTTGTGTTAGTTTCTGCTGTATAACAAAGTGAATCAGCTATATGCATACATATATCCCCATATCCCCTCCCTCTTGTGTCTCCCTTCCCCCTCCCAACTCCTGTAGGTGGTCACAGAGCACCGAGCTGATCTCCCTGTGCTATGCAGCTGCTTCCCACTAGCTATCTATTTTACATTTGGTAGTGTATATATCTCAGTGCCACTCTCTCACTTTGTCCCAGCTTCCCCTTCACCTTCCACATGTCCTCAGGTCCATTCTCTACGTCTGCATCTTTATTCCTGTCCTGCCCCTAGGTTCATCAGAACAATTTGTTTTTTAGAGTCCATATATATGTGTCAGCATACTACGGTACTTGTTTTTCTCTTTCTAACTTACTTCACTCTGTATGACAGACTCTAGGTCCATCCACCTCACTACAAATAACTCAATTTTGTTTCTTTTTATGGCTGCATAGCATTCCATTGTATATATGTGCCACATCTTCTTTATCCATTCATCCGTTGATGGACACTTAGGTTGCTTCCATATCCTGGCTATTGTAAATAGAGCTGCAATGAACATTGTGGTACATGACTTTTTGAATTATGGTTTTCTCAGGGTATACGCTGAGTAGTGAGATTGCTGGATCGTATGGTAGTTCTATTTTCAGCTTTTTCAGGAAGCTCCATACTGTTCTCCATAGTGGCTGTACCAATTTACATTCCTACCAACAGTGCAAGAGGGTTCCCTTTTCTCCACACCCTCTCCAGCATTTATTGTTTCTAGATTTTTTGATGATGGCCATTCTGATCAGTGTGAGATGATACCTCATTGTAGCATGGATTTGCATTTCTTTAAGATTAGTGATGTTGAGCATCTTTTCATGTGTTTGTTGGCAATCTGTATATCTTCTTGGGAGAAATGTCTATTTAAGTCTTCTGCCCATTTTTGGATTGGGTTGTTTTGTTTTTTTGATATGAGCTACATGAGCTGCTTGTATATTTTGGAGATTAATCCATTGTCAGTTGCTTCATTTGCAAATACTTTATCCCACTCTGAGGGCTGTCTTTTCATCTTGTTTATGTTTTCCTTTGCTGTGCAAAAGCTTTTAAGTTTCATTCGGTCCTATTTGTTTATTTTTGTTTTTATTTCCATTTCTCTAGGAGGTGGGTCAAAAAGGATCTTGCTGTGATTTATGTCATAAAGGGTTCTGCCTATGTTTTCCTCTAAGAGTTTGATAGTGTCTGGCCTTACATTTAGGTCTTTAATCCATTTTGAGTTTATTTTGTGTATGGTGTTAGGAAGTGTTTCATTCTTTTTCATGTAGCTGTCCAGTTTTCCCAGCACCACTTATTGAAGAGGCTGTCTTTTCTCCATTGTATACCCTTGCTTTCTTTATCAAAGATAAGGTGACCGTATGTGCATGGGTTTATCTCTGGGCTTTCTATCTTGTTCCATTGACCTGTATTTCTTTTTTCGTACCAGTACCATACAGTCTTTAGTACTGTAGCTTTTTAGTAGAGTCTGCATATGGGAACCTGATTCCTCCAGCTCCATTTTGCTCTCTCAAGATTGCTCTGGGTATTCGGGGTCTTTTGTGCTTCCATACAAATTGTGAAATTTTTTGTTCTAATACTGTGAAAAGTGCCATTGGTAGTTTGATAGGGATTGCACTGAATCTGTAGATTGCTTTGGGTAGTATAGTCATTTTCACAATGTTGATTCTTCCAATCCAAGAACATGGTATATCTCTCCATCTGTTTGCATTATCTTTAATTTCTTTCATCAGTGTCTTATAGTTTTCTGCATACAGGTCTTTTGTCTCCTGAGGTAGGTTTATTCCTAGGTATTTTATTCTTTTTGTTGCAGTGGTAAGTGGGAGTGTTTCCTTAATTTCTCGTTCAGATTTTTCATCATTAGTATATAGGAATGCCAGAGATTTCTGTGCATTAATTTTGTGTCCTGCTACTTTACCAAATTCATTGATTAGCTCTAGTAGTTTTCTGGTAGCACCTTTAGGATTCTCTATGTATAGTATCATGTCATCTGCAAACAGTGACAGCTTTACTTCTTCTTTTCCAATTTGGATTTCTTCGATTTCTTTTTCTTTTTCTTTTTCTTCTCTGATTGCTGTGGCTAAAACTTCCAAAACTATGTTGAATAATAGTGGTGAGAGTGGGCAACCTTGTCTTATTCCTGATCTTAGAGGAAATGGTTTCAGTTTTTCACCATTGAGAATGACATTGGCTGTGGGTTTGTCATATATGGCCTTTATTATTATGTTGAGGTAGATTCCTTCCATGCCTACTTTCTGGAGCGTTTTTATCATAAATGGGTGTTGAATTTTGTCAAAAGCTTTTTCTGCATCTATTGAGATGACCATATGGTTTTTCTCCTTCAGTTTGTTAACATGGTGTATCACATTGATTGATTTGCATATATTGAAGAATCCTTGCATTCCTGGGATAAACCCAACTTGATCATGGTGTATGCTCCTTTTAATGTGCTGTTGGATTCTGTTTGCTAGTATTTTGTTGAGGATTTTTGCATCAGTTCATCAGTGATATTGGCCTGTAGTTTTCTTTCTTTGTGACATCCTTGTCTGGTTTTGGTATCAAGGTGATGGTGGCCTCGTGCTATATTTTGGAAGAGTTTGAGAAGGATAGGAGTTAGCTCTTCTCTAAATGTTTGATAGAATTCGCCTGTGAAGCCATTTGGTCCTGGGCTTTTGTTTGTTGGAAGATTTTTTTTTTTTTTGTGGTACGCGGGCCTCTCACTGCTGTGGCTTCTCCCACTGTGGAGCACAGGCTCCGGACACACAGGCTCAGCGGCCATGGCTCATGCGTCCAGCTGCTCCGCAGCATGTGGGATCTTCCCGGACCGGGGCACGAACCCGTGTCCCCTGCATCGGCAGGCGGATCCTCAACCACTGTGCCACCAGGGAATCCCTGTTGGAGGATTTTTAATCACAGTTTCAGTTTCAGTGCTTGTGATTGGTCTGTTTATATTTTCTGTTTCTTCCTGGTTCAGTCTTGGAAGGTTGTGCATTTCTAAGCATTTGTCCATTTCTTCCAGGTTGTCCATTTTATTGGCATATAGTTGCTTGTAGTAATCTCTCATGAGCCTTTGTATTTCTGCAGTGTCAGTTGTTACTTCTCCTTTTTCATTTTTAATTCTATTGATTTGAGTCTTCTCCCTGTCTTTCTTGATGAGTCTGGCTAATGGTTTATCAATTTGGTTTATCTTCTCAAAGGACCAGCTTTTAGTTTTACAGATCTTTGCTATTGTTTCCTTCATTTCTTTTTCATTTATTTCTGCTCTGATTTTTATGATTTCTTTCCTTCTGCTAACTTTGCGGGGTTTTTGTTCTTCTTTCTCTAATCACTTTGGGTATCAGGTTAGGTTGTTTATTTGAGGCGTTTCTTGTTTCTTGAGGTAGGATTGTATTGGTATAAACTTACCTCTTAGAACTGCTTTTGCTGCATCCCATAGGTTTTGGGTTGTTGTGTTTTCATTGTCATTTGTTTCTAGCTATTTTTTGATTTCCCCTTTGATTTCTTCAGTGATATCTTGGTTATTTAGTAATGTATTGTTTAGCATCCTTGTGTTTGTATTTTTTACAGTTTTTTTCCTGTTAATGATATCTAGTCTCATAGCATTGTGGTCAGAAAAGATAATTGATATGATTTCAATTTTCTTAAATTTACCAAGGCTTGATTTGTGACCGAAGATATGGTCTATCCTGGAGAATGTTCCATGAGCACTTGAGAAGAAAGTGTATTCTTGTTGTTTTTGGATGGAATGTCCTATAAATATCAATTAATTCCATCTTGTTTAATGTGTCTTTTAAAGTGTGTGTTTCCTTATTTATTTTCATTTTGGATGATCTGTCCATTGGTCAAAGTGGGGTGTTAAAGTCCCCTACTCTGATTGTGTTACTGTTGATTTCCCCTTTTATGGGTGTTAGCATTTGCCTTATGTATAGAGGTGCTCCTATGTTGGGTGCGTACAACTGTTATATCTTCTTCTTGGATTGATCCCTTGATCATTATGTAGTGTCCTTGTTTGTCTCTTGTAATAGTCTTTATTTTAAAGTCTATTTTGTCTGATATGAGAATTGCTACTCCAGCTTTCTTTTGATTTCCATTTGCATGGAATATCTTTTTCCATCCCGTCACTTTCTGTCTGTATGTGTCCCTAGGTCTGAAGTGGGTCTCTTGTAGACAGCATATATATGGGTCTTGTTTTTGTATCCATTCAGCCGGTCTGTGTCTTTTGGTTGGAGCATTTAATCCATTTTCATTTAAGGTAATTATCGATATGATTACCATTTTCTTGTTTTGGGATTGTTTTTGTAGGTCTTTTCCTTCTCTTGTGTTTCTTGCCTAGAGAAGTTCCTGTAGCGTTTGTTGTAAAGCTGGTTTGGTGATGCTGAATTCTCTTAGCTTTTGCTTGTCTGTAAAAGTTTTAATTTCTCCATCAAATCTGAATGAGATCTTTGCTGGGTAGAGTAATCTTGGCTGTAGGGTTTTCCCTTTCATCACTTTAAACGTGTCCTGCCACTTCCTTCTGGCTTGCAGAGTTTCTGCTGAGAGTTCAGCTGTTAACCTTATGGGGATTCCCTTGTATGTTATTTGTTGCTTTTCCCTTGTTGCTTTTTATATTTTGTCTTTGTATTTAACTTTTGATAGTTTGATTAATATGTGTCTCGGCTTGTTTCTCTTTGGATTTATCCTTTGTGGGACTCTCTGCCCTTCCTGGAGTTGATTGACTGTTTCCTTTCCCATGTTAGGGAAGTTTTCGACTATAGTCTCTTCAAATATTTTCTCAGACCCTTTCTCTGTTCTTCTTCTTCTTCTGGGACCCCTATAATTCAAATATTGGTGCGTTTGATGCTGTCCCAGAGGTCTCTGAGACTGTCCTCAGTTCTTTTCATTCTTTTTTCTTTATTCTGCTCCCTGGCAGTTATTTCCACCATTTTCTATTCCAGGTCACTTATCCGTTCTTCTGTCTCAGTTATTCTGCTATTGATTCCTTCTAGAGTATTTTTAATTTCAGTTATTGTGTTGTTCATCTCTGTTTGATTGCTCTTTAGTTCTTCCAGATCCTTGTTAAATGTTTCTTGTACTTTCTCCATTCTGTTTCCGAGATTTTGGATCATCTTTACTATCATTACTCTGAATTCTTTTTTAGGTAGGTAGCCTATTTCGTCTTCATTTATTTGGTCTTGTAGGGTTTTACCTTGCTCCTTCGTCTGTAACGTGTTTTTTTGTTGTTTCTTTTTGTTTTTGATGGGTGGGGCTGTATTCCTTTCTTACTGGTTGTTTGGCCTGAGGCATCCAGCACTGGAGTTTGCAGGCAGTTGGATAGAGCTGGGTCTTTGTGCTGAGTTAAGACCTCCAGGAGGCCTCACTCCAATTAATAGTCCCTGGGGTCTGAGGTTCTCTGTTAGTTCAGTGGTTTGGACTCGGAGCTCCCACCACAGGAGCTCGGGTCAACCTCCGGCCTGGGAACCAAGATCCCGCCAGCTGCGTAGCATGGCAAAAGAAGAAGAAAAAGAGCAGTACAATATCAAAGAATAAAAAACAAAATAAAATTAGGAAGATAAAAATATAGTTGGAAAAAACAAAATTATAATTAAAACACCTGCAACAAGTTAAAATAAAACCACAACAGAGAAAAGAAAAAAAAAATAGGGGGTGTGGGGGGAACAAGCCAAAAGGAAAGAACAATAAGAAAGTATAAAGAATAAAATAAAATTAGAATAATAAAAGATTTATTAGGAGAAATAAAAATGAATCAAGAACAATGAATCAACGAGGTAAAACAGAGCCCCAGTGTAAAAGAGGAACAAAAAAAAAAGCCTTGTCTATTGGGGTGGAGTTCAGGCGGGGGTGGAACTTAGGCAGGGGTGGGGTTTAGGGTGGGGTGGGACCTAGGCTCAGGACCCATGCAGCCGGAAAAGGCCTTGGGGGCGGGGCTTAGGCAGGGCAACGTTCCAGTTCAAGCATGGGGCAGGGCCTCTCCTTAGGACCTGAGTTGAAGGGGAGAGGCAGCACATGGAAAGGAGGGTCTCGGGAGTGTGGGGTTCCGGAGTTTGGAGGTAGGGCCCTGAATGAGGGTGTGTGGGTGGGGTTTAGGCCCGGCCCCTTGGAGGGGGTCTCTAAGTGTAGAGGTGGGGCCCTGGGTGGGGGTGTAGGGGCGGGGCTTGGGCTCTGCGAGGCAGGAGGGAGGCTCCAAGGGCAGAGGATTAGGCCTGGGAGCTCAACAGGCTCCCTGGTGCTTAAGTGGACAGGGAAAGAGCTGGCAGCGTTCCCTTCTGTTCCTCCGTGCCCCCCCCATCATCTCCCTCAGGGTCTCCCCGTCCCTGCTGGACCGCTAACCGTGGGTGGGTGCCGCTGGGTGTATGAACTCTTCCCCTCCCCCAGCCACCCCTCAGGGGTGCTGGTCCTGTAGGTCCAGCCTTTACTTTTGCTCCCCCTTCCGTCCCTCCTGCTCCCTCAGGACCCGCTCCATTGGAGGGGGCCTCGGTGGGCAGAGGATCAGGCCCCAGATCTCAGCAGGTTCCTGGGGGTCTAAGTGGGCAGGGGAAAACTGGCCACACTCCCTTTTGATCCTCTTCCCTCCCAGTGGTCCCCCAATTTCCCCCTTCTGGCGTGGGATCCCGTCCCCTCCCCCAGCCACCCTCAGGGGCCCAGTCCCATCCCACCTCCACTTCTCCTCCCCCTTCACTTCCCCCATGGCCCACATCCTACCTGGTCACTGGGGGTTCCTCCCATCCCTTTAGTTGTCCGTGGTCCCCCACTGATGCCTGATAGGTGCCCTAGTTGTGTGGAGATGCGAATTCCACGTCCTCCTAGTCCGCCATCTTGACTCTGCCCCCCCCCCGCTTTGTTTTCTTGATTGAATAGCTTCCGTCTGTTGGGATCCTTAGATTGATAAGCTATTTAAGCAAGGCATGTGTTTGTTTGGTAGATTGTTTGAGTTGTCACATTCTAGAGAGTTTCATTTGATGTGTGCTTTGATTGAAAGAATTTATATACAAGGGTGGGACAAGATTTCTGCCCTTGGTAGGGATTATTTGGACATTTTCTTTTCCTACTTTCATGTGGATATCTTTCTATTCAAAACATCACTTTGGCAGATAATGGTGTAAATATCCCAAGCCAAAAAAAAAAAAAACTTTTAACAATCCTTTGTCCTAGTTACCACAAACTCATCCATTTCTCCCCTTAGAAATACTACTCATGGTTTGAATTATAGGTCCACATTAGATGCAAAGGAAACACTTTCTCTTCTTTCCTATGTTCCCTAGCTGATAGATTTGGATCTTAGGACTCTTTATTGTGAATGAACATTGGGCTAGCCCTCCTGACCCCTAGATGGCCTTCTTGGTATTCTGTCTGCTCGGGAGCAGGTTTCTGGCCACCTGTCTTTATGCTCCCCCATGGATCAATTCTCCTGACACCCTGTGTCATTTACTTAACACACTTAACCTACCTGGTCTCCTGTGAGTTGACTATATAACCATTTAACACTTCCCAACTTAGCTGAGCTCTCTGCATTTCTTTTATAAGACAAGCTTCTTTTTCCATTCCTTTCAATAGCTGTCTCCAGCCGTGTGTGCCTCACAGTAGATGATTAGGCCTTCTAATTTCACCAAGAAAATGGAGGTTGTCAAGCATGAACGCCCTCAACTTTCCTCACCTCTATCTTCAAAATAGGCTTCAAAATAGGCTTCAAAATATGCTCAGAGCATTTTTCCTCTTTCCCTGTTTTTGAGTAACAAACGTGTTTTGCCAGTATTTGCTCGTTTGTCCTTTTGCTTTCTGCTTTCTTGCTACAATCTGATAATTCAGGCTGTCATCATCTGTCATCTTATAACTAACATTGTCTCCAGTCTTGTCCCCCAGCCCACCGATCCATTCTCTTCAGTGTAGCCAGAGCGATTTGCCACTCGAGTGGTAATTTTATATCTTTGTGCTTTGCTCATGAAGCTATCTCTATTCCATTTTCCTACAATATCTTACCCATCTTCTGGACATAGTAAGTTCCTACTCATCCTACAAGACCTCGTTGAAATATTGCCTCCATGTGAAGCCTTTTCAAGACCACCTCTAGGCAGCATTCAATTTCTATACATTTCCATGGCCCCGTTTGCATATTTCTGTGCAGGGTCTCCACATTGCCTTTGATTATGTGTTTACATGCCTTTCTATCCTTACTAGCCTGGTGAGCATCGAGTCCTAATCATGTTTGTTTCTCAGTTTTCTAGCAGAGTGCCTGACGTGCATTAGATACTCCACATTATTGAATGAGCAAGTAGAAGAAATACAAGCGAGCAGAACAGGTTTCATTTTGGATAGTCAAGCATAACTTGAAGCCTCAAACTCCAGACACTTGAAAAGATAAACAGCATTACAACAAAATTGGCAAAGTCAAAGTTGGAGATGACATGGATAGTGGCAGAGATAGTTATGGGATTGCTAAAGCCGTACACAAGCTGAGTCTTTTGTGTTGGTGGTGGGGGAGTAGGGGTGCAGGGATAGAAAGAGAAACAGGGAGGCAGAATGGCCGACAATGATGGGTCCCCTCTCCATCCCATGACTTCCACACACACTTCTAGATTTTCTATCTGGCACTTCCTGTAGTCCTCTTAGATGGATATAGGAAGTCCGTATCTTTCATTTCTCTCCAGAAATACTTTCCCAAAGGGTCATGTCTACCGCTTGACTGTGGTGTTCCTGAATGTCCTTCCTTGTGCTTCTCCATGGTAGAAACACCAAAAGAAGGATGGTTCAACTTACTCCCTTCCTCACCTGCTACCATCATCGGACTCCTCCCATTTGGCTTTATCCCATACAGCGTGCCTAATATTTTTATTGACTTCTGTCTCAAAAGACTCTAAATAGATCTAACCGCCCACTAAGAGGCATAACATGAGTTTAAATTATGAACTTCTAAACCAAATGTGTTGAGAGACTGCCCTATTTATTCATTAATTCAACAGTCAGATTAAGAGTACCTACTGTGTGCCAAACCACAGAGTACTCAGAAAAATGTTCATCATACCCTATGTGGATGTCATATTCTCATATACTAGTTTGAAATGATGCATTCCTCTTGCTTTTAAATTTTTAAGTAGTTTTTTGGAATTTAGTTACCAGTCATTTATAAGGGTGATTAAAGTTAGGTGGTACTAATCAATAATCTTAGAGCCAACAGTCTTAAAAGTATCTTAGTGCAGGTAACTCCAAGAAAAGTTTGACAAAATAGGGTCTTACAAAGTAATTGCTAAAACCATAACAGAGGGATTTTTAACTGTGAGGATGACCCTGATAATTTATGAACCTTCTCTGGAGATCTTTATAAAAGATCAACACCCCAGTACAATGTTACAGACAATAATAAACTTGGACCAGATGATCTTTTTGAGGTCCTTTGGGGTCTAAGATCCTATGGTTAGAATGCATGCTTGATATCATACATTCTAGGACAAACCTCTATTCAGCTCTCTTATCCCTTTTTTGGCATCCCATTTAGGAAAGTGAACAGTCTTTGGGCTAATTTGGAATACAGTGAGCCCTCTTTACGTCACTGGTGATGGGGGAGAGCTGTTTTATATCAGGATTTTACTGTGTATAGGGATTTTTGAAGCTATGATTTGACTCATGATATATGAATTTATTCATATTGTAATTTATCCTACTGTAATGAGCTATGTTATGACATTGACATTTAGATGAAGTGGATTTGATGTTAGGAAAAGTTTGTCTGGTGTTGTCTTTATACCCATTTTCCTCCAAGAGGTCCAGGAGTTCAGTTTTTTCCTCTTTCTTCACTATAATCTCCTAATTTTTCTGACCACTGCTGTTTTACAAAATGAAGTAAAAAAATTAATAGGCTATGTTTAGAATAGTTTTAGGTTTACAGAAAAATTAAGCAGATAGTACAGAGATTTGCCATTATACCCCGCCTCACACACACACAGAATTTCCCCTCTTATTAACGTCTTGCATTATTATGGTACATTTGTTACAATTAGTGAAATTTACATTGATTCATTAACTAAAGTCCATAGTTTATTCAGATTTCCTTAGTTTTTACCTGATGTCTTTTTTCTGTTCCAGGATCCCATCCAGGTTACCACATTAGAGTTACTTGTCATGTCTCCCTATATTCCTCTTAGCTCTGACAGTTTCTTAGATTTTTTGTTTTTTGATGATTTGGACAGTTTTGAGGAGTATAGGTCAGACATTTTGTAGAATGGCCTTCTATTGGAATGTGTATTATGTTTTCCTCATGATTAGACTGGGGTCATGGGTGTTTGGTAGGAAGACCACAGAGGCAAATAAAATCTTCTTCACAAATTATCACAGGTACATATTATCGACAAGAATTATTGTTGATATTGGCCTTGCATCACCTTACTGGGATAGTGTTTGTTAGGGTTCTCCACTGTAAACTTACTCTTTTTCCTCCTTTCTATAGTATACTCTCTGGAAAGAAATCATTAAGTGCAGCCCACACTTAATGAGTAGAGTTAGAGTCTACCTCCTTGAAGGTAGAATATCTATACAAGTTATTTGCAATACTGCACAGGATATTTGTCTCTTCTCCCCCATTCATTTATTTATTCAATCATTTATTTAGATCAGTAGGGACTCTTGGATATTTATTTTATACTTTGGGTTATAGTACAATACTATTTTTTTTGTTGCTCAAATTGTTCCAACTTAGGATATCTTTCACTTGGTTCCTGTGACCCTCTGACATACTCCCATCAATGTCGGTTATTTTTTTTTTTAAGCATTTACTTATTTTTTGGAACAATGGGATGCTCCTGTTTTTCATTTCCATTTCATTTTGTACATTCAGCTCTTTGCTTTTAATCTTACTGATTTTTGTGAAGCTGTTAGATGATCACAGATGACCAGAACAAGCTGATTAATAGTTTAGAAAAGTGGGATGACTTAAGCCTTTACTAGTCTCTCATCTATGACTTCAGATTGCAGTTAATAAGAATTCTTCTCATGCTTTATATTGATCTCCCCCCAAATTAAACTGTTTTCTATACTACTAAACTGGAATTTGTGGGTGATGACTTTCATAAATTTACAAAGCCTTCTGTGGATTTTAGATTCACTGAATCAACCTTAGTCTTTAGAAAAAAGTAGTTGATATATTTGTGCCCAGACATCATAGGCATTAGTTATAATTAATGAGTTAGAAGAAGACATTTTTCAGTATAAAATATTGAAAATATTATATATTGTCTAAATAATTGAAAGGCTATGTAGATTGATTATGTCCTAATAGTAACTTTAAGGGAGACAATGGACACTAGATATGATAAATAAGAAAATGATTTTCAGAAAAAAAAAACAAACCTTATCAGTTTACATATACTGCCTATGTATACAGAGATTGCCACTTACACATAAGTGACATTAGAGGTGCTCACGATACTACAGTCTTCTCTCATAAGGTCTGTCAGCATTTTCATTGTAAACTTGCTTTTCAAGGGCATATAACATCTCTAAAATTTCATTTGGGATTTAAACTTGCCAAACACAATTGCAAACTGTGAAAATTTCCTTTGAAAATTTAATCAGAATCATTGTTTTTGTCCCAGTGCTTTGACTTGTGGATAGCTACTTTCTTCCTGTGTCTTGATAAATGGTTTCTCTCTCATCTGAGAATGATGACTGTGGAATGAGAACATGGCCTTAAATTCTCTGAGTTTGATGGGTGATGTGTAATATCATAACTCTTTGATTCTACAGAAGGCAACTTCCAGCAGAGAATGTTTCTGAAATGACAGTGTTTCGTCTTCCTTTTTTTTTTTTATGCCTATTAATGTAGTCCCTATGGGCTGTGCTATATTTCTCTGTTGATGTAGCCACAATAACCAGTTAGAAATTATAAATATGAAAAAAGAGTTATTGGCAATACTTAAAAATAAATATCTTCAAATTCTAAGGACAGTTTTAACAAGAAAACTATAAGGCCTATATTTTCTTCAAAATTACCGAAATTTCTGGAGAAACTAAAGTAAAATTTGATTAAATGGAAAGATGCATCATGTTCTTGGCTAGGATATCTGAATATCTAAAATATGTAAGTTTTTCCAATTTAATTAATTTATAGGTTTGCAAGTATAGGAAATTAAAAATTAATTTGTAAGTTTCATATAAATTCAACAAAAATTTCTGTTTACTTTTTGGACAAAGTTTCTAAAGTTCATTTTGGAAGAATAAGCAGATTTTAATAGTTAAAATGTGTTTTAAAAACATCAATAAAAGATATTAAAATGTATCACAGAGTTATAATTATTAGCGTGGTAAGGTTGTAAGAATGGAAAGGTGAATAAAATGAACCAGATAGCCTTGAAAAAGTATTATTTTTATAATAAAAACATGAAAAATGGGGAAAAGAATAATTCAATAAATAGTTCTTTGAAAATTGGCTGTTTGAGAGGTGAGGGAATTTACTGTAGAATCTCAGGTTAGAGCCTCACTTCACACTATATGCCTAAATAAATTTTTGAAACATTTGAGTTAAATGTTTTAAAAGTTTAAAAATAAAAACAAATACAGTTGGCTATTAACTAACTTTATGATGAGAAGAAATCCCAGAAGAAAAGGTTGATGGGTTTAAATCTATAACAACCAATATTTTTTCTTAAAAAACATAATTAACAAAATGAAAAGGCAAATCATAAACATGCAAAATATATGCAATGTATATAACAAAGGCCTAATAATATATAAATATCTCTCATAAATCATTAAGAAAAAGGTGAACACCCCTGTAGGAAAAAGGCAAAGATCTGAGTAGGAAATGCAAAGAAATGCACATGGACAATAAACATTTGGAAAAGCAGATTTTTTCTTTTTTTTTTTTTTTTGCCAATGATATTCACAGAGATTAGTTCTTGTGAAGTTCTTGTGAAGGTACTGTGAGACAGGCAATCTCCTGTACTTCTAGAAGAGTGTAAATTAATATATTTTTTCTGGAAAGCAAATGGTAATATGTACAAAGAACTTTACAAAGCTATTAAGCTTTAATCCAGGAATCTTGTACCTAGAAAACAATCAAGAGAAAATGATCAGGATGTGGACAGATATTTGCAAGGTCAGTCATTTTATTATTATTACCAGTGGTGAAAGACTGGGGAAAATCTAAATACCTACAAGATGGAAATATTAAAAGAAAATTATAGTACACCCATTAGAATAATGTGCAGGCATTTACAACCATGTGGCTTACATGATTTGAGTTGTCATTTGAGTAGGTAACTTTTTCTCATCCTGCACTTTTCATCCCTGAGCCTTATCAAATTAAAAGATTGATATTTGAATCAAGGAAACTTTATAGAATTTCCAAAACTATACACAGGTGCTATTCACTGTTTCCAGTTGGATTTTTTGGCCTGGGTCAGGACCTTGCTCTTTTGCTGTTTTGTAGTATCAAATTACACTTGTACTTGCGACCTGCTTAGATCACCTAACTCTGAAAAGATTTCAGAAACTATGTCCCAGTAAAGAACTCAGTTTCTGCTCCCAAGTAGGTACATCAAAAGGTTGATCATTCACTTTCCTGAAACTCTCTTTTCCTTACTGCTGGGTCGCTACTCTTTCTGGTTGTTCACCCATATTTCAAATTTGTCCTCTACTGTCTCCCTAGTATGAAGGGGGAGATACCATGTAGGTCTCCCAGACAACCCTCTGCCATTGAAAATGACTGTGCTTTGGGTTAAGACACTTAATCTATCATGAAACAGAATGATGAGCATAGAATTTGGGGTCAAATATACCTAGCTTTTCTACCAGCTAGGTAGTGACTTTAGGCAAATGGCTTAACCTCTCTGAGCCTTAGTTTGTTATGGAATAAAAGATAAAATATATATAAAACACTTAGTTCATTGCCTGAGATATAGTAGGCGGTTAAAATGGTAGCTATTGTTACTACTATTGTGTATCAGGGACTGCAAGAGACAATGAATGTCTAAAGAAAATACTGAGGTTTTTAGGAAAAGGTACTTTATTGTTATCATTAACAGCTAATGCTACCAGAAGGACAGAGTATCAGCTGAGCTGCCAGTCTAAGTACTTAAGTTAAAAAGGAAAGAAGTAGCTCTCAGGAAATGTTCTGAGCAAGTAGCTCTTAGAGACTTCATCCATTTCTTCCATTTCTCTATCCCCAGCACCTAGCACAGTTCCCAGCAGGTAGCAGTACACAAAGATTTGTCGAATAGATGGATGGATGGATGGCTCACTGGCTGGCTGGCTGGCCGAGGTGTGACAAATCAAAGCCCCTGGTAGCCAGGGAGTAGTGTGAAGGAATATAGTGCATGTGCGCCTGGAGAAGAGAGGACATACATAACTGGGAAGAGACGGGAAAGGTAAGATAAAGGGAGATGCAAGGGTGTGAAAACATCTTCAACTTTTTGAATTACGATCCTCATGTCCTTTTTTTTTTTTTTTTTTCCGTTACGCGGGCCTCTCACTGCTGTGGCCTCTCCCGATACGGAGCACAGGCTCCGGACGCGCAGGCTCAGCGGCCATGGCTCACAGGCCCAGCCGCTCCGTGGCATGTGGGATCTTCCCGGATCGGGGCACGAACCTGTGCTCCCTGCATCGGCAGGTGACCTCTCAACCGCTGCGCCACCAGGGAAGCCCCTCATGTCCTTTATGTTGTTTTCACACCCAACTAAAATAGCAGGGAACATACTGTAAGAAAGGCAAACTCTTATGGCCTTACTGATGGACTTGAGAATCCCCTCCTTCACTTCCACCCTCCTAGTGAAAATTAGTGACAAGATGACAAGGCAGAGACTACTCCAGGGAGCTATTTCTGAAGTCTGTGGGGATCCAGAATCTAGGCTAACAGAGCAAAAGGACCATGGCCAGAGTGACCTATTTTCTGAGCCTTAAATTGGGACACATGGTCTGACCAAAGATTTTTTTTTAATATGTGAATGCATTCATGGTGACAATCTCAAAAGATATATATGTCATATATCCTTTAATAAATTACCATTATTGGAAACAATAAAATTCTCTGAAATTAGGGCTGTCCTAAAAAGTTGGAAGCACGGGCTTCCTTGGTGGCACAGTGGTTGAGAGTCCGCCTGCCGATGCAGGGGACACGGGTTCGTGCCCCGGTCCGGGAAGATCCCACATGCCGCGGAGCGGCTGGGCCCGTGAGCCATGGCTGTTGAGCCTGCGCGTCCAGAGCCTGTGCTCCGCAACGGGAGAGGCCACAACAGTGAGAGGCCCGCGTACCGCAAAAAAAAAAAAAAAAAAAGTTGGAAGCACATGGTTGCCATGGTTTTTGGAATCTTTTAAAATACAAGGATTCTGAGGGGCTTTCAAAAAATTCAGTAATCTCCCAGATTACACACACACACACACACACACACACACACATTTCTTTATTGTAGGAAGTCCTATGAGGATTTCAGACTGGTAGATTTTTCCATAGTCATGACCAGGGTACAAAAGCCCAGGTAGGAAACGTTCAGCTTCAGAAGTGGTGGAGGAGTGGGTGCCAATAGATGTGATGTTAAGCGGACTTGACTGATAAGGGTAACATAATAGAATCTAGACCCCAGGAATTCAGGAATAAAAATGGGACTCGAAGGGAGGATTAAGCATTTATTGGGATTGGAGTATGATAATTATGTATGCTTTGTAAATAAACCAAAAAGTACATACACTTGTTCAAAGAGAAAGTGAATCTTTGTGAAAAGACCACAAGAGATGTCAGGCTTTATGAAAGAGGAAAAGGGCACATACTTAGTTGGCTTGAAAAGAGAATACTAGAATGAGGAAGGTTTCAAAGACAAAGGTGGTGTCCACCAGTATTCATTCAGTTACCAGATATTTTTGGCGTGCCTTCCATGTGCCAGATAGTGTTCTAGGCACCAGGGATACAACAGTAAGCAAGATCTACCAAGTTCCTGCTTTCATGGAACTTGCGTTCTAATGGGAAGACAAACAATAAATGAATAAACAAATAACATGTATAATGTGTTAGCTAGGGATAAATGTTATAAAGAAAATAAACCAAGACAAGGGGATAAAGAATGGTATAGTGCAGTTGGAGTGTTATTTTGGCTATCATGGTCATCAGGGACCTTCTTCCTGAGGAGGTGACACTTGAACAGAGACATGAATGAAGTGCAGGAGGCAGCCATGCAAAGCCTAGCAGGGAAGGGACCAGCACTGCAAACAGATTGATCAATAAATGAATATGCCCTGGGGTGGTGTTAAGCTTGGAGTGTTAGAAGAACAGAAACAAGCCGGTGAGGTTGGAGCTGAGTGATTTTGAAGGAGGCAGGGGCAGTTTGTGTGGGACCCTGTAGGCCATGGTGGGGAATTCACTTCAAGTTTGATGGAAAGCCATTGGAGGCCTTTGAGCAGAGGAGTTAGGTGATCTGATTTATGTTTTAAAAAGATTACCCTGGTTGCTGGGTAGGAAGAGACTTTAGGGAGGCAAGAATTGAAACAGTGAGGCCAGTTAAGAGGTTATTGCCATAGTCTAGGTGCAGGCTAATGGTGGTGTGGATGAGAGTGGGTGTGGTGAGGACTGACTAGATTCAGATGTTTTGAAGGTAAACTTGATACAATTTGCTGATTGATTGGCTGTGCGATGGAAGGGAGAGAGGAACCAGGGAGGGCACCAAGGTTTTTGGTCTGAGTAACTGGGTAAGTAGTGATGCCATTTATAGAGGTGGGGTTATAAAGGTGGGGAAGGTTTGGGACGCAAATCAAGGGACAGGTTTTGAACATGTTAAATTTGAGATGTCTGTACTGTTACCAAGTGGCCATTAGGAGTAAGTAGTTGGATACATGAGTTCAGGGTATAGTCATGATTGAAGTTACAGTTTGAGGAGTGGATACATAGTATTTAAACTGTGGGACTGGATGTAATAATCTAGGGAATGGGTGTAGATAGAGAAGAGCTCTAACAGATATGCATTCCACAGAAATTGCTCTCACTGAGATTTATTTGTTCAGTCAGCAAATGTTTCTGAGTGCTTATTACAGGTTAGGCACTGTTCTAAACTCTGGGAATGTAGTGAAGAACCAAATAGAGCTTCTGTCCTTACAGAGCTTAGAATGAAAAACTGCATGGCTGATAAAAGGATTAGGAGAAAAGTGTCGCCCAGAAAGATAGATTAAAAAGTTGAGCTTTACAAAGAGTAAAACAAACATAACAATTGCTAAGTCAATATCCTCCAGTTAAACCAGGAGACAGAGAAAATGAGTATTCAGGATATGTGTGGGGAAGCAGAAAAGGATCAGAGTCAGGGACCCCTCCAGAAGTGAGGTTAGGTATCTCTGGAGAACATACAGGCAGAGGAAGCCTTGGATAGAAGTTTTTGAGTCTATGGGAAAATATCTTTCTTACTCTGGGTAGATATGGAAGAGAAGTACATTCACATTGTGCCAGAAAAGGCATCCTAGAGTCACAAGTAGAGAAAAGATCAAAAAGGCAGTAACTGGTTATGAGCTCAGGTTCCAAAGTCATGTGTGGATTAAAGTGAAAAGTATGGAAAAGTATGGAAAGTATCTAAGAAGTTGCCTGGTATATAGTACACAGTGAATAAGTGTTATCTTATAATAGTACTGCTTCTGATAATAATAAAGTTTGAGAATCTTCTACAGCTGAGCTAGTATTGCTTTCCATCAGTCTGATATTTCCTCCCAACAAACTGAGGGAAGAAACCGGGTTAATTGAGGCTCATAGGTAATCGATGTCAATGCTTGGTAAATATGTCTGGTTTTGTACTTTTAAATTTTTTTCTTAATTTCATCCTTTCATTTTTCACTGTGTGTGGGTCAAGATCTTTTCATATGTCCCCTCTCAGCTATCTCAGAGAGAAAGAAAATATTTTCTTCAACTGGGCATCTTACTATCTCTAGAGCAGTGCTGCTTAAATGTGCTCAGGAAGCACCATGGGATCTTGTTGCAATGCCGATCTCAATTCAGTAGGTCTAGGGTGGGGCTTGAGGCTCTGCATTTCTAACAAGTTCCCAGGAGTTGCTGATGCTGGTTCTGCTTTCCATGAACCAAACTTTGAGTAGCATTGAGCTAGGAAACCTATCTGGAGAACACTAGAAAATATAGAGCTGGGACAATCAGTGATGTGAGTCTCAAATAAGTGAGGCACACTTGCCATGATTACTTCTGCTTCTCATCTTAGCCTCAAGTGGTTCTCTCACATTACACCCCATGTAAGGAGAGCATTTCGGGGTGGGGAACCCCGGTAACAAAATCAAGAACGCTGCATGTGATCCCTTACTGCCTCCATGTTGTCCTGAAACAGATGTGAGTGCACAGCTGTTTACTACAGAGAGAGCTTCTGAGGAAAGTCTCCATGGAGTAATATATCTTGCTGTTATCATTTTCCTCCTTATGATGTTTTCTCAATTCCATGAAAAATCACATAATGGGATTTTATTGTAACCTGTTTGAATGGACAGGACAATGGAGAAATAATGTAGCCAAGAAAGTGTTCCCACAACTAAAAGAAGTTTATCTGAGAAGTGTTTGTGGCAGAACATGAGCAACCATTAAAAATGAAATTCGGGCAAAGTTGAAAAATCATTCAATATAAATTGCATATTGTTTATCAGAAATATTTGTATCATACAGAAAGACTTTCATTATGATTATTGGGATAGAAAATGTGGCTTTCAAATATATTGTTCCAATATGACCAGCATATTTTCTTGCAAAAATAGTCCTTCCTCAAGAAAGGCCTCTGATAAATGGAGATTGAAATAGTATATTCAGATACCGCTGAATATCCTCAGATATCTTGGCCTTTTCAACATGATCCACCCTTTTAATGAATAAAACATTGAGTTTTATCCCTTTACTTTAGAGGCATTTATTATCTTTGCATATTGTTCAGTCTTTCTTTGTTGTTTAAAATTGTTTAGTTTTCAATCCACAGCCCTTTAGGAATTTTTTCTGTACTTGATTGATTGATACGAGAGGCAGTATAGTGAAGTGTTTAAGAGCATAGCCTTTAGAGACCGATTCGAATCCTGCCATTGCCACTTATTACCTGTGTGACTTTGGAGAACTAACTTAAGGTCCTGATGTCAGTTTCATCTGTGAAATGATGAATAATAATAGTCATAGGAATAATAATAGTCCTTAATTTATAGAGTTGTTGTAAGTAATAAATGAGTTAATACTTTAAACCAGCCTAAACTATGACCAGTGTGCTTGTGAACACTTGCTAAGCATTCACAATATTTTGGATAATCTGATTAATGATGTTAAATGGTAAACCATTTCCTATCAGTGCTCATGTTTTATCTCCCCAGCCAGACTACAAATACATTTTAATTATGGGAGCAATATCTTTTATTTTCTGTTTATTTCCTTCAATGCATTATTATTTCTATATGTTTGCCATCATCACTTTAGATTTGGTTTGCAGATGCAACTACCATGAAGTAAATTATACATAAAAAATTAGAAACTGCAGGGCTTCCCTGGTGGCGCAGTGGTTGAGAGTCCGCCTGCCGATGCAGGGGACACGGGTTCGTGCCCCGGTCTGGGAAGATCCCACATGCTGCAGAGCGGCTGGGCCCGTGAGCCATGGCCACTGAGCCTGCGCGTCCGGAGCCTGTGCTCCGCAACGGGAGAGGCCACAACAGTGAGAGGCCCGCATACTGCAAAAAAAAAAAAATTAGAAACTGCAACTAGGAAACGCTTCCATCAATAAGCAAGTAATGAGGTGGGGTAAATGGAAAACATTTTCTCACTAATAATTAATACTAATTATAATAATCCTATTTATCAAGTACCTGCTTTACTGTGTTAGACACTATGTCATATCCTTTATTCTTCACATTAATTACATGAATTAGAAAACTGAAACTCACAGAAATTTAATAGCAAGTTTCAGGCCACTCAAATAGGATTCAAACTGATTACTTACTAATTGCAAATACTCCCTTGCCTTATCCCTTAAAAAAAATTTTGAGATATGATTCTTGGTTAAAACAGCTGAATTGAGTTCACATAACAGTTCTGCTTCTCACTAACCACGTGACAACTTGGAATTCAGAACCCATGTTTGTACAGAAAGGCTCTCTAAATCTAGATCTGAGGCTTCTGTGTAAAAGACTTCATCCTTTCCCATTTCCCTGCTAGGCTGCTGCTCTTGCCTCCAGAACCACATGAGTTGACCATTTCCTCCAAATTCCCTAGTTACTGCCAACCCAAGACGGCGCATCCTCTGTTATTATGACCCAGGATTTGTCTTCTTTTTCTTCGTAGGTATGAGTTATGATAATGCATTTCTGATTTTCCATTCAGTGAGAATAATCCAAATGTGAAAACTTTGTATTTCTCCATCTATTTCAATACTTGGGCTAGCGATCACATTTTAATTAGTAAGTACTACTCTGAAGCAGTGGTCCGGAACAGGAAGAGAATGATCAATACTGCTGGTTCAAGTGCAGTTGTACTATAATGAGTATCTTGGCTATAAATAGGATTACTTCAGTTGAATTATAGTCTTGGCATTGGCAGATTATTAAACCACTAATAATCTCCTAGTTCTACTTTGCCTGGGGCCAATAATTTCAAGAGTTTTTCCTTTCTCTCCTGATCACTTCTATTTCTTACTATTCTTATGGAGTGTGTGTTCAGTGGGGGAGTTGGTCAAGGCTAGGTATAGAGATGGTGATAGATCAGAGAGTAGGAAGATCCCGAATGTACTTTTTTATGCCCGAGTATCCTTAATGTGAGAATATACTTTGCCTTATATTGATTCAGTCACCTGAATAATATGTGTCTTTAAGGTTTTGATTACAGTTCCTTCATCATTTGCTTTTCTTCCAATTTGAGTATGATTTGCAAACTAGGAAATGTTTTCAATATCCTCATTCAAATAATTACATTCATATAAAAAATCTGTTAATGAAACATTAGTGCTAAGGGCTTAATTGCTGAAAAATCAACTCTCAGAGCTAGAAAATTCAGTTAAGGTTCCATGGCAACAAGATCTATTATTAACTGTATGAATGTTATCTAATAACATTTGGAAATTAACATGCTAGTTTAGGTACTTTCAAGACTATATATAAAGGTAAGGTGCTGTTAAAAAAATAAAATAGTCTGTTTAAATGGTTCCTCTGGATGAAAATTTTGGAAAACTTCCAGTTTCTCTCAATTATTTTATTCCTTATCAAATTTTATGCTCGTTTTTCCATCAGTTAATGAGAAAAGGCTCCATTTCTTTTGAAATACGACAGCATTTAATGTCCAAGTCTTATTTCTGTCTCAGTTTTTTCTAAAGAAAAAAACTAGCAGAAAAGAAAAATGCAAACACAAGCATAATGACGTGGGAAAGTTGCTATAGGATGTGTCTAAGAAGGGAATTCAGGAGAGCAGATTGTCCTTTGAAGGAAAGAATTTTAGACATGAGAAAATATTTTTGCAATTTGAAAGTATGATAAGGATACAAAAGTATCTCAAGTTGAGTGAAAGATATTACATACTTATTTGCCACAAAGAAGTGAAAACTGGCCCGGGTTAATAAAAATGAATTTAGGAAGGCGGTAAGAGTTTTTAGTTACCACATCATTAATGTAAGGCAAAAATGATTGAATATTGAAACTATTGAATGTATAACTGAGGACTTCTAGTAAGCATATTGAACATATGATTCAGGAGTGGGAAACACAGCTGAGATTTTTCTCATTCAAACGATGCCCATGCTACAGATGGCAAAACAGGGGCTCAGGGCTGGGCAGCAATTTTTCTAAAGGCACACAGTGAAATAGTAGCAGCCTCAGCATATAGAAGAATGCCAAGCTCCACTCTTCTAGAGAAAAATAACACATCCTCATGAGAGATGATGGTAGTATGCAAACACGGGAAGAAGCATTTATTAGAAACATGCTGTTTATTCATCACTATGCTGGTTAACACAGGGGATCCGAAACAAAAAGACATGGTATTTGCCCATGAGAAGCTTTTTATCAATTAGGGAAGACAAGGGTCTAACATATTTACAGCAACACCTAGAGGACAAGTCCAAGTTCAGGTAAAACATAAGTCTCTAAAAGACTACCTGGAGCAGACTAAATACATGCTGTTGGAGCAATTCCGAGTAAAGGTAGATTGTTATGGGGTGACGTGACGAAAGATGATGGTGCTTCAGCTGCTGGTGCCATACTGACACTAAAGGAAACGACGGAATATTGACCTTAATACGAGTAAGATTTAGGTTAATATTAGGGAATAACTTTCATTAATTAAAAAAATACTGAGCTCTGTTTATGCTACTTTCTGGGACTGAGGAGAAGTCAAAGGAAATATAGTAAGTGGTTCTGCCTTACCCACGGTTTCACTTTTCATGGTTTCAGTTACCTGCAGTCAACTGTGGTCTGAAAATATTACATGGAAAATTCCAGAAATAAACAATTCATGTTTTAAATTACGTGCCATTTTGAGTAGCGTGACGAAATCTCGCGCTGCCTTTGGCCCTTGTCCGCCGTAACCCGCTGTCTGCCTTTCAGTAGCCACCTCGGGTATCAGATCAACAGGTAACCCTTATTTTACTTGATAATGGCCTCAAAGCGCGAGTGGAGTGATGCTGGCAATTCTGATGTGCTAAAGAGAATCTGTAGAGTGCTTCCTTTAAGTGAAAAGGTGAAAGTTCTTGACTTCATAAGCAAAGAAAAAAAATTGCATGCTGAGGTTGGTAAGCTCTATGGTAAGAACAAACCTCTCCACAAAACTGAAGAAAGAAAAAGAAATTTGTGCTAGTTTTGCTGTTGCACCTCCAACTGCTAAAGTTATGGCCACAGTGCATGATAAGCGGTTAGTTAAGATGGAAAAGACATTAAATCTGTACAAGAAGATATTTTGAGAGAGGGATCACATTCACATAACTTCTATTACAGTATATTGTTATAATTGTTCTATTTATTATTAGTTGTTGTTAATCTCTCACTGTGCCTAATTTATAGATTAAACTTTATCATAGGTATGTATGTATAGGAGAAAAGGTATATATAGGGTTTGGTGCTATTCGAGATTTCAGGCATCCACTTGGGCTTTTGGAACACATCCCCCCATCACCCCCACAAGGATAAGGGGCGGGCTACTGTACATACTTCTTGCTCTTCATAAATTTACGGTTTGGTCGTAGATACAAGGCATTTGTTTTGAAGTGTAAGACATAGATAAGGAAGTTGATGATTAAATACTAAAAGATGTAAACAGGAAATCAAGTGAATATCCTAGAGTGATCTCAGAGAAGAGGATTAGTGACTACATGGTGATGTGGAAATATTGTGAGCTATGGAGTCATACAGATTGTGTTCAAATGCAGGCTCTGATGCTTAGAGGGTGTGTGACTTTGCTGATCCTCTGTTTCTTTATCTGTAAAACTAGGGGTGTAATACCTAACTTGTAGGGGATCCTGTGAAGATTGTCAATAATGGATGCATTGGTTTGGGACTTCATTTTGGGGTAGTGAAAATGTCCAGAAGTTGATTGTGGTGACATTTGCACAACTCTGTTAATATATTAAAATCCATTGAATTGTATACTTTAAATGGGTGAATTATAAGGTGATATATATATATATATATATATATCCAAAAAAGTTAAACATAAATATACCAAATTGTAAAAATTTACCGTATGATCCAATAATTCTACTCCTAGGTATAGAGACAAGAATAATAAAAACATATTTGAATGTTCATAACAGTGTCATTACTAATAGCCCCAAAGCAGGCACACCCCAAGTGTCTATCAACTGGTGAATTGATGAGTAAAATGTAAAATATCCATACAATGGAATATTATTCAGCCATAAAAAGGAATGAAGTTCTGATGGATAAATCTCAAAAGTGTCATGGTAAGTGAAAGAAGTCAGATGCAAAAGACCACATATTGTATGATTCCATTCATAGGCAATGTCCTGAAAAGGCAAATCTGTAGAGACAAATAATAGATTAGTCGTTGCCAGGGGCTGGGGGTGGGAACAGGGAGTGACTGCTGATGGGCACAAAGGATATTTGAGAGGTAATATAAGTATTGTAAAATTGGTTTGTGGTGATGGTTGCACAACTCAGTAAGTTAACTAAAAACCATTGAATCGTACATTCTAAATAGGTGCATTTTATGGTATATAAATTATACCTCAATAAAACTGTAATGGAGTCAAAGTGTCAAGTAATATATGCTTAATATAGTATAATATAATTGCTTTTATCTTTGTTGAAGCAATCAGGTAAGGCCTTCTGAAGAAAGGGACCTTTGATAATGGGTGGTGGGTAGGTTTTGGCTAGATAATGGGGAAGGAAAGAAGGAAGGATAAGGAAATAGTGTGAGTAGTGGCCTGGAGTGAGAAATAGGCCTAATGTAATGAGTATTGCTTTAGAGCTAACTAGAGTATGGAGTCTACTAGGGGCTATTGGTAGATAAGGAACTGCTGCAATCACACTGAAGACTGGTAGTGCACAGCTGACACATACCGGTGATGAGTAGGTAGAAATGAAGAGGTCTGAGTGATAGAGGACCCAGGTGATAGTGACAGTTTGTCAGCTGGCTGGTGCTGATCCAAACCATTTAGAGGCCGATTTCGTTCGGAAGAGCTTAGGTGATAGGATGTGATACTGGTGGGGTGTGATGTGGTGTGACAGGTGTCTAAGCAGTAACTTACATAGTAAGATCAGTTTTATGTCTGAGCAAGTATGCTAGAAGGGCCAGCCTGAGGAGTCAGGCCCAGAGTGACTAGCTTGGGAGCAGGTAAGGTAAAGATAGAGTTGTGGAGACATGTAGGTAAAAAAAAGTGGTGATCCAGCTGGCTATCTTTTCTCTGGCTGCTCCAGAATTAGGTAAGAAGCGCTGACTACACTACCTTCCAGTCTTATGAGTTAATTACATAAGCAGCCCCGTTAACCTTATGGCTTTCCAACAAATTCAGTGAGGTCTCTGGGGGAGAAGTCTCCACATGTCTTCTAGAAGTTGTCTAGAATTTTAAAGATTTCCCACCCAACTTGAAGCAAATCCTTACAGTGCTTAATCTAAGCGATGTGATAAGATCATGACCTTTTCAGAAATGCCCTTGCTGTCAATCCTAATTCTGCTAAATTTTACGTGACAGGGGAAGAATGAAACATTATAAGCTAGTTTGTCAAGCATCTCAGTAATCTACTGTGGCAATAATCTGCTGCAACTCAGCTCTGCAATGATGGGGTCTGGTGAGTGATGTTCTTTAACTTGGAAGGAAATTATTAAGTATTTGGCCATTGATTAATGAAGTAAAAATGCACTAAGTAGACCTTGAAGTGATAAACTAAATAGAAACCTTGACAGCCATTAGTCCCTCCTGCCCACTATCCATACTGTGATTTATTTTGAAAATGATGACTGTTCATTTTCTTACCCACATATCTACAATGACTCAGAAAAAACAGTGTTGACAATCAACAGATACAGAAATGAAAAATACCGCGGGTAACTCCTATCTTGAGTTTTAATCACCATTATAAAAGTGAAAAAAAGTGCCTATAAAGGATTAGAGTTTTGAAAGCCCATCTTTCCTCAAACGGCTGTTCTGATGTATAAATTAAAGAGCTATGCTATCATTTTTTGATAATATAAACATAAAAGATCAAGGAAATTGAAATTGCATCTTTATTTTTTCAGGTACACTTTATGATTGGTCATAACAACAAAGTAAGTGTGTGATATTTTTGAGTTGATCATCCATTAAGTTTTAGAATGCTTTTAATCTCTTCTTCATCAATGTGTCCCATTTTCCCAAAGACCATAGATACTACAGTTCACAAACTGAAGAAATGGGATTATTTTGGTCATTATTGCTTTTCTTAATATTTTCATGAGTTATCAAGTTTCTTTCTGTTAAAATTTCCCTCTGTATCCACAAAGATTATTGAGTGCTTAGAGGATTGACAGCATACAGCATGTTCGTTTTTCTGCCTCCTGCTTTTGTGCCTCAATGTGATACATAGGGTACAGTCTGAAATATTTGATACTCTGATAGACTAGCAACTCTTGAATCCCTATTGAGGCTTGTTTGCCATGAGTAACTCTTTTTTTTTTTTTTTTGTCCAGGTTAGATTTTAGCATGTCATTCCAGACTATATATAGTTTTTGAAACTTCTTTCTAGAGCTATTCTCTCGATGTGATCATAAGGCAAATGAATGAAAACCTCCCCCTTCATCATAAAAAGGCTTTACCGAACATGAACATAATGTAACATTCATAATGGTCAAAACCAAATGAGATATAAAACCAAGGTGGCATGGAAGATTCCACTAGAGATGGAAGGCTTACCAGTGTTGCCTTGAAGTTTCTTCCCTAGACTTCGAACATTTTTTGTTCATTACAGACCCTCAAAATTTGAATACTACAGCCCCAAACCTTGCTTCGTGACAGTCCCTGTGTGGGCAACTCATTTACCAAGAATTATAGTTTCTTAAAAAGAAAGGGAGAAGATACTAGTTTGATAACACAAATCAATTCTTCATATCGTGGTGCTCAACAGGTATGCTTATGAATTACTGATATATAATAGTAGATGGCAGTTCCTGCATTACTGCCACTAAAAGATAAATCTATGACTTATTATTACAGCTTTTATTGTCTCTTAAAACATCATCAGACTGATTTTTAGAGTAGCAAGAATATAATATTAAATACACAAGATACCCTTCTCATAAAGGAGAGGAAAACCAGCCTTCTTTGTGCTTGAGCACTCTAGTGTCAAAATGGAATGACATTTCTGAGAAACTTCTTGTTTCAGCACAAAAAAATGTATACCTATTTCATACTTGACTTTAAAAAATGCAGAGCCAGTTTGTTGTAGAAGAAAAATCACAGGACCAAGAGAAGGAAAATCCAATGTTTCAGTCCTACCGCTATCACTAACAAGCTGTATGACCTTTAACAAGCCACTTAAGTTCTCTGCACCTTAGTTTCCACCTCTGTACAATTTTATGGTTAAATTAGATGACCTTCAGGTTCCCTTTTGGTTTTAGTATCTTATAGTCTAAAATGATAATGTACATAATACATATGTACCTTATTTATAATTATGTACCTTAGTTGTATGACGTGACGGCAATATAGAAGTGAAAATGAAATAGTCCCTTTCCCTTCACACATAATAGTGAAGGACATGGTTCTATAATATAGAAAATTCTTGACTAACTAGATACTTAGGGAAAGGGATGTTAATTGAGGCTTTTAAAAAATTAAGTAGTACAGCTATCTTTTATTTCAGTCTTTGTGTTTAAAACATTTTATAAAACTGTAGTCCATTTTACTACCTTAATAAGTACAGTTTAGTGAACATAATTGAGTTTTACTTTAGTATTTGGAATATTTTTTCAGGGTCTCAAGTTCATAATTCTGAAATCAGTCCTTATTGTACAGGAAAAGCAAGAGATTGTGATGAATTTATATTGGACCACACCATTTCTTAGGAGATGAGTTTGGTTTTCTTTAAGTACATTCAAGATATCTGCTTGCTTAGTCACCATGTTTCTTTTTCGCATAAGAGTTGAGTATAGAACATGAAATAAAATGTTTCATCAGTTTGGCTTCAGTTAATTAAGGTTTTACTGTACATAAAATCCTAATTAGTAACATGGGAATCTGGTTGGGTTTTTGGGAATTAGTACACTCAGCTTTCAGTGCCAGATTTGGTTAGGAACATGGGCTGACTACATCATGGTATCCAGAAGAGATCAACCAGAAAGTAAAGGTAAAGCATGCGGGAGTTGCTATTTTTTTACCCAGCTTTATTGAGATATAATTGGCATATAAGATTGTGTAAGTTTAAGATGTATTATGCAAAATGGATAAAGAAATTTAAAATATTTGTGTTGAGGGAATTCCCTGGCAGTCCAGTGGTTAGGACTTGGTGCTCTCACTGCCGTGGCCGGGATTCAATCCCTGATTGGGGAACTGAGATCCTACAAGCTGCGTGGCGCAGCCAAAAAAAACCAAAAAACAAAAAAACTATATATATATCTCTCTCTATATATATCTATATATATATGTATATATATATATATATACACACACATACATACACACACACACACACACACACACATATATATATTCGGGTTGAAGAAAAAAGAACAGGAGATCTATCTTTCATCTCTTTGAAGAGCTCTCTTATGGAAGAGTGAGTAGAATTCCACTTGGAAGGGATCTGAAAAATTGCCTATTCCAATACCTCCTCTTATACATATCCATATAATATTTGAATCCCTTCAACAGCATTCCATTAAGTGACTGAGATCATCTGGAGAACTTCTGACGCAGCCCATTCCACCCATGACTGCCCTTGTTAGCTTTTCATTATGTTGATCTCAAATATGTCCATCTGCTTGCTGGTTTAAGATGTACAGAATACAGCTTTCATACCATACCCCTTTCATACCATAACCCCTCAGATACTTGAATAGCAGTTAATCATGTCCTCTTATTGGATCTGATTTTTGCCCCAGAATCTTAACAAGTAGACTGGTTCTCCAGAGGGTGGAGGTAGCACCAAGAACACTCCACTGCTTAAAATCTGCTGTTGGCTCTCTGTTGCCCAAGATATCGTACCAAGTTCCTTATCATGGCATTTAAGGATCTGCCTACCTTTGGCCTTAATTCCCATTATTTCTCCCATGCCGACTTTACTCCATCCTCCTTTGACCTTTCTCTGTTTTATTAATGAGTTATTTATTTTGCTTTCATTCATGCCCCTCTTCTAGAATAGCCTTCTTTCGCTTCTGAGACCAGTGAACTTTCAAGTTCAAGGTCCAGGTCAAATGTCCTCTCTTTTGTCAAATCTTCCTATGCTTCTCTTCATTCCCATCTCCTTCCATCAGAAAACTATTCCCTAATATGTTCTTTAAAAAAAAAAATGCATTCTTTTTTATGGCTGAGTTATATTCCATTGTATATATGTACAACATCTTTTTTTTGTTTTGTTTTGTTTTTTTGGCCACGCTGCATGTGGGATCTTAGTTCCCTGACCGGGGATCGAACCCATGCCCCCTGCATTGGAAGTATGGAGTCTTAACCACTGGACCACCAGGGAAGTCCCCTAATATGTTCTTATACTCACAGCCCATAACTCTTTTAAATCATTTATAACATTTTATCATGTTTAGGTTTTATGTATTTGCCCAGCTGGTATGTGAACTCTTGAGGTTAAATACCATATCTTGTTCATATTTCTT
This sequence comes from Monodon monoceros, assembly GCF_005190385.1. Lineage (NCBI taxonomy): Eukaryota > Metazoa > Chordata > Mammalia > Artiodactyla > Monodontidae > Monodon > Monodon monoceros. Next base: position 104,593,313 of record NW_021703779.1, on the reverse strand, counting down.
TCCCATAGATTTAACATATTTGAAAAAAATTAATGTATAAATGATATATAAAGTAGTATTTCATTTCATTGGTCATAAACTTCATTCATCAGTTTCATAGGATGTTACCTAATTTTACCTTTCTGCAATGTGATTCATTCAATCTGTAACTTCTTTTGTTAGATTTCTATCATATACTTCTCTTCTCAACCTTTGTCTTTCCAGATTGAAGAACCTTCTTTTGTTCCCCATTCCATTAATTAAGGTTTTTTCTGGATCTTTTCCATAACTGTTGTGGAGCAGAACACTGAGCAGGAATAATTGGGGTAGGGGTGGGGAGAGAGGTACCATGGCAACTGATAGCACCATTCATCCTAGGTGAAAATTCTCAGCATTGTTCTACTACCATCACTACTTCTTTCATTCTTGCTTGCTTCCCCCAGGACAGCTTCTGATTCTCACTGAATCACATAACGGTTGTGACTATTTCCAAGTCAGTGGCTTATTATTAGTTTGTCTTTTTTTGCTCAATAATGCAAATCCAGAGAGTGTCATCCTTAAAATTATGTGCATTTTAGTGTGTGGTACTAGAATGTTAGTTCTTACTCTTCCTTTGAACATGCATCTTCCAAAGCATTGCAGATCAATTCTAAATCAACTTTTCACTGGAATTTATATAAAATTACAGGATATTTCAAAGCCAACTTTTATTCTCTCAAAAAAGGAGAAGAAGGATGAGAAGCAAAAGTATAAAGGTTGAATGGGAGCCTGAAGTCAGTTTCTTTAGGTGAAAGCTTGAAAACAGAAACAGTCTCCTTCTGAAACAAAAAACAGAACAAAAGCAAGAAACAACCACCTAGAGAGGCCATTTCAAAATTTGGCAGCAGTAAGAAAGCTGTGGCCTGCTATGTAGATCAGACATAATAGAAGTTTGCCTGCCTCACCAATCTTTGAAGAGCAATTCCTTTTAATGACTGAACTTGAGTTACTGAAAGCCCAGATAAGTGATAATAGTCGATAAACTGGAACCCAAGAAGTGATGAGCAAAGTTGAATGGTTTTTAAAATACAGGGGAGCAATAGGAAAAGCTTTCATTAGATAAACTATATTTTCCCTTCCCTGTCAACAAATAGTATTTCAAATTCTTTAACTTAGAGTCTCTGGCAAAACGTCCCTTACCCAGAAGGCTCCAACATGATAAACTGAAATCTATTTGAACCCCAATGTTATTTTGGGAATAAATGCCCTAAAATGCTTGGGAAGCTCTTCACGTCATTGGATTTTTTATGAGACTGGATTTTCCCCCAGATCCCTTGACTTGAATTCTAAGGAGAATGAACCCTTTCTTTGGGGGTGTTGAGGCAAGAATGAGCTGTTAACATTTGGTGTGCATCTCTGCAAACCAATGTATTATTATGGTGAGAAGTGAAAATTGATCTCTGAGCTGCCATTTCTATTTCTGAGAAAAATTACATTTGAAAGTCACTGAAAATGAAGCATTTATTCTTGAAATTCTATATCTATAAATACTGTATGTTTAGGCCTTTTACTTTTTCCTAATGTGAGATATTTCTGCCTTTAAATAAATGACACATTTAAGTTCAAATATGTAACCTGAATCAAAAACTAGAAGGAGCTATTCTAATTTGAAGAAACCCTGCTTGGGAAAATTCATAGCAGGCTCACTCTTCTTCTGTGGCCTTTTAGGGCTTCTGGCCTTCTGTCTCAAGCATAGAATTTTGGCTCCAAGTTCCTTTTTGGCTTGTCCTGGCATTTGCTCTGCTAGGAGACAGCTCTTTAAAGAAGGATAGTGTGAATTTCTACCAGATTGAACTAATGTTGTAAAAAATGGACCTGAGTTTAAACCAACCAACCAAACAACAAACAAGAGACCATTTAAAGCAATTAGAACTGGAAATAAAACTATGTTTGCCTGAATCACTGACCTTAAAGTTCTTAGCATTCTCTGAACTGAATATGTAGTGTGGAGTTATTTCATTCAGTTTAATTCACTAAGTCAAATGATGGCTTATTTTCATGCTTTGTTACTGCCTTTGAAAAATATCATAAGATATTCTTTAAAAGTTAACACAATAGTGATAGAATTATAGTATATTTTCAATTTGAAAATGACCTTAGAGACTAATCTGACTGCCTCCTTTCTCAGATGACAAAATTGAGACCCAGAGAAAATGAACTAAGGGCAGGTCTTATATAACCTTGGTATCCTCTCAGTTCAGTGATCTTTCCAATACTGCAAGTTGTTCCCTCTGTAGTCAACTCTTTGGGGATTGTAACTTGAAGAGAACAGTAATGAAGGGCGTTAAAAGTTGCCACTAAGTTTCTGTTCCTCTTCATTAGCATAAGTAGCTAGGCTCAGAATCAGGCTTATTGGAGGGAGGGACTCTGGGCTAGAAGCCGGTAGTAGATGGAACTGGGGAAGGTTGTCACAGACCCTCTGAGTTTCAGAGAAAAGCTGACCCAGACAGAAACTTATCTGTGAAATACCCTTAATTCTGTACCAATCTTGTGTACAAGTCTTAGTTCCCAGCTTCCCTCCAGTTTGCCTCTTTAAGGCACAGACTTAGGCTTGGCAAAATCCTTATAGGTATGTAAGTCATTGTTTGAGTCCTTTCCACAACTTTCTTGACAAGTGGCAATTAAAAACATGCAGGGATGACATATCTTCATGCTGTTCAACTATCCTCGTCACTCTCTTCTGAACATGCTCTATTTGGTCCATGGCCTTTTAAAGACGGGGAACCCATAGTTGAATACAACACTCTAGGTATAGTTTGGGCCGCCCAAATTAGATCAAGAATATCATATTTCTCTTCCTAGAGTCTACGTTTCCATTCACACAGCCTATGCTCACGTCAGCCACATCATCCTGCCAACTCATTGTGCTTACAGTCAACTAAAATCTCTTAGTCTCTATACACACACTATTTTAAAGCCAGTTTCTCCCACGAGGTACTTATGTAGTATCGATATTTTTTAATGCAAATGCAAGATTTTATATATCTGTGTATGAAATTATAACATGTCATATTTGGCTTATAATTCCATCCTGGCATGAATTTGGTGCATCATGATAGTATTATTCAACATGTTAGCTATTCTGGCTAGCTGTGTGTCACCTAAAAACTACTTCCTCACCCATGGCATGGATTTAAAAAAATGTTAAATAGGATGAAGGAAAGGAGATCGCTAGAGACAGATTAACCAAATTAAACCTTGGTATGGTTGTTCGTTCATTTATGTGTTAATTGGCACCATCATTTGTCTCATATATTGTTTAAACTCATCTAATAGTATATCACGAAAGACTTTGCAGAATGCTTTGCTGAATATGAAACACATCTACCTATTTCCCTGTTCTGTCAGTGAGTCAGCCTGCTCAAAAGGAAAGTGAAGTTAGTCTGTCAAGACATATTCAGAGTTGCCTAGGCTGGCTACTCGTTCTGGATGCATCCTAGTCTCAGAGCTAAGTCAGTACTCTCAGAAGTCTGTCATGCGGGCCACGAAACATAAGTGCTTTTAACAGTACTTCCTCATGAATCCTGGGCTTCAATGTATTCTTACTAATGATTCTGTTACTCTTCCGAGTCCAAAAATCTCTTTGACAGAAAAGACAGATGCAAAGTAGGGGTTATCTACTTAGTGATTCCAGGGTTTGCTTGACGACTATCATCATTACGCCACTGACTCAAGCAGGGTTCATATTCACTCATTTTCGTCATGCCCTGGATATACCTTAAAAACCCTCCACCCCTGAATTTTTGGGCCTCCACATCTTTCCTAGGTTATATTAGGCTTAGCTAATCAGACCCTATTCTTGATGATATGCTATTATCCTCATCTTTTAGCATCATCTTTAAAAAAAAATCTGACTTTGTGAAAAAGTTCCCAGTTGTAGCCATATCTTAATCTTAAGGAAATTTCCCTTTTGTCTCCTGTCAATAGTACTAAGATAATGATGATGAAGGTTATGAGAATGACAGTGACAGCAACAAAAGTATTCTAGGAGCTAACAGCTATTAAGCACTTACTAGGTGCCAAGAGCTATTCTGTTTTCGTCTGTTCAGACTGCTGTAACAAAGTACCATAGACTGGATGGCTTATAAACAACAAGCATGTATTTCTCACAGTTCTGGAGGCTGCGAAGTCCAATATCAAGGTGCCCGCTGACTCAGGTTCTGGTGAGGGCCCACTTCTTTCTGTGCCTTCGCATGGTGGAAGGGGCAAGAGAGCTCTCTGGGGTCTCTTTTATAAGGGTCCTAATCCTGTTTAGGAGGATTCCACCCAAATGACCTAATCTCCTTCCAAAGGCCCCACCTCCTAACATTGTCCCATTGGGGGTTGGGATTTCAACATGAGTTTTGGGTGGATGCAAACATTCAATCCATAACATATTCCTAGTGCTTTTCCCTTGTTAATTCTTAATTTTTACAACAACCCTTTGAGATAAATCCTATCATCTCCATTTCACATATGAGCATATGAGGGCATAGAGCTTGCCCCAAATCCCATGGTTAGTAAGTCTCAGAGCTGGAAGCCCTGCATTCTGATTCCATAGCCTGGGATCTAAACTTTTACTCTACTGCTTGAGAACACAGGTCAGACACTGAAAGGCTGAATTGTCAGGGCAATCATGATGCAGTCTCAGAACATCTTACAGGCAAACCTGTGGGGTGTACAGAATTAGTTTTTGGCATGCCTCATCTCCTCTTCTGCACATTTAACTACCCTACTGCTTCTTGCTGCCAGCCTCTAGGTTTTCTCTACTTGTAAGCTATCCTTAGATCTTCAGCTAAATTGTAAAGTTCTAGAGGGTATGGTTTATGTTTCCCACATACTATAGCCAAGCACAATGTTAAATGTGGGGCGTATGTGAAATCCTTGTGGAATTAAATAAGTGACAAACTTTGGAATTCATTGTTCAAAAAAATATAATGGGCTGTTTTCTAGAGGAGGTGTGTGCGCATGTGCACACTCAGGAGCTCAAACACATTCTCAAATGAGCTGTGAGTAGTGAGGGGAAACACAATACCTGGCATAGAGCAATGCTCAGTGACTGCTAAATGAATAAATGAATGAGTCAGAGAGGCAGAGAGCGTTTCCTTGGATTAAGATCCATATCAGTGGCCCCCCTGCCTTATTTCTGCAAAATATACACTCTTTTGAACCATTAACTGATTGATCCAGTGTGTTAAAGTCTTTTATTCAGATCTGAGTCATAGTAATTATGCCAGCAGTTTACTATGCTGTCTCATCACAAGTTCAATTAAAAACACAAGTGTGTATCTGTATGGGATGTGTGTTTATATAATCTCCAAAAACAGATAAGAATATTATGTGTTTTTTGTTTGGGTAAACAGATCAACTCGTAGTGTGTTTCAGGTAGGTGAATACAGTTTATTATCTTAGTATCCGGGTAAATCTTGAGGTAAAAATTGACTCAGACCTATTCAAACTTTAATATCAGACTTTAGACAAATCTTTTCATAACAAAAAATAAATGGAGAACATATGACGGCTTAGGTCTTTTATATATAATTATATGGTTCCCAGAGGGGAGTTATAATTGAATTATAAGCTGCCTCATGGGTATTCTAGCCAGTGTTTAGAGAACCACGAAGCAGAGCTGAGCTATTTTTTTTTCACCAGCTAGAATGTGAACAAGGCACCCTATAATTCAATTATAACTAGCCTCCAGGAACTATATAATCATATTATAAAGTAGTTTTGGGAAACTGAATGTTTTTCAACACATTGTATATGTTTAAATGATAATTTGATAATTTTACTTACCCTCTCACCTTTCCTAATCACGCAGGTATGGGGACACGTTTTGTGACATTAGTCTCATGTACTTTAAAAAATTTTTGGAATAAATTATCATCCTGGGAAGTCCTTAGCTTACTCTCCTTTGATTGTAGGATTATCTGTACATATATACACATCACTTAAACTCTTTGGTCCTCAATTTTCCCAACTATAAAATGATATATTCGATCTAGATGATATTTAAGGTATTTTCCAACAATTACAGTGCTTCAGAGAAGAAGACCAATAGGATCAATTGATTATTGATTGATCTATAAAAAATATATATATCATATATATAGAACTATATATATACATATATATATATAGAACTATATATATACATATATATATATAGAGAGAGAGAGTGAGAGTGAGAGGGAGTTTAAGGAATTGGCTCACATGCAGGGTAGGCTGGCAGACTGGAGACCCAGGGAAGAGTTAGTGTTGCAGCTTGAGTCTGAAGTCTGGAAGCAAAATTCCTTATTCCTCAGGCCACCTCAGTCTTTTCTGTTAGGCCTTCAACTGATTGGATGAGATTTATTCACATTATGGAAGATAATCTTCTTTACTCAAAGTCTAATGATTTAGATGTTAATCACATCCAAAAAAAGACTTCCACAGCAACATTTAGACTGTTGTTTGACCAGTAAGTGAGTACTATGGCCTAGCCAAGTTTACACATAAAAGTAACCATCTAAGTCTTTATAGCAAGAGAATTTTGTACTATTCAGGGTCTGCTTCTCCAGATTGTAGATTATCTTTTAGGAACGTGAACGTAAATTGGGAAGGTGAAACTTTAGCTCTGAAGCTTTGGTATAATTCAACATTGTCATGAATGTAATATATAAAAGTAGATATTTTTATTTGTAACAAACTCATCCTAAGAAATATGCCTTCAGAAAAGAAAAACAAAGTGTTTAAATCTGTTTCCTATTGAAGACTTCCTCGAATTTTCTATTCTATAAGTAACTGATGGTACAGTAACTCTCCGTAGAAAACCCACCCGTATCTGCTTTTGCACCGTCTTACCATCTTACGGAGGTTTCCTCTGAGTAACTAATAGTTGTGGTGGCTATATTAATTTTTAATATTTGAACTAGTTTTTATTTAAAAGTAATGCATACACATGTACATTAATGCTCATAGCAGCACTATTCTTTTTTTTTTTTTTTTAGCACTATTCTTAATAGCTAAAAAGTGGAAACAACCCAAATGTCCATCAGCTGGTCAATAGATAAACAAAATGTGGTATATACATACAATGGAATATTATTCAGCCATAAAGGAGGGCACAGTTCTGATTCATGCTACAGTAATGATGAACAGTGAAAACATGCTAAGTGAAATAAGACATTCACAAAAGGCCACATAGTGTATTATTCCATGTATATGAAGTATCATGAATAGGTAAATCATAGAGCAGAAACGATTGGTGGTTATCATGGGCTGAGGGGGAGAGTGGGAAATGGGGAATGACTGCAAATGGGTACAGGGTTTCTTTCTGAGGTGAAGAAAATATTTTAAAATCAATTGTGGTGATGGTTGCACAACTCTGAAGAGACTAAAAACCACTGAACTATGCATATTAAATAGGTGAATTGTATGGTATGTGAAATATATCTCACTAAAGCTGTTGAAAAGTAATGTACACATAGGAAAAGTTTCAAACAACACTGAAGAATATATATTGGAAAGTTAGTCTCCCTTTCACTCCCATCCCAATCTGCACTCACCCTGGGACTCACTCCTTACTGGTAACCACTGTTAATATGTCTTGTCTTTGATTTTTCACTCAGTGGTGAAACACTGTTTTGTCCCTTGATTTTTCACTCCATGATGTTTTAAAACTTTCTGTATCAGCACATATACAGCTTTAACATTCTTTTGAACAGCTGTCTAGTAGTCCTTTATGTGCGTACATCGCAGTCTTTTTAAACATTTCCCTCCCGCAGAATTCTTAGTTCTTTCCAGTTTTTGCAAAAATGCTGCATAGACATTCTTTCATATCTATTCACAAGACAGTAGAAACATGTCTGTAAGATAAATTCTGAGACATGAAATTGTCTAGTGAAAGGGAATGTGCATTTTATTTTATTTTTGAATTTTATTTCATTTATTTTTTTATGCAGCAGGTTCTTATTAGTCATCAATTTTATACACATCAGTGTATACATGTCAATCCCAATCGCCCAATTCAGCACACCACCACCCCCACACCCTGCCGCTTTTGCCCCTTGGTATCCACACGTTTGTTCTCTACATCTGTGTCTCTATTTCTGGAATGTGCATTTTGGATTTTGATAAGTATTGATTGCTTCATTGCCCTATACAATAGTTGGACCAATTTAGACTCCCATTGACAGGGCTTGAGAGCACTTATTTCTCCTAATTAACACTGGGTATTATCAAACTCGTTAATCTTTGTCAATATGATAAGTAAAAAATTTTTTTTCTCATTTCAGTTTTTAATTGTGAAGAAAGTTGAACATCTTATATTTTCTCATATGTTTTCTTCTTGTGAATTTTCTGTATGCTTTGTTCACATTTCTATTGGGCTATTGGTCTTTTTATTATTGATTTGTAAGAGCTCTCAAACATTAAGGAAATTAGCCCCTTGTCTGTCATAAATGCTGCCAAGATTGCCCACTTTTTCATTTTTCTTTATTGTCTGTTTATGATATTTTTTGGATGGGTACTTCTTTAAAGTGTTTGCTTTGTTGCTTTCAAATAGACTGGGATGTACAATAGAAAATATAGTTCACACTAAAATCACACCTTTATGTGACTTATTTTTTTTCGATGAGGCCATGAAGTCCCCTCTGGAGGAAACCCTCAAATTACCAGTGCTCTCAATACTCCACTTCACAGACCCTTGTCCTCATAGATATCAGATATTCCTTAATTCTCATCCTCAAGCTTAAGGGTATTTTTTGGTTGTTTATTTTTTAATTGGACACAGATTGATCAATAAAAACATGGTAACATTGAACAGATTTCAGATCATTTTTCTTTTGCCAAGGCATTCTCACTTCACTCAATATAACAGCTGCCACAGTGCTTACATTATATGCTAATATAACTCTATTACTCTTTTCTTATATACCAGATAAGAGTCTTTACAACACACAATTTTATAATGGAGACAAAAAGGCACAGAAAATGGTTTAAAGTAGAAAATGCAATTAAAAACACAGAAGACCTGACAATAGGGTATTAGCTGTTAGTACTACTTTCCTTTTCTCTTCCCTTCCTCCCTCTCTTCATCTCTCCCTCCTTCTCTCCCTCATTTCTATTTTAGTTTTTTCATTTTTGCTTTTTTTCCCTTCCCTCTTTCCTTTCTTCCTCTCTCCCTTCCTTGTTATGAAAGCAATTACACACACGGTAAAAAATATGTGTGTGTGTGTGTGTGTGTGTGTGTGTGTGTGTGTGGGGATAGATAAATCATTGGAAACAGGATACATAAAGTAAAACCTCCCCTTCTCTGCATCTCCCCCAACTCTCCATTGAAATGCCCCAGAAGGTACAAGTTTTTTAAATGTATTTTTCTTGAAATTTCCTATGGAAATACAAATGGGTATGTGGGTGTGGGTGTGCAGTATATCATCTTGCAAGAATAAATGCATACAGATGAGTGTGATTCCCTTAGGAATAATCATCTCAGCCTATACACTAAATCTAGTGCCATCACTGCTAAACATTTTCTTAGGGTTTCTTTCTGACGACTGCTTTTAGACCTTGCGAATTATCACGAAATGTGCTCACTGGTGGAATTTGTTTTCTTTGAAGATGGAACTGATGTGGGGGGAATAAGCAAATACTATTTGGAGTCAAGTCTGTTGAATATAGGTGTTCAAAATATGTAGTATGACCTTTGATCAAAAACTCCAGAACAGTAAAGCTGATTTTTTAAGCAGCCCATAAACAAACACTAAAGGTAATCATCAATGAGGAATTGTATTTTGAGTAATGACAACACTGTTTGTATGTTTACGGCATCACAAGATGACAGGATCAATGAAGGAGCCAAGGCTCATTTGAATGTATGAATGCCACTTTACTGGTGTTTGGATGTCAGAGTTCTACTTACAAAATTTGCCTTAGTTCCCCTGCTTAAGAGAAGAAGCCTCATTCTAGGTCAGCAGTGTGGTACATCCAGCATAGACTTCTGCTTCTGACAGTAGCCCTGAGGGGTATAATGACAATCACAGAGGTAAGGAAGAGCCCCCTGAATTTTTTTGGCAGTCTTTAATAACCCGTTGTACAAAGACGCTTTTTTAAAAAAAGAAACCTATTTTTAAAAGGATGTCTGATTATAGTCTGTTTCTGACACAGATATATTGTTTTAGTTTGGCTTAAATTCATCTCTTATCTCTTCAGAGAAGTAAGATATACATCTTACGACATTCTCTATCATCATTCACATTGAGACACTTAAAAAAAAAAACTTTTCAAAAGCTGTCACTTAGGGCTTCCCTGGTGGCGCAGTGGTTGAGAGTCCGCCTGCCGATGCAGGGGACACGGGTTCGTGCCCCGGTCCGGGAAGATCCCACATGCCGCGGAGCAGCTGGGCCCGTGAGCCATGGCCGCTGAGCCTGCGCGTCCGGAGCCTGTGCTCCTCAGCGGGAGAGGCCACAACAGTGAGAGGCCCGCGTACCGCAAAAAAAAAAAACAAAAAAAAAAACAAAAAAAGAAAAGCTGTCACTTAATGAAATCATTATTATGTCCTAATATTCAAGGGTTTCTTGCTTCAGGACAGCTGCTATTTTCATTGACTTTGATGGCCTGTATAGAAGCTTAAGATTTAAATTAATGGAGGGCACAATAATAATCTATGGTCAATCTTTCCTAGTTTAGGTAAGAATTGTGGCACAAATAATTGCTTTTTGTTTTTCATTCTGTAACATGTACAAATGCTAGATGCAGTAGAACTAGGAAAAATATTGCACTGTGATTATAAAGAGGATTTGTGGTACCATGTGTTGGGCATGAAAGAAAGTAATTATAAAAGCCATTCATAAGAAGTGAAACTTGGTTTCTAAATATGACAGGGTAGATAGGAGGAGGCCAATGATTTGGATTCTTAGTAAGAGCCCTGACTTTCAAAATGAAGAATAGTCCTCTAAATTAACTGCACATTTCCATCAACATATTTTTTTTTCAGATGAAATGTGATGGGGCAATCCTGTGTTGTTAATCCTATGTTGTTAATATGTTGTTTTAAATATACAACTGTTCACGTCTATATACAGTGAAGCCCGTGTCAGGCAGTCCCAGTTCTTGTTAAATACGGGCTTCCATGTTTCTATTCACTAGTTTGTTCCTTTTTGGAACATGGCCCTTCACTGCAACTGAATGGGCAAAATGTGGGTAGAATCGTCTTCAAATGGTTTTATAGAATTTATGTTGACAAGATGTCATTCCTTCATTCAAAAAGCATGTGTTGAACACCTACTATGTGCCCGTCACTGTGGTAGGTGCTGGGAATATAGAAATGAAGAAGATGGCATATGCCCTTGAGGAACTCATAGTCTGAGGACAGAGGTTGGAGTAAGGTGCTGAGAAAGAAGTGTCTTTATGGTATTGATTGACTATACAAAAGGCTTTCTCGATTTCCTCCTCCATTAAATAAATAAAAGGCACACCTGAATTCAAATCCCATAATAATTACCTCAGAATTTCAGTGAGCTTTATAATTTATGCATATAGTGTGACTAGTCTTTTGTGAACAGTCAAATAAATGGTAAGTAAGATCATGATTATTAATATATAATTTGCTTATATGGATTGCAGTTGTGTGGCTGAGGTTTTTTTTTTTTTTTTTTTTTCAGAAACATGATTTTTACAATTTAAAAAGTGACAAACATTAGAAAAGGAAATGACTATTTTCCCAAAGCCTTACAAGTGCTTATAGATCACACCAAACATGCTTTTATGGTGACACATTTCCTATCTGTGCAGCATGGAATGCATATTACACTTGCCTTAAACACAATAATTTCATTTGCCACTTAACTCCTGTCTCACACATTTTTCCTTCATACTTCCCTTGTAAGGGTCATGCCAAGGAAAAGTGTGCACAGAAAAACGTTACCCTCCCTTCCTCCACATGTCTCCTTTCTAGTCTCTGATATCTTCCCTGTCAAATTGAAGCCTTAAAATTGGACTCACTTTAGGACATGAAAAGCCAGCATTGAATAAAGAAACAGAAATACTTCAACCTGACTTATGGCAGAAAGTTTTATGTGCTGTTTTCCTGTCTCTGTCCTTTATGTCCCTGGTTTCAAGCTTGCTCTACTTAATGTTGAAATATTCAGTCATTGGGAAAAAATCAGCCAAATTAGTTGGCAGTTTATAGGCAGATTTTTTTTTTTAACTGACTGCACTTCTCGAGCTTTTTGACTTTATGATATGTTGGTACAGACTTAAATGTATCTTTCAAATGAGAGATAATATTTGCGTTGGAGTAGGAGTGTCAACTTAATCACATTTTGTTTTTGTTAACTGACTATTAAGCCTAAATTCATTTTTAGTTTATTACTAGTAAAAAGCCCAGTAAGTAATTTTACTTCCTTAGTAAATTCAATAAAGGCGTGGATAGCACACTGTATATGTGTATATTAAGGAATACGTGTGTATCATGTGCCAGCTATTGTGAAACATACTGAGGAAGCAGATAAGATGCTACCTCCTTCCCTCATCTTGAAGAAGGGTCACAGTGTAAATAGAGACTTACTGTAGAAATTTGGTGAGTGCTATGATAGAAATATGAACAGATGAGATAGGGCAGTTATCTTTTCAATAGCTATCATTCATTCATTTAAGAAATATTTCTTGAGCACCTACTATATGCTAGTTACTATGCAAAGCATTGGGTAATTAGCAATGAAAAAATCAGACCCAGTCTCTGCTTTCTGGAATTAATAATGAGACAGACAAGAAATAGTTATAAAATTAAAATTGTAATAAGTATGCTGAAGGATAATTACCGAATGGTATAAAAATATATCAGAGGGGGGCTTCCCTGGTGGCGCAGTGGTTGAGAGTCCACCTGCCGATGCAGGGGACACAGGTTCGTGCCCCGGTCCGGGAAGATCCCACATGCCGCGGAGCGGCTAGGCCCGTGAGCCATGGCCGCTGAGCCTGCGCGTCCGGAGCCTGTGCTCCGCAACGGGAGAGGCCACAACAGTGAGAGGCCCGCGTACCACACACACACACACACACACACACACACACAAATATATATATATATTCTCAGAGGGGACTTCCCTGGCTGTCCAGTGGTTAAGACTCGGCGCTTCCACTGCAGGGGGTGCAGTTTGATCTGTGGTCGGGGAACTAAGATCCCACATGCCGCGTGGCGTGGCCGAAAAAAAAAAAAAAAATATATATATATATATATATATATATATATATATGGCCTTAAACTCATTCTGGTGGGCAGGGAAGTCTTCCCTAAGCAAGTGACATTTAAGTTGAAAGGTGGAGGAAAGGCAGGAATGATCAATGCAAAGAAAGGACGACAATTTGTTGCGTTAGGGCAGTGGTTCTCAACTGGGGGTGATTTTGCCCTCCAGAGGACATTTGGATATTAATGGAGACATATTTAATTGTCACAACTTGGGGGTGGGATGCTACTTAGTATCTGGTGCACAGAGGCCAAGGATGCTGCTAAACATACAATGGACAGGGCTCCTCCCTCCCCCAACAAAGAATTATCCAGCCCCAAATGTCAATAGTGCTGAGGTTGAGAAGCCTTGCATTGGATTCTAATAAAAGAAGGGAAGATCAGTGTACCGGGGAAAAGTACAGAAATAGTACAAGAGAAACCTGAGTTCAGTTCAGCAAACTTTATTAAGTATGTATTGTGTACTAGGCATGAGGGTGAAAGACATCGTTCCTCTCCTTAATGAGCTTAATCTACTAGGGAAAACATAGGTAAACTCCAGAAATAGTACAAGTGATACAAATCATTATACTGTGCAAAGGACACATTGAGAAGGGGTGACTAACACATTTTGAAGAGGTCAGGAAAAGCTTCCTTACAGATAAGACACTTGAATAGATTTTAAATTGTGAATAAGAATTAATCTTTCTGAAACCTTTGGCATCACTGAGGAGCAGAGAATTAGAAAATGGACTACAGAACCTTAGAAATGGACGAGGGAGCCAAAGTTAAGGCTTAGGAACACAAGAGAAGGGTAAGACATTCCCTAAGCTAGCAAGCAGGCTCATCCCAGTGGGTCCTGGAACAAAAATACAAATGTAGCCTCAGGCCTGCGAACTGACCCCCTTCCTTGCCATCCGCAGCTCTTTGTAGACACTTTGGGCAAAGAACTGTGGGGCACAACATGGTCTGGATGGAGGGGAAGATCAGGCTCAGTGTGGGCATGGCTCCCTGGGCTCTGCAACGTTCTCATTCTGTGAGCAGGAGAGTGTCTAGGGTCCTCTAAGGTGAGGTGCAAGGCCGGGGTGTCAGCAGCTGGAAAACCCAGAAAATGCAGCTAGAGGCTTGGAGTCAGTTAAGTAGTTACAAGTCAGGGCACAGAAAACACAGATTACTTTAGGTAATGGATATACTCTGGATTTAGGATAGCTTTTGGATAGCAAACATGAGACACTGTTAGCAAGGACATCATCCTGAAGCCCCAACCTCTGAAACAACTGTCTCAACTAGAAGCTTCTTGTGTATCTCCTGCTAGTGAAGGAACAAATACAAAAGTATTGTAGATAAGTGAATATTTCTTCAAAATAATTCAAAATTTGGGGTATATAATGTTCATTCTTCTGAAGCACTCTTTTTTTGCTGTGCAGGATTGTACCTAGAGATGGTATAGGTGGTTTAGTTGATTGTATCTTGACCCTTGTGTCCATGCTGTAAATTCTGAGTTAATTTAATTAGCTCATTGTAGAGCTATGGAATTTTTTAAAGCTAAAGAGGTCTTTAGAGCTTATATAGTCTAATGGGGTTCAAAATTTTACCTTTTATTTTTTAAGCAACATAAACTTCTGTTTTCGAGACAGCATAGCCGTAGTGGTGAACAGTGTGTGTGGTGGAGCCAGACTGCCTGGGTTCAAATTTGCATCTTTTATTTACTGGCTATGAGAACGTGGGCAAGATCCTTAACTTCTCTGTGTGTCAATTGTCTCATCTGAAAAAATGGGGATCATGTGCTGATTAAATCAGCTAATGCATAAAAAAAGGCTTAGAACACTGCTTGGCACCCAAGAAAGTATCATTAAAATGTGTAATATTTTTCCAAAAAATAATCTTTTATAGAACCCAAACCTATACAGCAGACAAAAGAAAACCATTTTGGTTGAATGGGAGAGGGTGACAGAAGTGACAGTGCTGCTCAGCCACACTCCACCCTACAGCCACTATCAGTGTGGAGCCATTCCTTTTTCTTCCAGTAGAGGCAGTCTGGAGAGACTTTGAAAACCTGGGAATAATTTGAAAACCACCAATCTAAGCCAGTCACCTGTTTTTGCAAATGAGAAAATTGCTTTAGGTGTATTAACTCAGTTAATCCTCACAAAAGTTCCCATTTTGAAAAAAGTTCAATAACTTGCTCAAGGTCATGCTACTAGTAAACTGCAGAGATGGAATTTGAACCCATGCAGAAAAGCATGTCAAAGGATACAGGTACTTTTACACGTTGGCTCCCACATCTACCATCTTCCCCAAAGAGGACTTTGTCATAGATTCGATATTTGATTTTGAAGTCATCTCAACTTTGTTTGATCTCAATTAAATTAGAGCATAGTAAATTAGAATATAGTAAACTTTCAATCACTATTACCTAGTATTTTTCTTTCCTACAATTTTCAGTCACTTTCTACTGTTTTTTATAATAGTTTTAGCAACTATCATGTAAACATGCTACCTTAAAATTTATTTAATTAAATTTGTTCCACTTTTGGAAAATGTGTTTGGGCGAACAACCATTTCTCTGCTTCTGTTTTCTGTTGGCAAAGCCTGAAACATTTGTGTTCAGCTCATAAAAGTACTTGGTGCTGGCAAGCAGTGGAGTGGGAGTTGGATTGTCTGCTTTATTTGAGGGATCTATCCATTGGATTGCAGGTCTTTTAAAAAATTTTAACAATATTGGTCTTCATGTGCAAAATGAACTAAATGTCCTTTTCATATTATTATTGTTATGATGATGCTGGTGGTGGTGATGTCTTTGAAGGAGGGGAGAAATCTGGTTGCTTGTTGTGTGGCACTATGGTAGCAGTTGAGCTTGCTCTCTCCCGTATAAAGTGTCTTTGGTTAAAACTGAATGCATTAAATTTCCCCACTGCATCCAATTACTTCAGTAATTGAAAAGGATAGCATTCCACTGTAATTATGTTTTCTCGTTTCTGCATTTCTTTTAATTTATGGGATGATAAAAAGTAAAGCAATGCAAAAAACAACCATTTGAAGAGCCATTTGGTGCTGTTTCTGTTTGACCCCGTCCATTTGCTATTTCCAGATTTTCTGTGATTTTGGTCTGTCTCCCTAAGCATGGTTGGTTAGCTTCACTCGTTATTTTCAACAGCACATTAAACGTCCCCTGAGACCCTGCTTTCTGGCTGACACTTGATACTGTTTCTGCTGTCACTTTGAAGATTCTATACTTCTCCAGCTGTCGGGTTCTGGAGTAACCTGCCTGTGTTGCTTACATCAGAATCATTTAGAAATTACAAGGAAACATGAATGGGAATGTGATTGCATCAGTATTTCTAATGAGCACTTTTTTACTTCCTATAGATGAAGTAATAGTAATAATAACAATAACAACAATAATAATAATGGAAGATGGAGGATGAAGGTGAAGGGGAAGGGGAAGATACCATCAAGAAAGTGAAATGAATGGGGAAAATACTTGCAAACCGTATGTCTGATAAAGGACTTATGTCCAGAATATATAAGGAACTCTTCAAAGTCAATCGTATAAAAATAAATAACTCAATTAAAAAATGGGCACATATCAGCAAGATGGTGGTATAGAAGGTATCACACTCATATGTCTCCTCAGCAACAATAGTTTGACAGCCATCCAGGGACAAAAGCACCTTTGTGAGAGCTTTGAGCTCCAGGTAGGAGATTGTAAAACCTTGGTGGAGTCCAACATTGAGGAGGGCATTTTGAGAAGTCAGGCCCCTGACCAGGTGGCAGATTCCCCAACCATGGTCCCCCAAAACAGTTCTGTCTCCTCGTGGACTCAGCTATACCCCTGTTTGGCTTTGGTCCTGCCTTACCAGCACCATCTGCTGAAGAACTTAGCAGAAATCATGCCCACTCGTGCCCCAGATGACAGGCCTGCTGAACTCAATCCTGACTGTGACTATGACCCGGCTCCAGTCCCACACAGTCATCAGTTCTGCCTGGGGACTGGGCAGGAGACATGCCTGACTGTGCCCTGAGTCAGGCCTTCATATCCTGAAATGGGCCTATGACTCAGTTCCAGCCCCTCTCAGCCATGGGTTGACAACACATGGCAACATTAGCCATGGCCTGCTCAGAGACCGGGTGAGGCATGCACCCATCCATGCCCCTGAAGCAGGCCCTGTGACATCGGTCCAACTGCAGATCCCTGTAACTCAGCTCAAACCCCTCTCAGCCATGGGCCAAGAATATTCTTGTCTGCCCAGGAGCCAACTGGGAGCCATGCCTGCCTGTGCCTTTGGAGGTAGACCCGTTGACCTTGGTCCAATTGTGGGCCTTGAAACAGTCCTGTAACCTGGCTCCAGCTGCTTGCAGCCATGGCCTGGGAATAGTCCTGTCTGCCCAGGGACCCAGAGGGAGATACGCCTATCTGTGGCCCTGAGGCAGGCCTATAATCTTTGGTCCCAATTGTGGGCCCTGAAGAAGTCCTGTTACTCAGTTTCAGCCCCACTCAGCTGTGATCCGGGGCCAATCCCACCCGCCCAATGACCTGTTGGGAGCCTTCCCAGGGACTCAGAAGGAGCCACAACTGTTTGCATACCTGGAAAACAGGCTTGCTGTCTGAAGACACTGGGGAACGCTTGTCACAGTTCCAGTGCTACTGACCAAGGTCCTGGAGGAAGTCTCATTCACTCAGGGACCAGACAGAATCCACACTCACCTGCGACCCTGGTCATAGGCCCGCCAACCATGCACTCCACTGTGGACTTAAAAACAGCCACGTGACCTAGCTCCAAATGGCTTGACTATGACGCTGTACCATCAGATGAGGGACCTGACATAAAGACTTTACCAGCCAAAACTATTCTTTAAAGACTGGAAGAGATGTTTGCTTCTTCAAATGCGCAAACACCAATGCAGGGCTATACAGATCATGAAGAATCAGGCAAACATACTATCACCAAAAGAAACTAATAAAGTTTCAGTAAGTGACCCCAAAGAAATGGGGATCTATGAATTGCCTAACAAAGAATTCATATAGTCCTCCTAAAGAAGCTCAATGAGTTGCAAGAGAACATGGATAGACAGCTAAAAAATAATCAGGAAAACAATGTGTTAATAAAATGAGAAGTTTAATTAAAGAAATATAAACCATAAAAGAGTGGAATAAAAATCCTGGAGCTGAAGAATACAATGATAGGACAGAAAAATTCAGTAGAGAGCTTCAACAGCAGACTCGATCATGCAGAAGGAAGAGTCATCAAACTCACAGAGGTCATCTGAAATTAGCCAGTTGAAGGAACAAAAAGAAAAAAGAATGGAAACCCATATGTATGTAGTCAGAGGAGCCAAGAATATACAATAGGCAAAGGATAGTGTCTTCAATAAATGGTGTTGGGAAAACTGGATATCCACATGCAAAAGAATGAAATTGCACCCTTATCTTGCACCATACACAAAAATTAACTTGAAATAGCTAATGACTTAAATGTAAGACCTACAACCATAAAACTTCTTGAAGAAGCATAAAGTAAAATCTTCTTGATATTGGTCTTGGCAATGATTTTCTTTTTTTAATGTACAATGCTTTTAGATATGCCACCAAAGCACACGCAAACAAAGTAAAAATAAAAGTGTGGGATTATATCAAACTAAGAAGCTCTGTATAGCAAAGGTAACAATTGACAAAATTAAAAGGCAAACTAGGGGAAGGGAGAAAATATTTGCAAATCATGTATCTGATATGGGGTTAATATCCAAATATAAAAGGATCGCCTGCAACTCAATAGGTAAAAAACAAATAACGTGATTTTAAAAATGGACAGAGTACCTGAATAGATGTGTTACAAATAAGACACACAAATGCTCAGTAGGTACGCGAAAAGGTGCTCAATATCAGTAATCATCAGGGAAATGCAAATCCAAACCACAATGAGATATTATCACCTCATACCTGTTAGGATGGTTATTATCAAAAACACAAGAGATAACAATTGTTGGTGAGGGTGTGGAGAAAAGTGAACCCTTGTACACCGTTGGTGGGAATATAAACTGGTTCAGCCATTATGGAAAACACTGTGGAGGTGCCTTAAAAAATTAAAAATAAAACTACGATATGATCCAGGAATCCGCTTTTGGGTATGTATCCGAAGAAAATGAAAACGCTAATTAGAAAAGATTTATGCACCCCATGTTCATTGTACCATTAGTTACAATAGCCAAGACTTGGAGACAGTGTAAGTGTCCACTGATGGATTAATGGAGAGAGAAAATGTGATTTTATATATAAACACACACACACACACACACACACACACACACACACAGTGGCATATCCTTCAGCCATAAAAAAAGAATGAAATCTTGCCATCTACGAAATGGATAGACCTCGAGGGTATTATACTAAATGAAATAAGTCAGACAGTGAAAAACAAATACCCTATGATCTCACTTGTATGTGGAACCTTAACAAAAAGCCCCGAACTCCTAGGTACAAAGAACAGATTGGTGGTTGCCAGAGGTGGAGGATAGGGGTTGGGTGAGACGGGTGGAGGGGGTCTAAAGGTACAAACATCCAGTTATAAAGTAAGTAAGTCATGGGGATGTAACGTACAGGTTGCATCTTTGGAAGCTGCTAAGAGAGTAAATCTTAAAAGTTCTCAACACAAAAAAATTGAAACTCTTTAGTGACAGGTGTTAACTAGACATGTTGTGATCATTTCACAATGTATACAGATATCGAATCATTAATACACCTGAAACTAATATAATGTTCTATGTTACTTATACCTCAATTTAAAATATAAATAAGTAAATAAAATAGAAGTATTTTCCTTTTTCATAACTTAAAAAGATGATTTCATTTACTTTTATATTCTGTCAGTGATGAACATTTAAAATGTTACCATTTTATCCTATACACATATCTTTGCCATTAAGACCGTCTATATTTATATGGGATGTTGGGTAGGAAGGCGCACAGGAGTTTTGATTCCCCCTCTTGATGAAAAAAGCAACAGCAACAAAAAACATATGTCCATTTTACTTGAGTGTTCAAAGCAGCATTATTCATGATAGTGAAAAAATAGAAATTCACAAAATGTCCATCATGTGATGAATGGATAAAACAAAATGTGAACTATCCTTACCAGGGAATATTATTCAGCCATAAAAAGGAATAAAGTTCTGATACATGCTGCAATGTGGGTAAGCCTCAAAAACATTATGCTAAGTGAAAAAGCCACACACAAAAGGCCACGTATTATATGAAATGTCCAGAATAGCCAAATCCAAAGAGATAGAAAGTAAGATTACTGGTTGCCACTGAGGGAGGAGAGGACAATTGGGAGTTACTGCTAATGAGTGGTTTCTTTCTCAGGTGATGGGAATAGTCTGGATTTAGATACTGGTGATAGTTGCACAATTATGTGGTTATACTAAAAATCACTGAAATGTACACTTTTTTAAAAATGGGTGAATTTTATAGTATGTAAATTAGATCTCAAAGCTGTTACTAATTCTTTTAAAGGGAGAGAATAATAGCCAACATTGAGCACTTACTGGATTCTAGGCATTAGGCTAAGCATTTTGCAACACATGATCATATTTAATGTTCAGAACAACTGTATGTGCATAGATAATATACGTTTTCTCCTTTTTACAGATCTGAAAATTGAAGCTTAGTAACATTACTTAAGTTACTTCATAATGTACCCAAGGTCCCATAGGCTAAAAAGTCCAAGGACTGGAATTTAGCATCTAGATAGCCATCTGGCCGTCTTGACTACGACATGTTCTTCCTGCCTATATTTTTTATAATAACTTTAAGATATAATTAACATACCATATAGTTTGCCCATTTAAATGAACCACCCATCAATGTTTGTTTGTTTCTTTGCTTGAGTATACTCACGGATATATGCAACTGTCACCCTAGTCAATTTTAGGACATTTTCATCTTATAACACATACAACCCCTACCCCCACCCCCAGCCCTAAGTAACCACTAATCTGTCACTGTGCTGGTAGATTGATAATGCTACCTGTAGCCACTTGCATCACTGTATTATCTGTTAAAATTGTGTTAGTTGATATAGATACAACCAAGGAATTGAGAACATAGAGTTCCTTTTAAAAATGGCTTGGAAACCTCCATGGCTAGAAAAGGGAATAACTGAATATGATTTAAATGGACCGAAGGCAAAGGAGGGACATTGCAGGTTTCGATTTGCCCTGTTTCTGGAATTACATCATTTTACTGAGGAGCTGAGTCTAACCAAAAAAAAAAAAAAAAAAAGGAAATCTTGATTGCAAAAAGTATATTTTGCTTCTGAGCAAGGATACAGAAATTGTTAGACACTTTCCTTGACTTTGAAATTGGCACAATGCCCTCTAGCTAAATGGTTTTGCTAAGTGGCTTTGCAAGAAAACCTTTCCTACCCTCCTTGTCCCGAAGCTACTGCTTTTCCTCCTGACCCTCTTGACTTCAGTTTGAGTGCATGTCTTCCAGTTAACAAGTAATTTGAGGGAGTGTCAAAAGGTAACTAGTGCCCCCTGGGTTACAATTAACCTAAAAATTAAAAGGTGGAGTTTAAAATCCTCATTAAGTATAACAAAAACATGAAAGGGAGTTTCTAAATTGGAGTTGGATTTAGAAAGTCACCTTTGAATTAATGAAACTGACCATACTTGACTAAGTACCAGGCTAGGTATTTGAGAGAGGGTATATGCTTGAGAGAGGATCTGTAGTATAGTTTAGTAAGGATTAGTGGTTTAGGCAAAACGAGTAGAAAGATATTCTTTCTGGGAATCTTTTTCTGTGATCACACTCACAGCGCACATACTAATGCCCTTGAGTTTTAACTACCACTAATTTCTGAAATATGTTTATGAGTGTTATATTATTGGAATTAAGAATTAGTGTTTTCTCATTTAACCTGGCCAGATATTTGGCAATGTCATATTGCCCTGAGAAATTCTTCATGATTTATTTTTAAAGATAGCATAATAAATATAGCTGGGGTTTCTAAAAATGATTTATAGTGAACTTACAGCTTAGTAGTGAATTCTAACTAATATGCATTACTCATAATGGAGGCCTATAGCTTGTCAACTCTGAGCTAAAAGTGGGTAACAATATTGTTATTCTTATTATGTAAACCTTAAGCACCTATTTTGTGCTTGATATACTCAAAGCATGGTGGATGCTTAAAAGACTTAATAATTCAGACATGCCAGTGTTTTTTAAATAATTCTAAAAATTGGTTCTAAATGCAACAAGGTTCTTACTCTAAAATAGTATTTAGAATCTCATTTTTTGGAAGTCAGTTTGTGACCTCTAGAACCAGAAATATGTAAATATAATCATCTACTGAACAGGAAACATTGGGGAAAGGATTGAAAAATACCACTGCCCTTTTGGAATATTCAAAACTGAACCGTTCCCCCAGAAGTGCACATGCTCACTTCTGGTGTTTCTATTAAATGGTGCCTGGGTAGTAATAAGCCTCATTTACTTATTCAAATGTCTTCCTCTCACCCCATCCCCCAACACACACGTTTGAATGAGCAGATACGCTGTGGGTTCCATTGTCTTAACCTTCTCAGTTGCCAGGTTTTTAGGGGCGTTCATTTGGAGGCATGGAAGGATTTAGAGGTGAAATGAAGATGACCCCACTGACCCACAGTCAGCAGGCCATGTCCCTTGAGTTTAGAAATGCAGATGACCTTGCCAGTTCCTCTGTTCCCTGTGGCGAACTTTTCTGCAGCTGCTGGTTGGGGTTAGGCTTTCTTCTGTATCCATGGAAGAGAGAAAAGGGAACTGGCCCATTTGAAGATCAAACCCCTACCTCGGCCTCATTAGTGCTGGGCTTTAACCAATGGATATGGGATTATATAGAAGTGAGCAAGTAGCAAAGGGCAACTAGCAAGTTCATGGCTATATGACAGAGATATAGTGTAGATATCTAGGACATTTTCTTCATTAGGAATGCCTCTGAAAGGCTCAAGCGCTTGAGTTCTTTGGAGAGCCATTTAAGATATCTCATGTGTAAGGTTTCAAACAGAATCAAACTGAATTCAGACACACTGTAGGTTTGTGGACTGAGGTCAAAGAAAGATTTTTAGTTGGTATGAGTGCATGAGCAAGTTTGTCTCTTTTTTAAATGCAGGCATACAGATAAAAATAACACTTTCTAAAAGGGTAGTGTTTTTGTACTTATTTCCTTCATCCTTTAATAACATCAATAGAAAGTGAACAGATTTGGTTACCTAGTGGACCTCCTCTCAGTTTAGTTTCTATCACCAGAAATGGATTGGCAAAATTTAGAATTTGAGGTTTTGTTTATTTTTAGTACTACTCTTCCAATATTTTGTTTTTTCCAAACTACCTCCAAGTCAGGAGTGCAAATATAGGAAGTGGTTGCTCTGCTTCTTCAAGAGAAAAAGAAATGTTTCTAGTATTTGTAAATGGAAAATGGTATACTAATGCATATGAGAGGTTTTTTTTGTTTTGAATTTTATTTATTTTTTTATACAGCAGGTTCTTATTAGTTATCCATTTTATACATATTAGTGTATATATGTCAATCCCAATCTCCCAGTTCATCACACCACCACCCCGAGTTTTCTTTTTTTTAATTGAAGTATAGTTAATTTACAATGTTGTGTTAGTTTCTGGTGTACAGCAAAGTGATCCAGTCATATATATACTTTATATATATATATATATATTCTTTTTCATATTCTTTTCCCTTATGGTTTATTACAGATTATTGTATATAGTTCCCTGTGCTATACAGCAGGACCTTGTTGTTTATCTGTTTTATATTATATATAGTAGTTTGTATCTGCTAATCCCAAACTCCTAATTTATCCCACCCCCACCCCCTTTCCCCTTTGGTAACCATAAGTTTATTTTCTGTGTCTGTGAGTCTATTTCTTTTTGTAAATAAGTTCATTTGTATCATTTTTTAAGATTCCACATATAAGTGATACAATACGATATTTGTCTTTCTCAGTCTGACTTACTTCACTTAGTATGATGATTTCTAGGTCCATACATGTTGCTGCAAATGGCATTATTTCCTTCTTTTTTCATGGCTGAGTAATATTCCATTGTATATGTATACCACATCTCATTTATCCATTCGTCTGTCGATGGGTATTTAGGTTGCTTCCATGTCTTGGCTATTGTAAATAGTGCTGCAGTGAACATTGGGGTGCATGTATCTTTTCGAATCGGAGTTTTCTCCAGATTTATGCCCAGGAGTGGGATTGCTGGATCATATAGTAACTCTAGTTTTAGTTTTTTAAGGAACCTTCATACTGTTTTCCATAGTGGCTGCATCAATTTACACTCCCACCAACAGTGTAGGAGGGTTCCCTTTTCTCCACACCCTCTCCAGCATTTATTATTTGTAGACTTTTTGATGATGGCAATTCTGACTGGTGTGAGGTGGTACCTCATAGTAGTTTTGATTTGCATTTCTCTAATAATTAACAGTGATGAGCATCTTTTCATGTGCCTATTGGCCATCTGTATATCTTCTTTGGAGAAACGTCTATTTAGGTCTTCTGCCCAGTTTTGGATTGGGTTGTTTGTTTTGTTACTGAGTTGTATGAGCTGTTTGTATATTTTGGAAGTTAAGCCCTTGTTGATCGCATCGTTTGCAAATATTTTCTCAGGAGAGAAAATATTTTAATTGAAATTAAGTTGAAATTAATTGTAAAACTGTTTTTGGCTTAAACTGAATGAATCATTGATGTGCTTTAAACTCTCGCAAAAAATGAAGAATTTGTTGGAGAAAAGAATCTGGAGCTGACTCGTGACAATAATTCAGTTACTTGAGTGTTGGGACTATTTTCTACTTTCACTGAAGTCACAACGATGGTCAGAATTTCCATTGACAAGAGTTATGCCTAACTG
This sequence comes from Monodon monoceros, assembly GCF_005190385.1. Taxonomy (NCBI): domain Eukaryota; kingdom Metazoa; phylum Chordata; class Mammalia; order Artiodactyla; family Monodontidae; genus Monodon; species Monodon monoceros. The sequence goes on along the minus strand of NW_021703779.1, from coordinate 104,568,204 downwards.
GCATAATGATTAAGGAATGTGGATTTGCTGAATCCTGAAGATAGATTTGATAATTTCTCTGGCATTTAATGCTGAGCTATAGCCACAGGTAGTAAAACATTCAGGAGTAAAGGAAAAAGAAAAAACAAACAAACATCGTTCCACCTTTCCCTTTGGATATATGCATAGGAATGGAATATGTCAATCTACAACCTAGTTTACTTTCAACCAACAACAAAACTAGAGACCACTCCGTAACTTTGAGATTATGTAGAATATCATTAGTCTTAGGTATATTTCAGAAAGAAATCAAAGAACTAGCTATTAAGAATTGAATCAGTAATGGAATACGAACGTTAGTATAAAGATAATAAAGTCATTGTCATATCTTGTAACAACTTTGAAATTACTCATCAAGTTACAAGATTTGGTAGTATGTTAGCTCTCCATTCTTGCAAATGGTTCAGTTGTCATTTAATATAGAAGAATATCCTTGTATAATGAGTTGGATGTGAATGCTTTCTAGGCTGATAATACACCACCACCTGGAATTTATATAGTCTCTGTTGTGGTTAGTGAGGAATCCTTCTGCCAAAGAGATATATTTCTATTTCGGGGTTTATTAAGGAAGATTACATACGATTTGATGATTTTATAATTTTTAAATCTCTGTAATTTGTTAGGTACCTACTCATCTTTAAAGATGAAGGTCAAATTAACCTGTTCCTAAACATTATACCCAGATATGATTTTCTTGCCTTGTAATACCCTAATCTGTATAGTGTGCTGACCAACCTGTTGTTCAACTCTAGGCCTGAATCTGACTTTTGTCACCTACCATCCATCCCTCCAGGTATTTTTTAAATGTCAGCGTCTATTCAGGGTCTTGAACTTTGTTACCTAATGATATCCTCTTCTAATGGGTCGATCATATTTGTTTTAAGAGCTCCACTTGGTATATATTATAAAAGAGGAGGAATTTCATATCAATGCCCTCTCTTTAGGTATCTACATATTTTTATTTTCTCCCCAAACATCTCTGACCAACCCCACTATGGTGCCTAAAATTCCTTCTTGAGAGTTAAGGCATCATCGCTCTAGGAGTCCCATGCTATAAATGCAATTACTTGTATTGACATATTTTGTTTGATTAGTTTATCCAAGTCATTTTCAGGTTTCTCATTTGAGAGCAGAGTCCTAAGGGAAAGGTTAAGTTTTGGCTTGGCTTGGGAATGAGAGGAAAAAGCCTGAAGATCATATTATTGTCCATTCTGCTATTAAGTGAGAAGACTGTTTAAAATTACTAGTGTTACCTATTAAGATAAACAAGGGGAGGGCTATAGAAACAGGGAAAGAGGACTTAGAAGGAAAAGCAGATCTGCAAAGACCAACATTACCTACTTTACTGTTCTGCCCAAGACTGATTCAAAAATGTAACTCAGCTCATTACTGGCATTCACTTCAAGGTATATTGCTGCTTTTAAACTTAAACTGTGTCTAATTCTGTGATGAAGAGAAATTAATGAACAACCTCAGCTTTTCAGTATTTTTTTAAAGTGCACTAGAGTCATACTTAAAGCTGTTGAATAGAAAGTGCCCATTAATTGAAGTATGGGATATGTGAGGTTTTATTATCCTTTGGAAAGTACAATGAATAATCTTTAAAAGTCATTAAAGCGCACACATTCTACTTGACCTGCTATGTTTACATAAGCTTTGCCAGTATATACCTTTGTGGTTGTATCCTCTTCAATTTTTTTTCTATTCTTTCTCCCTTTTATCCTCCTTACTATTCATTCATGCTTCCTTCAGCTGTTCACAACATTGCTAGGCTAAAGTATATATAGTCCCCTGAGTGGTACCATTGAATGGTACCATTTGAGGGATGCCACAAGGTCTGCTTGCTAGTGTTTTTTGTTCTGTCCTGCACTGGTGCCTGAAATTTCCACCATTTTCGTTATGGTTTGTGGCTAAGCCTAAAAAATAAAAAAACAACAAACAAAAAAACCCATATGGGTAGTGCCTATGTCCAAAGTAAGTATACTTACATTTATTTCTTAGAAGGCAGAGAGAAGATAAAATGTTCCATTTCCTTAAGACTTAGGTAACCTGGCATGTTAGCGTTGGAAAGGATTTTTGAGGTCCTCTCCAGTTATTTTATTTTATTTTTTTTCGCGTTATGCGGGCCTCTCACTGCTGTGGCCTCTCCCATAGCGGAGCACAGGCTCCGGACGCGCAGGCTCAACGGCCATGGCTCACGGGCCTAGCCGCTCCGCGGCATATGGGATCTTCCCGGACCGGGGCACGAACCCGTGTCCCCTGCATCGGCAGGCGGACTCTCAACCACTGCGCCACCAGGGAAGCCCTCCTCTCCAGTTTTTAATTAAAGTTGGATTTATTTTTTGTTTCTTTTTGTTTTGTTTCAGAATCCTTTCATTAAATGAGATTTGATATGAAAGTTCAGTGAGTAAAATAGATGAATGAGAGAACATTAGGGCTCACCTTCTCTGGTCATTATCAGTTCTGTGGAAGCTTAGTTCTTCCATTTACTTTAAAATGAACTCATAGTCCCGGAACTATTTTGTGGAGAAAGGTGTTACTAGAAGCCCTGATTCTGATTCCTAATCCGACCTCTTTCTATCCATTGAACTAGTCCAGTGATTACTTTTTGTTTAACTCACTCAAATTTCTCCTATTCTGTGGAAATATTCATATGAACATGCTACATAATAATACTGTAGTAATACTAAATAGAGAAATGGCAACCATAGGGAAAATAATCCAAAGGGGGAGGAATAAGGGTGGTTCTGAAATAGAACCCTTCCTTGTAGGGTCTACAACTTTTAAGAGAATCTCTGAAATATGGCTAGGAAGATTGGGGAGGGGTGTTGTATTATTAGCAATTTTTATTGTTTTTAACGACTCCCTAATTGACATTAAACAATATTCAATGAAAGTGGCCTTTAATAGAAAGGAGAGTGAATTGTAGGTCAGATTCTCCCAACTCTAGAAGATTACTTTCTGAAAACAAATAGCAATATCTGGTGAAAACCAGTTTACTGAGGTCACGTGCCTAAATTTTATTGCAAAGTTCCAAATGATGAATAGTATCAATTTTTTTCCTTCAGCTCAGATTTTTTAAATCAGAGGAAAGGATGTTATATATAGCAAAACAGATGTAATTAGTGAATCCAAATAGAACAGTTATTGTGCAGTGAAACAGTGGATCCAAATGGAATCTTATTAATTAAAATATGTCATATTAATTAGGAAGACAGTTGATGTCATAACATGTATCTAGATGTTTTAAAATATTGTAACTGATGAAAGTTGCCTATATTAAGCATCTGAATGGGTTTTTGCAATGGGTGGGAGATTCTCCAGTTTTTGAGAACTGCAATCGGAGCGTTAAAGAGGTGCTGACCATGAGGGAGAGAAATAAATATCATATCATTACGTTTAATTTCCATAGAGTTCCAATTATTCGATTCTTGGTGTCCAAGTTTCTACAGCTTTTCCTTCAGAAACACTTCTGGAAGACATGCAGGCAGGTGAAGATCCAGGTTTTTTGGAGGCCTGAGGTTTATACAATTTGGGGGCCCCTCTTTAAAAAAAGAATACAAGATCACAAATGCAAAATTAGATATGAAAGTGAATATTTAGAAGGGGCCTATGCAAGTGAGGTGCCCTGAGGCTTAAGCTTCAAGGTAAATCCACTCTGGCATGCAGAACACATCACTAAATAATTCAGTAGTTGATCAGTGAAGGAAAGGGAAATTTTTCAAAAGCCACAACCCTTTGATATTGGCAGCGTTTTTGATATGCTAATGACATGTATAAATACAAGTGACAAGATTGCAATCATTTGGTCAAAGAAAGACGAATTTATAATGCACAGTTTGATGAGATCTAAATTAGATCAATTAAACTTTGATAGTGCTGTGACAATCTGGTATATTTTTATGCAGTGCATCTTGAGGAATTTAGTTACAATTATTTTAAATCATTGGTAGTACATTTTATACCAATGAAATGGGAATTACCAAGAAATACATTCAGTCTGATCAAGGTTAATAAGAAAAGGCTCAACATTTTCATAAATGCCCTCTTAAACAGATGGTCTTGTATAACATGTAAAATGAAATCTAGGATTACAGTAATGATTCAGTTTTTAATTTGTGATATATAGCCTGCAATTTAATCTAGAATCACTATAGTTTTAGGCATCTGGGTCTACTGTCTGGGCAGTTCACAAAGTAACAGCATCGAGTTGATTTCAGCTTCAATAAGAACCTTTGTACACACACTTTGTTATCTATCAGTTTCAAGTTTAATTATGCCTTTTTTTTTCTGTAATTCATTAGAAGCTTTTATTAAGGTCTATGTATATCATTACTAGCAGAAAAGTTAGAATATATGTTGATGGTTACTAATGGTGGATGAGCACAATTGATTCATGCTTTTGGGACCAGTGATATAGGTTAGGGAAGCTTTTGGCTCGCTGAGTAGTACCATTTGTGGGGCACCACAAGATCACTTGCAGAATGTCTCCCCCTCTGTTCTGCACTGGTGCCTGAAATTCTTCTCACCATTCTGGCTATGGTTTGGGGTTAAAACACTGGTCTGAAAACACAAATCATCAGAAAAATTAAACCTGCTGGAAGGAAGAAAACCTTATCCGATATCGATCCATGCCAAATATAAAACTGATAAGAGCTTGGCTATAAATCCAGTTAAAGGTGTGTAGTCAAGAAGAAGATAATGAATGTCATTGGAATGTATTCATACACACGCAACTTGAATTTAGGGATATAAGTGTGATAAATTGGCTCATTGGGAATGAGACCTTAGTTCTACTCTTTGACTTGGTTACTAGCTAACTGTATGACTTCAGGAACGTCACTTGAATTCTGTAAGTTGTCCCTCTCTGTAACATATAGGAATTAGTCCCTTCCAGTGACAAAAGTCTGTTTAGTTAAATACATGTTGAGCATCAAACTTTTTTTAGCTTAGTCTTCTGGAGTTCTTTAAACTGAGGTCTGTAAGCCACTTGCCACTGATGAGCATTGCAGTCACCATCTGCTCATGCACTACTAAATTCATATTCACTCTCCCTTTTCTGCTATTCACTTTTGGTATAGAGGTCTAGGTCAATTACAGTGGTTTTTGTGACATGAAAAATAAATTGAAAAATGACAACTTTATAGGCTGATTTAAAATTTTAACTTGAAAATCATCTACTGTAGACATGCATGTCATACTTCAAAACAGGTGTGAATGTCCCTGTGACCACGATATCTATTGCAGATACTTAGATGTGGCCCTCAGAGAAAATTATAGTAGAGTTTAAACAGCAGAGAATGCCACGTGCCTATAATAGCTGTTAGAAACAATAAGGTGCTTTCTGTACAGTAAATGTATGTATATAGCACTTACTATGAGTCAGCCACCATTCTGAGTGCTTTAATATATTTACTGATTTACTCTTTTTAATACATCAGTGAGGTTTGGCACTCTTATTATGTCCATTTTACAGATGATAGAATTGAGACACAGAGAGGCTTAGTAACCTGTTTAAGCTCACAGAGCTCAAAGTGGCAGATGGAAGGATTGAACTTTCTGACTCCAGAGCCATACTGAATAAAGGAAAACAAAGGAAGGCTAAGCTGTCAAAGGGTGTAGAAACATCTCTGGAAGTAGCCAAGCAAAGCTATTTCACATCTACAAAATTATATTCTAAAGAATATGTAGTTATTAAGAGCTACTTATCATAATAATCTGCAAGAGTGGCTAGTATGAGACAGAGAGGAAATGTGAGACAAGCATGGCTGGAGAAGTGTGGAAAACAGGGCTGTGAGGCTCTGTTGTTTTACTGACTCTGTCTTTCTGCCTTGGGGTAATGATTACAGCCCCTGCAGAAATACACCTGTGAATGTGGTGTTCCATATACCAATGTGAAACAGATAAAGTTCTTTCCCACTTGGTTCTGTCGTAATGGCATGAGGAAGACAGGGCAGCTTATAACAAAAGTCTGGGAGAAAGTAGTGCACAGTACTGAGAACATTTCAAGAGTCTAGAGAGACTAATTTATGGGGAAAGATTAAAAAGATTAATTATATACAGCTTGGTTAAGTAATGACTAATGAGAAACATGAGACCTGTCTCTAAGTATTTGAAGAACAAATATAACAAGGAGAGAAGGGATTTACTTATAGATGAACTAGAAACATTAGTTGAAATTACAGAATGGATCATTTTGGTGTATAAACCTTCTTGACAGGTGATATCTACTATACTGTAAAATAGATTCAGAAAATAAAACAAAACATAAAAGGGCCCAATATGGGTTTTAAGAATATCAGTAAGTTTTACAAGAAGGTGCAGTGACGTATATCAAGAGGTGTAGTCTAGGTTAAATACTCTGGTTCTAGAGTCTGATATCCCTTAGAGTTGGGAAGGTCATTGCCCATCTAGCTCATAACAATGTTATAGTGCGAGTTAAGGTTGTTATGTTTTTCTTTTTATTGCCCAGTGGCACGTCCAGTAGTTTTTGTGCCTGGTTCCCTGGATAGGTGTTGCTACAGCAAGAGGGGCACCAGTGAGAATCAAAACCTGTTCTCCTGAGGGAGGAAGTGTTATTTCAAGCTGAGACCAGAGGCTGGAACTCAGGAGATTAGACATTGCAAATTGGGCATTTTACTTAACATAGTAAGTATTCACTTATTTATAGACTGAATAAATGGATGAACAAATCTCATTGAGTCAAAATATCCTAATCTGTAAAACATGGTTAGCAAAAAATACATACTCATCAGGTCAGTTAACTACTGTGTGTGGAGCCCTGACATATATATATATATATCTGGTGCTCAGTGAACTGGTACAGAATGATGTTTAAGCTCTTCCTTTGACTACTCCCTGCTCTTGCATCCCTGATTATGCCTACCTTATCAGGAGGGTGTTGACAGGGGTCATAATACTTAAACTCCTTGGGGGAAGTCAGGACTTCAGAATGAGCCACTACTGAAGCACTCACTTTTGGATTCAAATTAAGTCATTCTGCACAGAGTAGAAGCCTGACGGTGCCGCCGAAAAGAAAAATAAATCACCATGTTTCACAACATTGTTCTGGTAGAAGAAATGAAGATTATTTTAGACAATAGCTTGCCAAAGCATTTGCTTATCCTTTTGATTCTCTGTCACTAGAAATCACTCATGTTCATTAAGTTGAAAGTCCCAGTTGGCCATTCGAATATTCTCATAGACACTCCAAGTTGTGGTGGGCATTTCTGTACATGTAAATACAAGTGTATCGTGTCCTAACCTCTCCCCAGTACCCTGTATTATAGTTGAACTCTATGGGGTTTTTGTCTTTGTTTCCCCTTTACAATTCTTTGCACATTTTGACACCTTAACTCGTAAACATTTCAAACTTAAATGTTTTTTTTTAACTCTCAGATGTTTAAAATCAACACAAAAATGTTGCAAAACCGTGATGCTTTATTTTGGGTGAAAAATCATTCTTTTTAAAGATACAGTGGTTGAACTTTCAACAAATGCATCCTTAAAATGAGTATAACAAAAGCAATACCAAGCATAAATTACATTAAAAGATAAATCAGGTGGAAATAGAAAAGTTTGACTAAGTGCCAACTGCTACATAATGTTGCTAAGACTTAAAGAATACATTTACATTTATTTAGTAAAGATTAAAGGCATCTCTGTTTGTGAAATGTCAATTAATAAGGACCTGCAGTTTTTGTTAGAGTGAGCATGCATTTTAATTGTTTCTGTGGAATTTTAATAATGATTAGATTGTCCTTTTAACCCGATTACTAGCCCTCAGTCTCCAGAGTAGCCTGAGATAATACACAAGACAGTTCCTGCAGTCTTTTTTTATAAAGTTGTCCATTGAGAGTGACATGCTATTGTTTCTAGTGGAGCATCGTAATGGGAGGACAGCACACCTTCTCCATTCACGAGGGATAGGCCCTGAGACCTTCTTGACTCCCCACGTCCTCAAATATCACTTTAGCATATAATTTCCCTCATAAAATGTAGCAAAGTATAACTGAAAAATTTAACAGACCCTTTTCAGACCATTAATGATTCTATAAATAGAAGACCAAAGTCATTTACAAAGCCATTTTCTAGCTAAGAACTAGCACTTTCTTTTCACTGCCAGGATTCTCACTAGCAGTTGTTTTTCTTTTCAGGGCCATTTTTCACACAGAAATAAAGTTAGCTTTTATCACTTCAGTAGACTTGCTGCATACACCCCAACACATATAGAAGGGCATAGAGTTTTGGATGCTGGGTAGTTGGCCAGCTACTCAGTAGCTATACCAACTTTAGTAGACCAGCCTCTCAACACCAAAGATCCAAATTCCTGTGTCAGCAACACAACCGGTTACTACAGGTCATGGACCCATGGAGTCACTTCATGAATAGTCGAAATTGCGAATGTTCAATCCATAAATTCCAAGGATCTACTGTATTTACTACCTTAATGAGCTTGGAAGTCGCTCTTCACTGGTTATTAGAGCAGAGTATCAGAAGCATCTGAATCTTAACGGACTCTTGGTGCTAATATCAGCTCTACAAAGAAATCTAGAAAGATGTTTTACATCATAGGAGTTGAAGACCAGTACTGGCCTTTTTTAAAAGAATCAATGTACCTTTACTTTAATAATGTGGAGATTATGGATTGCAAATTAAGAGATTTTCTGCACAAAAGAATCCCCAAAGAGGGCTTTTTAAAAAAGATTTTTAAAATGCTGCTATCCATGCTCACTTTTTGATACTCCCAAAAGTAGTATATCATTTCTAGTAAATTTTACTTATATTACTATTAAGAATTTAGAGAGCATTCTATTTATCTGAAAATTAGATGCTAAATAGCAGTATGTATAAGCCCTAACTACCTGCTATATCCAAACACAGTGCTTGGCACTACAGTGTATAAAGATATTAATATAGAAGCTTTCATTTGTTGTTCACTCACCATATGTCAGACATTGGGTAATCCCTTTACATGCATTATATCTTATTACTTTTAATGATGAGCATATGAGGGGTTCTCCTTGCTCTTAAGGAGTCTGTAATCTGTTTGAAGCGATAAGTCATAAAAGTTACATCTGATTGGTTCCTTAGGATGGCCTGAGAGGCATAAGGGGTTTTACCCGAAAATAAACTGAAAGTCCAACATCCAGTTTTCCAAGTCAATTGCATTCTCATTTTTTTCACAAACCAATTAATTTAGAATTTCTGGTAATTCAAGTAGGTGTCTCTGAAGTTAAAACCTTTGTATGTCTAATTTTAAATGATTTATAGAATATTATAATGATTTATCAAGAATATAGTAGGATATTATAGTAAAATCTTAATCTTCATTTGACCAATCTGCTTTTGTGCTTTTTATTCCAAAGCTTTTCATTACATATAACAGGATCTTTATCTTCTATTAAGTAGTCTACAGCCCTGTTGGGTTTGTGTTAGTTTGTGAGTTTACTATAATCCTACCAGTGATCTTAGATCAAAATTTCATTTTTTTTCCATGGGAGTTGCAGGCATGAGGCAGTCCCAAGCTTGTTCCTTTAGAGCAGGCTCAACTTACTGAATTAGAATTTGTTGATCAGTGCGTATTGATGCCAACTTTTGCAAATGACAATTTTTGGTCTCCCGCCTCCTCTGGTGTATAGTTAACTAAGAGCAGTATAACATAGAAAATCCTGCAAAACCAAACAGATTGCAGAAGTCTAGCATCTCGGACGGTATGTAGATTTGTTGCTTTTCCTGGAGGACTCTTATCTGTGAAGCAATAAAGGCAGATAAATAAAGTCTCCTGAGTTATATATTGTCTAGGGAGTCAAGAACTCTAGCTTTTAGTCCAGGCCTTGACACAGACTATGTAACATCTAGCAGGTTACTTTACCTCTAGGGGCCACGGTTTATACAGCTATAAAATGGGATGATGATGTCTATCTCATAGTGCTAGTATAAGGACAAATGCAAAGAAAAAAAAAATGTGTTCCTTTCAGAAGAAAGGCACAATATACATCCAAAGTAGTGTTCTTAGATATGCACGTATGATGTGTTTTTTCATTGTTGACATGTATAATGAAAACTATTTGTCATTTTATTTAACTGTTGCAGCTCAACAAGAGGTACAGATGAATAAAATTTGGTTATGAACAAAGGAAGAATATTGTGTAGGTGAGCTGAGTACATTTTTCTTCTGCAATGCATGCAGTTTATGATTGTTATAGTCAGGAAGATTATATGAAAAAAGAAAGTAAATCCGCAGTAATTCAGCACCAATCTCTATAAAGTAAAATGTTCTATAGCAAACTCATGGTTCAAGAGAAGGAATTGCGACTTCCACTGTTTTACCGACCCTTTGTTGTTCCCTGTCTCCTACTACTTATTGCCAGAGGCTGCTTTTTCCACTCTTAAAACCCCATTGCTGGGCTTCCCTGGTGGCGCAGTGGTTGACAGTCCGCCTGCCGATGCAGGGGACACGGGTTCGTGCCCCGGTCCGGGAAGATCCCACATGCCACGGAGCGGCTGGGCCCCTGAGCCATGGCCACTGAGCCTGCGCGTCCGGAGCCTGTGCTCCGCAACGGGAGAGGCCACAACAGTGAGAGGCCCGCGTACCGCAAAAAAAAAAAACAAACAAAAACCCATTGCTGTCCCTCAGGAGGTTGAGCAGGTTCTACTGTCACAGCTTTGTCTTCTTCACTGATTTTAAAATGCGGTAAGGATGATATGATTATCTGTAGAACTATCCTTCCCCTGGATGACATAATAAACACTGAATTTTGGGTTTTTAAAAAAAAATAGATTTCAAGTCAGTATGTCTTTACCTAGTGTCTACCGTGTATCCAGACTAGTGTTAGATACCACAAGGGACTGATGGAAAATAACCAACACAGTCCTGACACCAAATAGTTTACATGTTGAGATGTAACATTTTTATGTATAACACTCATACTATCTTCCCTTTGAACCAGTAAGCTCACTGAGGCCATGAGCCATGTCTCATTCATCTTGGGGTCTTCACTCACCTTTTGGGAGGGAGAATTCTTCATATATGGGACTGCTCCACACCATTGCATGAGAATTATTATTCCTGGACCCTGTACACTGAATGCCAGTAGCATCTCTCAGTCACTGTAACAGCCAAAACCACCCCCGCACATTTCCACCTTTGGGGTAACTGTCCCCTCAACTGAGAGTCGCTATTTTGTAGCCTCATAGATGTTACCTTGCACACGATGAGAGCTCAGTTAATATTTTCTGAAGGAATGAATTCATAAAACATAACAATTGGAGAATAATTCAAAAGAACATGAAATCACATGTAAGAATTTTTGGAACAGAATACTGGTACATTAGGGCTCTGGGAAGCAATACTGTATTATGTTGGGCTGTATGAATTGTTACCTTGGGCTGTGCCTTAAAGGCTAGGTAGACTTTCAAAACTGAATGGGAGATTAGCAGCCCCTGTAAATAAGAGTAGCAAAATTAAATAAAAGTAGGTTTTAGAAGGTGCCATGCTGACTGGGTTAGAAGACTGGGGAGATAGTATAAGAAATGTTTGTTTATGTAGGAGTGGACCGGACTGTCGACAGCCAAAGAGTCTAGACTTGAGCCTTGCTCCCAAAGGCTCGCGTACAAGGTTATAACAAAGTGGAAGTCTTTTCTTATGAAGATCAATTTGGTTATTTGGGTATAATTTGGATATAAGAAGGCACATAGTGGTGACTAGTGAGGAATTGTTACCATAATCTAGTTGGAAAATATGTCATTCCCTCTTTTTTTTTGTTTTCCCATCCACATTTTTCTTTTACTGTTTCTTCATCTCTTTGGGGTATTTTGATACCAAAATTTGTTAATGTTTCTTTTTTACTTCTCCTTGCCTTTCTAGTACCAATGGAACATATTCTATTACTTGCATAATTTTTAAAAATCTGCATAGTTTTATCTTCTAGTCTTTATTTCACATTTTAAAACCTTAAAGTACTGGAAGATGGAAACAAGAATCAACTCAGTCATCAATCTGCTCTGCTCCTAGGAGAAATGGGAGCATAAGAGGAAACATTTAACTCTAAAGTTTAATTCTTAAATATGAATGGATGAAGTTCACAGAGGAACAATGCCTTCTAGTTTCTGAAAAACAAAAAACTTGACGATGAATTGGACTGTATTAACTTGTGTTTTTCTTAGCAGATTCTTTTATTCAATTGTCAGTGTTTTAAAATTTCAGTTGGAAGAGGGTTAGAAGAGGGAATGATATATGTCCTTACTTCTCAGAACAATTGTTACTTACTTAAGGTAACCAGAAAAGGGGCAATATAGTTATTAATATAGCAATATAATATGGCAACAACTCATTAATGTCTATTAATTTATAAAACAATTCAGATTAATAACTAATATAAGATTCCTAGGCTGGTGATTTAAAATTTGGAAGAAATACATTTCCAAAACATAGTTTTACTCAAGTGCCCATTTATATACAATCAATATACCAATTTCATATTATATTTATCTAGTCGTTAAATGTCCCTAAGGCAACATCATGTAGCAGTTAACAAGAATCATTGTTTACAAATTAATGAAACTATTGCATTAATTAAAATATTTTAAAATTTACACCTTTTTAAAAAAATTCACAATTTTCTTACACCACTAAGATTTTACCCTCTGTATGTTACATGTGTTAACATATAACATTAAGCAGAACGACCGTTAGACTGTTTGGGTAGAGATAAATGAACTTCTGACATCTGTCATATATAGTTTGAAAGAGAATTCTGGGGAAAAGAAAACATAAGATTGAACGTTTTTCATGAACAGGTAGTTAAGAAAGTATGAAATACAAAATCCTACATGATACAGGAAGCCACTCTGGTGGCTCAAAACTAGAGTAGTGGCTTTTTACCTTGATAATTAAATTTTCTTTGACATCTTTTTGAACTGAAGTCTTTTGGGAAGCCGATAAAAGAATGGTTAAAGTAAATACATTTAGGAAGCAAAGACAACAATGTAGTTAAGAGTGAGAAATGTATTTTTCCCATAAGAGTTCATTTGAGCTTCATGTGTCCCTAAATACCAACCTTTGAATCTTTCAGGATTTAATTTTGGTAATATTTAGCCAATTGTGATTCTGCAATTTGAAGAGGGGGAAAAAGGCCTCCTAATATTTACCGTGGCCAATGTGCCCCCTGCTTGGTAACATTGGTCCTCAGTTCTCATCAGTGCCCTACCTTGGGAACTGGGTTGGTCCATGTGTCAACTTCAAGGTCTCTATTTGCCTAGGCCATGGGCAGACTATAGGGATATGCAGTGCCACTTGTTTCCTCTTGGCTTTCTAAGAGGCATGTGGTGAACTTGGGCCTGTGTTCCCTACAGGAGGACTCTGCAGCTTTCTTATTGTGCTGGTTGCATGAGTTCCAAAAAGTAGAAGAGCAGAGCAGTGTAATATTTACTTTTGAGGTTAACTAAGTTATCTTAAACGTAGGAGAAGAACACGGACTTTGTAATCAGACCAACCTAAATTCCAATCCCAGATTTGACACACATGAGCTTTGCCATGTAACCTCAGGCAAGTTGCTATACCACTCTGAGCCTAGGCTCCCCATCTGTAAAATGGCCAAAAGTATGCCTATTACCTGCTAGAATGCTTTGATTTTAAAGTGTGGCAAGACGTAAGAAGAGATGGGGTATTTTCTGGATGTTGGAAAGAGTTGATATAATATAGACTGCTTCCAAGAGTGATTAATACCTGTTGTTGAGATTTATCATGATGATAAAAATAAATAAGAACTATTCTTAACATCTGGCTTATGAATAGATTTAAGGAAAATCAAATAGAACATAGATAAAAGTGAGACTTCAATGGACTGGAGCCAGAGAGCTCTCCAGAAGAAGGTTGAAAGAACTACCTATAAGTTCACCGTCAGGCAGCCTGAGGACCAGCCTGAAGCCCAGTGTCATCATTACTCAGTGTTCATCACGGCAGGATCAGCAGTGCCCAAGGTATTCGCAGAGCAGGAATTCAGAATATTTCATGGCCAGCGTCTATAAAATGGAGGACTATACCAGGAAAACAAGAGTGATATTTTTATCTAATGACAATAGGATTCACATCCATAAAGCCAATTAATTCTCATCACAAATCTGTAGGAGAGGCATGACAGCTATTTTTATCTTTTTTAAAAAGTCTTTTTTAATAGACAGGTAACAGGTTTGGGAGAAGCAGTAAAAGGATAAAAGATCAAGACAGGCCCACCCTTAACATTTGCCAGGCCTCAGGGTAAGAATATATATATTATCATATGACTAAAAATGTTAAAGCTGTATATTAAACTGACATACTTTGAAATACAATGTAGTATACCTTCCTGCCTATGAAATTTATCTTCATAGTGACCTAGAGGGTCAGGTTCAAATTTAGAACACTTCTAAGTGTCCTCACATATACACAGTTGACATTCCAGCCAATGTGTAAACTCCATCCACATCTCCTGCAAACAGCTACTTCTTGACCCCAGTGGACCTGGGGATATGGACACAGAAATCATGTCTGCCATCAGGGCTAAGGACTTGGGGAAGAAACCCTTAAAAATCTTGGAAATGGTTTCTAGCTCTTTGGGGAATTCCAGGGTTTTGGATACCCAGAACATAGTCTCTCCCTCCCCCTCCCTATCTTCCTCTCCCTCTCTCTACTGTCTTCTTTATGTGAAGCTTTGGGTAATTACTGTGTAAGATATTTGACTTCTAAAGTCAAATATCATTAAAAGGCACCTTTAACCTAGCAGCAATTCATAAGAAATTTAAAAAATTCTGCTCAGCTCACAAGTTTTAGGCTTCTTTGGTTTCTCTTTTAACTGCTGCCGTTTTTTTCGGGGGGGCATTAAGATGCGTTAATATATATTTAAACCAACTTCTCTGTTCATTTAAATCACTTGATGTTTTATAGAATTTGGTATCTTTGGAGTCAATATTTGGAAATCTTTAGTGGCATGTGAAGTCAGCATACAGCTGCTAAATGCCAACTTAACTAGTACCTCAGGATAAAACTTTTAATTCTGGATGAGTTTATCCTGGGTTTTTAATGCCAGGCTGGTTCCTAAACTTGGGAGAAATTTTTAGGAACATTGGGTGAAATGGTTTTTATTTTCCTCTAAATATTTTTATTAATGATGAAATATGTCAAATATACATGAATTTCACATAGCAAATATGCGTATACCCATCGCTCTTTTCTCAGCTCAGATCTAAACATGTCACCATATTTTCTTTAGATTTATTTTCAGGAAATAAAACATTACAGACAAAATTGAAACTTTTTATGTATCCCCCCACCTCATTTTCCTCCCTCTCAAATACAATTCTCAGATGTAACCAGTATCCTTAATCTGATATTTATCATTCTCATGTATACTTTTTTTTCAGCAAACACATAAGTTTTCATTAAATACATATGCTTCGTCAATGGTCTCTTGTTTCTTAACATTGTTTCTGTGATTTAAATATACTGGTATGTGAGGCTCTGTTTCAATCTGTTAACTTATATAAATGGTCTATTAAATTAATATACTAATCCTCCCCTACTAATAGACATTTAGACTGTTCCTCAAATTTAGTTTTACAAACAGCTGCAGTAGAAATTCTCATGAGTGTTTTTTGTGTGTATGTGTGAGAGAGTCTTTTAGAGTATATACCTAGAAGTGGAATTTCTGAGTCAAAGAGCACGAGTATCTTCGACTTTACTAGATATTGCCAAATTGCTCTCCAAAGTGCACGAGGTGAGACTTCCACCATCAGTACCTGAAATTCCTAATTCTCTATATTCTTATCAACATTTATTTTTGTTAAATTTTTGCCAGTCTGCATGCATGTTATTGTTCCTCACTGATTTAATTTATATGTCATTGATTGCTTGTGAAGTAAAGGGCTTTTTCAGATTTCTTTGTCTGAGAATTGCCTGTTGGTATCATTTGTTTATTTTTCTACTTTTTTTTTTTTACTTGTAGTTTTTAAAGAAATAAATCCTGGACACTAATCATTGTAGTTAGGATCTTTGCAGTTTTTGTCTCCAAGTTTGTGATTTGTGTTTTCAGTTTGTTTCTTGTGTCTTTGATTGATTGGCATTGCAACAGGTTTATAGATTAATTTGAGTACAGTTCATATCTTTCTGATATTGAGTCTTCCAATTCATGAACATATTTTAAGTCGTCCATTCATTATAATCTTTTATGTCCTTCAGTAACTTTTGCAGCTTACTCCATAAAGGTTTTGCAGAGCTTCTGCTGGATTTATTCTTAGGTTCTTTTCAGCTTTTCTTAATACTATAAATAGGATATTACTTTTTTTTCTATTGAATTATCTAATTGGTTATTACTTGTATAGGGGTTTGCTATTGATTTTAGTATATTGATTCTGTTTCCAGAAACCTTACTAAACTTTCTTGTTAGTTCTAATAGTTTCTACTGACTCTTGGATTTTTTGTTTTTATGTAGACAGTTACATCATTTGCAAATAATAACAATTTTGTCTCATCCTTTCCATTTTTATACCTGATTTATTTTCCTTATTTTACTGCATTGTACAGGACCTCCATTAAAATGTTAAATAGAAGTAGTGAGAGTGGGTGTCTTTGTCCTGACTTTAATGGAAACACTTCCAAAATTATACCACTGATTATTCTGTTTACTGCAGGTTTTTAATAGGTACCCTTTACGAAGTCAAAGGACTACTGCTGTATTCCTAATTTGTTATATAAAAATAGATTTTTAAACATAAATAGATGCTGATTTTGTTAAATGCTATTTCTGTATCTATTCCAATAACATGCATTTTTGTTTCCATATTTGTTAATTTGGTTAATTACACTGATTAATTTTTCTAATGTGGAACCAGCCTATCATTTCTTGGATAAACTCAGCTTGGCTATGATACATTATCTTTTCTTACACATTCCTGGATTGGTTTGTTCTTTTATTTTTTTTTAAAGGATTTTTGCATGAGTAAGATTAGTCTGTAATTCTTTTTTTTTACATCTTTATTAGAGTATAATTGCTTTACAATGCTGTGTTAGATTCTGCTTTATAACAAACTGAATCAGTTATACATATACATATGTTCCCATATCTCTTCCCTTTTGCGTCTCCCTCCCTCCCACCCTCCCTATCCCATGCCTCCAGGCGGTCACAAAGCACCGAGCTGATCTCCCTGTGCTATTCGGCTGCTTCCCACTAGCTATCTACTTTACTTTTGGTAGTATATATATGTCCATGCCTCTGTCTCGCTTTGTCACAGCTTACCCTTCCCCCTCCCCATATCCTCAAGTCCATTCTCTAGTAGGTCTGTGTCTTTATTCCTGTCTTACCCCTAGGTTCTTCATGACATTTTTTTTTCTTAAATTCCATATATATGTGTTAGCATACGGTATTTGTCTTTCTCTTTCTGACTGACTTCACTCTGTATGACAGACTCTAGGTCCATCCACCTCACTACAAATAGCTCAATTTCATTTCTTTTTATGGTTGAGTAATATTCCATTGTATATTTGTGCCACATCTTCTTTATCCATTCATCTGATGATGGACACTTAGGTTGTTTCCATCTCCGGGCTATTGTAAATAGAGCTGCAGTGAACATTTTGGTACATGACACTTTTTGAATTATGGTTTTTCAGGGTATATGCCCAGTAGTGGGATTGCTGGGTCATATGGTAGTTCTATTTGTATTTTTTTAAGGAAACTCCATACCGTTCTCCACAGTGGCTGTATCAATTTACATTCCCACCAAAACTGCAAGAGGGTTGCCTTTTCTCCACACCCTCTCGAGCATTTATTGTTTCCAGATTTTTTGATGATGGCCATTCTGACTGGTGTGAGGTGATACCTCATTGTAGTTTTGATTTGCATTTCTCTAATGATTAATGAAGTTGAGCATTCTTTCATGTGTTTGTTGGCAGTCTGTATATCTTCTTTGGAGAAATGTCTATTTAGGTCTTCTGCCCATTTTTGGATTGGGTTGTTTTTTTGTTATTGAGCTGCATGAGCTGCTTATAAATTTTGGAGATTAATCCTTTGTCAGTTGCTTCATTTGCAAATATTTTCTCCCATTCTGAGGGTTGTCTTTTGGTCTTGTTTATGGTTTCCTTTGCTGTGCAAACCTTTGAGGTTTCATTAGGTCCCATTTGTTTATTTTTGTTTTTATTTCCATTTCTCTGGGAGGTGGGTGAGAAAGGATCTTGCTGTGACTTATGTAACAGAGTGTTCTGCCTATGTTTTCCTCTAAGAGTTTGATAGTTTCTGGCCTTACATTTAGGCCTTTAATCCATTTTGAGGTTATTTTTGTGTATGGTGTTAGGGAGTGATCTAATCTCATACTTTTACATGTACCTGTCCAGTTTTCCCAGCACCACTTATTGAAGAGGCTGTCCTTTCTCCACTGTATATTCCTGCCACCTTTATCAAAGATAAAGTGTCCATATGTGCTTGGGTTTATCTCTGGGCTTTCTATCGTGTTCCATTGATCTATCTTTCTGTTTTTGTGCCAGTACCATACTGTC
>NW_021703779.1:104229853-104549536 GCF_005190385.1 Monodon monoceros | reverse complement strand
TGTTCCATTGATCTATCTTTCTGTTTTTGTGCCAGTACCATACTGTCTTGATTACTGTAGCTTTGTAGTATAGTCTGAAGTCAGGGAGCCTGATTCCTCCAGCTCCTTTTTTCGTTCTCAAGATTGCTTTGGCTATTCGGGGTCTTTTGTGTTTCCATACAAATTGCGAAATTTTTTGTTCTAGTTCTGTGAAAAATGCCAGTGGTAGTTTGATAGGGATTGCATTGAATCTGTAGATTGCTTTGGGTAGTAGAGTCATTTTCACAATGTTGATTCTTCCCATCCAAGAACATGGTATATCTCTCCATCTATTTGTATCATCTTTAATTTCTTTCATCAGTGTCTTATAATTTTCTGCATACAGGTCTTTTGTCTCCTTAGGTAGGTTTATTCCTAGATATTTTATTCTTTTTGTTGCAGTGGTAAATGGGAGTGTTTTCTTCATTTCACTTTCAGATTTTTCATCATTAGTATATAGGGATGCCAGAGATTTCTGTGCATTAATTTTGTATCCTGCTACTTTACCAACTTCATTGATTAGCTCTAGTAGTTTTCTGGTAGCATGTTTGGGATTCTCTATGTATATAGTATCATGTCATCTGCAAACAGTGACAACTTTACTTCTTCTTTCCCGATTTGAATTTCTTTTATTTCCGTTTCTTCTCTGATTGCTATGGCTAAAACTTCCAAAACTATGTTGAATAATAGTGGTGAGAGTGGGCAACCTTGTCTTGTTCCTGATCTTAGGGGAAATGCTTTCAGTGTTTCACCACTGAGGACGATGTTGGCTGTGGGTTTGTCATATATGGCCTTTATTATGTTGAGGAAAGTTCCCTGTATGCCTACTTTCTGCAGGGTTATTATCATAAATGGGTGTGGAATTTTGTCAAAAGCTTTCTCTGCATCTATTGAGATGATCATATGGTTTTTCTCCTTCAATTTGTTAATATGATTTATCACATTGATTGTTTTGAATATATTAAAGAATCCTTGCATTCCTGTAATAAACTCCACTTGATCATGCTGTATGACCCTTTTAATGTGCTGTTGGATTCTGTTTGCTAGTATTTTGTTGAGGATTTTTGCATCTATGTTCATCAGTGATATTGGCCTGTGTTTTCTTTCTTTGTGACATCCTTGTCTGGTTTTGGTATCAAGGTGATGGTGGCCTCGTAGAATGAGTTTGGGAGTGTTCCTCCCTCTGCTCTATTTTGGAAGAGTTTGAGAAGGAGAGGTGTTAGCTCTTCTCTAAATGTTTGATAGAATTCGCCTGTGAAGGCATCTGGTCCTGGGCTTTTGTTTGGTGGAAGATTTTTAATCACAATTTCAATTTCAGTGCTTGTGATTGGTCTGTTCATATTTTCCATTTCTTCCTGATTCAGTCTTGGTACGTTGTGCATTTCTAAGAATTTGTCCATTTCTTCCAGGTTGTCCATTTTATTGGCATAGAGTTGCTTGTAGTAATCTCTCATGATCTTTTGTATTTCTGCAGTGTCAGTTCTTACTTCTCCGTTTTCGTTTCTAATTCTATTGATTTGAGTCTTCTCCCTTTTTTTCTTGATGAGTCTGTCCTTCTTTGTCTCTTCTGATAGTCTTTATTTTAGTCTATTTTGTCTGATATGAGAATTGCCACTCCAGCTTTCTTTTGGTTTCCATTTGCATGAAATATCTTTTTCCATCCCCTTACTTTCAGTCTGTATGTGTCTCTAGGTCTCAAGTGGGTCTCTTGTAGACAGCAAATATATGGGTCTTGTTATTGTATCCATTCAGCCAATCTGTGTCTTTTGGTGGGAGCATTTAGTCCATTTACATTTAAGGTAATTATCGATATGTATGTTCCTATTCCCATTTTCTTACTTGTTTTGGGTTCGTTGTTGTAGGTCTTTTCCTTCTCTTGTGTTTCTTGCCTAGAGAAGTTCCTTTAGCAGTTGTTTTAAAGCTGGTTTGGTGGTGCTGAACTCTGTCAGCTTTTGCTTGTCTGTAAAGGTTTTAATTTCTCCATCAAATCTAAATGAGATCCTTGCTGGGTAGAGTAATCTTGGTTGCAGGTTTTTCTTCTTCATCATTTTTAATATGTCCTGCCAGTCCCTTCTTGCTTGCAGAGTTTCTGCTGAAAGATCAGCTGTTAACCTTATGGGGGTTCCCTTGTGTGTTATTTGTTGTTTTTCCCTTGCTGCTTTTAATATGTTTTCTTTGTATTTAATTTTTGACAGTTTGATTAATATGTGTCTTGGTGTATTTCTCCTTGGATTTTTCCTGTATGGGACTCTCTGTGCTTCCTGGACTTGATTAACTATTTCCTTTCCCATATTAGGGAAGTTTTCAACTATAATCTCTTCAAATATTTTCTTTTTCTCTTCTTCTTCTGGAACCCCTATAATTCGAATGTTGGTGCGTTTAATGTTGTCCCAGAGGTCTCTGAGACTGTCCTCACTTCTTTTCATTCTTTTTTCTTTATTCTGCTCTGCAGTAGTTATTTCCACTCTTTTATCTTCCAGGTCACTTATCCATTCTTCTGCCTCAGTTATTCTGCTGTTGATCCCATCTAGACTATTTTTAATTTCATTTATTTTGTTGTTCCTCGTTGTTTGTTTCATCTTTAGTTCTTCTAGGTCCTTGTCAAATGTTTCTTGCATTTTGTCCATTCTATTTCCAAGATTTTGGATCATGTTTACTATCATTATTCTGAATTCTTATTCAGGTAGACTGCCTATTTCCTCTTCATTCGTTATGTCTGGTGGGTTTTTATCTTGCTGCTTCATCTGCTGTGTGTTTTTCTGTCTTCTCATTTTGCTTATCTTACTGTGTTTGGGGTCTCCTTTTCACAGGCTGCAGGTTCGTAGTTCCCGTAGTGTTTGGTGTCTGTCCCGAGTGGCTAAGGTTGGTTCAGTGGGTTGTGTAGGCTTCCTGGTGGAGGGGACTAGTGCCTGTGTTCTGGTGGATGAGGCTGGATCTTGTCTTTCTGGTGGGCAGGTCCACGTCTGGTGGTGTGTTTAGGGGTGTCTGTGGACTTATTATGATTTTAGGCAGCCTCTCTGCTAATGGGTGGGGTTGTGTTCCTGTTTTGCTAGTTGTTTGGCATAGGATGTCCAGCACTGTAGCTTGCTGGTCGTTGAGTGAAGCTGGGTGCTGGTGTTGAGATGGAGATCTCTGGGAGATTTTCGCCATTTGATATTATGTGGAGCTGGGAGGTCTCTTGTGGACCAGTGTCCTGAAGTTGGCTCTCCCACCTCAGAGGCACAGCACTGATTCCTGACTGCAGCAGGAAGAGCCTTTCATTCACACGACTCAGAATAAATGGGAGAAAAGGTAGAAAGAAAGAATTAGTAGAAGAAAGGAAGAAAGAAAGAAAGAAAGAGGAGGGAGGGAGGAAGGAAGGAAGGAAAAAAGAAAGAAAGAAGATAAAGTAAAATTAAATAACAAGATAAAATATAATAAAGCTATTAAAATAAAAAAAATTAAGAAAAAAACAAAAAAACGGACGGATAGAACCCTAGGACAAATGGTGGAAGCAAAGCTGTACAGACAAAATCTCACACAGAAGCATACACATACACACTCACAAAAAGAGGAAAAGGGGAAGAAATAATAAATCTTGCTCTCAACGTCTACCTCCTCAATTTGGGATGATTCGTTGCCTATTCATGTATTCCACAGACGCAGGGTACATCCAGTTGATTGTGGAGCTTTAATCCGCTGTTTCTGAGGCTGCTGGGAGAGAGCTCCCTTTCTCTTCTTTGTTCTCACAGCTCCCAGGGGCTCAGCGTTGGAGTTGGCCCCTCCTTTGCGTGTAGGTCGCTGGAGGGCGTCTGTTCTTCGTTCAGACAGCACGGAGTTAAAGGAGCCGCTGATTCGGGGGCTCTGGCTCACTCAGAACGGTGGGAGGGAGGGGCACGGCGTGCGGGGCGGGTCTGCGGCGGCAGAGGCCGCCGTGACGTTGCACCAGCCTGAGTCGCGCCGCGTGACGTTGCACCGGCCTGAGGCGCGCCGTGCCTTTTCCCGGGCGAGTTGTCCCTGGATCCCGGGGCCCTGGCAGTGGCGGGCTGCACAGGCTCCCCGGAAGGGGGGTGTGGATAGTGACCTGTGCTCGCATACAGGCTTTTTGGTCGCGGTAGCAACAGCCTTAGCGTTTTATGCCCGTCTCTGGGGTCTGCGTTTTTAGCCGCGGCTCGCGCCTGTCTCTGCAGCTCCTTTAAGCAGCGCTCTTAATCCCCTCCCCCCGCGCACCAGGAAACAAAGAGGGAAGAAAAAGTCTCTTGCCTCTTCGGCAGGTCCAGAGTTTTCCCCAGACTCCCTCCCAGCTAGCCGTGGCACACTAACCCCCTGCAGGCTGTGCTCACGCCGCCAACCCCAGTCCTCTCCCAGCGCTGCGACCGAAGCCTGAGCCTCAAGTCCCAGCCCCGCCCGCCCCGGCGGCTGAGCAGACAAGCCTCTCGAGTAGGTGAGTGCCGGTCGGCCCTGATCCTCTGTCCGGGAATCTCTCCGGTTTGTCCTCTGCACCCCTGTGGCTGCGCTCTCCTCCGCCGCTCCGAAGCTTTCCCCCTCTACCACGCCCGGTCTCCGCCTGATAAGGGGCTTCCTAGTGTTTGGAAACCTTTCCTCTTTCACAGCTCCCTCCCACTGGTGCACGTCCCGTCCGTATTCTTTTGTCTCTGTTTATTTTTCCTTTTGCCCTACCCTGGCACGTGGGGGGTTTCTTGCCTTTTGGGAGGTCTGAGGTCTTCTGCCAGGTGATCTCCGCGTCTTACTCTTCCGCCATCTTCCCGGAAGCCTAATTCTCCTTTCTTGAATTGCCCTTGTCAGGTTTTTCTATCATGGTTATACAAGCCTCAGTGAATGAGTTGGATAGCTTTCGCTCTTTTTTTAGTCTCTGGAACTGTTTGTATAGACAGAAGTTATCTATTCCTTGAAAGTCATAAATTTTGCATTTAAAATTGTGTGAGCCTGTTGTATCTTAGAGTGGGAGATTTTTGATTACACATTCCATTTGTATAATGGTTATTGTTCATTTTTAATTTCTTCCTTAAAGTGCTTTGGTAATTTACATTTTCCTAAAAAATATTCCTTTTATATAATTTTTCAAAAATATTTGCTTAAAGATGTGTATTGTTATCTTTTATGGTTTTTGTAGTTTTTATTATACCAGTATTTTTTGTTTTTGGTCTTACTTTGCCTTTTCTCATTTTTTATTTATCAGTTTTGCCAAAGGATTGTTCATTTTATGTATATTTTTTAAAATGAGCCAACTTTTAGCTTTACTGTTCCTTTCTCTGCTTCCTTTTTTCTATTGCAATAATTTCTGTGCATATTTCTATATCCCCTTCCTTTTACTTTCTGTAAGTTTAGTCAGGTTATTTTTCTAACTTTTTGAAATAAATATTAACTCACTTATTTTTCCATTTTTCTTTTTAGTTAATAAAGGCATTTAATGCTATCTCTTTCCTTCATTGCATAACTTTAGGTGTGTCCCATAGATGTTGATACGTGGACCCTTGCTGTCTCTAAGTTCTAAATGTGTTTTTTAATTTCCATTATGATTTCATATTTAACTCATTAGATATTTAGCAGTGCAGTTAAAGTTTCCATACATCTAGGGGTTAAGGATTGTCCTGTTAACATTGATTTCTTAGTGCTCATCACTGTGTTCAAGGGCTCTCACTAATCCTGTCCCTGAGCCAGTGGGTACTTAGCTCAGTGCTGGTGTCTGTGCCTTGTTGTCTTTTCTCCCTAGGTCAGCAGTTTCTTATAAATCTGTGACCCTGTTCAGGTGGCCTGCCATCAGGACGTTTTACTATTCACCTAGCCTGCCTCAGAGCACTTTTATTGCTGACAGTCCTCTGGAACTGAAGTCTTGGTTAGCACCACATGCTTTTGGACTCAGAACCCAGCACATCATTTGCTTCACACCACTTTGCAGTTTCTCTTCTGTTCCTAGTCCAAGGAGATGCTAATCTCGTCTTTGAATCCAGCTATGTTTTTTTTCTGTTTTGTTTTTCCCTTTGTATGAATTATCTATCATTTCTGTGTATTGCGAATAGAGAGATGAGTCATTTTGACTTCCAGTAGCTTTCATATTGTTAAGGCATTTTATTCCTTTGTAAAGATAAAGAACTGGTATAACATGTTCACTTTCACTTCCCTGCCCCGCAAGCAACAGTATATACACTTATAGTCTAAATTAATCTTGTATTTTGACTAAACACCCCTCTTCATGCAATGTTGAAAATTCCTCTTTGCTTTATGGTCAGGCAGCTCAATACTTATAGGAACATTACCCTGTTTTTTGGAGCCTTCAGAAGTGTTATTCCCAAATAAAATAATACTTTTGTGTCGAATATTCTCAACATAATTTTTTAAAAACTTTAAACTTTTCAGTATAAAACTGAAGGTCATGCTGCCTGTTGATAACCAGCTCACTCAAGTAACAGTGAATCATAAGGCCAAACAGAATTGATTGGGAATTGGCAGGACTCTGCATTCTTGGGGCTTATCAGGAGATTTAGTGAAAGCTAATCACTTCACTGCAAAAACAGCTAAAAATGTAAAGATCCCTTTGGCGTTAGGTAAAGCATATTGATAGTAATTAGATGAGAATAATAAAGCTAACTAGCATATTTTAATGGGTAGTAAGAGTATAGGTTTTGGGTTAAAGGAGGCATTGTAGAATGCATCTCCTCTACCAGCATCCATGACTGAGAACAGTGGCTGCATGCTTTATACTGAATCATCTGGGAGCATTATTTATACCACTGACCCATCCAGTGAATTTTTTTTAGGTTTTTTTGTCTTTATTCATGAGGCACAATCTACTCAGTAAAAGTGTATGCATGTTATCATCTGTCATCATCCAATGTTACTCTTCCAGAGCATTATTCCTTTCCAGAATCTTAACCTGCCCAGTTGATGAAGAGCTGTAAGACTCTGGTCAGTCTTCGAAATATATTGTCACATGTCCATGCCTAAAACTTAGCCAAATGGTGGATTTACAACCTGATACTTGTGGCTTTCAGAACTCATGTGGCCCAAAGCTTAGTGGACCACTTATTCCTTTAATCCTGCATATTATTTTTGTACATTCAATATGCAGAATATGTGATGTATAATAAATCTACATTTAAAAAGATAACACAAGAAAGAGAAATGAAGAAGTCTTACAGAATTAAGTTGTATTTCTTGGGGATCCACAGAGAATATATGCACATTTAATGCAGACCTAAGTTTCTCAAATATAAAATCAATTGTACTTTAACTCATACCT
Source organism: Monodon monoceros (assembly GCF_005190385.1). NCBI lineage: Eukaryota > Metazoa > Chordata > Mammalia > Artiodactyla > Monodontidae > Monodon > Monodon monoceros. The sequence goes on along the minus strand of NW_021703779.1, from coordinate 104,542,278 downwards.
CGGAGGGATAAATGGTCCGTTTTAGTAGAAAGTGCCTTACTCTAAATTAATTAAGCCCTTTGATGCTTGGGATGCTAAACAGAAACATTTTAAAGTAATTTTGTAGTAGTCATAGAAGTGCTCTTTAAAAGGTTTATTATATATCATATTTGAGACTGGAGGTTTTAGAGCACTGGGCTATACTGAAGTTGCTAAGACCAAGCATCAAACTCTGTTTACTGTAATAATTTTGCTACTTGGCCCCCATATTATAATGCCACCCGAATCTCTGAGCAGTTAACCTAAAACAAGATCATGTATTTTATACATTTTGACCTGAAAGCTTTCATCTTGTATTCAGCCTATTTTTACGGAACCCTGAGCACCACTTCTGCTAGTTCTTTGGCTTCCTCTTTGCAGAGGGACACTGGATGTGGTCAATACTAAGAAGACTGAAACCTGTAAGGTTCTGGTTTTATTTTTTTCTACCATTTTAGTTTCTTTGGGTCTTTCAGCCACCGAGTATAGAGTCACTAAGCTCTAAAGTGAGGTCTTTTTCCTTGTGGAAAAACTACGTATTTGCCCTACAGGGGTGAGGCACATATCAATTATTTGAATATTGGGGTGGAGGGGCTTGATGTTGCTAACACATTCATTTCTAGCCAAAGAAACACTCAACAAATAATTTGCTGAATGAATGAATGACCATATAATGTGCTAGTACTTGCTACAACTTCCTTAATTTTTTAGTGTTGTATCATCATCAGAGGAGAAAAGGATAATAATTTCTGCTATGTACAAGTGTCACGGAACAACTTAGAGTAGGGGTGAGCCAACTACAACCCTCAACCAGATGCAGCCTGCCTCCTGTTTTTTTTTTTTTTTTGTGGTTTGTGAGCTAAGAAGCATTTTTGAATGGTCGAAACAAAAAAATCAAAAGGAGGATAATGTTTTGTGATATGTAAAAATTATATGAAATTCCACTTTCTGTGCCCATAAACAAAGCTTTATTGAAACACAGCCATGTTCATTTACTTACATACTTACTGCTTTCACACTACAAAGGAAGAGCTGTGTATGACAGATTCTATATGAACTGCAAAGCCTAAAAAATTTAGTATCTGGTTCTTTACAGAAAGAAAAAAGTTTACCAACCCCTGACTTAGAGGATTGATGAAATGGTTCTCATAAAGAAACGAACTAGGGGAAAAACAGTGCAGTATAAACACAAATCGTTATGACTTTCATTTCTAAATCTGTTGCTATTATTTTTGAGCTATTTGCTTGCAGGCCTTTTTAATGGTAACAGGTGCTAATGCACAAGAATAGAACAATAATTCCTGCCATAATTGTCCACATTCATACAAAACTACAGGTATAGCTGCAGCCAGATGTTTAAAGAATAGGAACTGAAATGGAAATGTGAAAGTCTTCACTGGGAAAAAAAAAAAGGATAAATGATAATAGGAATTGCACCAAAGACCTATTAAGAAGCACAGGCAAAATAATTATTTGTCTTTAATTCATGTATATAATCTCTGGGGTGGATTTTTAATAGACAGCCCAACAAAAGCTCAATAAATTTTACTAGACCATAAAGCAGTTTTCTAAGGCAAAACCTTAACTTCCTTAAAATTTACATAACATCAACCAGTTCAAGTAAAAGTCACATTTTATTTTATTAACGAGTCATATAGAAAATTTTGGCAATTTATTTACAATCACAACATAAAGCCTTGGTGAGATATTTATATTCCTAGGGGGTAAGCGTGTAGCGTATTAATTCAGTGGTAGAGGGAGAAAAAATGGAATATTAAAATTTGAATAATACAAGGAAAATTTGGCAGATTTTAGGACTACAGCCATTTTTAGGACTACAAACTTACAACATAGGCTATCTTAAAACTGCACAAATGGAAGTGAAGTTTAACTAATGGAGTTCATTTAACTAATGTAGACACTAAAACCAGATACTTCACTCCCCAAATGGGATTACATTTTGGCAGTTACCTAGTTAATTTGATTCATGGGGATTTGTAAATTGGATCATTCAGAGTCCAAAGTGAAATGGTGATTTAAATGCAGCCCAATGGCCTCTGGAGAAATAATCAATTCTTTAGAATTCATCTGAAGACTTAAGTTTTATCCTAATTACTCACCTGGAGAATTAACTTAAATTTTGAAGCATTTGACTAGGAAAAAAAAATAAACCTGGGCCTTCCATTTAGAAAAACCCTCCAGGGAACAAGTTTGGAAACATTTGAGCCCAGAAGCGACAGGTTCAAACCCTTTCTTGATCAAAAAAAAAAAAAAAAAAATTCAGTTATATTGCTTCATGGAGTTAGCAGATCTATTCACTTGTTTATTTAGTAAATATTTATGAAATCTTTCTATATACGAAGTACTGGTGGAACTATTGGGAATACAGAGGTAAACATGTGGATAAGACAAATAGGTTCTCTGCCTCTTTGGAGCTCACATTCTTGTTGGGGGAGATAGATGAAAACTGTATTTAAAAAACTTATTTCAGGAAGCAATGAGTTTCATGTAATTAAAAAAAAACAGGTCATTCCACAGAGAGTGAGATAAGAGGTACTACTCTATGGTCAGCAAAGGCCTCCCTGAGGAGTAGCTTTTGAGCTGAGACCTGAAAGATGAAAACTCATGGGGAGTTTATAGAGAAGATACATGGAAATATGTGAAATTAACCCCAGTATGGAGGCAGATTTCATTCCAGAGACTCTTTGATTTTGTTCAACATTGAAACCCAACCTGTGTTTTCCAATCAATTCTCAAAAACACCTTCGAGGGACAATTATGACATGGATTTTATTGCTATCATTATTTTTGTTAGATTATGATTAAGATTTTATAACTCTTAGAGTTAAGGGATGTTTTCACATATATCATACCATTTGAACCTCATGTGGTGTGGGTCCTCATAATATCCCCGTTTTATGGAAAAGAAGACTTGGCATTCAGGGAGCTCAAGTAGCTTACCCAAATCCGCTCAGAGAACAGTTTAGTAATTGTGCGGATAGGGCCTTGAATTCAGACTTTTTGGTCCAAATTTCCAAATTGCTCATTTTATTATACCATTCCATCTTAAGCTATACCTGGAATTATAAATGTCTGAATACTAATTAATATCCACAACAGACAACATATTTCTGTCTGATAAAATAAGATGGTTTAATATGTGCTACTTAGGAAAAATAATTAGAACAAACTTTTCCATCTGAAACTTCACAGTGATTTGTGATCAAAATAGAGGATATGATTGATTTTATATAGTATCACACATGATTACCCATGTTTAGTTTTTTGGGCTTCCTCTTTTCAAAGTAACTCAACATGTGTAAATATCACTATTGTTATAGGTTTTTTTTTTAAAATTTTTTTTAAACATCTTTATTGGGGTATAATTGCTTTACAATGGTGTGTTAGTTTCTGCTTTATAACAAAGTGAATCAGTTATACATATACATATGTTCCCATATGTCTTCCCTCTTGCGTCTCCCTCCCTCCCACCCTCCCTATCCCACCCCTCCAGGCTGTCACAAAGCACAGAGCCAATATCCCTGTGCCATGCGGCTGCTTCCCACTAGCTCTCTACCTTACTACGTTTGTTAGTGTGTATATGTCCATGACTCTCTCTTGCCCTGTCACAGCTCACCCTTCCCCCTCCCCATATCCTCAAGTCCGTTCTCCAGTAGGTCTGCGTCTTTATTCCTGTTTTACCCCTAGGTTCTTCATGAAATTTTTTTTTCTTAAATTCCATATATATGTGTTAGCATACGGTATTTGTCTTTTTCTTTCTGACTTACTTCACTCTGTATGACAGACTCTAGGTCTATCCACCTCTTTACAAATAGCTCAATTTCGTTTCTTTTTATGGCTGAGTAATATTCCATTGTATATATGTGCCACATCTTCTTTATCCATTCATCCGATGATGGGCACTTAGGTTGTTTCCATCTCCGGGCTATTGTAAATAGAGCTGCAATGAACATCTTGGTACGTGACTCTTTTCGAATTTTGGTTTTCTCAGGGTATATGCCCAGTAGTGGGATTGCTGGGTCATATGGTAGTTCTATTTGTAGTTTTTTAAGGAACCTCCATACTGTTCTCCATAGTGGCTGAACCAATTCACATTCCCACCAGCAGTGCAAGAGTGTTCCCTTTTCTCCACACCCTCTCCAGCATTTATTGTTTCTAGATTTTTTGATGATGGCCATTCTGACTGGTGTGAGATGATATCTCATTGTAGTTTTGATTTGCATTTCTCTAATGGTTAATGATGTTGAGCATTCTTTCATGTGTTTGTTGGCAGTCTGTGTATCTTCTTTGGAGAAATGTCTATTTAGGTCTTCTGCCCATATAGGTTTATTTTTAAAAGGGGAATTGTTCTTTGAGCATAGAATTAGTCATAGTGTAAATTTGCAATTCAGTGGGGTTTGTTTGGTTTATTTTATGTTTTGCTTTTTGTTTTTATTTTTGAGCCTCCCTGGCACTAATGCTAAAATGCCCACCTGCAGTGGCCTGGGTTTGTGGGGTATTCATTGACTTTATGTCCATACTGAAGTAGTGCACATTGTCTTATGTGCAAAACACATTTGGCTATGGTTGACAGGATTTTCATTTTCCATTCACAGATGTAAAGCATTTTCAATATAACACAAGCTTCAGCACAACAAAATCAGCAATTTATGAGAGTCATACAGCTCTGCTTACCTTTCATTTGTCAAAGGTTGATGTGAAACATCTATATTGCTTGTTCAATCTGTTAATTGTATGTTTTCATCCAAGCTGAACCGACAAGCTAAGATCTGTCCACTCATATTAGTCTGCAGGGAGGTGCTTGTCAATAAGCCCTTTAAACTGCTTTACATGTGACCTATAATTCAAGTGATTCTTAATAAGACAATATTCAAAAGGTTATCTACACTTTAACATTACAGTTGTGACACACTCTAAAGAAAGGATGCAAATTTCAAAGACTGCAGTGTCATCATCTCTAAGGTTTGTAACTTAGTTAATTTTAGATGGGTTTAGTATTAGTTTTGAGGAAGGAGTTAGGAAATTTACCATTGAAATAGTCTGCTTTTAATTTTTAAGTTACTCAGACTTTTACAGAGAATTTGGAGAAGTTTGGATAAGTAACGTTGTGAGTTTTAGAGATGTTTTTTCCCCTATAGATAAGACCTGAAAAGTCATTTCAAAATCCAAATTGTAGAATATTCGAACCAGAAGCATAGTGGACTGTGAGCCCCTTGAGAGGTGTGTCTCGATTGATTAGCTCTGGGTCTAGTGTATAAAAGGTGCTCAGTAAACAACTGATGAGTAAGTCAGTTGTCTAACTTATTGTTATTTACTATTTTTGAACCTGGGCCCAAAGAGGTGAAATGACTTTTACATGGTCACACAACAAGTTAATGGTAGAAGAGGAAAGAATTGAATCCCCTTCCACTCACTGCCCTTTCCTCTACAGCACCATGTTTCTTTTAATTAATTTACCTTGCTTCCTCAATCCTAATTTCCATTGACTTGGGTTGGGTAGGTGATTGGCTATTTAGACTGTGTCCCAGTATAAGGCTGCACTCTCAAAACAAAGAAAGTATTGATAATATATCAAAGCATATATATGGAACTTTTAAGGTTAATAATGATTCCTCCATAAAGGGGTCAGTTTTTATTTTATAGGTTGGAGCTCAGCAGTGACAGCTGAAACTAATGTACAGCACAGCCTTTTCTCATTAAAGAGCTATTGGGCAACACTGGGAGCAAGAACATTTTCTGAATAAATGATCAAGTTGAATTGCTTGCTCTGATATATTACATGTATGCTCTATGATATATTGCATAATCCCTTGGGAAGTGTAATCTTATTGATGCTCTAGAGGGAAGGTTTCACTAAGTGTTGCCAGATAAAATACAAGATGCCCAGTCAATTGTAACTTCAGAGAAACAATTAATATTTCTTTTTAGTGTAAGTATGTCCCATCTGGGACTTAGTTGCTGAATCTGGCAATCCTAGATTATCTACCACGTAAGGTTGTCTTGATTTGCTTTTTGACAGCCTGCTCTTCATTGCTTGATTTTAATAGTGGTGGTGATTGCTTTGCTAGCTGTTCTCTTTACTGTGTGTCATTGAATCTTCAGAGCATCACTGTGGGCCAGTTGCTAATGCTAGCAATTTACAGAACCTGTTAACAGATTAGTGATCCAGGCATAACAGAAACCTTTCCCCAGAGCCTTTTGGGAGCTGGGGTAAACCTTTGAACTATTTTTTAACCTATTCAAACACATATCTCCTTTTAAGAAACATAAAAACCTATGGCCCTGAACTCCCTTGAGAGTGTTATTTTCTGTAGATTCTTTTATGAAAATATTTAATCTTTTCCATTTTACATATATAAAATTATATTATGATAGTAAGTATGCTTTTTCAAGTTACACTCCATATAACATTGTTCTTGAGATTTTGAAATCCAACCCTGGAGAATTAGGCCCCCAGTTGAGAATCAGTGGTCTAAGAGATGCCAAAACCAATCAGTGAAAAGTCAAGTATTCAATCAAGCTACCCATTTAAATTTTTCTCTTTCTTTTTTGCTAAATCAGTGTTTCTCAAAGAGTAACTTCAACAAAGGTTAAATAATAATTATATAGTTATTTTAATGTGTATTACAAAATTACAGTTTTTCATTCTGTTGTAGAGATAGAAAGCTTCAGTTTGGAAACCACTGGTCCATATGAAAGCCCAGAAATAGGTAAGAAGAAGACTGCTGCCTTTAAAAATGGCGACATACAAATCTGAAAAGCCTTTTATTGTTAACAAGTGTAAAATTATAATACCTTGCATTTTTTCTCAATTTATCTTTTCAACACTGGGATATGATTATATTATTCCCATTTTGCAGATGAAAAAGCTAAAACTCAGGGTGGAGAGATACCTGGTTAAACTATTGAGGATCAGATCATAATCTTTATTATAAACCATAGCTTGTTTTTATTTCTATTGAATTAATTTAAAAAATTACATTACTGCACATTTCTGTGCTTCAAGTGTCTCTGATATATGAACTATTAGATTTAAAGGAGGAAGTTTTTATGATAAGATTAATATCTAGGCAATTACAGCTCTAGGAAAGAAGCTTAGAGATATGTATTAATTCTCCTTGTAGATATTTGTTTTATTTTCACCCAAATGATAGGTTTAGCATCATGCAAAAAATATGTAATAGCAGTGTTTTCTGTTGTATCATCCACTTGTGGATTAAGCTTGCTGAAATGCTGTAGCAGCCCAGGGTTCACACGCTTAATCGGGTTAGGTTGTTGCCTGTCAGTTAACTAGGACTTACTGATTTTTTTCAGGTTGGAGAGCACTGTGACTCAGAAATCTTTACCCTTTGATTTAATCAACCTAAAATAAATACCAAACTTAAACTGATTTCTGAGTTTATCACATAATATCACTCAAGCACAGACCATCGTTTATCATTGTGGCATACCCTGGCCTCCTAAATAAAGGAAAACACAAATTATCCCGTGAAATTTTTTGGTGGAAAGGTGTGAAAACACCATTTTACTAATTGACATCCAATATTAGCTCTTCATGTTAACCAAAGGCAGAAATGAATAATCAGGATCTTTAGTGGTTACTGTAATATGAATTATGTATTTTAAGGTTATTGCAGATTAAAGTATTAAGCACGGATTATTATTAAAATTAAATACTAAGATATTTATCAGGCTCACTTTAAAATTCACTGTCTTGAAACAAAATTTCTACAGCAATAAAATTTAGATAAAGTGTCTAAAATTCTAACCTAAAGCAATCATTTTGTAGTTACTCTACATTTATGATTGCCCATCCCCATTTGCGTAGACATCTTGATTTTTGAGATAACCAGTTTTGTCTTTTCTGTTTATCATCATATAAATCTAAACATGTTACCAGCTGCTTTGGAGATGAGGGACAGTGAGGTGCAGGAGGATTAGGTAACTTCATAAGGGACTTCTCTGAATCTTCGTCCTCAGCCAGCACTAGACAGAATTGTAGATATTGAATATTTTGGTGTTCTGTCTTCCGGATAAAGAAAACCATTCATAGAAAAAGTGAAATGTTGCCTGTTAACTACGTAGTCAATCTATACAATGCCCAACTTTCAGATACTTTGAAAATATCTGGTTGTTTATTTTCATCTGTAAATCAGATGCTTGACAAGCTTGTTGCTCTAGCCATCTCGTATATTTTTAGATAAAGCTAAAATACCATGATAATCAATCAACTAGACACCAAATGACCTCAGCTAATATCCATGAATTGTTTTGATCTCATGCACACCCATCTTTGGTCTTGTGCCATATCAGTGTTTTCATGTTTCCTTCCTTTAGCCTTTCTTTAAATTGATTTTAGGGATAACAAAGTATAATTCGGGTTAAATATAATTCTCACTTGATTTAGAGTGTTTTTTGCAAATATAATTATTATACTATTCTGTGAATATCTAAGTCACTTTCCAATTTACTATAATGAGATTATCAAGATATATATCAAAAAGAACACTTTAATTAAATTATTACAACCTAAAAAACTGGCTCTGGGTATGATGGTATGATGAAATTATTATAATTATATGATGCTTTTATTTTAAAGTACAGTTATAAATATATTTAATTTGAAAATCTACTTTAATATTTTTAAGTTGTAAGGAAGCAATTCACTTCTACATGGGTAGTCTCATTTTAATATTTGAAAGTGGACAGGAATCTGTTCTTAGTTTCTCTCACTGGAATATTCCATCATTTTTCCTTGAAAGTTTTCTTCAACATGTAAAGTAAAGCAAACCCTAGATTCTCTTAGTGGAGCTTTTATCAAAATGTTTTCTAGAGATACCCCTTAAACAACAAAAATAATGCACACACAGCAACAACAATCAAAAGTTCATCCTTTAATACAATGGAGAAATACTGCATACAAACTGTAATATTATCTTGGAGATTCCCAATGTATATTAGTTAATTAGAGGCTCTATAAAGTTCTGCAACAAAGAAACCTGTTTATTCGAACCAGGGTTTCCCAAACTTATTTGACCATAGCAGTCTTTTTGTGGGTGTGTGTAACACCTATTAGCATCCTAATGAATATTACGTGGAACACACGTTGGCTAATGCTGACTCAGTCTAATTTCTTTCAGTATTCTTTTGGAATGAATTTTGAACAGCAACTTAGTTTCCTGGAAAGGGCATTGAGCTAAGAGGCAGGCAAGTTGTCATTACCTTATTCCTAGTGCCTAGGCCAATGTCTGACACAGAAAAGGGATCCATCGTTTCTGTTCTGTTACAAACTTGCCTTGGTATCTCGGACCAATCTTTTGAACATTTCTTAAGTTTCTTTGTCTTAAAAAAAGGAAGATCTCTTGACCTACGTTCTTAATAGATGTTGAGAAAATAGTAGAAATTTAAATATTTTGAAAGTAAAAGTACAATATAAAAGGTTATGTTCTTTTTATATACAGAAGTACTTTGGGGAGAGATATTTCTGGGATTTACTTTAAAATACTCCAGCAAAAAAGAAAAATAAAGCAAATTTAGCAAAATATTAATAATTATTCAATCTAGGTATGTGGGTGTCTATTATACTATTCTATTTTTAATCTATGTTTGAAAATTTTTTGAATTAAAAGTTTTAAAAATTAAAAAAAGTGGTATGCTCTTTGTATGTAAAGCTGCAGTTACAATTTAGACATGTTTGCATGATTGTACAGAACAGGACATAAGATTACAAAGAAGCATGCCTATTTGGCCATCTTGTCCTCCCTGTAACCTAGGGCAGACAAATGTTGAACTGTCATATCTGGTTAGGGTGATCACATCAGAATTTTTCTTTGTGTAAAACCAACTGATTGAAATGAGATTTGAACTTAAAACCTTAGGCTGATTATGACCGTGCTCTGGCACAGTAATTCTCAAAGTGTGTTCCTTGAACCAGCAGCATTGACATCATCTGGGAACTTGCTCGAAATGCAAATCCACAGGTCCTATCCCAGACTTAACAAGCCCCCCCAAATGATTTTGATGCATGCTCAGTTTTTAAAATCACAAATCACTGCTCTAACCTATTGTGTTGATCTACATAGACTGAAGTGCAGTATGAAAACTCTATCGTTAGCATTGTGTTAATTCTCTCTTAACTCTATACTAATAGGAAGAAGTTAACAGAGATTGTATCATTGCTTGACTTAACCTGCTTCTCCATCTTTTGAGCACTGTTTACACAGGGTGAGTAGATTGAGGTAGGAGCTGAGAATGTGTCTACTATCTTAATGACCTGAGAGCCTTGCTGCGTGCCACGATAGTCCCATCCACACAAGGCATGCTTATGGCATGCAGTGAGAACCTTTCATTGTGCAGGTATTTTTAGACACATCTTCTGAGTTGTTGTGGACGGCTTATTGTTTTTTTGTGACAAGGATATTCTCTAGCAGGGTCTGCTTATCTATAGATGATGGGTCGCATCCCATCTCCATGCCCGCAGCATATATAAAAGCACTCAATTTACTGGATCACAGAGTTCGGGTTCAGTTACTATTTAACTAGAACTAGTTACTAAAGTAGAAATGTCCTTCTCAGTTTTGGTAGAAAGCAAAAGGAAACCATAGTCATCAGGCTGAGGCTTCCAAAAATTATAAAGCAGCCCAAACTCTGTCCCTTGAGGCTCTATGGTAGAGGTGGCTAACATCTTATAACTTGAAAATAAAATCCTAAATCAAGCTTCTTCAGAGGAATTCACAATGTTCTACATTCCTCTATTAACTTGTTGAATTAGAGAAGAGGAGAATTATTTCCATACGGGGGGGGGGATTGATGAGAAAATGGAAATTTGGGAACTTTTCTCTAATTGCATACTTGGCATTATATATGTATTCTAAATGCAAAGCGATATAACCCTCTGTTCTTACATTTCTTAATGAGGAAGGCCATTTTGTTGATCGCATTTCACTTTTTATGCTAACGCTTGGCAAAAGTTCTTCCCAAATGTTCATGGAAACACAGGATCAGACATAGCATTACAGGTAATTTCCTCGAACCTTCTCCCTATTTCTGTCGCCCCATCAAAAAATGGCAGAAGCTTTTGGCTTCATAGACACCATGGCCATTTCTAATCATGACAGCTGTAGTATGAGATGTACTGGCGCTGTCCTGCTGGCAAATCAAAGGCATGTTCTCACTTTGTACAATGAGTCAGTATTGCAATAGGTTTATATCATTTACAATGTTTCCATTCCTGCCTACTTTTAATTTATTCAATTCTAGAGCCATTAGGACTGTGAAAAATTTCCAGTTCCATTTAACAAATCTCTTGGGGCAGTCAAGAGTTAAGTCAAGTTATGAAGAAGTGAATTGTAGAAACCAGAGGGCCCTTTAATTAGTAGACTCACTTGGGTGTGTAAAGGAAGGACCCATTTACTGGGTCTTTCTCTGGCAGTTGCTACAACAGAGTCTAGTAAAGAGGAAGAGATGAAGGAGCAGGTCTCACGGAAGTGGCTCATTTTCTTCTTTTATTTTCATCTAAATCTATAAAGTATTTTAACTGAAACCCATTTGGAAAGGGCTTACTTTTATGAGTCAAATGTACACCAATAAATGTTGAGGCTATTTTTAAGCTTTATCGACGTATAATTGACAAACAAAAATTGTATAATATTTAAGGCATACAACATGTGATTGGATATATGTATACATTGAGAAATGTTGATCACAAGCTAATTAGCACATCTATCACCTCACATAGTTACCCTTTTTGTGTGGTGAGAACGCAAGATTTACTCTCAACAAATTTGAGGTACACAGTAGAGTATTGTTGACTATCGTCACCACGCTGCAGGGTCCCCAGAACTTATTCATCTTATAACTGGAAGTTTGTACCCTTTGACCAACATCTCTCTCATTCCCCCCACCCCCAGCCCCTGGCCACCACCATTCTTAATGATATTGGGGACTCTGGCAGAAAACCAGGCTTTCAGTCTAGGACAGGTTACAGGCCAGTTTGCAATGAACAAGGACAAGGTTCAGGAGATTTGGGGGTATCAAGACACTTTTGAGCTTTGTCTTAAGCAGGGAAGGACCCTCAGTCACTCAGGGGAAGGGAAAGCGACTTAGAGGGCAGGTTTGACTGAGGGCCTTTATGTACACAAGGCAAGAACTCTTTTGTTGGCCCCAGAGGCATTCTCCACTTACAGTATGAAAACATTCACTGAGTTCAGACCTTGATTAAACAAATACTTATTGAGCACCTTGCTCTCTAAAGAAGGAGACAGACAATATATAGCAATTACAGTATAAAGTGATAGGTGCAAGGATGGTGCAGGAAGCCCAGGTGAGAAGCACCATGTAATTTAAGGCCTCCTTCATTGACTAAACAAATATTTACTGGACACCTACTATGATCCTGGCACTAGGTACTGAGAAGGCAGTGATGAATATAAAAGACAGGACCCCTGCCTTCCTGGGGCTTATAGTCTAGGAGGGATGAAAATTCAATAGCTATACCTGTACTCCCCAGTGCGATCAATTTAGTCATGGGGGTGGGGGGATGGGGGTCGTATTGATAGATAACTTCCTGATGAGCAGTAGGGCCTCATGCTTTGACCTGAAGTGTGTGTGTGTGCCTGTGTGTGTGTAACCTCTTTAGACAAATAGAGGTAAAGGTATATGTAGAAGTATATACGAAGTTAGGGTAAGCAATACTGCTGTAACAAACCACCCTCAAATCACAGTGGTTAAACACAATGAAAGTTTATTTTTTTGCTTAGTTCTTAGTCCAGTGTGGATTGGTGGGAGTGGGAGTTAAGGGACTCCACTCTATGCACTGTGCTTCTCATTTTGGTATATAGTAGCCTTTTCCTACCCTGCACTGTTTTTTTTTTTTTTCCTGCGGTACACGGGCCTCTCACTGCTGTGGCCTCTCCCGTTGCGGAGCACAGGCTCCGGACGCGCAGGCTCAGCGGCCATGGGTCACGGGCCCAGCCGCTCCGCGGCATGTGGGATCTTCCCGTACCGGGGCACGAACCCGCGTCCCCTGCATCGGCAGGCGGACTCTCAACCACTGTGCCACCAGGGAAGCCCCCCTGCACTGTTTTGTATCCTTGTATGGATATAATCTTATTTCTCTAACTGGGTTTCTAGCCACCTGTAGAATCTTAGACCTCTTTGTCTCCCCAGTGCCTATCATATGTTTGTTGAAGATAATTTTCTAAATGTGTGTAGATTATTAAATCAAATTATAGAGCACATTTAAAGTGAGTTGAATTGTAGATGGTTAAAGCAGGGGAAAGAATTTGCACATCATTTAGTCCTAACTACCTCATTTTACAGACAAGGAAACTGAAGTCTAGCAAATGGTTCTAAGACTATCATTTCAGTCAGTAAATCTCACCTGACACAGTCAGCCAAGTGTGTCCTATCTCGTATGGAAAGGATATTGTGGGACCAAAGGAGATGATAAAAGGTAGCTAACTATGGTGGGCCCTGCTTCCTTATACTTTGCAAGGGAGGCTGGAGGGGTGTTTTAGTTAATCCACATTATTCACTGTTTCTGATGCTTGGATTTGCCTCCCTCATCTCATAAATTTATATGTACGAGGATCCTTTCAAATATATAGCAGAATTTGAAAAGAATTGAAATTAGACATAAATAAAAGCAAGGTCGCACATGTACATATGGGATGACTGGAATACACTCTTAGGACAGCAGGCAAGCCCTTGGCAGGCTTGTAAGCAAAGTCCTCTCTGGAGTTTAATCAAGACACTAATTTGAATTGAAACAGGTGGGGGGAAAAAATTGAGCTCATTCAAGTACAGTAAATTGAATTCCAGTGGAGTCAGTCTCTGGTTGCGATTAGAAGCCGTTGGAAGTCTCAAAAATGAGAAACAGAACCCTCACCCTCATAGAGTCAGCAGCTCAAGGTGAGTTTGGGAAACACTTTATTTTAGAATATACTTCTTAGATGGCTGGGCTTGTGGGCCAGCAAGAAACCATCTGGCTGCAACACATACAACATGTACATGGTCATTTCTCATTTTATACGAAAAAGCAGACTCAAACAGAGTTCAGAATTTTCCATACAGTTTATCACTTAGTGAAAAAAACAAACTTACTATTTTGATATTAAGGCAAACATCTGTTCATGCCAGACTCTAACTCGATGTACATTAACTTGCTCCTCTCATATTTGTAACGTATGCATTTTGGAAGTATGATGGTTTTAAAGATTCTGGAACTATAAATTCCACAAAACAATGTCATTTTCTTTGTTCATGTATTCTATATTTTTCTATTCTGACATAAATAAAAAGATGGCCCCAGTGTTCAGAGACTTCTGTTATTCTCAACCATGAATTTCAGATGAACTTTCAAGTTTCAACATTTTCCTTCCTCTAGGTCAGATAGTATTTTCAATTATTAAAATCATAATCTTGAAGATAAGCATAATTTTTGTAGCTTACTTGTAAATTTGTAATTTTAATGACTTAGTTTATGCTGAACATGAATAATAAGCTATCACCTGTTGAACCTGGAGAACACCAGAAGTTACTAGTATGATTTACAATGCACTGTGAAATGGGATTCATTATTGTCTTGCATTTTAAAGATTTTCAGTAGAGTAGTGTAAACAAGTATTTACTTTAAGAAAATAGCAAGGTTTTTTTAGGGCCATATTTTATATAGAAAATAATTATCCAATAACCAAGGAAACTCATACTTGGTAAAAAGAATTCTCTGCATGTACTGAATTCTACCTGAAAACTTGTTCATCCTTTTGAAAGCCAATAAGGCATTTATAAAAGCTTATCTACACGCTGCTGATGGCCCCTTTTCGATCTTGCCAGCTTGCCCTGTCTTTAAAGCAAGGTCAGTGGGAGGGCCTTTACTCAAGGGAGAGAGAATTTGAAGTATCCATGTTACTTTTCTTAAATTGCCTTTGTAGAGCAAGACATTTATTAGTGGGCCTTGACAGATCCTTGAGACTTACAAAATCACAGGTGGAGGGATAATAGGCTAACTTTGTGCTTTTTTTCTACTTTTTTTTTTTTTGGCTGCATGGGTCTTCGTTGCTATGCACCGGCTTTCTCTAGTTGCAGCGAGCGGGGGCTACTCTTGGTTGCGGTGCATGGGCTTCTTATTGCGGCGCTCAGGCTTCAGTAGTTGTGGCGCACGGGCTTAGTTGCTCCGCAGCATGTGGGATCTTCTCGGACCAGGGAATGAACCTGTGTCCCCTGCATTGGGAGGCGGATTCTTAATCACTGCACCACCAGGGAAGTCCCTAGGCTAACTTTAGATCATGCTCAAACTCCCCAGCTAGCATTCATTGGCAGCCCTCCTCCCCCTGTAATCTGGGTCTACCATATTGTCTATGTTTGTCTCTCATTGTTCTGTAATATTAACATCTGCTTTTGCTGATGTTTGGTTTAAAAATGAGTTTCGGGTGGGCTTCTATTTCATGGATTAGAATCTTTTTCAAGTCCACTTTTATTAACTCATCAAGTCAGATTCTTCTACACTACATGGAAGATCTTTTCCCTTACTTACTGTAATTTCCCTCGTTCTTCAAGCCCAGGTCATCCCTACATCTCTCCAATAAAGCCCTTGTCAGCTAGCCTAGTCCATACTGATCTCCACATAATTTGAATGCCCATAGTATTTATAATGTATCTGTGCATGGATATCCACATGTAGGAATATTATTCTCTAATGGTCTTACATGAAATGTGTGATGTAAAATGTATAACCTCTTAATTTTAATATAAAGATTTGCATTTTAATATGATCGCACATACTAGAACCAGAATTTATAGAGTTAGGTTTTCTTCTAGGGAAATTATTGCTGATTTTAAAGATGCTGCCACTGCTCCAGAATTTGGGGGGAGTCCTTTCAGAGAAAAATTCCATCTGATTTCTTCATGTCACATCATGTTCTTGATCCCCAATGAAATTATATAGCTTGATAGCTAACTTCATTTGACAGACTTTATTCCAATTTATTTATTTATTTTTAGGTATTTACAAAATTTAAACTTCACCTCAAGGATAGAAGGTTTCCACTAGTGAATAGGATAAGTGTGTTTCAGGTTTAGAGCACAGTCACTAAAAATAGAGTTTTGAAATGTTTGCAGCAGTGTAATAAGTGTATGGCTGCCTAAGGTGACTACTTTGAACAAGACAGTCCTCATTTGTTTGTATAAATTCTGCTGTATTGTTAAAAATCATCCATGGTTGCTGTGTTCTCAGGAGGCATATGTTAAATTGCCTCAACCAGAATGTAACCTCATGCCTCAACCTGACATTTAATCTCAGGAAACTTACTTAAGTTCTCTGTGCCTTACTTTTCCCATAAGTCAAATGGTTATAATAAGGCCTGTCTCATAGGATACTATGAACACTAAATACGAATACATAGAAAGCAGTTATACATTGAGCCTGCCATGCAGTAAATATTCAGTAAATATTAACTGCTCTTGTTATTGTTAACATTGGTTCTTTGTAAATCCTTGTTCATGTCTACCTTCTTTTCTCAAATCCTCTGGTCACATTTCATATTTTGGATCCCAGTCGTCTTATGTTAAGTGACCATACACAGCACTCCTGCTAAAATCATCTTTATCTGTTTCTGAGCTTTCTCTTATTCTTGAAACCTCTCCGTAGCTTCCTGTTTAATTCTGTTCTAACTTAAAACCCCTTGATGCCAGTTTCAATGCTTATATCCTATTATACTCATTGAAGTCAGAGACTATACGTCTTTATGGTATTTAGCATCATGTAAATTATGTTAATAAATAACAGCAGTACCATAATGAGCTGTGTTGAAGAACTAGCAGCAACCAGAAAGGCACTTGTGGGAAACAAAAAGTTTTTTCTGAAATGAAACTCCCCAGTTCAAAGCCACATGGTGATTGGCCATAATATAGAATCACAGGTGAAGCAATTGAAAAACTCATCCCTTCTAAAATGAACATGGACAACTGATGCTGTTAATAAACAGACTCAGGGATCATTGCCTTGACCTTGTACATAGATGAAAACAGAGTGGTTTAGGAGATGGAGGCTTTCCAGAGTGGTTTAAAAAATGGTCAGATGTTGTTCTACTTGAATAACCTTACTATCCATGTTGAAAATGGGACAAGGGAGCAATCAGATCTAAAGTCGAAAATTACAGCCCAATTTGTGTTCAGGTCTCCTCTGTGTCTTCGTGTGGTGTCCAGAACCACTGCCTCACACCTAGCACTAACTGTACCAGGGAATTTGAGACTTTGGCATTTGACAGAGCACATGGTCAAAGTTCTTATCGTTCACTTGACCTAAATTAATGGAAGCATTTGTGATGAGAGCACACCAGTTATGTTAAATCACATTAAACTGAGACCTTTTGTCTCTGCAGAATAATGTTCTGTTTTGAGATTTCTCATTACACAAAGTAATGAAACAGCCAAATCACTATGTACATCTGCGTTTGTTGATACTTGACATTTGGTTTTAAAGTGAGATTTAAGAGGACCCATATTTAATCTGGGTTGGACTCTCCTGTGATCCAATTTATTTGCTGCCATTTGGATTTCATTTCTATAGTTGAGCATCCTGTTGCCCCAACATAAAATTAAAAGGCCTTCTTCCTTTAATTAATTATACTTACCATATTCTGTACCATTATTCAACTCATTCACCTTGAAGAGTTGGAATTAACTGTATCTCAGGGCCATAGACAAATGGCACTCTCAGCTAAAGTTGTGCTTTGGAGAGGTTTTGGAATAGAGTTGCTAATTGCTATTGGCTCAAATTCAAACTCCTTAATCTACTAGCATTTCAGACCTTCCAAAATCTGGTCCCAATTTGCCTTTTCCTTTCATAAATTCCCTTGTAAGTTCCCTGCACAAGGTAGTTGCTTTATAAACCAAGTATATTCCTCCTTTTCCCAGCTTTCCTTGTACTTTAATCAAGCTGCTGTCTTCATACTTCTGTGCTTTCAAACTACCTGTCTTTTAAAGTCTACTGAAATCCCACCTTTTCTTGAAAGTTTTCCTTGTAGTATAGCCTCCTCTATGCTTTCCCTCTTTACTTTAATTTCTTTGGGGCTAGGTGCTAGATTCTGCTGGCTAGTTGATAAATGTTTTACAAAGATAGATCTTTTTAACAAGATTATAATGGCTAAAGGGGCAAGGACCACATCTTATTCACTTATAAATCCTCCAGAGTGCCCGGCACAGTGCTAAGCGTATAAACAACACTTACTGATCTATGATCGAGTGGTTGATTGGCCTGATGTACCTTTGGAATTGTTTATTTGATGAATATATATTGCCTACTATAAGGAGGATTCTGAGAAAGTGAGAATTTCATGATGAATGAAGTACAGGGTTGAATTTCATTTGAAAATGCAGTTGTATTATTCTGGAAGGATAAAAGTGGTTGGTTGTTGTGGTGGTGGTAGTTGTGATTTTTTTGTTTGTTTGGGGTTTTTGTTGTTGTTATTTGGTTATTTGCCTTTTAGCTGTAATGGAATCAGTAAATCCCCTTCTGATTTAACATGGAATCTGTTGGTAAGCAGCTGTTAGGTTTCTAATCCTGCAATTCAGAAAATAAAATTGGACTTTCGACTAGAATATCTATTTTTAGGAGTCTGTATTAGACATATGTTTTCATATGGACTACTCAGAACCAAACTACATCTGTAAGATAGTTGCTAACATAGGGTAACCTGAATAAATTAGGTTTTTGTGTCACTAACATATTTTCAGGGACTTAAGAGGGTTTGCAAAAAGCTAGGTCAAAAAGTTAATATGGAGAAGGATTAAAGAATTGGAAAGATCAGGCACTATTAGATGATTTTAGTACTTCAGGATTATAACTTGGATTTTCTAAAGAATATGCACAATTCTCAGATTTCACTATTAAAAGTCTACTTATGAGTTTAAAATAAAAACCTTCTATAAGTAGTTTTTCCAGAAAAGCATTTCATCAGTTTTCTTTATTATGTCATTTAGCTTTAAACATCTAAAAATGTAAATACATATTTCCACTTATGTTTCTTTAAGGAAGAATGGTGTTCTGTTTTATTTTTTCCTTCCAAATAAGTAACAACTTAGTCTGTGAAAGGTTGTTTGTGATGTTTCTATAAAAACATTAGGCATTTTAAAGAAGAATGAAATTCAGAAACCCAGGCCAGCAAACTGAAAGTATTGGGAAAAACTTTCAAAAGAAACTTAAATGCGCTTGTAATAGTACTACATTCTTTTGTTTTATGGTTAATGCTCAATTACTTACCTTTAAAATTCACATATATACGTACTACTTTGATGATAATAAAAACACTTTGTGCTCACATTCTTTAAAGCATGTGATTTATTCTACCAGTGGGCCTGAGTTGCTAATGCATTCATACACTCCCCTTGGTGAAAAATGTCATACATATGTGTAGCAGCTGGCAGAAGTTAAGGGGTTAATATGAAGCCAAGAAATAGAAAAATGTCCCAATCCTGTGTTGTTGACCTAAATAGAAGCAGCATTGTGCTATGAAGAGTTCCAAACTATGACTCAGGAAACTTGAATTCTAACTCTGTGAACTTCTGGAAATTCATGCATTAATTTATTAAATTAATATTTATTGAGCTAAGGGCAGGCATTGAGCTGGGTATTGGGGCTACAGTAAAATAAAATAGGATCCCAGCCCTGATGGAACTTACAGTCTGGTGGTGAAGACAGACATTATTAAAATAATCATACATCTAAACTATAAAACTGTACCTGTGATAAGTATGTGAAAGGAAAGATACAGTGCTAAATAAGAGCATAAAATAGGGGAATTTGAACAAGTCAGGAAGGTCAGAACAGGCTTCCCTGAAGAAGTGATGATTAATACCTGAAGGTACAAATTAGGCAAAGAGGGGGAGGGAAGATCATTCCAGACATAGGAAAAGCATGTGCAAAGGCCCTGTGGTGTGAGGGAGCTTGGCAAGTTTAAGGGACTGAAAGCAAGTTAGAATGATAAGAGCAGAAAGTGAGGATGCAGGTGGAACAAGATGAGACTGCAGAGGTCTGCAGAGGCTAGATATTATAGGGCCTTTTGGGTCACATTAAAAGTTTATTGTTCATCCTAAGATCAATCAGAGGCCTTTGAAGACTTTTAGGCAGAGGTAAGTTGTGATCAGATTTGCATTGTGAAAGATCACTCTGACTACAGCATGAAGAGCAAATCAGAGTAGGGCCAGAGGAGAAGCAGGGAGAGTACTTAGGGGCCTGTTGCAGTGGTACAGGGAAGTGGTGGTGGCAGCTTGGACTAGAATGGTGGCAGTGGAGAGAAGTGGAAAGATTCAATAGGGAGGACACAAAACTGGAAGAGCTTAGACTGGATCTAGGGATGATATAGAGGGGTCTGTTAGATGACTTGTGGATTTCAGGCTTGTCTAACTAGGTAGATGGTGTGTTGTTCCTTGAAATGAAGAACACTGTAGAAGAATTGTGATTATTTTGGGGGTCCAGGAGGGTAACAAAAACCATGCATTCTTAAATCAGATATATTGAATTGAAGTCATTTAACATGTTTGGGCCTCAATTTCCTAATCTATAAGATGAGGGTGATGATTCATTGAGGTCTCTGTCTCCTCTAGAGCAGAGGTTAGCAAGTTTTTTCTGTAAAGGACCAGACAGCATTTTTGACTTTGTGAAACATGCGGCCTCTGTTGCAACTACTCCACTTAGCTATTGTAGCTGGATTATAGCTTTCTACCTCAGTTATCAGATATAATGTCCTTAGACCACGTCAACATAAACCTGCCAACTGATTTGATCAATTGCAGGAAATAATCAGTCAATTCAATGAAGGAGTGATTGTATATTCA
Organism: Monodon monoceros; assembly: GCF_005190385.1. Lineage (NCBI taxonomy): Eukaryota > Metazoa > Chordata > Mammalia > Artiodactyla > Monodontidae > Monodon > Monodon monoceros. Next base: position 104,521,404 of record NW_021703779.1, on the reverse strand, counting down.
GTTAATGAGTCAAATCAGTAAAATTAATTGAAGCAGTAGACTTGAATGGACATAAGTATATGTATTATGACTATAACAGACCCAGCTGCCAACTTAAGGGGTGGCAATCAGGAAGGTATGGATTACCCACCAATGCAATAACTAAACAAAGCAAATCAGAGCAATCCTTGTGAAGTGAGGGCTGTACTAGGCATTTACTTTCTGAATAGAAGTTATTGTTTTTGCAGATGTTACTTCCTGTTCCAGTCATGGGTGTTGCCATTGCCTCTTGTTTTGCAGCCTCAGATTAGTGGGACAGCCCAGGTACATAAATGATACGTGTGTACGTGCACGTTTGGCAGAATAAAACTATATGAAGAATATTATATTGTAATTTGATTTTTCAACTTAATGAATGTTTTGGACATATCTTAATTTTATAAACTTTTTTGTTGAAAAATGCTTATTCTTAGCTTTGTGAATTGTCTGTATTTAAGTCTCATTTGGCTTTATCCTTGCCACTCAAAGTTTTCTGAAATAGCTTCCTCTCATCCTTAATTGGTATATATTTTGTCTGCAGCCACTGCTCAATAAATGTTTGTGTGGGAATGGGGTAGAAGCATCATATAATGTACTCCCAAAGCTCAGAAGATTTTAAGTTTTGAATAATATACTATTGTTGATGAAATGTTTTTCTGCTCCTCACCATTAACAGGGATGATCAAGGGTTAACCGTGAGCATGACTTATGCAATAGGTGTGCAAAATGAGGCTTCTGAGTATATGGACTATGGCAATTGGGTGAATAATTGAGTATCTCAAGAAAAAGTAAAAATTTTAATCGAATCATACCCATAATTCATCCTTATGAAATACTAGTTCGTTTCCATTCTTTACAACTTGTCATGAATGAATGTAAGGAAGCTAAGCCTAAAACCAAAGATATTTTTCATAAAATTCTTTCAATTTGAGACAGGTAGGTTGACATTTCCATGATTTATTTAATGAGATACTTTTACTTCATGCTATATTATTGTTATTGAACACTATAGACTGAGATGGTTGCAGGGGGAAAAGAAGGGCATTTGCCAAGTCTTAGTTGACACCAATTCTGAGCAAAAGTTTTGCTCTAGCATTGAGTCAAAGCCACTGTCTCCGCCTCTTGTGAGTGGAGCATGACCAGCGGTGAGGGCAAACTAAAGAGGCCAAAATCTGGAAGCCAGGCAGATGGAGAGGGACTAGACAGAGCATTACACAAACCCAGGAAGGTCTTGGTTGTGGGGAATAAATAGAAGGAAATCTAGACATGTAGAGAATTGTCCTCAGGGAAACCAAGAGTAAATAAAAGTATTAATAAGCAAGTTTAACATGTATCAGAGAAGGCCAGTGACAGATATTCAGGTATTCTGGTAGTCGCTAAATGTCAGGTCTAGCTCTACCAGGAGCTGATGGGGCCTGAGATTCAGAGCCAGGTTTCCATTCCCCAGAAATACTAGAGTGAAGGTACTAGCCATGACCGGGGAACTGTAGTTTTAGGCTAGAGAGTTATGAGAAGGCAAGACAAAGACTTGGTTCCTGGAACTAGGATCATGGGTGGGGCTTAATTGTAAAGGAGCAAATAGTGAAATACTAAGAGTTCACAGGGTTAGAGCAAGTCTAGCAGCAAAGTTGATTGGATGCCAGACGCTTGAGTCACTTAGAACTTTAAAAAATTTTTCTGCTTGTCTAACTGGTCCCAGATTCAAGGATGGGAGGGGGGAGCATTGAACACAAATGTGGGTACCTAGTGACACTGGCTGCTCATATTAGAAGAATATGGAGTCAAGTATCCTATCATTGTCAGAGCAGGATGATAAGTTTCCCTTTTCCATCAATCATTTGAGTGAAAATGATAGAGTCATGAGAACAACTTTGCTACATGAATTTGAATGCTCTTTCTCTTTCTCTCTGTCACACACACACACACACACACACACCCACCACTTCCGCTCTCACAAATATATGGATCCACAAGAAGACAGCAGAGCCAGCCTTAAGTGTACATAGTCTTGTCTGTGGCGAGCTTATTTATTTTATATTTACATTTATTTATATATATTTATTTATATTATTTATATCATGGTTCTTCCACGTACTGTGTGACTGTGAGCAAGTTATTTCACCTTCTGTAAACCTTAATTTCCTCATGTATAAAATGGTAATAATAGTCCCTTTCTTGTAGGAGGGTTGTGAGAATTAAATGAGAAATGAATTAAAAGTGCAAAGCACAGTGCCTGACACATAGAATATGTTCAATATATAATAACTTTAATTAGTTTTATGATCATATCTTAAATACCCTATCTCTTTCATGAAATTTCTCTTGATATTATTTCATGTGCTTTGGACCTATTTCAACATTTCCTTTCACTTCTAGAATTAACTTTTTTTTTTTGCGGTACGTGGGCCTCTCACTGTTGTGGCCTCTCCCGTTGCGGAGCACAGGCTCCAGACGCCCAGGCTCAGCGGCCATGGCTCACGGGCCCAGCCGCTCCGCGGCACGTGGGATCTTCCCGGACCGGGGCACAAACCCGCGTCCCCTGCATCGGCAGGCGGACTCTCAACCACTGCACCACCAGGGAAGCCCCTAGAATTAATTTTTTAATTAACTGTCACTCATTGATAATAGATAATCATGATATTGTGATTTATAATAAGAAATAGATATTTAGTCTTCATCCACTTTTTCTGGCACAGAGCTCCTAAAACCCTTGGAGTTTCCTAAGTGATGAGAGCAATAAAGGTGTCTCTTGTTATGTTTATGAGGTGACTTTTGGACCTCACCTAAAGATGGGGACTGGTTGCCAGGAGAACCAACCCTGTGACTACAGGGTTGTAACTTACAGTCTTACTCCCCTGACTTCTGGGGAGGGGAAAGGGGCTGGAGATTGAGTTCAATCACCAAAGGCCAATGATTTAATTATTCATGCCTATGTAATAAAACCTCCATAAAAACTCAGAAGTATGGGGTTCAGAGAGCTTCCGGGTTGGTGAACACGTGGAGGTGCTGGGAGAGGGCATGGAAGCTCTGCTGCCTTTCTTCATACATTGCCCTATGCATCTTTTCCATCTGGTTGTTCCTGAGTTATATCCTTTTATAATAAACCAGTAATTAGTAACTAAAATGTTTCTCTCAGTTCTGTGAGCTGCTCTAGCGAATGAATCGAACCCAAGGAGGGGGTCTTAGGATCCTCTGATTTACAGCCAGTTGGTCACAAGTACAGGTAACAACCTGGACTTGCAACTGCCATCTGAAGTCCAAGGAGTAGGTCATGGGAATCTCTAGTCTATAGCTGGTCTATCAGAAGCACAGGTAAATAGTTTGGGCTTGCAACTGCTGGCCAAAGTGGGCAGGGGGGCAGTCTTAACCTGTGGAATGTAATGCTGTCCCCGGGTAGATAGGCGTTAGAATTGAGTTGAATTAATTGTAGGCCACCCAGGTGGTGTCCTGAGAAGTGCTTGTTTGTGTGAGGACTCACCCCCACTGCCACACTGGAATTGGTACCAGAACCAATTTAATAATAATAATAGCAGCAACCATTTTTGAGTTCTTATGTCATGCCAAGCAGAATATTAAGCACTTAATGCATTATCACATTCAGTCCTTACCACAGTTTTGTGAGGGAGGCACATTCTCTGTCTTTCCAGGCACCAGTTCTTCTCCATGTCTGTGAGGAAGGTGAAAAATGAATTTATTTTTGTTTCTAGCCTTAGTGACTAACACAGTAGCTGTCATGTTATAGGCAGTCAATGGAAGTTTACTGGTTGAGGGAGCGAGTGCTGTTCCCTTGCTGCTCAGACTCCGCCACCACAGTGCTCTACCTAGGTTTCAACACCTGAGCTCATCCCTAGCTCCACCCACATTAAGTTGTAGCTTTCCTACATTAGATACCCTCAGAGCTTTTGTTTCTGCTGGACAGTTGATAAATTAATACTGATAGGATGATAGCAGCACATAATTACTGTGAGTATGTTGATGTGTCACCCCTCCTACGTACCTTATTTGCATTTTAATGGAGCAATTCTGGAGATAATCCCTTAAGGCAAAGGACTGAATCTTCAGGGTAAGAAAGCCAGAGTCAGTGCCAAGCTGCAGTTGTAGGGGTGGGGAGGAAGGTGGTGATGTACATATCTCAGAAGTGACACCATATAGACAGCTACCTACTCCACTTATGTGTTGTGCCAGCTTTGATGAGTAATTTTTAAAAGCCAGAATTATGATCTATGGTTGTCCTTCCTTAGTATTTTATTAGATTTGTGGATTCTCTAGAGCAAAACCTCAAGACCTTTTGGGCAAAGATGAATGGCTAAGCCTAATAAGATGCATGGTGCTGTGAAATTAGATTAGCTAGGATTTGAATTGAAATTATTTTCCAGATAAAATTTATCTAAAATGTATTCTTATGAAATGTTTGTTTGCAGTGCGTACAGTATGCCACTTTGAATGTAATTTTTCTCTTGGTACTGGGAAGGGGAGCATGTAGTGGGACATCTTAGAAGAGGAGGAAAATATCTCACTCTATTGCTTTCTATTATCCAGGAGGCTTCAGATTAACTCACCATGGTGTATTCCATTTGGGGTCAGTTATATCTTTAAGAGGTTATAAGAGTAACCTTTAAAAATTGTATTTAAAAAAAGAGGTCATAAGAAGTATATTACCACAGATTTTAAAATGTTTGCTAATTTTCCCTTGCTAAGCTATATGCACATAATCTGCTTTTACACATAAATGATTAATTTTGAGGTTGATGGAGTTAGATTATTTTCAAATAATATGATGTCAGTTACCACAGAGAATTAATTAAATTTCTGCCAAATGGATTATTGCCCTAGCCTGAATGCTTAAGATGGATTTATTCAACAAATGTTTGATGAACACCAACTACGTACCAGAACTGTGAAAGGAGTTATGGGGAATGTAAAGATTATTAATAAGTGAATACATTTCATATATCCTTATGCCAGACCTGGGGTTTCAGACTTTTTTCCCTGCATAAGGCTTCTTTAAGAAATTGCTTCCATTTGGTTCCATTGGTCTATTTGTCTTTTCTTACACCAATACTATATGTTCTTGGTTATTGCCATTTTGTAATGCATTTTAAAATCAAGTAGCATAACTCCTTCAACGTTGTTCTTTTTCAAGATTGTTCTGACTATTCTGAGTTATGTGTTTTTCTACCTAAATTTTAAAATCAGCTTGTCAGTTTCTACAAAAAAAAAAAAGCCTGTTATTTTGACTGGGGAGGCAGTTTGGGGAGAATCAACATCTTAATGACATATATCCATGAACATAGTATATTTCTTCATTTATCTAAATATTGTTTAGTTTCTCTCAGTAACATTTCATAGTTTTAAGCATAGAGGTCTTGCACATTTTTGTTAAATTTTTTCTTAAATATTTTATGTTTTCATTTATGCTATAGTTATTGGCATTTTAAATTTGATTTTCTAGTTGTTTGTTGCCAGTATGTAGAAATACAGCTGATTTTCATATATTGATCATGAGTCATGTGACCCTCCTAAATTCACTTATTAGTTTCTAGTAGTTAATTTGTTAGCACCTTAGGATTCTCTAGGTATCCTGTAATTTGCAAATAAAAGCAGATTTACTTCCTTCTTCAAAACTGGTATCTCTTTTATTTTGTATTTTTGCTTACCTTATTGCATAGTCTAGGTCCTGTAGTACAATATTGACTAGAAGTGGTGAATCCATACATCCTTTGCTTGTTCCTGATCATAGGAGAAAAGTTTTTAGTCTTTCACTGTTATAATATTAACTATAAATTTTTTATAGATCCCCTTTATAGATTGAGAAAGTTCCCTTTTTTAATACTTTGCCAAAAGTTTTTTTAATCATAAATGTATGTTAATTTTTGTCAAATATTTTCTGAATGCATTTTTTGAGGTGATCATATGAATTTTATCTTTTATCCTCTCAATAGTGTGAATAACGCTGACTGGTTTTTGAATGTTGTATTAACCTTGCATCCTTGTGATAAACCCTATGTATTTATGATTTATTATCCTTCTTTATATATTGCTTGATTACCTTTGTTACATTGATGATTTTATGTCTATGTTTATGACAGATAATGATGCATAATGTTTTTTCTTGTAATGTCCTTTTCAAGTTTGGGTATTGGTGTTATAGTGGCCTTGTAAAATGAGTTGGGAATATTTCCTTCTCTATTTTCTGAAATAGTCTAAGATGATTATTATTTATTTATTTTTTAAATGTCTGATAGAATCCACCAGTAAAATCATCTGGGTCAAAAATTCTTTTCTGAAATTGGTTTGAAAACTACAAGTTCAATGTTTTTAATAGATATGGGCATAATTAGATTTTCTATTGCTTCTTGTGTAAGTTTGCCAATTTTTAAGAGAATTTGCCCATTTTACCTATGTTTTTATTGCTGTAAAGCTGTCCCTATCCTATTTAATGTCTATGGGATCTGTATTGATATCCCTACCTTCATTCCTGATATGTCTTCCACTTTATTTGGTGGTAGTGAAGAAATAGGTCAATCCTGAATTCCATAGCCAGTGCTTCTTAAACTCTAGGCACTTGTTTCTCCTTCTCTTCAATAATCTACCACTCCATCCTTCCCAAAATTCTACAATTACCCAGAAAAATCATTTTTAAAAAATATTTTATTGAAGTGTAGTTGATTTAAAATGTTGTGTCAATTTCTGCTGTACATCAAAGTGATTCAGTTATACATATATATATTCTTTTCCATTATGGTTTATCACAGGATACTGAATATACTGTCGTTCCCTGTGCTATACAGTAGGACCTCATTATTTATCCATCCTATATATACTAGTTTGCATCTGCTAATCCTAAACTCCCGATCCTTCCCTCCCCCACCCCCGACCCCCCCCTTGGCAACCACAGATTTATTCTCTATGTCTGTGACAGAAAAACAATTTTTTTCTGTATAAATTACTGCTATTTTTTTCAGGGAAGTTTTAATCATTAAGAAACAATCCATTACCTTGAGCCAATCAAACCTGACTCCAAAAATAGCTACCACTTTGAACTTTAAGCTACAGTAAGTTTTCAGATTGTTTGAGGAACAACCAAAAATCTGGTGTTAATGTAAATGCTTGAATTAATCAGCCAGAGTTCATGGTTCTAGAGATTGTCTTCTAAATTCCTAGGGGGAGAAACATAAAGGTTGTTAGGAAGTATAAAATCTTTGTTGAAAATTAGATAAATGTCTTTGAAGATAGTCTTATGCCATCTTTTAAAATTAAAAGATATATATAAAATGGAGATCATGTGGGCAATGTATATCATCTATAGTTCCAGCATCTTAACTGCTGTCATTTTCATGCATTTTCATTTGGTCCTTTTTAGGTGTTTCCATTTGGTCATTTTTATGCACAGATTTGTTTTGACTTAGTTACAGACAATAGGATATATTTCTTTTTCCTTCACTTAACAATATATCATATACATGTCTTTAAGTCTCTACATAGTTTTCGTTGCCTTCACTTTTAATGATGGCATCATAGTAAATCAAGTGGTATACCAAAATATAACTATTTCCCTACCTTGACCCATTGGATTTTTCCCCAAGTATTTCAGTTCTCTAAACAATGCTGAGATGAACATCTTCATATATATAACTTTCCCCAATATTTTGTCTCTTTTAATTAGGATGGGTTCATAGGGGTGAGATTATAATCGAGTGTTAAATAGGAAAGCCACCAGATTCTTTTTTAAAATTAGGCTAACTACAGAGACTGTGATCGTGAACTTCTTATTGGAATTCCTTACATGTTGAAAATGGTAATTAGTATTATTATCATGGGATCTCAATTTGGCATACTGAAAAAAAAATTCTTGAGAGTGAAAGGTAAGGTATAGTATAGCAGAAACACAGGAAAACTTTAAGCCTTTCAAGATCATGGATTTATAAGGAACCCAGGTCTAGGGGAAGGATGTGGTGAAGGAATGGTAGGGCAAGGTGTACAGTTAATTCCCCTGAAGAGTAAGAAGACATGTAGCATCTTAAGGCCTGCTGCTGAGAGAGGTGAGATACATCCACTGGGAAGGCCCTTGTTTCATAGAAAAATCACTTAAATATTCACTGTAAGAATTCAAAGCTTCAAATGCTTCTAAGGTTGTTGGACATTATATTGTCTTGTATTCAGAGGGAAACGTTTATAAGAGATTGCCTAAAAGAGAGTGTTGTATGATCAAGTAACCCCTAGGACAGCAGCCTCCACACTTGGGTCCAGGAGGCTTTCAAATTCTTCCTCAGCATAAGGTTTAAGTATTATTATGTGAAAGTGACAACTCCATTTCATTTCTTAATTAAGAGGAGAAAGGTCACCCTGACCATCATGCTCAGAAAGGTTCTTGAAAAAATTCAAAAGTATATTATGTGATAACATTGGGCTAGCCTTTCCCAAAGAAACTGTACACCTTAGTATTTCATTTTCACTGAAGGAAAGGTCTTAGGTCAAAGAAAAGGGAATATAAGAAATAGAACATGAAATAACTCCTTGTTTAATAGATATCTGATTATCTGATTTTGAATAGAGCTATTATTTATTTTTATTTTTATTTATTATTATTATTTTTCTGCAGTACGCGGGCCTCTCACTGTTGTGGCCTCTCCCGTTGTGGAGCACAGGCTCCAGACGCGCAGGCTCAGTGGCCATGGCTCACGGGCCCAGCTGCTCCGCGGCATGTGGGATCTTCCCGGACCGGGGCACAAACCCGTGTCCCCTGCATTGACAGGCAGACCCTCAACCACTGCGCCACCAGGGAAGCCCCTAGAGCTATTATTAGTAGTATTATTTAAAAAATTAATAGTGATCACCTCTTCTTATATTTCCCCCACTGTGTCAGCTCATACACCATTCTTTCTAACCTATGTCCTGAATATCAGTAAGAGACTGCAAACGTTTAACTACCAGATTTCCCCCCATCACTGGCACTGCAGCTGAGCACATTTGATGTGCCACATTTAATTTTCCATGCTTTTCAAAATGATGTTTGAGTTGTGATGTTGTGTAGAAATGTCAGGGCGACTGACTTATCAGCCTCATTATCCTGTGCTTTTCCCAAACATTAATTACATTGCACAGAGACCATGTCTGTTGTTTTCAGTTTTTTTCCCCTTAAACTATGCAGCCAATTAGTGTTTATAATATTCTCTTAATTATACACAGTTGGAGGTCCAGGCTACGTATTATATGAAACACTGACAGCATTGCCAAAAGATAGCCCACACCCAGTTCATTTTCTGTGACAAGGAGTTTGTAAATGATTACAGCTCATGCCACATTTGTCAACCTATGTGTATTCTGATGTCAAGATACTTTAGAGATACAAATGACTACTTATCTCTAAGCATAGTGGATGTCACCCATGTGTTAGTCACAGTTGCTCATGAGTAAATGTTTTAAGGTGACACTGCATCAAAGAAAGTTATAGTGGTCCTAGAGGGTGATTCAGAGGTCTGTGTCTTGATGGCAGTGTTTTTATAATTCCAGTATGATTGAATAATCAGATGCCCAGCTTAATCAAATAATATGCTTTGTAGCACTTCCAAGGAATGAGAATTTAGTAAACAATATTTAAATGTAAATCTTCCATGAGTGGAGTACAGTCTTTCTTTGAATATTCAGAAGGCACTTCCAGTTGAGGCTCTTCTTCAGGGTCATCATTAGAATTAGCTATTATAGTACTGGCTGAAGCCCCAATCAAGAGAGATTTCTTACTGACAGAATGCCAGAACACAGAGTGTTGACTGTAATTCACATGCTTTGTTGACAACAAAAGGGTTAGAGTCCGTTACTGTGGGCATTTTTAACCTTAGATATTTGAAACAAACACCAAATGAGACTCAGTGGAAAAAAAAATTCTAGAAATACCAATTCCTTCTCAGTAACTTGAGGCCGGTAGCTTCTTCAGGACTCTTACAGCATTGGCAGAGGGGGGAAAGAGCCCTAGCTTTGTATCACTGCATCCTATTAGAGGAATTTTATATAAGCACAGGAATACAACAATTCATAGGAAGTCGCAAATTCTTAACCTTATTCAGCAGTGTTAATTCATATGTTTAAGCAACCAGTGATGTAACACTGAGTCCCTCTGAGGCTGCAGAGGGGAAAAATTTTATTATTTGTTAGTTTCTATCTAGAGATGAGCTCAATTCTCCTCACTTAATATTAAACCCATGGGAGACATTCCATGAGGATTCAGGCCAGTCCTGTCTCTGCCCTAAGGCTTAAAGAATCATGTCTGGCTAGAACTCAGCCCTGTAAAGTTGGTGGTTGCTGGAATACTTTGACTTTAGAAGCACAAAGGAAAGCACTCTCTAGTCACAGGATATCTTCTTAATGGTCTACTATGGGGCTTATTTTTCAAAACTAGAAATTAATACCTTTAGTCAAAGATGCTGAATTTCCAAATGCCCTCTGTAAAAATTAACTTCTTCTGGTAGGGATAACCCATTTAGTTCTGATTAGTCATTAATCACTTTGAATAAGTTGTTGACAGGTAACATCTGGAAAAGACATGAGAGAAAGGGATATATAGACAGATCAAGTCCTTTGATGAAGGAGAGGAAAGAGGGATAGATTTAGAGTAGGGATGAAGGAAAGGTACTGTGGTAGGATCTTTTATTCAGTCTGGGAGCAGCAAAAAGCCACTGGAATTCCAAACAAATAAGGGGAAGGGATCGTGGGTGTGGGTGTGGGTGCTCAGGCACCTATACAATATTGAGAGGGAGAAAAGCTTTACCTACTGATGGAAATCTTTGAGAATTGGCAAATTATTATTGAAGACTATTGTTATTCTTTAATTTTCAATATTGGAAATCCATTGCTTTTCTTGATGTGATTTTATGACTGTCAAATCTTCATATGATTTCTTGCATACGTTTGTTCCCTTGTCAAAATTGTGCTCCATTTTAAGCAGTCTGATTGAGTGAGGGCTTATGTGTTGCTCAATTTTGGGTTGGTGACTTTCTCAACCAAATCTACTTATTCATGATTCATAAAATGAGATGTGTTTATATATGTGTAGATTTCAAGCAGTATGTTAGGCATTTTGCTTGCTTCTGAGATACATGGAATTAATAAGTAAGCTACCAAACCTCTTTAGGCCTCTATTTTCACAGCTGTAATAGGAAGAATAAGATGGTGATGATATCAAGGACAATGATGATGGCAGCCACCAATGAGCAATGAGTCCTCATTCTGTTCCCCACACTAGAATAGGAACTTCACATATATTATTTTAAAATAGTATGTGATATCCTTTTCCTCATTATAATATTAGAATGTGTTCATTGTAAGAAAAAATAAGATGATAGAAAACGTAAAAATTTGCCTTAGTGCTATTATTTAATAATTAACCTAAGAATTCTACCATCTTATCCATTGTTGATACCTTGATGATATATATACTTTCAAACTTTTTGCTACAAAATACATCCAGCGTATGTTTTTGTTAATTCTCACATCAACATTGCAAGGTAGATATTGTTATTCTAATTTTATAGATGAGCAAACATGAAGTTAAGTGAATGGAAGAGATGGTAGTAGAGCCCAGGTCTGTCTGACTCAAGAGCATTCTCCAGTATGCTTCTTCTCACTCTTCTGTAATAGAGGTATTTGAGGATACATACTCCTCCCTCTAGCCAAGTAGACATCTGCACTTAGACTGAACTCCAAAATATTTCATTTCTTCCCCTATACAAAACAGCTTGCCAGTAAGGAGTCATATGCATGTAAGACAAGGTTTACCAAATAAAAATGATTGACCATACCTGCTGGAGGACCAAGTGACACTGTCTGTCATCCAAAGTGACAGTGATATTTCTGGAAAAGTCCCCTGTCTCTCAGTGAACCCCTTCACTTAAACAGGAGGTATTTTCCCTGAGAGTTTCTATTAAACTGATAGCAAATGTTCTTGTAGCAGATAAAGCAAAATTTTGTTATTCTTAAAAATCTACAGAAATGTCTTCTTCATGGGACTTCCCTGGTGGTCCAGTGGTTAAGACTCTGCGCTTCCAGTGCAGGGGGCATGGGTTCAATCCTTGGTCGGGGAACTAAGATCCCGCAAGCCGTGTGGCGCAGCCAAAAACAAACAGACAAAACCAGAAATGTCTTCTTCAGATATTCCACAGTGCCCTGCTCTCCAGCATCTTCCCTCCCTGTTAGAGAAGAAGTAGACTCACTTGCAATGATTAGATCATTTGTATCAAACTAAGGGCTACTTGGAGATTTTACAACCTCCGAGGGCAAAAAGGGCAAAGATATTATTCTGCATAGGAGCCCTTAGCTACTTTTGCCCTTACGCTTTTAGTATTCTTGGTTGCTTCCTGGTTTAACTTTCATTTTCTTTCCTGGAGGTTACTTTAATTTTCTGAAATTATAAATCCCCATTCGCTAGCCAGAGATAAACATAAGGCTCAGTTGTATCCCCACTTTCCTTGAACTGATGACGAATCCAGATGACAGCCTAGAGTCCTTCTCCACAGTGGATAATCTGGATAGTTTGTACCCACAAATGGGTCAAGCATATTGCATTCAGTGTTCCATCAAGTCATGCCAAGTCCATGCTCTCACAGGTTTAGATTTTAAAAGAAAGGGCTAGGAGGTTGGTGCATTTCCTGGCATGGAGTATACCTCTTAGTGAAATGAAAGACACTTTGCAGACCAAAAGCTGGCATGAAACATACCTTTGATTTCATCAGCAAGCATGCCATATGTCACAAAATTCTACTGCTTCCTCCCTGTTATTTCATCTGAGTGCCTCTTTCCTGCACATGGCTCTCAGTTGCAGTTAAGTAAAATGGATAGTACAGTTAATTGATGTAAATAACTTGAATTCATTTGGGCCTAAGTTAGTTATTTGCTAAATTAACACTATTCTGAGTTTGATAGTCTTTATGGGAGGTAACATGTTATAGTGAAAAGAGGAGCAGACTAGGAATAATGAAACCTGGGTTCTCGTCCAAAGTCTGCTACTGCCTTGCTGTGTTTTGCAAATATTTGAGGCTCTGTTTTCTCATCTGAAAGTGGGAGTAATAATATCCTGCCAACGTGCTATGTCAGAGGGACGTAAGCATATAAATTGTAATATTGTATGTGAAATTTAAAAGTTGAAAATGTCTAAAGTACTTTGCAAAGTGCGAGGTACTCTTAATATATACCTTCTAATGAATGGCCAAATAGCCATGCATATATGAACGTGGATAGGAAACGCAGGAAGGACAGTAAAAATTTCAAGTTTTCCACACAAAACTTGTCATTCCTAATATTCTGGTGAAAAAGTAATACATCCTCAATGTAGAGAATAGGGAAAATATAAAGGAAATAAAAATCATTCATAGTCACACAACACAAAGATAATTACCATTAGTATTTTGATGTATTTCCTTTCAGTTTTTAATTTTCAAAAAATAATTGGTAATAAACCTCTGTGTATGAGGGGTACTGCTTTTCTGGTTAAAAATTCATAGAAGTTAATTATAGAAAATTTAATAGTTCTCTGTAATCAACCCCTCTTCCCATGAAACTAGGTTTAACAATTTTTCAGTATTTCAGTTTTGTACCTTATTTTTTTCATTTAACATTGTATTCTAGTGTTTCCCCAAATCATTAAAAATTCTCAGAAACTATTTTAACTTTTTAGTATGTAAAATTTTAAATATATATTGAAGTAGAGAGCATGATTGAATGAATCCAATATTTAGCCATCACATAACTTCAGTAATTTTCCACTCATGGGCAATCATGCTTTATCTACATCTCACTCATTTCCCTCTGTTGCCTCCCTAGACTTTTTTGAAGTCCAAGATATCATATCACTTCATCCATAAAACTTTAGTATATGACTACAAGATATAAAGACTCTTCCTTAACCTAATTTTGATACCATATTGCACATTAAAAATATACAATAAATCTTTAATATCATCAGATATGCTGTACATTTTCAGATTTCTCAGACTATCTCATAAATGTATGTGTAGTTTTTCATTTCTTTGTTCAAATGAGAATCCTAGTAAGATGTACATATTACAATTTATAGCTATGTCTCTTAAATCTCTTTCAATTCCTGTATTTCCCTTCCTGCTATTAATTTTTTTCCTTGCAATTTATTTGTTGAGGAAACTCGATCATTTCTCACACTCTTGATTTTGCTCTTTGCATTCCTGTTGCATTATTTGATGTGTTTCTCTGTCTTTAGTATTTCCTATTAACTGGATGTTAGATCTGGACTACCACTGGTTAATAGAAATATAATGCAGGACACATATGGAGTTTTTAAATTCTGGGAGCCACATTGAAAAAAAGGAAAAAAAACAGGTGAAATTAATTTTAATAATATATTTTACTTAACCCAATATGCCCAATTGTTATCACATCAATATAAAATTATTGATGAGGCATTTAAAATGGTTTTTATTATATTCTTTGAAATACTAAGCAAAAAGGCTATAAATCCCTAATGTGTAGCATTTTTATAAAGTCCTGCCGTTAAAAGATCAGTGATTTGGGCTAGATTTCTGGCTGTGGCCTAGTAAGGATCTACAAAACCACTTCCTAAAAAACAGCTATAAACTATGAAGCTCTACAAGTTGACAAAAACAACCATTTAAGCACCCTGGAAATCAACCAAAAGCCTCCAACAATCCAAAAGGCACCCATACTTGAGTAAACTATTGGACTTTAAGTAATAGTAGTGGGACTCTGTGGTTTTCTGGCCTGGGAATACTCGTGCTCTACACACACCCCTCCCCCCTTCTTTACACACACACGCACACACACACACACGCACACACACAGACTGATCAGTGCCCATGTGGGACAGGCAGTAAGAATTGTAGCTGCACTGCCATGGTTGACAGTGGTTCACTTAATGTGGAGAGGTGCACGATGCCCACGTCCAGTGATATTGCTGGTATAAGTGATAGTCTCAGTGGAGTTTGACCAGTGGGGTGGGGCAACCGTTCTGCTAATCTGAGACTGTGGTAAGCATATTCCTGTCTGAGACTGTGCACATGTGCAGTAGGCAGTGGAGACTTGAGAGAGCCTCAAGCCAGCTCTATTCATCAACCCTGAGGCAGTGCACAGAGGAGACGTGAAGAGGCCCAGTGGAAAATGAAAGCTTTGGCAAACTTAAAAATGTCATGAACTTTGAATGTGCTCCCTTTTCCACACACAGATCCATTGGCAGAAGATAGAACCCTTATAGATTCGAGGTGGTTGAGGACAACCTCTTTGCAATTATTGACTGATCACAAAGCTACAGGGACACAGAGTTCACCCTTAGGAAACCAAGCTTAAAAAAGAATATAACAAAAATACTGACCAGAGAAACCAGCCGTACATCATCGGGTGACATATTTCACAGATTTAGCCCAGGCATGTCAGTAAATAAATTAAAAGATCAGCAACAGTTACCTTCAGGGGAAAAGTCAGAATCCAGAATTGTTATATTTCCAAAATGTCCAGTTTTCAACACAAAATTATGAAATATGCAAAGAAAAAAATCAGTCAATATAAACTGTCTCTTAATATCGCCAGATGTTGTAACTAACAGACAAGACTTCAAAGTAGCTATTATAAATATGTTCAAAGAAGAAAAAGAAACCATGAATAAAGACAATGGAAATTGTGACAAAAATGAACAAACTAGTGATTTTCAACAAAGAAGTAGAAATATAAAAAGAACCAAATGGAAATAATTGAAATAAAAAATTAACTAGAGGGACTCAACAGCAGATTCAAGATGGCAAAAGAAACAGTCAGTTAACTTGAAGATTGATCTATAGAAATTATTTAATCTGAAGAACAGAGAGAAAAAAAATCAAAGAAAAATGAACAGAGCCTCAGGGACATGTGGGGCAACATTAAGAATACAAAAAAAAAGCCCACCAAAAACCCAACATATACATAATATGGATCCCAGAAGGAAGTGGAAAAAGAAAGGGGTGGCAGAACATGCTTAACAAAAATATTTGCAAATTTAACACAACAACATACAAAAAGGATTATGTTCAGAAATAAAAAGGACATGAAAGACTGATAAATGCTCCAACATGGATGAACAAGAGCATTATGAAAGCATTGTGAAAGTAGCCAGATGCAAAAAGACCACATATTGTGTGATTCCATTTATAGAAAATGTCCAGAATAGGCAAATCCATAGAAAGTGTATTAGTAGTTGCCAGGTGCTGGGGGGGAGGTTGAATTGGAAGTGACTGCTTGATGGATTTAGGGATTATTTTTAGGATGATGGAAATGTTTAAAAACTGGATGGTGGTGATGGTTTCACAACTCTATAAATGAACTCTATAAATGTTATATAAATTATATATCTAAATACAGCAGTTTAAAAAAGAAATAGTAAGCCAACAACAGAAACAAAACAAAAAGATCAGTAATGATTGACTCCCTGAATATTATTTTTTCAAAACAATAGATAACCTAGGATTGCTACATTTACAGTTGCAAAAGTCATTAATTAATAATCATAACTGTATAAATTGTTTTGCAGTTTACATGGGGCTTTCATATATTTCATATATTTTATTGGGGTCATCTGTCAGCACTCTGGGGGAGGAAGGTTGTTTAGCCTTTATTATGCAAAAAGGAGAAGAGGTTAGCTGATTTATCCGATGCCATACAGTAAGTGACACAAGATGGGCCCAAACTCAGACTTTCTGACTCCAAGTTCAGTGCCCTTTCTGCTATATTATATCAACCCCACTCTCTGTGGTAGCAACCCTGTACTACTCCCTGTAGGTAAATATGGAACCGTAGATATTAGAAGAGGGGATCACAAAGGTGAAAATTACAACTCAATCTGTGCTGTGTTCTTACTGAGCATTTGTTGGTAGGGAGGCTGAGGAAGTCTAGTAAACTTCCGGCTTGTGGCCTGGAATGGTGCAGAAATCTGTATCAAACTGATCACACGTTGACCCAGCAACACCAAGCCTGTTCTAGGCCTCTTTCATCTGGGTGTCTAGTAAAGGCAAAATGTGGTAGGCAGGAGAAATTGTGTTGGAGATTTATACCCAATAGCGTTTGCAGAACAGCCATGTTTTTATAGGTTTACTGGTATCACTCATGGCATTGTAGGACCCTTCCACTTAGATCTAAATTCCTCCTTTCCTGGGCATCTTTATGTCATCCTTGTCCATGAAGCTTATTCTCTTTGTTACATATGCAATACCTTTCAGATGCTTTGTAGGATCTAGAAGCCACTTAGTCTCCTAAGCTGCTAAGCTGCAAACTAAAATCTTGCCTGAGTTTCCCACTCTGGTTCCAGCAGCTTCCTCTGAATCTTATTTCGAAGAATCTGTGACCCTCATAGCAAAGAGATTAAGAGTACAGGCTATGGAGCTGGACATTTTGGATTTGAATTCTAGCTTCACTAGCTGTGTGATCTTGGTGAAATTACTTAACCTTTCAGTGCTTCTGTTTCTTTATCTGTCAATGAGGAAAACATATCTCATTATGAAAATTTTGAGGATTAAATGCAATCATGGATGTATATTGCTTAAAAGAGTTCCTGGATCTTCTTTTTAGTCCTTTTACTTCTGATAATAATAAGAATAATAAGGAGGAGGAGGGGGAGGAGAAGAAGGAAGAAGAAGGAGAAGAAGAGGGGGAAGAAGAAGAGGAAGAATTATTATTTAAGCAAGCCGAAAACTTGAACTTACACTACAGGCTTTCCTCTGGTGCTTGTTTTTTACAACTTTCAATCATATTATTTTCATGTGCTAGCCATAACAGCCCTGTGAGGCTCATAGGATTAATGATATTAGGTATTTTCCCCACTTTACAGAAAAGAAAATAGTGGTACACTACTTTGTCATAAAGCTGGGTCTGGAACACACATTTTAAGATTCTCTCATGGGGCTCTTTCTAATACAGCCTGCTGCCTTTAACATAGTTAGCATTTGCCCAAAGGAGCAAAATACTTGGTGCAAAACTCAGCAATCATTATTGACCCCTGTATCCACCTCTACAATTAAGTCACTAAAGGGTCTACATCTTTGTAGCATATGTTATGTTAATTTGATTAGCTTCTTTTCCACCTAATATTTAACATAATTGAAATTGAAGTTCAAGCAGTAAGTAGTGAAAATGTTTCTGCTCCCAATTGTTTTACATGAAACTTGAGAGGGTTACTGATAAAGTGCGAATTTCACTGAACTAATGTAGAAAATGGATGGCAACAGAAAGCTATGATTAGTATTTGCTATTTGCAAACTATGGAAGAAAGTGATATCTCTGGTTGTTCAATGTCATATTTAAAGCCTATTACTTTTCAAGATACTGTGTTAAATTTGATGCTACATTTTGGATAAGTGTGTTAATGCTAAAATTACTATGAAATTTACAACACCCCAGTGGATTTCATTGTAAGAAAAATGAATCGACTGTGATTGTTTATTTGGGGAAATAAGCAGCTATTGTTCTTCTCCAAAGAGTGAGAAGACTTTTATACATTGAGTTACCTGTATACATACAGTTTTTTTGAAGAGTGTTCCCCATATTAAGTGTTTAGCTGATTTACATAATCTGCCACAAAGGATATTGAGAAGTTATAAGAGAAAGATAATTTGAAATTACTTTAGGTAGTTGTTGGAGTTCCAAAAGAGGGATGGTGTGATGCAGATAGATGTCACTGCAACTCAGAGATGTATTATTATTTTCAAATTACTAAGGTATGGAGATGTGCTAGGTATTTGTACACAGTTTTTAAAAAATCCCTGCCTCAACAAATTTGAAATATGAACCAGAGATTCTGGGCCCTCATTTTGGCATGTGGTAAGCTGTTGCCATTTATCTAATGGGATATTATGAAATAATAAATCTTTAAAATTATGATATATATTGTTCCAGTTCCCAAGAACTTTGACCAAACCTCTGTGTGTGTGTGTCTGTGTGTCTGTGTCAGTGTGTGAGTTTTGGAGTCAAAATTCCCTAAGCAGCAATGGGGAATACGAAATTAGAGTGTCTAAAATAATTGGTCTAGAATTCTAGATGTTTTCCTTTTAAAATCATTTTCCAGATTAGAGTGTTTTGTGGAGTCTGGCAACAACACCAACTTTGCCATTTACTAATTCTTCTCTCTCCCTGCTTGTCTCATGTGATCTAGCATCCATATCCATAAAAGTGTTTAGAGTTTTTATCCAAAAATAATGAGAAAAAATAGACACAAGAAGCCAGAAGAAAACAGAGCATCTACAGAAAGAGATGTGAGATTAATCATCACTATTTAGTTGTGGAATTAAATGACTTCCATTTTTCTTTTTCAAAATGGCCTAAAGAGCCTGCCGAGGCACTGGGAGGAAATCCACTGCAGCTGTTCACACAACTGAGTCAAATCAGTTTTAGAGGAATATTTTTCCAGGAGGGACCTTTCATGCTTCCATTGTAAAACTTTAAAAGCACTAATAGAACAATTAGGTTAAACAAACTCATGTGAACCAATGCGGTAAACAGAATTTCATTTCAGCTCTTGAGTGTTATCTCTTTGATATAATAGGATATCTATGTACCACAAAAGCAGTCTACTTCTAAAGGTATCATTTCCTGGATAAGAAGCCCCATATGCAGTACATAAAATTCTCAGCCTATCTCCTGAAAAATGATGATTTATTTCTCTTTTTATTTACTAAAATGTTATAGCAGTATCCATGGGACACCATAATACCTGGCCAATTCCATAACAAAGCAAACTAGTGCTTTAGGCTTTATGTACCTATCTAGGCTCTCATCATACACATATTGATAGGTTTTCTTGTTTTTTAAATAATAGAATTCAGTCAGACTACAATTTATTTGGTGTATGAGTAAATGAAGTCAATCCAACAGCTGCTGGGTAGTTAGATACTAACAAATTGTCTTCAGAAAGACTCTTGGTTTTATCAAGTTTGTCATATTTTTCTAAAGCATCTAAAGCAACTGATTTATGTCCAGCCAGTGATCATGCTTTCCTTTTAGTATAAAGTTCATTTATCTAAAAAGGACAAAAATAAAAAGGGCAAACAACAAACTATGAAAGGCAGTTTCAGCAAATATTATAAAGGCTTAATTTATTTGCTGTATTGTACCAATATAGTTTAATTTTTAAAAAACTCACTAAGGACCCCAGTAGATAAATGCGCAAAAGCCATAAATAGTTCACAAAAGAGGATAAAGAACTAGCAAACACATGCAGAGGAAATATTCAACATCACTAATAATCAAGGAAATGCAAAGTAAAAGTGAAGATACCTTTAATTTACTTATTTCAAGTAGACATTAAAAAATAATACTCAAAGTTGACAAGGGTACAGCGAAAGGAGAGTGTTCCCATACATTGCTAATAGCAGGGTAAATCATTATAATCCTCCAAACCTTTTGACTTCTTGGAATCTACCCTAAGGAAATAATAAAAAATATCAAAGATGTTCATGTTATTTTTATTTGACTCCAGTTAGAATACTTGTAAATAGAAAGGGAAGACTATAAATGCCCAATAATAGGGGAATGGGTGTGTAAATTACAGTACATCCACACTACACTGCTATTAAAAATGATGGTTACACAAATTCTACAGAAACATGCAAAAAACATCTACTATGAAGGAAACAACATGAAAAAAATATATGTGTATATTATGACTGTAAGGAAATGGGCCAGAATGACAGCAGTCACTCTTACAGGCTGGTAGGATTATGGGGGAGATTTCTCCCTCAATTTTGCAAAGATGCAAGTGATTATGTTACTTTTAAAGCTTCCCCCCGCCCCCCAACGGTTCACTACTTAAATGTTTGCTTAAGAAAAACAAAGACAGGTGAGAGAAGAATCAGCGAAGAATTCACATTTACTTCTGAAGTCCAATGTCTTGTGAGTCAGTCAATCTGCATTAAAATAAAAGGTCCTTATTAAGGAAAATTATTGTAATAATTCCAAAGAGTACGATCCCCCTTTTGCTAGCTGTTCTCCAGGTACTTGGTGGCCTCATTTGGTCTTGTCTGGTGTGCTCTGAAGGCCTGTTTTCCTTGGGTAATATGCTCTGTACCCTTTAATTTTTTTTCTAGGGTGGAGTGAGCCTTTTTGGTGAAAGCCCCAACAGTTGCTATGAGTAGGACAAGTCTGTTTTCCGATTTGAGAGGGCAGCCGTATATGATAAAGAACAAGATATGGAAAGAAAGTAACAAGAATAGAGGAAGAGGAAGAGAGGTTATCCTCAATGAATAGATGTATACACAGACCCACGGATTCAAAAGCAGTATTTTACTTAAACTACCCTATAATAGATTGGAATGAGTATGAAGGGTTGGGAAAAGGGAGGGGAAAGGAAGGAAGGCAAGCTGATAGGAGGAGCAATGATAAATAATGTAAACTTGGCTTTGAACATACCCACCATTTGGGGGGGCAATCAATTTAAGCTTCCCTTCAATTTCATATACAATCATGGGATTTTAGAGCTGGAAGAGCTCTTTGAGATAATCTAATCTCCTTTTATATTTAGGTAAACTAGAGGCCCCGAGAGAGGGAAGATGATGTACCTTAGGCCACTATTCCAGGTATTCTTCTGAAAGACAAAGTGGAATAGTGATGAAGAGTGTGTCCTTTGGAGACAGATTGTATGAATTGAAATCTCACCTCTTCTGCTTACTAGCTGTGTGACCTTGGGCAAGTCATCTGTTCTGTTCCTTAGTTTTCTTTATAAAATGGGTATAAAAGTAGTACCTACTTCATAGGGTAGGTATAAGAATGGGTATAAAATGGGTATAAAATGGGTATAAGAATGGGTATAAAATGGGTATAAAAGTAGTACCTACCTCATAGGGTAGGTAGCTATAAGAATGAAAAGAGGTAATATATGAAAAGCATTTACAACAGTGTCTGGTAGGCCTGGTACCTGGTAACTGCCATGAGTTAGCTGCTGCTGGGGCAGCTGCTGCTTTTGTTGTGATAATCCTGCCATTCCAAGGCCAGTGATTTCCCCATACCAAATTGTCTCTCCATAGCCTTATGTGACTAAATAAATAAACATAAAACCTCCTTGGGTCTCCTCTGAAGTCACCTTGGAGTTTATCTTGTTAGCAAGTAGAAAGTGGAAAACACAAGGGTAAACCACGGGTGGTGACATTTGAATTTATACTATGTGATCTATCTGAATGGATCTTCTGCAGTAGCAAAGATAATTGACTTCGTTTTTTACTCTTTTACATTAGCAGCATGCGTTTACCTACACAATTGCTTTTTTAAAAAAAGTTTATCATTATCAAAATAATAGAGAAATAAAAAATTATTTTGATGTGAATTGTATTATATGTACCTTTGGTTTTTCTACGAGTTGATAATGTCATCATCATGTCTAAATGACATTGGCTTGTCAGTGGACCTCCAGGCACTGAATGAAAAAGTCAATTAAGCAGATATGAACCTATTCTTTACCTTAGAGTATTTAGAACAGCATCTTTTCAGAATTATTGTGCTTTCAAAGTTCGTTACATTTAAAATATTAATCTCTTTCTTAATGTTTTACCACTTTTTTTATTTTCAAAAGGTGAACTAGTTTTGAGTAACATCAAGCTCTGTCTCTCAAGACCTTGGTAAATCTCATAGTTGTATACTTTCACAGCTCTAGGCACATGATTATGTGTGCCTCCGTATCATGTGTCTGAAGAGAGCTGGAGTATATCTTCTGCCATCTCTGTCCACTGACGTAGATTTTAACATAAGAAATTGTGGTTGAGGGTCAGGGAACAGGGAAAGATTATTTTCTCTTGGTTTTTACCAATTTGTGGTGTAAGATTGTTTCCAACGGACACTCAATGATTATAGCTGTGAATAGCTGTGATTAGAACTTCAAGAATGGTTCAGAATGGCTATAGGAATCTCTCTCTCTCTTCTCATCTCACTTTCATGTTGCAAGTACACATACTGAGGGAAAGAAGAATGTCTAGATTTTCATACATAACAATACAGGTGATTTTAACATGATACATCATAGTAACCAAAACACAACGTTAGGCATTAGAAGTGAGATGTTTTTCATTTTTAAATTTAACTTGTTAGGTTTGAGTGGTATAAATTTATAACCAGCTGAGGCTTAAGAGGGAGCATTATTTTGGCCATACCTCTGCTATGTTAATCCCAAGCAGAGTGAACCAAAGATTTTACTGAAAGAGCAAGTGAGAGATCGGAAGTGTGCTTTAGAAAATAAAATAATATCTATTTATCTCCTTATTATAACATTTTATCAAGCATGTTATTGTTATTTTTAATTATAAGGTCCTTGATTGATATTTTTGCATTATCAATGACCTTATGTGGAAAATAGCTCTTCAGCCCTGCTCAGTAAACTTTCAGTCTTTAATGAACAAAGAACTGTATGTGTTGGTTAAAATGAAGTGACGTGAATTTTATTGATGCCTCCTTTTCTGGGTGAAAGTCCAATCTTCAGCTACAACAATGCATCTCGGGAAATCTGCTATTGGTACATTTCTCACTTTGCACTGTTTGTAGCTAAGTCAAGGTCTAAAATCCAGGCAACTGTTTACTTTCTGAAGAATATGCTATGGGAACCTAAGAAGAGAGAGATTAAAATTGGCTTTAGATGCTCAATGGAATTTCAGTGGTTGTGGTGATGGTGTTGGTGATGAACAAATAAGCAGTCCTTTCCCAATATCTTCATCTTTGGTGCTCAAACATTACTTTGTCTTTTTTTTTGAGTCATTTCATTATGCTTTGTAGTAGAGTTGTTTATTTATCACTTATATTACATAACAACTGTGAGTTCCTTGGGGGCAGAGACTATGGCCTATTCATTTCTATATTCTCTCTGGCCCCTCTTGTGAGTCTTGGCAATGGTTTATTCATTTCACTTAACAGGTATTGAGCAAAGGTCTACTATATGCAAGGCACTGTGCTCATTTTGGGGATATAGGAATGAATAGAACAGATAAAAATATCTACCTTCATAGAGGTTGCATTTTAGAGGGGAGAGACAGGTGGCAGACAATAAACAAAATATACAGTATATCATTTAGTGACAAGTGCTATGAAAGACAGGAAGGAGGATGAGAAATGACACTTTTCAGTGGTTTACAATGAGAGGTTGCAAAGGCCCTGAGGTGGAATCGTGCCTGGTATTTTTGGAAACAGCAAGAAGGATAGTACATCTAGAGTGCGTGAGATGGGGGAAATATCAGAGGATGAGTTTGGAGACGTTAGGGGAGGGAGAGGTGGACACTGTAGGGGTCCATCTAGGTCATTGTAAGGATTTCAGCTTTTATTTTAAAGGAAATAGGGTGCCATTGCTACTTTTGAGCCAAGAAGAGACATGATATGACTTAGATTTAAAAGCTTCATTCTGGCTGGAGTGTGGGGAACTTGCTATAAGGGACTGATGGTGTAGCAGCGGATCAATTAGGAGGCTATTGCAATAATCCTGGTGTGGTAGTAGGGAAGTGGAGACACGTTGTTGGATTCTGGATATATTTCAAAGGTAACACCTACAGGATGAACTGATGGATTGCATGTGGGATGTGAAAGACAGGAATCAAGGATGACTTCAAGTAGTGTGGCCTGAGCAAACAGAAGAATGAAGTTGCCATTTACCAAGGTGGAGAAGACTATGAAAGGAGCAGTTTTGGGAAGGGAAGCAGTTTTGAACATAGTAAGTTTGAGATACCTTTTAGATATCCAAGTAGAGACATTGAGTAAGCAGTTGGATATTCAAGTCTATGGCTCAGGGGAGGGACCTATGCTGGAGCTACAGATTGGGGGACTGTGAGTGTATAGTCAGTATGTGAAGCCATCAGATGGCATGAGCTTAGATTATTGTTGAATCATCAGTATGTATTCATTTATAATACTTTATCTGCTTTCTCTCCAAGGATGCTCAACTCTGCTGTCAATTCAACCAAGCTAGGTGTCTCCGTGGGCCACTTAATGGAATTTGTAGATTCAGGAGTTAAATAGTTTTTACTATGTATTTGCCTAGAGTAGTGCTAAGTGGTATGGGGGACATAAAGAGGAATAAGACTCAGAGTCTGCCTTCAAGGACCTGGTTAGGGAACTAAGGCTTCAACTGGTGAAACGTTGCTCATACTACGAAGCATTATGTACCATTGAATGCATATCAGTCAATCGATAAGCTTTATTGAGTGATTTCAGTGTTCTTTTTGCTGTACATGCAATAGAAATTCCAAAAAGTGAGATACTGTACATGATAAAGGAGCCACTACCTAGATGCCTGAAGATTTCTTTGACAATGTATATGGTGAAGAGCTGAAGAAAAATAAGGGAGTCATTTTCACTGCAAAATAAAATCATGGCATTATTTGGTTTCATGCTAGGTTTCTTTAACATTGTATGAAAGGACCAAGTTGCAGAGTTACAACAGTGGATGAAAATGAGAATGAAAATAAGAACATTTTGACAGGACTTTAAACTTTTCAGAAGACTTTGACATCTCAGGTGGCGTTTGATCTTCTCAAACCACTCTGTGCTAAGTAAGGTGGATAATGCCTCTATGGGTCTTAAGAGCCTTAGTGGCTCCTAGCTCAGCATTCTGTGGGGGAGGGGGGTTCTTTCAGTGATTTATCATGAAGTGTTAAATCTCTATTTCTAAACCCAATTTAGATCCTGCTGTTCCTACACCAGTATACTCACCAGAAGTGTTGTTTATATCCTCTCGGTACTATGAAGAACAAAAATTTACCACCACCTAACTCATTAAAAATGCTCTGCAAGCCTGAGGCGCAGAAGCCACAGTATGAACACATAGAGCTCAGTCCCCCTTAAGGACACTTTATTTCATGAGCCTCTCTAACTCAGAATCATTCTCTTCCTCAGAGCCCCTTTCTTAAATGCAGTATTAAACCAGAGGCAAGTATGTGTTTTTTTCTGAATGTAGTTCTCTTACCAGTTTTCATTTCAGATGTAGGATGTGCTGGGTTAATATTTGTACTTCTGGCCACTTTCAAATCTTATAATGTTTTTTTAATCTGACCACAGACTTTAACATTAAACACATGCACACACCATAGAAAAATGCTGTCCTTTATTTGCCTTCCAATACAAATATTTTTGAAGGCTCTCTTTCACCTTGAGTATTTTCTAATACTGCTACCTCCAGCTTAATCCTAACCGCTTGACAAGGTATGCGTGTAACACAGTGTTATTATTGCCTCCGGCTAGCTTCATGTCATCTAGTTTGTCTTTTGCTTCCCTCCTTTGACAGTATTATCAGGACCAATTGTGAATCGGCCAGATGCATTTTCTCGCAAAAGGACAAATCTAAGATGGCTTGTGTTTTTCCCTCTTTCTTTCAGGACTGCTTACATTAAAGGCGTTCCTTTTTTCATGAAACTGAGCTTGCTTAATCAGAGATGGAGCAAACAGACTGCAAACCCTATCAGCCTCTGTCAAAAGTCAAGCATGAAATGGACCTAGCTTATACTAGTTCTTCCGATGAGAGTGAAGATGGAAGAAAACCAAGACAGTCATACAACTCCAGAGAAACTCTGCATGAGTATAACCAAGAGCTGAGGATGAATTACAATAGCCAGAGTAGGAAGAGGAAAGAAGTAGAGAAATCTACTCAAGGTATGTTTTTATTGGATTTTTATAGCTAATATTATTTCTCATTAGGGAATGCTTGTATGCATAAACATAAGTTTCAAAAACAAATTTGCTGATGTTAACTGGTTAATAATTTGCGCTACTTACAATGCTTAGTGAATCTGTTTCATATGCCAATCCAGCTGAGGTTGTCGGATTGTGCATGAATTTGGATGCAACAATCCTCTTATCAGAGCATTCAAAATTTGTCTAATCCTACAAATAGCCATTTACAGACTGAAGGATAAATAATTTATAGTAAGATGAAAAGTAAACAGCTAAGTGCTTTTCAAGCCATTGCCTATGTGGGACAAAAGTCTCAATTAAATATTTGGCATCTAAAAGAGCTTTAAAAAGGTTAGTGGGGACTACCAAGCAAAGGTCCAGAAAATTTGTCCACAGAATGCTGAAACCTTGTGCAACACAGTCCTAAGGGAAGGTAAGAATTGGTTGGAACCCTTCCTACCACAGCCGTAATGTGGGGCATATCCTTTGGACAGCCTTGGTTTTTCAATTATGGATTGACAAGACAGTTTCTAATAAATAGAAAACAAGTAGATAGAAATATTATTTCCTTATTTCTTTTCAATTGATAGATACGCGGTATTAGACTGTTTTAACTACACAGGAAAAAAAAAGATACTGACATTGGCACAGGTTACTTTTTTTAAAAAAAGAATAAGTCTGTGTTGAGATTAAAAAAAAAAAAATTTATTATCTAGATCAGTGGTTCTCAAAGCATGGACCCTGGACCAGCAGGAACAGCATCACCCACAGACTTGTTAGAAAGGCAAATTCTCTGGGATCACCAAAGATCATGTAAAGTGTGGTTATTACAAATGAAAATTGCTGTATTCTAATTAGTATTGGAACCTTATGTTAGAAAAACTTTAAATGGAGCCAAAGATTTAAGATATTCATACCAACATTTAGATATGCACTAAATGTTTATATTAACTATGTTACTCATTTTTTAGCTCTTAACATACTTGCTAAAGGTCTTATATCTGTCTTTTCAAGTAATTCATTTTAATCTTCCCTATTTATTCAGCTAAAGACTGAAACTTTGTTATGAGTAATTTTATTCTTCTGCGTAACTGGAAATTGGAAAATGTCTTATGGGAATTTTTTTGGGGGTGTTCTGTTATACGTTAAGAAATGTGTAGTTACCATTAAAATATTTTTCTATTAAGTTTGTCTTTACAGAATATGAACTTACAATTGTGAGTTGTGGCTTATGGAATTGGAGTGTAGAGTGCCTGACCTAATAATGTTGTGAATTTAAATAAGAATGTATTTCTGGTGACAGTTTGTTCTAAAAGTATAAGCAATTTTATATTAAGTCAATACAAAGAGCTAGCCAGCCTCGGATTTTGTCTCTCTGCATTGTGATCAAAATGAATTTTGAGACGAGAGAAGTTTGTCTTTAAAGATGTCACCCTAATTTCCTTTTAATAACCTATTATTATTCAATAAGTTTATTTTTTAACATCTTTATTGGAGTATAATTGCTTTACAATGTTGTGTTAGTTGCTGCGGTATAACACAGTGAATCAGCTATAAATATACATATATCCCCATTTCTCCTCCCTCTTGTTTCTCCCTCCCACCCTCCCCATCCCACCCGTCTAGGTGGACACAAAGCACCGAGCTGATCTCCCTGTGCTATGCGGCTGCTTCCCACTAGCTATCTATTTTACATTTGGTAGTGTATATATGTCCATGCCACACTCTCACTTTGTCCCTGCTTATCCTTCCCCATCCCCGTGTCCTCAACTCCATTCTCTACATCTCCATCTTTATTCCTGTCCTGCCCCTAGGTTCTTCAGAAGCATTTTTTTCTTTTAGATCCATATATATGTGTTAGCATACGGTATTTGTTTTTCTCTTTCTGACGTACTTCACTCTGAATGACAGACTCTAGGTCCATCCATCTCACTACAGATAACTCAATTTCGTTTCTTTTTATGGCTGAGTAATATTCCATTGTATATATGTGCCACATCTTCTTTATCCATTCATCTGTTGATGGACACTTAGGTTGCTTCCACGACCTGGCTATTGTAAATAAGGCTGCAATGAACATTGTGATACATGACTCTTTTTGAATTATGGTTTTCTCAGGGTATATGCCCAGTAGTGGGATTGCTGGGTCATATGGTAGTTCTATTTTTAGATTTTTAAGGAACCTCCACACTGTTCTCCATAGTAGCTGTATCAATTTGCATTCCCACCAATAGTGCAAGAGGGTACCCTTTTCTCCACACCCCGACCAGCATTTATTGTTTGTACACTTTTTGATGACGGCCATGCTGACCGGTGTGAGGTGATGCCTCACTGTACTTTTGATTTGCATTTCTCTAATGATTAATGATGTTGAGCATCCTTTCATGTGTCTGTTGGCGATCTGTATATCTTCTTTGGAGAAATGCATATTTAGGTATTTTGTCCATTTTTGGATTGGGTTGTTTGTTTTTTTGATATTGAGCTGCATGAGCTGTTTGTAAATTTTGGAGGTTAATCCTTTGTCAGTTGCTTCTTTTGCAAATATTTTCTCCCATTCTGAGGGTTGTCTTTTTGTCTTGTTTATGGTTTCCTCTGCTGTGTAAAAGCTTTTAAGTTTCATTGGGTCCCATTTGTTTATTTTTGTTTTTATTTCCATTTCTCTAGGAGGTGGGTCAAAAAGGATCTTGCTGTGATTTATGTCATAGAGTGTTCTGCCTATGTTTTCCTCTAAGACTTTTATATTGTCTGGCCTTACATTTAGGTCTTTAATCCATTTTGAGTTTATTTTTGTGTATGGTGTTAGAGAGTGTTCTAATTTCATTCTTTTACATGTAGCTGTCCAGTTTTTCCCAGCACCACATATTGAAGAGGCTGCCTTTTCTACATTGTATATTCTTGCCTCTTTTATCAAAGATAAGGTGACCATAAGTACATGGGTTTATCTCTGGGCTTTCTACCTTGTTCCATTGATCTATATTTCTGTTTTTGTGCCAGTACCATACTGTCTTGATTACTGGAGCTTTGTAGTATAGTCTGAAGTCAAGGAGCCTGATTCCTCCAGCTCCGTTTTTCTTTCTCAAGATTGCTTTGGCTATTTGGGGTCTTTGGTGCTTCCATACAAATTGTGAAATTTTTTTCTTCTGGTTCTGTGAAAAATGCCATTGGTATTTTGATAGGGATTGCACTGAATCTGTAGATTGCTTTGGGTAGTATAGTCATTTTCACAATGTTGATTCTTCCAATCCAAGAACATGGTATATCTCTCCATCTGTTTGTATCATGTTTAATTTCTTTCATCAGTGTCTTATAGTTTTCTGCATACAGGTCTTTTGTCTCCTTAGGTAGGTTTATTCCTAGGTATTTTATTCTTTTTGTTGCAGTGGAAAATGGGAGTGTTTCTGTAATTTCTCTCTCAGATTTTTCATCATTAGTGTATAGGAATGCAAGAAATTTCTGTGCATTAATTTTGTATCCTGTGACTTTACCAAATTCATTGATTAGCTCTAGTAGTTTTTTGGTGGCAGCTTTAGGATTCTCTATGTATAGTATCTTTCATCTGCAAACAGTGACAGTTGTACTTCTTTTCTGATTTGGATTCCTTTTATTTCTTTTTCTTCTCTGGTTGCTGTGGCTAAAACTTCCAAAACTATGTTGAATAATTGTGGTGAGAGTGGGCAGGCAACCTTGTCTTGTTCCTGATCTTAGAGTAAATGGTTTCAGTTTTTCACCACTGAGAAAGATATTGGCTGTGGGTTTGTCATATATGGCCTTTATTATGTTGAGGTGTATTCCCTATATGCCTACTTTCTGGAGGGTTTTTATCATATTTGGGAGTTGAATTTTGTCAAAAGCCTTTTCTGCATCTATTGGGATTAGTATATGGTTTTTATTCTTCAGTTTGTTAATATGGTATATCACTTTGATTGATTTGCATATATTGAAGAATCCTTGCATTCCTGGGATAAACCGCACTTGATCATGGTGTATGATCCTTTTAATGTGCTGGTGGATTCTGTTTGCTAGCATTTTGTTGAAGATTTTTTTTTTTGCGGTACGCGGGCCTCTCACTGTTGTGGCCTCTCCCGTTGTGGAGCACAGGCTCCTTGTTGAGGATTTTTGCATCTATGTTCATCAGTGATATTTGCCTCTAGTTTTCTTTTTTGGTGACATCTTTGTCTGGTTTTGGTATCATGGTGTTGGTGGCCTCGTAGAATGAGTTTGGGAGTGTTCCTCCCTCTGCTATATTTTGGAAGAGTTTGAGAAGGATAGGTGTTAGCTCTTCTCTAAATGTTTGGTAGAATTCACCTGTGAATCCATCTGGTCCTGGGCTTTTGTTTGTTGGAAGATTTTTAATCACAGTTTCAATTTCAGTGCTTGTGATTGGTCTGTTTATATTTTCTATTTCTTTTTGGTCCAGTCTTGGAAGGCTGTACTTTTCTAAGAATTTGTCCATTCCTTCCAGGTTGTCCATTATATTGGCATATAGTTACTTGTAGTAATCCCTCATGATCCTTTGTATTTCTGCAGTGTCAGTTGTTACTTCTCTTTTTTCATTTCTAATTCTATTGATTTGAGTCTTCTCCCTTTTTTTCTTGATGAGTCTGGCTAGTGGTTTATCGTATTCTCAAAGAAACAGCTTTTAGTTTTCTTGATCTTTGCTATTGTTTCCTTCATTTCTTTTTCATTTATTTCTGATCGGATCTTTATGATTTATTCCCTTCTGTGAACTTTGGGGTTTTTTTGTTCTTCTTTCTCTAATTGCTTTAGGTGCAAGGTTAGGTTGTTTATTTGAGGTGTTTCCTGTTTCTTAAGGTAGAATTGTATTGTGATAAAGTTCCCTCTTAGAACTGCTATTGCATCCCATAGGTTTTGGGTCATCGTGTTTTTACTGTCATTTGTTTCTAGGTATTTTTTGATTTCCTCTTTGATTTCTTCAGTGATCTTTTGGTTATTTAGTAGCATATTGTTTAGCCTCCATGTGTTTTTATTTTTTCCAGTTTTTTCCCTGTAATTGACATCTAGTCTCGTGATCTTTTGTTTATTTAGTAGCATATTGTTTAGCCTCCATGTGTTTTTATTTTTTCCAGTTTTTTCCCTGTAATTGACATCTAGTCTCATGACCTTGTGGTTGGAAGATACTTGATATGATTTCGATGTTTTTAAATTTACCAAAGCTTGATTTGTGACCCAAGATATGATCTATCCTGGAGAATGTTCCATGAGCACTTGAGAAGAAAGTGTATTCTGTTGTTTGTGGATGGAATGTCCTATAAATCTCTATTACGTCCATTTTGTTTAATGTATCATTTAAAGCTTGTGTTTCCTTATTTATTTTCATTTTGGATGATGTGTCCATTGGTGAAAGTGGAGTGTGAAATCCCCTACTATCGATTTCCCCTTTTATGGCTGTTAGCATTTGCCTTATGTATTGAGGTGCTCCTATGTTGGGTGCATCAATATTTACAGTTGTTATACCTTCTTCTTGGATTGGTCTCTTGATCATTATGTAGTGTCCTTCTTTGTCTCTTGTAATAGTCTTTATTTTAAAGTCTATTTTGTCTGATATGAGAATTGCTACTCCAGCTTTCTTTTGATTTCCATTTGCATGGAATATCTTTTTCCATCCCCTCACTTTCAGTCTGTATGTGTCCCTAGGTCTGAAGTGAGTCTCTTATAGACAGCATATATATGGGTGTTGTTTCTGTATCCATTCAGCCAGTTTATGTCTTTTGGTTGGAGCATTTAATCCGTTTACATTTAAGGTAGTTATCGACATGTATGTTCCTATTACCATTGTCTTAATTGTTTTGGTTTTGTTATTGTAGGTCTTTTCCTTCTCTTGTGTTTCCTGCCTAGAGAAGTTTGTTTAGCATTTGCTATAAAGGTGGTTTTGTGGTGCTGAACTCTCTTAGCTTTTGCTTGTCTGTAAAGGTTTTAATTTCTCTGTCAAATCTGAATGAGATCCTTGATGGGTAGAGTAATCTTAGTTGTAGGTTTTTCCCTTTCATCACTTTAAATATATCCTGCCACTCCCTTCTGGCTTGCAGAGTTTCTGCTGAAAGATCAGCTCTTAACCCTATGGGGATTCCCTTGTATGTCATTTGTTGTTTTTCCCTTGCTGCTTTCAATATATTTTTTTTTGTATTTAATTTTTGATAGTTTGATTAGTATTTGTCTTGGCATGTTTCTCCTTGGATTTATCCTGTATGGGACTCTGCACTTTCTGGACTTGATTGACTATTTCCTTTCCCATATTAGGGAAGTTTTCAACTATAATCTCTTCCTGTATTTTCTCAGTCCCCTTCTTTCCTCTTCTTCTTCTGGGACCCCTACAATTCGAATATTTGTGCGTTTTATGTTGTCCCAGAGGTCTCTGAGACAGTCCTCAATTCTTTTCATTCTTTATTCTGCTCTGTGGTAGTTACTTCCACTATTTTATCTTCCAGGTCACTTATCCGTTCTTCTGCCTCAGTTATTCTGCTATTGATTCCTTCTAGAGAATTTTTAATTTCGTTTTTTGTGTTGTTCATCATTGTTTGTTTGCTCTTTAGTTCTTCTAGGTCCTTTTTAAATGTTTCTTGTATTTTCTCCATTCTATTTCCAATATTTTGTATATCTTTACTATCATTACTCTGAATTCTTTTTTAGGTAGACTGCCTGTTTCCTCTTCATTTGTTTGGTCTGGTGGGTTTTTACTTTGCTCCTTCATCTGTTGTGTATTTCTCTGTCTTCTCATTTTGCTTAACTTACTGTGTTTGGGGGTCTCCTTTTCACAGGCTGCAGGTTCGTAGTTCCCATAGTTTTTGATGTCTGCCCCCAGGGGGTAAGTTTGGTTCAGTGAGTTTTGTAGGCTTCCTGGTGGAGGGGACTCGTGCCTGTGTTCTGGTGGATGAGGCTGGATCTTTTCTTTCTGGTGGGCAGGACTGCTTCCGGTGGTGTGTTTTGGGGTATCTGTGATCTTAGTATGATTTTAGGCAGCCTCTCTGCTAATGGGTGGGGTTGTGTTCCTGTCTTGCTATTTGTTTGGCATAGGGTGTCCAGCACTGGCTCTTGTTGGTCGCTGAGTGGAGCTGGGTCTTAATGTTGAGACAGAGATCTCTGGGAGAGCTCTCGCTGCTTGATATTACATGGGGCCAGGAGGTCTCTTGTGGTCCATTGTCCTGAAATCAGCTCTCCCACCTCAGAGTCTCAGGCCTGGCTGGAGCACCAAGACCCTGTCAGCCACATGGCTCAGAAGAAAAGGAAGAAAAAAAAAAAGAAAGAAAAATAAGTAAAATAAAATTATTAAAATTTCAAAAACGTTTAAAAAGTAATAAAAAAAGGGAAGAGAGCAACCAAACGAATAATCAAATCCACCAATGATAACAAGCGCTGAAAAGTATACTAAGATAGACAAAAAAATCAGAAACTAGTCAGTCAGATACAGCTAACCCCAAGTCTACAGTTGCTCCAGAAATCCACCACCTCAATTTTGGGATGATTTGTTGCCTATTCAGGTATTCCACAGTTACAGGGTACCTCAAGTTGATTGTCGGGATTTAATCCGCTGCTCCTGAGGCTGCTGGGAGAGATTTCCCTTTCTCTTCTTTGTTCGCACAGCTCCTGGGATTCAGCTTTGGATTTGGACCCGCCTCTGCGTGTAGGTCACCCTCTGGGGTCCGTTCTTTGCCCAGCCAGGAGGGGGTTAAAGGAGCGGCCGATTCGGGGGCTCTGGCTCACTCAGGCCGGGGGAGGGAGGGGTATGGAATGCGTGGCGAGCCTGCGGCGGCAGAGGCCAGTGTGACTTTGCAACAGCCTGAGGCGCGCCGTGTGTTCTCCCGGGGAAGTTGTCCCTGGATCCCGGGACCCTGGCAGTGGCGGGCTGCACAGGCTCCCAGGAGGGGAGGTGTGGAGAGTGACCTGTGCTTGCACACAGGCTTCTTGGTGGCGGCAGCAGCAGCCTTAGCGTCTCATGCCCGTCTCTGGGGTACGTGCTGGTAGCCGCGGCTCGCGCCCGTCTCTGGAGCTCCTTTAAGCGGCGCTCTTAATCCCCTCTCCTCGTGCACCAGGAAACAGAGAGGCAAGAGAAAGTCTCTTGTCTCTTCGGCCGCTCCAGACTTTTTCCGGACTCCCTCCCGGCTAGCCGTGGCGCACTAACCCCCTGCAGGCTGTGTTCACGCCGCCAACCCCAGTCCTCTCCCTGTGCTCCGACCGAAGCCCGAGCCTCAGCTCCCAGCTCCTGCCCACCCCGGCGGGTGAGCAGACAAGCCTCTCGAGCTGGTGAGTGCCGGTCGGCCCTGATCCTCTGTGCGGGAATCTCCCCGCTTTGCCCTCCGCTCCCCTGTTGCTGCGCTCTCCTCCGCGGCTCCGAAGCTTCCCCCCTCCGCTACCCACAGTCTCCGCCCGCGAACGGGCTTCCTAGTGTGTGGAAACCTTTCCTCCTTCACAGCTGCCTCCCACTGGTGCAGGTCCCGTCCCTATTCTTTTGTCTCTGATTTTTCTTTTTTCTTTTGCCCTACTCAGGTACGTGGGGAGTTTCTTGCCTTTTGGGAGGTCTGCGGTCTTCTGCCAGCGTTCAGTAGGTGTTCTGTAGGAGATGTTCCACATTTAGATGTATATGTGGGGAGGAAGGTGATCTCCACTTCTTACTCCTCTGCCATCTTGAAGTGGTCTCTACTCATTAAGTTTTTATTTAGCACTTGCTATGTGTTAGGCCTCCAGTCAGATGCTGGGGATGGAGATGACCATGATAGTTTCTGCTTGTAGGAAACTCATAATGTGGTGGAGAAAATAGACATCCAACAAATCATTGCAATTAAATGTAGTAAGTACTTTTACAGATAAAGTGCTGTGGAAGTACATGGGTGAGTCAGGGTCCATAGAAAGGTGATATTTGATCAAGGTCTTAACATTTGAATAAGAGTTTACTAGGAAAAGGACATTTCAAGAGGGTAGATTAGCAGGTGCAAAAGCATAAAACTGTGAAAAGGCGTAGCATGATGAAAATTTCAATATAAAAAGAGTGAGGTGCATTGGCGCCAGATGACAAAAAGTCTTGCATGCCCAATTTAGGAGTTCCTTTTTTTCTTTAAACTTTTTTTAAAAAAAAGCTTTTAAATGATAGAGAATTTCACGATGAATTATAATATTTAGTATGATAATTGTAGAAGCGAATTGTAGATGTGTAAGCAGCAGTATAGACGATTGATTGCAATTGGGGAAAATTGGGTGCAGGGAGACAATCTATGAAGGAACTGAATTAGCCCAGGCTAAGAATGGTGATGAATGTCTAATCTCTGGCTGTATCAGTAGAGGTGAAGAAACATACTCAAGAGGTATTAGTGTGGTAGAATTGATAAGACTTAGTAATTGATTACTTGTCGAGGTTGAAAGAGATAACAGAGTCGAGAATGACTCTAAATTTCAAGGTTGGAAAACTGGGAGGATGGTGATCCATTTACCAAGAGAAGTAAAATACGAGTGGGTTTGGAAGGGAAGAGAATGAGTTTCTTTCTGAACATGTTAAGTTTAAGTTGCTTGGGTGACATCCTGGTAGATTTTCCTGTCAAGCAGTTGTTAATGTGTGCCTAGAGTTCAGGAACGATCTGGACTGTTGATATAAGTAGATTTGAATTCACAGGTTTCTTATAGTAGGAGATGCCTGGGGATGGATGAGATTACCCAGGTAGAATGTGTAGAGTGAGACCTGAGAAAAGTCAAGGACAAAAACCTGATTCTATCATCCATGAACTGAAATAAACATGTTTTCAACCTATTTAAAATTTTAACTAGCACCATCCTTTGCTATATTGACTTATGTAAAGTATAAATATCCAGGAGGTGAAGGTCTAGAAACTTAGGGTCTTCTTGCCACTGACTTCATGATCTTTACAGACACCTAGGAAGGAAAATATGTACCTCTTTGGGAGAGAAATGAATTAACCTACATTAGGCAAAATTGTGGGCCCTGTAATCATCTTTTTTGTGAAGTCTGGAATCCTCTTTGTTGTTCTAGTCCATATATTGCTACCTATGTGTAAAAAAAAATGTTGTTGATTTTCACAAATACATGGTAGCATCTTGCATCGACCTAGCTAAAGGTGAGCCTGACATTATTTTTAAGGAGTAAAATTCTTAGAAAATCATTGAGTTTTAAGATAGGAAGGAAGAAAGATAACATAGTGTTGATTGGGCACCTGCTATAGTTCCAGACACTGTGCTAGATGCCTTTTAAGCTCACCAGCTGTGCAGCCTTAAGCAAGTTACTTCAGCCCTCTGAGCCTGTAAAGTTCACTGCAAAGTTGACTTCATCATTATCATCATCAACACCATAATCACAATGATAAAAGTAGTAATAATAATAATAAAAAAACTTGAATAATACCTGCTCTGTTCCAGGACTCTGCTAGATGCTTAAATTTACTGCTCATGCATGCCTTATGAGATATGAGATGTTATCTCCAGTTTACCAATGAGGTAACTGAAGCTTGGAGAGAAGTACTTTTCCAGTTTCTGCAGCTAAGAAGTAGTAAGAGTTGGGTTTGGAAATCAAGTCTGTGACTCTCGTATGTACATCTTAAGGTTGTGATATGGATTAATTGTGATCATAAGTGTGAAAGTTTTTAGGGACTCAGTAATTGTTAGTTTCCCTTCATTTCCTTCCCTAAAAGACTTGTCAGCCTCTTTGTGTTCTGATGACCAAGGGTTTACAAGGAGGTTTAAAAAGGCTTTCTGTTCTGATTTTCTTTAGTAAAGGGTAGATGATATGCTATGTAATTTATAAAGAAATATTCCTGAGTCTGTTTGTTGTTTTCCACTTTTTAGGGAAGTTACTGTGTCATTCAATTCAGGGCTTGTTGGGGGGAAACATTAATAAGAGGAAATACTTGATCCCATTTAAAAGTATCTTCATATTCTTATCTTTATTTGCCAAGAAAGCAGAATCCCCCCTCTGCCATGTACACAGAGTGCTGGATTTTAAAACTGGTTTTCTTATTTTCCAAAAGCTTTCGAATTAAGAGATGGACACTAATCTAATATTATTCACAATTCTTTGCTAATAGGATGAATGAGGCTTAGGCAAGCTTACTTTATATGACTTTTGGTTGGTCTAATAGGGGTACATTTCCTGGAGGCACACAGGCTAGCAACTCTTCCCAAGCAGCCTCACTTCCAAGGGAGGCATCCATTAACTAAGAAATTAGTAAAAAACAAATGAAAAAAAATATGGTTATATAAATCAAGGATAATAATTTTAGTTATGAGAATAGCCCTATAATTTTTATAACAGGTAAGATTAGTTTTGAATATAGCAGTTTTACTGAAAAGTAATTATGAATGAAAGTCACCCATGCATAAAAAAAGGTATAGGGAGGACCTATTACAAATACCAGAAGATCGTAGACTCCTGAGATACTGAAGCTGACACAGACATTTCATTTCTCCCTTCTTAACCTCTGTTTTGTGGCTTCTCTTTCTCCTAATATGGTTTTTGTTTGGTTGGTTGTTTTCTGCTTTCTGTATTACAACCTAAACCTAAATCTCACATTATCGCCATCTGGTGGAAAAAAACTAAAACTGCCAATCTGTATTTACCAAGATTACATGGGAGCAAAGTTTATCTGTCATCCATCTATCCATCCATCCGTTTTTTCAGTTACTCATTTATGCATCAAACATTCATTTAGTGTCAACTGTTCCAGGTACTTTGTTAGGTGAATGCAGTTCATCTTGAAATAAATGGGCACAAGTGACTGTTATTTTCCTCTTAATTGCCCCTGGCTAATAAGCCACTTCATCCCACAGCGGAAGCTGCTCAAACAGTATTGCGACTTGTGGGTTCAAGGTGTAGACAGAAGCCCAGATTTGAAAAGCACATTTCTTGACTCTTATTTCAAGCACTTAGCAGTAGTATAAACTATTGCTGGCTTATGTCTAAACAGTTTGGATAACAGTTCCTACAAAAATCTTGAAAGAACTCAACCTCAGAATCTGTATTTACGTGGTAAATATCACAGATGGCAGGTGTAATATAATGTAGCAAGGCCTATGAAATGAAAATTTCAACAGCATTTGATCACCTGTGATGAATTTTCTGCTGTAAGCATGTTATGCTTCTAGTTGTCACAAGTTTCTAGCATAAAAATCTATGATGACTGCCCAAAAAAACTAAACTCTAAGAGAAAAGTAAGTTATTTAGCAACAACTCCAATTTGCTCATGTCTTTCAGCCACTATAATTTGTTCATGAAAATTTAATCAATAGTTATTTATATAGCGTCTAAAACTGGTATGGGATATCAGTGGCACTTGTGCCACTGCTCTCTCTACCTGTCCTATGGCAGACATCCCTGATCAAACAGTTGTGCTCTTTCTTGTTGAGCCCAGCTGCGGCCTCACATCCTTATCATCACAGCATTCCATGCAAACATTGTCAGTCAATTAGAGTTGGCAAGAGAGATGAAACCTATTTCCTATCTGTGCTCTGCTTATCTGTGCCAAGTTCTCTGAAGATATAGGTGAATAAGAAGCAATCTTTGCCCTCAAAGAATTCAGAGTACGTTTAGGAAGGCAGGTATAAACCAGCTACAGTGCTGCAATATGATTGATGTTGCAATAGTGGTGTAGGTAAAGCACTATGAGAGTCTAGAAGCTAGAAACATGTACTCTCTTTGGGGAATGATAACGATGATTATAAGTGAAATATCTAACATTCATTAAGCACTAGGCATTGAGTAAGGCACTTTAGATGGATTATGTTATTTAATCTTCCCAATATGCTATGAGGTTGGGATCATTATTATCCCCATTGTAAAGATGAGTAAAGTGAGGCACAGAGATGCTCAATAACTTGCCCAATATTACAGAGGTAGTAAGTCATAGGACTGGGATTGGAACCCAGGCAGTCTGACATTAGATCCAACTGCTGTATGCAGAGATAGCTCCAAATTCAGATCTTAAGTTCAAGGAAATGGTGTCACTGTGTGTGTGTGTGTGTGTGTGTGTGTGTGTGTGTGTGTGTATAATCATCTAGAAATAGATGGTTCCTGAAGTAGTGAGAGTAGAAAAAAATCATCCAGTGAGAATATGTACAGTCAGAAATAAAGAGAGCCAAGTATAATACCCTGAGAAACATCTGAATTTAAAGTAGTGGGCAGAAGAAAAGAGTTGGTCTTGAGATGTCAGAGAAGAATGAAGGGGAAGGGGTATCACATAAGCTAAGGGAAGAGGCTTTCCAGTGGGAAGATGTGACTAAATAGTCAAACACTTCAACAAATAGAATGAAAATCGAGAAAAAGCAATAAAACAGGCAATTAAAAGGTCACTTCTGACTTTAGACCAGAGATTCTCTACCTTGGTTGGACATTAAAATTACCTAGGGAGTTTTACAAATCCCAGTGCCAACCCTGCTCTTCAGACCAATTAAATCAGAATTTTCAGTGGTGGGGCCCAGGCGTTAAAAAAATCTCAAGGAATTCCAATGTGCATTCAGATGAGGATCTACTGCCTTAGAGTAAACAGTTTCAATAATCTTAGAGAAAGACACCAAATCCAAGGATTTGAAGAGTGAGTACAACTGAATATAATGACTGGAATAAGGCTCTATTGGAGAATGTTTCGGAATCTCAGGTGGAAGGAAAGGCTTTGAAAGGGTTCATTGCTTCCTCTGAGACAGGAAGTAAATTCCAAAACGGAGTTGCAAGTGTTGAAGTTCGAGTCTTGGATAAAGGAGGGGAAGGTTGTCTGCTGAAAGTGTGCGTCAGGAGCTTCAGATGAGTAATGAGGGAGGTTTTTGACCTGGCCAAGATGGAGTGTATATACATATCTGCAGCTCAGGTGATGCAGGATGGAAGATGGAGATGTGGGAATATTAATGACAATAAATATTATTGACCACTATGTGTCAAGTAGTCTGCTGAGTGGGTTCACATATTGCTTGTATTTAGTCCTTGTCATAACCCTGTGATGTAGTGATAATCGTCATGACCCCTATTTTATAGAAGTACATAGCTTGAGTAGATAGCAGAGCTAAAAAATAAATTCATGACCGATGTTCTTTCCACTACATTATTAGGTGCAGCCCTAGTACATTATGTCCACACTGTGCTCCATGCTTTCAATATTCTCATTTGAAAAAATGGTTTCCAAACAGTATTGAGTGCCAAACTGAAGTTGGAAATTCTTTATTCTGGGGGGTGCCACTCTGTAACAGATTTAAATGAGATAGGGTATTTACTTTATGTGTTAAAGTTTCTTCTTCTAATGAAAAGGGAACTCCAGACTCTCCTCCATATTGTTACCGGTGATCTTTGTAAAAACACAAATCAGATCACAACATTCTTCTGAAAATCCTTCAGCACGTCCCAATGCCCAGAGAAGTGGTTCTTCACAGCAGGGGGTAGAGGGGGGCACACTACTAAATGCTTTGAGAGTCTAGTCAAAGCTCTCTATCTTCTTTGCAGAAAAAAATGCACACACACACAATATCTGCCATGTATTTCAAGGGTTTCAGGAAGCTTGAAGTCATTCTACATCCATGGACCATGGGTTAAGATTCTCTGCTAAGGGAATTTCATCTCCCCTGAGTTAATGCAACTTAGATCTTCCACAGTCTAGTACTAAAAGTAGAAGCTACAAGGAGAAGCTGTTGGGGGTGGAAGACTCAGCCCCTGAATTTCACCTTCCCTTGGCACTCAGTCACCTTGATTTATTATGTTCATCATCAGCTAGGAAGTTTTCTACCCAGTGCTAAATCCACAGGTTGTCTGCATTTTGTTTCCAACAAGGGAGACAATATTTCCTTATATAGACACTTATATAGCACACCCCTACATACAAATGATTTTAAGTTAGGCTGATATGTGCAAAAATATATATTGCACAGGTAAGTTTGGATGCCGACTTTGGAGAAGGGAAGAGAACCAAACAGGTGGAAAATTGGAGGAAGGATATTTACAGTGATGCACTATAGAAGTTGTACCTTCATGCAGCCTTCAGGAAGTCCTCATTTCTGTAAAACTCCCCTTTGCTCTTCATTTAGCCACGAGTATAGGTAGCCACAGTCAGTCACAATTCGTCGCTTCCTAGATACCAAGTCATTATCAAATGGGAGGTTCACCTAGTAGGGCTAAATTGCATGGAAGTAATTCTCTATATAGATTCTTAAACTAACTTTATAAAACAATACGCAGCTACCACTAATTATAGACATATTACACAGTGTGGTTTTACCTTTGACCGTCTCTCTTGTTGATGGACACTCTTTATCCAGGAATAGCTAGGTCAGTTTCCCAATTCTTCAGCCTTGCTGCTTCTGAGGCTACATGGCCTTTTGCTCTCAGTCTGAAAATATCTCATCTCTGCACACTCATCCATTTCAGCTGCCTATCCCTGAGCCCACTTTGCTTAATACTTTGTTTAACCCTTTAATGCTTCTTTCTCAATCTAGATTAAGACCTACACCACAGTATGGAGAATAATTCTGGTGTTTTCTTCTTAAATAACTCTTTACTCAGTGGAATTATGTATTTTCCTTTGAGGATCTACATGATTTCAGAAGGAAAAGACTGGCCCCCTGGCTGAGTGTCACAGAAATGACTATGCCCTGGGAAACAAAGCAACTGTCCTCTTTTTAGGTGC
This sequence comes from Monodon monoceros, assembly GCF_005190385.1. Lineage (NCBI taxonomy): Eukaryota > Metazoa > Chordata > Mammalia > Artiodactyla > Monodontidae > Monodon > Monodon monoceros. The sequence goes on along the minus strand of NW_021703779.1, from coordinate 104,479,141 downwards.
ATAATTTGGTTGCTCTTTTTGAACTGCTTCCGCTACAGGGCAGGCTCAAAGGGGATATATACCCTGGGGTTGTGAAGACTGGGGAAAAAAAGCTTTGTTCTTTTCCTTTTAACTCTTTAGGGCCCATTTATTATATGCTTAACACAAAGGCCGGACAAGGGTAAGTCAGATTATTTGAATGACAAACATGATAGATAACATGGCTGAAGCAGAGAGACTATTGAAGATTGATGAAAAAGGGAGGTTGGTGAAATATAGAAGAAAGCAGTTGCTAAACCTAAAAAGTGAAGTGAAGGGGCATGGATTTGTTTCAGTACATAACAGGGAAGCTGTGGCATCTTGAAGGATTCATAGAGTTGATTGAGACTATATCCATGTTACATGCTGATTCTCTTTTATTACAAAGATTTGAACAAGATTTCAGAATTGGCATTTGAAAATGTAGCTTTATATTTCTGTGAACAGCAAAAAACAGTTTTAAATATTTGCAAAGGAATGACTGTGAGGTATACCAACATGTCCTGTCAGGAAATTGCCCTGTCAGAAAACGGTTATTCTGCTTTTTTGGTCATCTGTGATGCAGAACTAGCTCCATATACAAATAAGTTCTATTTATTATCTTCAGCACTTTTCTTTCTCATTATAATTCTGAAAGGGTCTAGAGGTGACAGAAGATAAATCTTGAATCTTCTGGAACCTTGGAAATAGTCTCATTTGAAGCCTTTATACTAAAAGCTGAGGATTCTGCTGTCCGTCAGTGTAAACTGAACCATATGCAGTGCTATTTTGGTGCCAGTCATTCCTGTAACACATGAAGTATTTAATTTTATTACTCTTGAGCCTTTAACTGTTTGAGCAAATGACCGTTTGTGTCTTTTATGTCATGTAAGAAGAAGTTAGAAATGAGCTTAAAGGCAAAAAAAAAAAAAATGAAATTAATAAGGACACGCCCAAACCTTTCATAGAATTTAAAGGTGTAAGGTAAGATTCATTTCTCTACCTTCAACTAAGACATTTACAAGGCTTCGCTACTAAAGTCCAATTATGTCTCCTCATTAATGGTTCAAGTCTAGAGTTTCAAGAACACTTTAAAAAATTATCACATTGACATACAAGTAGGCTGAATGCTAATGTGTCTGAAGTTAATCAATAAATATGGTCCAAAACCACCTTCACTAATTGGAAAAAAAGTAATCTGTGGTATTGAAAAATGAGAGTCACAGGAAATGCAGAATTTTATTGTACATTTTCTATGTATAAATACACATATTTATATTATATACTTTGTGATCATCATTTATATATATGTAACATAATGTATAGTTTTATATTTATATAATTTATATATGTAACTTAAAGAAACAGTGAGGTAGATTAATTTTTAATGGAACGGCTCTCTGATTTTTTTCCTATTGATTGCATTTTCTTAAGCAAGACATACTTGTATATAATAATGGAGAGGCAAAACAGAAGAGAAGCTATATGAAGTAGCATCTAAAATTCGAACATGGATACATGCCTCCTGTTTTTCCCATAGTTTCCCACTCCAAATGCCCTATGCTCCAAGTACGCTCAGCAAGTGTTAGTGGCTGGCAAACTATGTGTTTCTCAATTGTTCCTCTCAAACTACCTCTTAAATAGATGGCAATAAAGCTGATTTCTGCTACATCCTAACTGTAACACACTGCCAAGTCCCTCAGTCAGCATGCTGTTTCCAAGCCACACTGTGATTGGCAGGGCCAGTATATATGGTCAGTGGGCTATGCAACCTGTCTGATCTATTTGACTTACAATTGGGCTGGCTATGCCATCTTTCTGCCACCATGCTTTTGGAATTAACTTTAGAGCCTAGAACAGTATTTGGCACATAATAGGTGTTTGATGAATATTTATTGAACAAATGAATTCATTAAATATGTCGCACTTAATATTCTCTTCTGGTAAATTAAATTTGTAAGAGGCTCAAATTTGAATATTGCCCACCTTGATTGCTACATATCTTTTTTACTTTTCATAGAAGAGTATTTGATAGTTTTAGTGTATGATACTTTGTCTGAATGGTTTGTAGTCTTTGCCATACCATAAATAACAAATTTAGATAAAATTGAAATATAAGTTCAAAACCTTTTGCAGTTAACAACAGTTAGCATAAAATTCATTGACAGAAAGCTTTCTAAAATGTGTGAGTCTTCTTTTTTCCCATGCCTTAGTTTGTAGAGTTGGATTTGGATGTGGGATTGGTTTAAGTGACTTTCTGTGTATGAGGAGGGTGTTATTCTGATCAGTTACTTCCAGCTTTATTGTACTAGGCTATAGATGTAGAAGCCAATGAAGAATGACCTCAGTGTAGAAATATAGAAACAAAGCTCAGAGGTGGCTTTGTATTGTTCATATTTATCTCATTCTTATCAATGCCAGCTGCCAGTGATGAGTGGAAAGGGAGATAATTCCAATTAAATGAGACTCCCTATTATTTAGACTTTTAATCATGGTTATACTGTACTAATAAGATGATCTAAAAGGTCTATTTGCAATTCTTATTTGCACATACTTAAATATTGTGGGATTGAAATGTAAATTTCAGTATAAAGTTTGGAGCCCACGTTGTTAGGATAGAACACTGTGGAGGGCTGTTGTCCCGGATTTGTAACCTTATGTGATGTCCAGATTCAGCAAGAGTACCATCAGAAAGTAACCTTTTCAACAAACTAAACAAGTTCTCATGAGTCATTCTCTTGGTAAAACACTTGAACTTCTGCTAAAATAAAGCTTAAAAAAATAGAAGCTGTAAAAAGGAACCCAATTAAGCAGTTTTTATTACTCAGGTTCTGAACCAAAGTTCAAAGCACTTAAAATTGAATCACAAGGCTGCCAAGGACCTTCAGAGAACATGCCTTCAGGCAGGAACACACTGAACCTACCCCTCTACGAGTTTTGAGAAATTTGGTTCTGTTTCAGTTGTATCACCAAGCTTTGGTGATAGTGGGGTGTGTTGATTTTTCCCTCCCTATGTAAGTGTAGCATTTCTAATTATTCATTCTTTATACCCTAAGTCTCACCAGAGTTCAACGCAGTAATCATTGTTTTCCAGAGGAAGCATTCAATAAGTATTTGTTGATTATTGATTTTGAAGGCATCAAGGAATTTGTACCATTTTCTAGTGTTTGACAATGTTTATTGCTGAGCGTATTTTACCAGAATTCCACAGGTAGAACTTTAAGCCCCTTTCCCCTTGTCCCATCCTTGGAGATTATGGATTAAAACCAGACATTATTAACCAGTAACTGGGCATTTTTTATAGTGCAATATTTTGCATATAGTGAGCCAGGAATTGAACAAATATTTATAAATTGAATTAAAAAGTTGAATACCTTGGTTTTGATGTAATTGTTGATAAATTATTCAGGATGGTATAAGGGAAAGGCTACTGAACTAACAGTGATTTACCTAATAGCCTAGCACAGTGTCATTACAGAATAAGTGCTTAGTAACTATTTCCTCAAAGATTGAAGGCATTGAATTGAATGAATGAAGCCTTGGGCACCCCTTCCCCTGCAACCCTCTCATGCAATTCCTCATACCTTCCATCCTGCCTCAGACATGACTCTCCTCTGAGGCTACTATTTCTCCATCAGCCACTTTCTTGGAGCTACTCTTCACTCTCTCACACTCCACAAACCTCAGTTTCCACTGCAGCACTAAAACCCTTATGTTGAAAACCAACAAACCTCAATAAAACAAAAATCCTGCTCCTCTGTGGTGCATGCCATCTAGCTATACCACTTTACCAACCCTACTGGTATGGTCTGTGGTGCATGCCATTTAGCTATACCACTTTACCAACCCTACTGGCATGGTCCCTTATTTCTGTATTGTTTTTGGAACTGGTAAAATTCTTCCTATTGATTCCAAATGTTGTTATAGCCCCAGGTTCACTTGCACCAGCTTTCATTTGTGGCTGAAGCATTGTTATAAACCTGCTCTTCCCCTCTCATCACCTGGCTAGGTCCTTCTTAGCCTGCATGTTTCCATCTAGACACTGCCTGCTCTGGAAGTCCTCTCTTGGTCCTGTGCAATCTCAGCTAGATGCCCCTCCTATGTGCTCCAACAGCACTCAGTACATATTCCTACCAAAGCACCAATCACTCTTAATTGTAACTGACTATTAACTTGTTTGTGTCTCCAGCTAAACTGTAAACTTGAGGGCAGGGACTGTCTTTTTTACTCTTGTAGACTTTGCTACATAGGTAAGTTCTCAAAACATATTTTTTCTTTTAATAAGATAACTTTTACAAGGTTTTGTTTCCTCTTATGTAAAATCCTTTCACAGGTGCCTTCCACTCACAGAATGCCAATTACAGCCATTTTCAGAGAGTGACTTCCTGCCCATTCTTAGGATCTAGGAAATTGTGTCACTGGAAATAATATGAAAATGAATGAAGCAGAACATTATGTATGGGAATAAGGGCACATGCTATGTCCACACCAGCTAGTCTGAGTTCATTGAGGATCGTAAATTCTTATGTATTTGCTCTGTAGCTTAACTATATGGATGAGCAGTAGTGGAAACAGGCTTAACAAACTTTTTGGCTCTATCATAGTGATTGTAATTGTAAGACCTCCAATTAAGTTGCTGTGGAACACCAGAGAATGGTTTTCAGTTCAGATCTTCTTGAGAATGTCTGCTAAAAATGACGTGATTAACACCAGATAATAAAAATTTTAAATCCTGAAAGAATATTGATGAGAATCAAATGTCTAACATCCATCTTTTTCAGTATTGTAGTCATGCATATTAACCAATTAGATTAGAAGAGTCTTCCTCTGCTATAATCTAGCAGAAGTGTCATGGCTTTTGTTCCACTGTAGGTCTCTAAAAACTCTATCCAAAGTAGTTCAGCATGTACTCCCTCTAATACTTGCTGATGGCACTGACCTCAAAGACCTTTCAGTAGCAGATGAGTCTTATCCTGTTGGATTCTTTATCACCTTCTATTGCCTTCATGCCACAAACCTATTTGAAAAGTTTTGTGATCCAATCTCATTTCAGTTACTATCATTGCACACCTATATATATAATCAAAACTCTGTACATATTAATAGGTCTATTATGCTGGGAGTTCTCAGGAACTGTTAAAAAATTGAACAAATTTATCTGAACACTTCCCTTCATTGGTAGAATATAGGAGGCACATTCTAATTGATGTTGTAGTTTGAATAAATGGAAATATTGCTCTTTATTATCCTGACGGCCTTCCTAAGTAAGCATCCACTGGATTATTTTACAGTTTAGTCTACTCAGAGTGAGAATGGGAGAGTTTCTAATCTTCTAGGAGATTTTTCTTTCTTCCTTGAAAGGTTATGATAACTAGAATTCATAGCTCATAAAAAGCCCAAATCAATATTGCCATTGACTTAATCCACGTAAGAGGCTTAACTTCATAGGTGACTTCTGAAAAGCTGAAACAAACAAAAATCAGTCTCTGTTGAGTTCCCAAGTTTAAAATAAAGTTGAAAGCTGCTGCAGAAAAACACTTCTAGGCTAACAAAGACAGCATGGTAGGACCCTGTAAACAATTATATTTCAGCAAATAAATGCTCATGCTTTCCCATTTTCAAGAACAGTAAGAGCTAATATTTATTATGTGTCAGACACTGTGCTAAGCATGAACTTTAAGACAACCTTATGACATTTAGACACACTTATAATCCCAGTTCACAGGTGATGAAATTGAGACTTAGAGAGGGAAGTTCCTTTCCCAATATGACATCTAGTAAGTGGCCTAATTGAGACTTAAACATATGTCTGCTGGATACTAAAGATCATGTCCTTTTTTTTTTTTTTTTTTTAAACACAGGGTAAATACTTGCTTTATCTATAAAACTATTTATTTATTTACTTGGCTGCATCAGATCTTAGTTGCGGCATGTGGTATCTTTAGTTGCGGCATGCAGGCTCCTAGTTGTGGCATGTGGGATCTAGTTCCTCGACCAGGGATCGAACCCCGGGCCCTTGCGATGGGAACATGGAGTCTTAGCCACTGGACCACCAGGGAAGTCCCTAAAGGTCATGTTCTTAATCAGTATACTGTATACAGTATACAGTATACTGTATAAAATTCATTCATCAGATATAGTAGTTGATGTTCAAATAGGTCTATAATAGAAGATGATGCTCTTTACCTACCATTAGAAATATCTTTATGGTTTTCCTAGATATAGGGTAACACCCTGAGCCTTCTGCTCTTTAATGTCAGGAATCCACTGTCATTGGCATCAGGCCAGTATGGCTGTGCATGACTATAGTGTATGCCATGGCCATGGGACAGTGTTCTTTTCTTTGTCAGAATAGCTATCTAGGATTAAGGTCAAATTCTTGACTTTATTCTAACATTATGCTCTAACTACTTGAATTAACTGAGCCAGAGGTAGTGTACTCACTGATAAACTGTTTATTCCAGGCCTTCAGTTTAACAGCCTTTCTTCTGTTGAAATTCATACCATCTGACTTTTTTTTCTCCTCCCTTCTGCCTCATTAAAGTGGTCTATCAATCTTCAGACTACTGACAGGTGTTTTTCAGTGTCTGAATGTTGCATCATTTCATTCTCTACTAATATCTACATGAAATCCAACATTGAGGTTAACAATTTTTCTAGCATCTAACCCTTAGAGTTCTTTGGCATTTTAGTAAATGCACTTGTCAAGATCACCAAGGCCTCCACGTTGCTAAATTCAGTGGTCAGTTCTTAGTTCTCGTCTTGACCTTTCAGCAGCATTTGACACCGTTGATCACGCCTCCTTCCTCTTCACTTGATTTTCAGGATATCTATATTCTTCTGAGTCATCCTGTGATTCTCTGTTGGATTTTCCTCATCTTCCCAACCATGAAACACTGGAGGGCCCGAAGACCTCTTCTCTTATCTTTGATACACTTATTCCCTCGGTCTTATCATCCTGTCTTATGATATTAATACCATTTATATGCTGAAAAAAAATTCACAGCTCCGGCTTGGAACTTTCCCCTCAAATTCAGATTCGTATATCCAGCTGGCTATTTTTCATCTCCACTTGGGTGGCTGATAAGTATCTCAAACTTAACATATCTATACCAAACACCTCTTGTTCTCCACCTCACATTCTCTCATCCCACCTTTTTATTCCAGCTGTTACTGCAGCTACCGGCTGTGTGCATATATACACTAACAACATCTCCTGTCAGCTGCACCAGATAGCTCTATTTCCTGCCTTTTCTGCTACCTCTGTGTGGAATGCCTGTGGCAGCCCACTCAGTCAATCTGAAGCATGTGTAAACAGGGAAGTGTGAGAGAGTTAATATGGCATGGGACAATTCCTGATCTATAAGAGACAGAAAGCCAGTCGTGAATGTCTCCCTCTTCTAAGATCAAGCAGATAATCTTCCAGGCATTTTACAAGCTCATCAGAGGGCCCCCAGTAAGATTAAGCTTCAATTACCCATAGCTGTGACTGGCTCAAAAACTCACCCTTGGATTGACTTTCCATTCTGGTCTTCCATTCCTGTTTGGGAATCACTTCCCAAAGTTCACTCTCGGCAACACAATCTCTTGTCTCAGGTTCTGCTTTTTGGGAAACCTGACTGGGACATTATTCAAAACCAAACTCCTGGTTCTCCCTCCAAAAATTACTTCTCTATCTCAGATTATGGCAGCTCTTCTTTCCAGGTCCTCTTATCAAAAACCTTGGTGAGGTCACTAACCTCATCTATTTTATCAGGAGACCTTGTCATCTCTACCTCCAAAATAGGTTCAGAATCTAATTTTTCCTACTTCCTCTGTTACTCTCCTAGTCTAAGCCAGTATCATTTTTCATATTGATTTTTGCAGTAGTCTTCTAACCTGTCTCCCTGCTTCTGCCCTTCTACTCCAACATTTATTCTCAATACAATTGTCAGAATGATAATTTTAAAACCTAAGGCAGATCATGCCCACCCCCCAGTCAAAAGCTGCAATGGCAGGACTTCCCTGGCGGTCCAGTGGTTAAGACTGCGCTCCCAATGCAGGGGGCACTGGTTTGATCCCTGGTCGGGGAACTAAGGTCCCACATGCCGCACGGTGCAGGAAAAAAAAAAAAAAAAGCTGCAATGGCTCTCCATCTAACTCAGAACATAAGAGTCTACATAATGTGGTCTCCCTTCACATTTGTGACCTCATCTACTACTAACTTGTTCAGTTGTCCTGCTAAAACCACAGTGGCCTCTATGATAGTTCTCAATGCAGGCATATTTCTGCCTTAGTGCCTTTGTAATTGCTATTCCCTCTGCCTGGAATGTTCTTCCCCTTGATAACTACCAGGTTTGGTCTATCACCTGATGGAGGTCCATACTCAAATGTCGCCTCAGTGAGGCATTCCCTGACCATACTACTGAAAATTGCAATCTTCCCCCCATACACTCCTTTTCTGCTTTTTTTGTTTTTCATAGTTCTTATTACTTAAGTGACTGTATAATTTATTGTCCAAACTGGGACATTTTTGAGAGTGAAAGAGCGCAATAGGAAAAATCACACTAGGACCACAGATATAAGCCAAGACTGTTTGAGACAACGGAGATACTATGGTCACCCTACTTATCACCATCTGACATACTATTTTGTTTATTTTTATTTTATATATTTATACTTACTATGTATGTATACCATAATGTATAATTAAATACATAGTTATTTGTATTTTTATTATATTTTACTTTACTCGTTTATTTTCTATCTCCTCCACTAGAATTAAGTTCTATGAGAGCAGGACTTTTTATCTGTTTTGATTTCTGCTGAATCCTGGTACTTAGAACATTGCCTGGAACATATTAGGCATCTGATAAATATTTATTGAATTAAAGCAAACCCACTAGAAGACTGGTACATAATTAGCTCTCAATGAATATTAGTTATTGTTACCAGTACTTACTATTTATCATCAAACAGAAGTGATTGCTTTTAGCTCTTACTTAGAATGGTGTATCGGGTGGCATTACTCTATTTTATTTACTCTCCAGTAGTATTTTCATGGGCCACCTGTATAGAGATGCTTGCAACTGCCAAATAATTTTTATTGAAATGGCCTGCTCTCCTCCAGTTTTTTAATCAAGATGCCTCAGTTGGGTGACTTACAATCCTTTGTGATTCCTGACATACTGATGAACTGTTCTTTTATACATCAGAGCAGATTTAAAAAATTAGCTGGTAAAACCTTGTAGGAAGTTCGTGTTTTAGAACACTGGATTAGCTTATTTAAAGTCCAGTTGTGAACATATTAAAAAAAAGCTTGAACTTTCTAATTGTAATAAAAAGCAGCACATCTCTTGTGCACTTTATGCAGTTGGGGAATGTGGCTAAAAATATCTTAGAAGAGTGATTTTGAGTTCTTTCAGTAGAGTTCTAGAAATGCAAATTCAGGTAATTATAATGATCAATCATTTACTGGTATGTTAATTTCTTAATGCATTCAATTTATCAGCAGCAGGTTTTTCCTAATTCTAAAGAAGCAACGCTTAATTCTCTTTTTACTGATTAATTGTGGAGAATTATACTTCTGGCAGTTGACAAAGGGACTTACATGGCTTGCTTCAATACCATTCAAGACATAGGTAAATAATAAAAGTAAACAATTCATGAGAAGTGGAAACATAATTAACAGCAATCTTATAAATGTTTGTCTCCTCTTGCGAACACCTTGGCAAGCTATGGCATGAGCTTCCGGTTTTCTTTGGATGAGAAGTACTTGTTAGCTAATCAATGTATAATCCCAAATGCTCCTTAAACATTAAAAAATTGACATTAGCCAATTAGATAATTCAATTGGACAAGCATTTATGGGGCATTTACTATTCAGAGAATTTCCTTTTGGTCACAGTCACAAATTAAATACAGCAGCAGCCCTTTGTAAAGCTAATGTTTGGAAGCATAACTGGTAGCTTTTTTATTTTGGCTTTTGTCTTACTGAGCCTTTGTATTTCAAGGCGCAGGATTTCCTCTATAGTATATCTGCAGCCTTATAATCGTGGGCTGCGTTGTAACAGGATTATGCTTTATTGAGATAGAATGGATGCATTGAAAGTTCACTTGGTAACTTCTTTTATTTTAATACAGAATTCCATGCTGAGAAGCCTTGTCTTCTAACCTTCTGTGCAGATAGTGTCCCTTACTCCCATTTGCCCCCTTTTGGATAGCCTCTACTATATTGTCTACCAGAAAGATCACATCACTGGGTCAAGACTCATGCTTTCAATTTTGCTTCATTCACTCACTGAATGACCTTAGGTCTTCTTTTAACTGCCTTTACTAGTATATTAATAGTCACCTGGGGTCTTGTGGCACAGTTAATCAAAGCCCTAAAAATAATTTGAAATGTGCAGCCCTCCCTTCTGCCTCTAGAGAGAATCTTTGAACCAAAGAAGAAAAGTGAAATGGAAAGGGAGATTTGCTAAGATAATCAACAATATCTCTGTGTGATGATTTTGTTTTTTGGCACTGGCCTGTCTGATCCTCCTTAGTCTCCTAAAACTGAAATACTCATTTCTGAGATTCTTCTTTATAATTCCTCATTTGAAGAACAGACCTTAGAAAATGACGAGACTGACATCTATTTGAAATAAAAATAATAAAACTGGTGATATTTCTTTATGATGCCTGTGTTAAGGTACAAGAGAACAGCAATGACTTCCAATATATGCTAATCATATAATATCGGGCTTGATCTGCATATAGATATGGTTCAGAAGAAGTGATTGAACTCTAGCAATATCCAAATTGTAATAAGAAGTCAGGTAAGAATTTAATTCTCCTCTAAATTACATTTCCATCTCTTTTTCTCTACTGTTTTACCTCTTTGTCTAATGCTATTACCAGTATTCAGTGACTTCTTATTGCTACTAATAGACTTCTGCTTTACTTAGTTAATTACAGCCTTATCAAAATAACTCTGAAACATTCAAAGGTACATTTTTGAATCATTTATAATGAGCCTGGTGGGGGGAAAATGTACAGTCCTCAAGGTGGACTTTGGTGTATTTTAAGCACATTCCTGTACATTGGGGGAGATTTCCTAACTTTTGTGGTTTCTGTTGGGAATGTAGTGGGCCCATTGGAAGAGTAAAAGACAGGTTGAAAAGTTCCCAGTTAGGAAGGCATTGCAATAATCCAGAGGAAGAGATGATGAAGAGCTTAACGTAAGCATTGAATTTCTGAGTAAAGAAAAGGAGACATACATGAGAGAGAAATTAGAGTTTGCAGGACTTGGTGGGTGATGAAGGAGAGAGAGGAATGAAGGTTTCCATCTTTGGTAAGTGAGTGAAGAGGGGTGCTAACAATTAAGGTAGGGAAGCAAGAAAGACAGAGTTTTGGAGAAAAAGTGTTCTCATTTGAACATGACTTTGCAGGTTTTCCAGGTAGAAATATCTAGTATGAAGTTAGATATAAACTTGAAGTAGTGGTGCTGGAAAATGGATTTGGGAGTTGTTGATGTATAATTGATACATGAGATTGGATATGATCACACAGAAAGAGCATATACAGTGAGAAGAACACAGAAAAATGCAGATAATGGACAAAATCATAGTGTACACAAACATTTAAAGGACCGGTAGGAAGAGGAGCCCAGGAAAAATGCTGAGTAGTTAGAGAACTAGATGGCGAATGAAGACAAAGTGGTATTACAGAAGTCAAAAAAGAACAGAATCCAGAAAGAGGGGATAACAGTATCATATACGAAAAATGGTCTCTGAAATCTTTACCAGATTTGGCAATTAGGAGTTCATTGCTGACTTCACCAAGAGAGTTTTTAATGGAATAGCAAAGGCAGATTCCAGTGGATTGAAGAATGAGAGGAAAGGAAAGAAGTGGGGACATTAAGTATAAGCTTTTAATATGCTTGGCTGAGAAGGGATGGGATGGCCAAGGATAGGGGCAGTAGCTTAAGGAGGGCACAGGTTCCAGGAAGGAATTTTTCTCATCTTGTTTATTTATTTTATGGGAAAAAAAGAAAAACTTGAGCATGTAGGCTGGCCTAGTCCTGTATCTCCCACAGTGGCAATGAATAAATATTTGAAGTGTGAATGAATGGATGCTTATACAATGAAAGAAAAGGACTAATGAAGAAAGAAAATTTTAAGTGATAGGAAAGACAGGTAATAACTGATAGAGCAAGGTCCTGGAGAAAGCCAAAAGGGATGGGATCTGGAATACAGATGAAAGAGTTTCTGAAACATGAGAGAAGGAGGGATAATTGAAGGCATTCATGATGTCTCTTAATATCTGTTTTCTATGTTAAGTAGGAGACAATGTCATTTACCAATACTCAGTGAGAGACGGTTGTGAATGGGGTAAGACATTAGCAGAGTGAATAATTAAGACATTGAACATACTAGGAATAAATATGCTAAGTGGTATTAGGATTGCAGGGAAGGTTAACATATAAATTAGGATCTTGGTTTTAAGTGATAAAGTCAACTCAAACTAACCAAAGCAGAAAAGGGGAACTTATTTGTTTAGAGAATTTTAGAAAAAAAAATTTGAATATCAAACTTCGGAAAAGGTAGGGTTGTGACTGACACCAAAAACAACTAGAGCTAATGAACCAAATATTACCAGCATAGTCTTTAAATCTTTCTAGTGGTCTTTATATTTAAGCTTCATTTTCTTTTATGCACATAGAATTTCTCCACAGAGTCAGAAACATGGCTGGTAAGGGCTCATGAGCTTCTCCTCTTATAGTTCTAGCCACCCTGAGAGAAAAGGATTCTATTCTATGGACTCTAAGTCCTAAAACAGTAAGCAAGGACTCTGATTATTCCTGCATGGTTCAGTTGCCTACTTCCGGATCCATCAGTTATGACCAAGGGTGGGTGGGACCTGTGAAATGTACCTTGATTGATAAAGCTTGGGTCAGGTGCTCACACATGAACTGATCAACTGTGGCAATTCATTACCTCAGTTCAGTAAGTATTTATTGGGTGCTTAGAGTGTGCCAGGTCTTGTTGTAGGTGTTGGTTACACAGTGATGAAAAGCATAGACATGGTCCCTATGGTCCCTCCTTCTGGGAGCTTACACTCTAATAAAGGGAGGCTGATAATAAACAACAAGATGTTTCTGGCTATTGATAGACTGAATAAAGTAAAGCAGAATGGGACTGATAGACTGGGAGAATAGGAAGATGTCCTCAGCCTTGTGGTTTTTGGACCACCAAATTGAAGAGTAGGTTTTACGGCCATGATAAAATCCATTAGGTAGAAGGGTAGGAAATCATTGTCAGAGGGGGATTTCCTAGTTAAAGGTGTTGTAATGCCCTTTCTCGTTCAGATGAATATTTGTTTTCATATTTTTACCTATGTCTAACCTACATGCTTGAATACTTTGTTAATGTACCTAGTTTCCAGGAACTTTTTGATGTGGGTTCAAAATACCCTCTCTTTTTCTCCCTCTGTTTTTAAATTGTGATCTTTTCCATTATTAAACACTGGCTTTTTTCCCAGGGATGGTACTGAAGAAGAAAATCAATGACATATCTAGCCAGCCGCCTTGGACTGAATGGGCATTCAAATAGACTCCAAGGGCCAAGTACAGATGGTGATTTATTGTGCATACAACTTCTACAGAATGCCTTCATTTGAGCATTGTTGTATATACAATTACTTACCAGAATGCTGCAGTTTTACAATTTAGCCAGGAATCTGTGGAGAGATTATGTTCACTAAGAAATCCACAAATGTAGTTTTCGCCCTTTTCAGTAATTCTTCAAACTCTCAGTAGTCTTCTACATGAAGAAAAGAGATTTCAAAATAGTTCTTCCATTATACCATATTTCTCACTATCGTCATCCTTATGCAATTCTTATTTCAGAACCAATTCAAATTTATTAAACCATGTCCTTCTCCTGACATGTAGGTAGATGGAGTTGCTAGACGCAAATCGCTTACTGTGGCTATTGTGAAACCTAAAGTTGTGGTAGTCATCCACACATATCACAGGCCTGCTCATTGTAAAGGTCGTTTGGCAGTGTTAATATGATACTGCAATAGTCACTTGAAAGTTGAACAGTTTAAATAAACCAGATACTTGACATCTCATAGGCAGAAAAAACACGAGGGCACTCCTAAATTCCTTTTTCTTATTGAAAACAGTTTGAATTACCCAAGTTTGTCCTTATAATTTGAAGTTGAAATTGTAAGGATATTACTACCTTTAAGAAGATATTTTCCAAATCTTGCTTTTTCTCTCTGGTCAAATATTACTTCATTGCTATGCTATTTTGGGGATGGTACCCATGTCCAAGCATTTATGAGTTTATATTATATTTGTGTTTTATAATATTATGGAGGATGGGTTATTTACAACTGAAATTAAATTACATTTTTCTTTGCACCAACATATATGGCGTTCTATCACAATGTATTTTCTTTAGTATTTTGGCTAAATTTCAGTGAAAAAAATGTTAATCATTTTAATAGAAACACTTCAGACCACTCCTTAATGCAAACAATATACAGTCAAGATTAATAGAAGCTATAAATAAAAAGAAGCTGTGATAGTATTGATGAAAATCAGCTCAGCAAATGAAAATGAGGAAGTTCAATAACAAATAATATACTGCAATGACATAGCCCATCGAGTTGCTATATGAGGCAGCATGAATAATAGCCCTTGATTTATTTATGTACCTTACAGTATGATCAGCATCTTGGATGGTAAGCTACTAGAAGGGATAATCAAACTTAGTATACATACAGTGTTGAGCCTAGTACCACCCCTAAATTAAATGTGAATGTGCATTCGATGCCACATGATAGTGCTTCTTCTAGTGTGATTGTGCCCATCATCACTGACTAAGTTTCCAGTTCTCATTAGGGTTTTTTCTTCTTATCTATATTTTCTCTGTGCTTTCTCAGGAATGTCTCCATTTGAATCTTAGTGTGAATTTCCTAATGGAAAAGTTCATGGTCTATGTCTGTTAATACAGGGAGAAGCCCTGACATGAGCATCGTTTATTTGTTGAGCACTGCAATAGGCACTCTTGGAACGATAAAAATAAAATCTACAGTTGCTACTCTCCACGTATAGCGTCTATTCTCCATATATAGGAAGAATAAGCACATACCTGTGGAGGAGTTTACAGGCAGTTAAATATAATTTACCAAAAAAAAGTTCCATTTTATTTTTAACTGGATCCATCCATTTATGATAACAGTTTTTATACATATAGGTTATCATAGTCATTATTGATTCCATATTACTATATCATTTGTTAAATGAATGACTGAATAAATGGGTGAATGTTTTCAGTGGTTCTTGCCAATATTTGTGGGTGAGGTGTGGTGGATAAGTGCTAAATAATTACAGGTCATTATAAGAATTGTGACTAACCACTAAAGATCTATTTATTAAGAACACCCCTCCCCCATGATTAACCATATTTTGCTTTTGCACCAAAGACAGTGTTGTCATTATTTGTACTCTCCATCGGTATCTATTATGCATTTGCTTAGGATTACATTTCAACATACTGAAATGTATGTGCTGACTATTGTGGTACACGAAAGAAATATAGATCCTACCTTCACTGAGTTAATGATCTACTAGGGGATACACACAGCAAACAGTGCTATGAAGGTAACCAACAGAGTGTACTGTTAGAAGATGTGAGGATGAGGCTAGGGGCCTACTTAGTGTGTTCAGGGATGGCCTGTCTAAAGAAGTAATCTTTAAACTGAGAAAAGAGAATAAGAAAGAGCCAAGCACGTGAAGAAGCAGGGACAGAGCACTCTGAGCAGGGGAAACAGCATATGCAGAGTCTCAAAGGCATGAAAAAGTTTGGTATGTTTCAGAAACTTTAAGGAGACCTCTGTGGCTGTAGTGCAAAGAAAGAGGGAAAAGGTGCTATTTGAACCTGGGGAGATAGGAAAAGACCAGACTTAGGGCTCTGTAGGTCATGCTAAAGATTTTAGTCTTTCTCTTAAGGGTAATAGGAGATATTGATGGGTTTTAATCTGTGATAGGAGGGGATTTACACGTTTAAAAGATTACTTTGGCTGCTGTTTGGATAATGACTGGAGAATACAAAAGATGGATAGGAGAAATCAATTATAAAGTTATTGCAGAAGTTCACGTAAGAGGTAAAGCTAGAGAGAAGTGGACTAAATTGATATATATTCTGGAGATACAACCTATAGGACTTTCTGTTCCAGGTTATATTTAAGTGGAGAGGGAGAGAGAAGAATCAAGAACGAGTCAGGTTTCTGGCTGGAGCAACTGATATGAAGAAGAATAAGAAATGAATGGGTTTTAGGCTGTGAATGAAGAATTTTGTTTTAAACATCTTCACTTAGAGACACTCATTAGATATCTAAGAATATAAATAGGTATTTTTATTTACTAGACAATGATGTAGGAAGTTCCGAAGTTTCTTCCATGAAAATAATCGACAAGAGTGGTTTGACTGTCATGCTTTAATTAATTCAGCAAACATTTGTTGAGTCTCTGCTATGTGGTAGGTATTGTACTAAGCACTAGGAATAGTAAGTCATAGTCACTGCTGATAGGGAGTTTATTATAATCTAATGAGGAGACTGGAGAAAAAAACATGAATAATTTAAAATCCAGTGTGATAATAACAGTAGGAGGAACATCTAACTCAAATAGGGGGTTGGAAGGGTAAGGGAAAGATTCCTGGAAAAATGATATCTGAGTTTGGTTCAAAAGTAAAATCTAGCCAGGCACAGAGAAGCAAAAGTCATTCCAGACTATCTTTATTGGAAAGAATTGTGTCAATAATGGACTTATGATAAATCTGAAAAGGAGCATTTTAGTATTTTTCTGACCACAGAATATTTTATGTCTATACAATATGATTATTGAATATGTCCCCAATATCAGAATCGTAGAAGTGAAAGAGCTGTTAGAAATCATCCGGCATAGTCACCTAGTTTTACAGGTGTGGAATTAGACTGAGAAAAGAGGCCTTTCTAAAGAATCAATTCCACCGTTACTTTTTCGTTTACCAATATTGTAAGTATGCTGTGAATGCAAAGTCTAAGTAGTGCCCCAAAGCATTAATTTTTTTATTTCATTGTTTCTCTTTTTGCTTAATTTTATTTATTTATTTATTTATTAACATCTTTATTGGAGTTTAATTGTTTTACAATGTTGTGTTAGTTTCTGCTGTATAACAAAGTGAATCAGCTGTATGTATACATGTATCTCCATATCTCCTCTCTCTTGCGTCTCCCTCCCACCCTCCCTGTTCCACCCCTCCAGGTGGACACAAAGCACTGAGCTGATCTCCCTGTGCTATGCGGCTGCTTCCCACTAGCTCTCTATTTTACATTTGGTAGTGTATATATGTCCACGCCACACTCTCACTTTGTCTCAGCTTATCCTTCCCCCTCCCCGTGTCCTCAAGTCCATTCTCTACATCTGTATCTTTATTCCTGTCCTGCCCCTAGGTTCTTCAGAACCATTTTTTTGTTTGATTTTTAGATTCCATATATATGTGCTACCATACGGTATTTGTTTTTCTCTTTCTGACTTACTTCACTCTGTATGACAGACTCTAGCTCCACCCACCTCACTACAAATAACGCAATTTTGTTTCTTTTTATGGCTGAGTAATATTCCATTGTATATATGTGCCACATCTTCTTTATCCATTCATCTGTTGATGGACACTTAGGTTGCTTCGATGTCCTGGCTATTGTAAATAGTGCTGCAATGAACATTGTGGTGCGTGGCTATTTTTGAATTATGGTTTTCTCAGGGTATATGCCCAGCAATGGGATTGCTGGGTCATATGGTAGTTCTATTTTTAGTTTTTTAAGGAACCTCCATATTGTTCTCCATAGTGGCTGTATCAGTTTACTTTCTCACCAACAGTGCAAGAGGGTTCCCTTTTCTCCACACCCTCTCCAGCATTTATTGTTTGTCCATTTTTTCATGATGGCCATTCTGACCCATGTGAGGTGATGCTTCATTGTAGTTTTGATTTGCATTACTCTAATGAATAGTGACGTTGAGCTTCCTTTCATGTGCTTGTTAGCAATCTGTATACCTTCTATGGAGAAATGTGTATTTAGGTCTTCTGCCCGTTTTTGGATTAGGTTGTTTGTTATTTTGATACTGAGCTGCATGAGCTGCTTATAAATTTTGGAGATTAATCCTTTGTCAGTTGCTTCATTTGCAAATATTTCCTCCCATTCTGAGGGTTGTCTTTTGGTCTTGTTTATGGTTTCCTTTGCTGTGCAAAAGCTTTGAAGTTTCATTAGGTCCCATTTGTTTATTTTTTGTTTCTATTTCCATTTCTCTAGGAGGTGGGTCAAAAAGTATCTTGCTGTGACTTACGTCATAGAGTGTTCTGCCTATGTTTTCCTCTAAGAGTTTGATAGTTTCTGGCCTTACATTTAAGTCTTTAATCCATTTTCAGTTTATTTTTGCATGTGGTGTTAGGGAGTGTTATAATTTCATTCTTTTACATGTAGCTGTCCAGTTTTTCCCAGCACCACATGTTGAAGAGGCATTTCGACATTGTATATTCTTGCCTCCTTTATCAAAGATAAGGTGACCATAAGTGCATGGGTTTACCTCTGGGCTTTCTATCCTGTTCCACTGATCTATATTTCTGTTTTTGTGCCAGTACCGTACTGTCTTGATTACTGGAGCTTTGTAGTATAGTCTGAAGTCAGGGAGCCTGATTCTTCCAGCTCCGTTTTTCTTTCTCAAGATTGCTTTGGCTGTTAGGGGTCTTTTGTGTTTCCATACAAATTGTGACATTTTTTGTGCTAGTTCTGTGAAAAATGCCATTGGTAGTTTGATAGAGATTGAGTTGAATCTGTAGATTGCTTTGAGTGGTATAGTCATCTTCACAACGTTGATTCTTCCAATCCAAGAACATAGTATATCTTTCCATCTGTTTGTATCATCTTTAATTTCTTTCATCAGTGTCTTATAGTTTTCTGCATACAGGTCTTTTGTCTCCTTAGGTAGGTTTATTCCTAGGTATTTTATTCTTCTTTTTTTTACATCTTTATTGGAGTATAATTGCTTTACAATGGTGTGTTAGTTTCTGCTTTATAACAAAGTGAATCAGTTATACATATACATATGTTTCCATATCTCTTCCCTCTTGCGTCTCCCTCCCTCCCACCCTCCCTATCCCACCACTCTAGGTGGTCACAAAGCACTGAGCTGATCTCCCTGTGCTATGCAGCTGCTTCCCACTAGCTATCTATTTTTCGTTTGGCAGTGTGTATATGTCCATGCCACTCTCTCACTTTGTCACAGCTTACCCTCCCCCATCCCCATATCCTCAAGTCCATTCTCTAGTAGGTCTGTGTCTTTATTCCTGTCTTACTCCTAGGCTCTTCATGACATTTTTATTTCTTAAATTCCACATGTATGTGTTAGCATACGGTATTTGTCTTTCTCTTTCTGACTTATTTCACTCTGTATGACAGACTCTAGGTCCATCTACCTCATTACAAATAGCTCAATTTCATTTCTTTTTAAGGCTGAGTAATATTCCATTGTATATATGTGCCACATCTTCTTTATCCATTCATCCGATGATGGAAACTTAGGTTGTTTCCATCTCCTGGCTGTTGTAAATAGAGCTGCAATGAACATTTTGGTACATGACTCTTTTTGAATTATGACTTTCTCAGGGTGTATGCCCAGTAGTGGGATTACTGGGTTTTATGGTAGTTCTATTTGTAGTTTTTTAAGGGACCTCCATACTATTCTCCATAGTGGCTGTACCAGTTCACATTCCCACCAGTAGTGCAAGAGGGTTCCTTTTTCGCCACACCCTCTCCAGCATTTATTGTTTCTAGATTTTTTGCTAATGGCGATTCTGACTGGTGTGAGATGATATCTCACTGTAGTTTTGATTTGCATTTCTCTAATGATTAATGATGTTGAGCCTTCTTTCATGTGTTTGTTGGCTGTCTGTATATCTTCTTTGGAGAAATGTGTATTTAGGTCTTCTGCCCATTTTTGGATTGGGTTGTTTGTTTTTTTGTTATTGAGCTGCATGAGCTGGTTGTAAATTTTGGAGATTAGTCCTTTGTCAGTTGCTTCATTTGCAAATATTTTCTCCCATTCTGAGGGTTGTCTTTTGGTCTTGTTTATGGTTTCCTTTGCTGTGCAAAAGCTTTGAAGTTTCATTAGGTCCCATTTGTTTATTTTTTGTTTCTATTTCCATTTCTCTAGGAGGTGGGTCAAAAAGTATCTTGCTGTGACTTACGTCATAGAGTGTTCTGCCTATGTTTTCCTCTAAGAGTTTGATAGTTTCTGGCCTTACATTTAGGCCTTTAATCCATTTTGAGGTTATTTTTGTGTATGGTGTTAGGGAGTGATCTAATCTCATACTTTTACATGTAGCTGTCCAGTTTTCCCAGCACCACATGTTGAAGAGGCTGTCCTTTCTCCACTGTACATTCCTGCCTCCTTTATCAAAGATAAGGTGACCATATATGCGTGGGTTTATCTCTGGGCTTTCTATCCTGTTCCATTGATCTATATTTCTGTTTTTGTGCCAGTACCAAACTGCCTTGATTACTGTAGCTTTGTAGTGTAGTCTGAAGTCAGGGAGCTTGATTCTTCCGGCTCCATTTTTCTTTCTCAAGATTGCTTTGGCTATTCGGGGTCTTTTGTGTTTCCATACAAATTGTGACATTTTTTGTTCTAGTTCTGTGAAAAATGCCATTGGTAGTTTGATAGAGATTGAGTTGAATCTGTAGATTGCTTTGGGTGGTATAGTCATTTTCACAACGTTGATTCTTCCAATCCAAGAACATAGTATATCTCTCCATCTGTTTGTATCGTCTTTAATTTCTTTCATCAGTGTCTTATAGTTTTCTGCATACAGGTCTTTTGTATCCTTAGGTAGGTTTATTCCTAGGTATTTTATTCTTTTTGTTGCAGTGGTAAATGGGAATGTTTCCTTAATTTCTCTTTCAGATTTTTTGTCATTAGTGTATAGGAATGCAAGAGATTTCTGTGTATTAATTTTGTATCCTGCTACTTGACCAAATTCACTGATTAGCTTTAGTTTTTTTTTGGTAGCATATTTAGGATTCTCGATGTATAGTATCATGTTATCTGCAAACAGTGACAGTTTTACTTCTTTTCTGTTTTTGGATTCCTTTTATTTCTTTTTCTTCTCTGATTTCTGTGGCTAAAACTTCCAAAACTGTGTTGCATAACAGTGGTGAGAATGGCATCCTTGTCTTGTTCCTGATTTTAGAGGAAATAGTTATAGGTTTTCACCTCAGAGAACAATGTTGGCTGTGGGTTTGTCATGTATGGCCTTTATTATGTTGAGGTAAGTTCTCTGTATGCCTACTTTCTGGAGAGTTTTTATCACAAATGTGTTTTGAATTCTGTAGAACGCTTTTCCTGTATCTGTTGTGATTATCATATGGTTTTTATCCTTCAGCTTGTTAATATGGCATACCACATCAATTGATTTGCGTATATTGAAGAATCCTTGCATTCCTGGGATAAACCCCACTTGATCATGGCGTATGATCCTTTTAATGTGCTGTTTGGATTCTGTTTGCTACTATTTTGTTGAGGAGTTTTGCATCTATGTTCATCAGTGATATTTGTCTCTAGTTTTCTTTTTTGGTGACATCTTTGTCTGGTTTTGGTATCAGGGTGATGGTGGCCTCATAGAATGAATTTGGGAGTGTTTCTCCCTCTGCTATATTTTAGAAGAGTTTGAGAAGGATAGGTGTTAGCTCTTCTCTAAATATTTGATGGATTTCGCCTGTGAAGCCATCTGGTCCTGGGCTTTTGTTTGTTGGAAGATTTTTAATCACAGTTTCAATTTCAGTGCTTGTGCTTGGTCTGCTTATACTTTCTATTTCTTCCTGGTACAGTCTCCGAAGGCTGTACTTTTCTAAGAATTTGTCCATTTCTTCCAGGTTGTCCATTTTATTGGCATAGAGTTACTCATACTAATCCATCATGATGCTTTGTATTTCTGCAATATCAGTTGTTACTTCTCCTTTTTCATTTCTAGTTCTATTTATTTGAATCTTCTCCCTTTTTTTCTTGATGAGTCTTGCTAATGGTTTATCAATTTTGTTTATCTTCTCAAAGAACCACCTTTTAGTTTTATTGATCTTTGCTATTGTTTCCTTCATTTCTTTTTCATCTGATCTTTATGATTTCTTTCCTTCTGTGAACTTTGGGGGTTTTTTTGTTCTTCTTTCTCTAATTGCTTTAGGTGTAAGGTTAGGTTTTATTTGATATGTTCTGTGTTTCTTGAGGTAGGATTGTATTGCTATAAACTTCCCTCTTAGAAGTGCTTTTGCTGCATTCCATAGGTTTTGGGTCCTCGTGTTTTCACTGTCATTTGTTTCTAGGTATTTTTTGATTACCTCTTTGATTTCTTCAGTGATCTCTTCTTTATTTAGTAGCGTAATGTTTAGTCTCCATGTATTTCTATTTTTTACAGTTTTTTTCCTGTAATTGATATCTAGTCTCATAGCATTCCAGTCGGAAAAGATAATTGATGCAATTTCAATTTTCTTAAATTTACCAAGGCTTGATTTGTAACCGAAGATGTGATCTATCCTGGAGAATGTTCCCTGAGCACGTGAGAAGAAATTGGACCCTGTTGTTTTTGGTGGAATGTCCTATAAATCTCAAATTAAGTCCCTCTTGTTTAATGTGTCATTTAAAGTTTGTGTTTCCTTATTTATTTTCATTTTGGGTGTTCTGTCCATTGGTGAAATTTGGGTGTTAAAGTCCCCTACTATGATTGTGTTACTGTCGATTTCCCCTTTTATGGCTGTTAGCATTTGCCTTATTTATTGAGGTGCTCCTATGTTGGGTGCATCAATATTCACAGTTGTTATATCTTCTTCTTGGATTGGTCCCTTGATTATTATGTAATGTCCTTCTTTGTCTCTTGTAATCGCCTTTATTTTAAAGTCTCTTTTGTCTGATATGAGAATTGTTACTCCAGCTTTCTTTTGATTTCCACTTGCATGGAATATCTTTTTCCATCCCCTCACTTTCAGTCTGTATCTGTCCCTAGGCCTGAAGTCGGTCTCTTGTAGACAGCACATATATGGGTCTTGTTTTTGTATCCAGTCAGTCTATGTCTTTTGATTGGAGCATTTAATCTATTTACTTTGAAGGTAATTATCGATGTGTATGTTCCTATTACCACTTTCTTAATTGTTTTGGGTTTGCTATTGTAGATCTTTTCCTTCTCTTGTGTTTGATGCACAGAGAAGTTCCTTTTGCATTTGTTGTAAAGCTGGTTTGGTAGTGCTGAACTCTCTTAGCTTTTGCTTGTCTGTAAAGGCTTTAATTTCTCCATCAAAACTGAATGAGATCCTTGTTGGATAGAGTTATCTTGGTTGTAGGTTTTTCCCTTTCATCACTTTAAATATATCCTGCCAATCCCTTCTGGCTTGCAGAGTTTCTGCTGAAAGATCAGCTGTTAACCTTATGGGGATTCCCTTGTATGTTATTTGTTGCTTTTCCATTGCTGCTTTTAATATTTTTTCTTTTTAATTAATTTTTGATAGTTTAATTAATATGTGTCTTGGTGTGTTTCCCCTTGGATTTATCCTGAATGGGACTCTCTGCGCTTCCTGGACTTGATTTTGAATATTTCCTTTCCCATATTAGGGAAATTTTCAACTATAATCTCTTCAAGTATTTCCTTAGTCCCTTTTTGTTTCTGTTCTTCTTCTGGGAACCCTATAATTCGAATGTTGGTATGTTTAATATTGTCCCAGAAGTCTCTGAGACTGTCCTCAATTCTTCTCATTCTTTTCTCTTTATTCTGATCTCCAGTAGTTATTTCCACTATTTTATCTTCCAGGTCACTTATCCGTTCTTCTGCCTCAGTTATTCTGCTCTTGATTCCTTCCAGAGAATTTTTAATTTCATTTATTGTGTTGTTCATCATTGTTTGTTCACTCTGTAGTTCTTCTAGGTCCTTGGTAAACGTTTCTTGTATTTTCTCCATTCTATTTCCAAGATTTTGGAGCATCTTTACTGTCATTACTTTGAATTCCTTTTCAGGTAGACTGCCTATTTCCTCTTCATTGTTTGGTTTGGTGGGTTTTTACCTTGCTCCTTCATCTGCTGTGTATTTCTGTGTCTTCCCATTTTGCTTAACTTACTGTGTTTGGGGTCTCCTTTTTGCAGGCTGCAGGTTTGTAGTTCCCGTTGTTTTTGGTGTCTGCCCCCAGTGGGTAAGGTTGGTTCAGTGGCTTGTATGTGCTTCCTGGTGGAGGGGACTGGTGCCTGTTATCTGGTGGGTGGGGCAGGATGTTGTCTTTCTGGTAGGCAGGGCTGTGTCTGTTGTGTGCTTTGGGGTATCTGTGAACTTAGTATGATTTTAGGCAGCGTCTTTTCTAATGGGTGGCGTTGTGTTCCTGTCTTGCTCGTTGTTTGGCATAAGGTGTCCAGCACCATAGCTTGCAGGCCGTTGGGTGGAGCTGGGTCTTAGTGTTGAGACAGAGATCTCTGGGAGAGCTCTTGCCAATTGATATTATGTGGAGCTGGGAGGTCTCTGGTGGACCAGTGTCCTGAGCTCGGCTCTCCCACCTCAGAGACTCAGGCCAGACAGCAGGCCGGAGCACCAAGACCCTGTCAGCCACACGGCTCAGAAGAAAAGGGAGAAAAAACAAAGGCTGCCTAAATAAATAAATATAGTTATTAAAATAAAAAAGTAAAAAATGAAGAGAGCAACCAAACCAATAAACAAATGCACCAATGATAACAGGCGCTAAAATCTCTACTAAGATAAAAATGAAAGAGGCATGTCAGTCGCAGACAGCAAATCCCAAGTCTGCAGTTGCTCCCAAAGTCTACCGCCTCAATATTGGGATGATGTGTTGTCTCTTCAGGTATTCCACAGATGCAGGGTGAATCAAGTTGATTGTGGGGATTTAATCCGCTGCTCCGGAGGCTGCTGGGAGAGATTTCCCTTTCTCTTCTTTGTTCGCACAGCTCCTGGGGTTCAGCTTTGGTTTGGGCCCCGCCTCTGTGTGTAGGTCGCCGGAGGGCGTCTGTTCTTAGATCGGACAGGACGGTGTTAAAGGAGCCGCTGATTCGGGGGCTCTGGCTCACTCAGGCCACGGGGAGGGAGGGGCACGATGCGGGGCGGGCCTGCTGCGGCAGAGGCTGGCGTGACGTTGCACCAGCCTGAGGCGCGCCGTGCGTTCTCCCGGGGGAGTTGTCCCTGGATCACGGGGCCGTGGCAGTGGCGGGCTGCACAGGCTGCCGGGAGGGCAGGTGTGGAGAGTGACCTGTGCTCGCACACAGGCTTCTTGGTGGCAGCAGCAGCAGCCTTAGCGTCTCCTGCCCGTTTCTGGGGTCCGCGCTTTTAGCCGCGGCCCGCGCCCGTCTCTGGAGCTCCTTTAAGAAGCACTCTTAATCCCCTCTCCTCGCGCACCAGGAAACAAAGAAGTTAGAAAAAGTCTCTTGCCTCTCCGGCAGCTCTAGACTTTTCCCCGGACTCCCTCCCGGTCCTACGGAAGCCTGAGCCTCAGCTCCCAGTCCCGCCCGCCCCGGCGGGTGAGCAGAGAAGCCTCTGGAGCTGGTGAGTGCCGATCGACCCTGATCCTCTGTGCGGGAATCTCTCTGCTTTGTCCTCCGCACCCCTGTGGCTGTGCTTTCCTCCGCGGCTCCGAAGCTTTCCCCCTCCGCCACCCACATTCTCCGCCCGCGAAAGGGCTTCCTAGTGTGTGGAAACCTTTCCTCCTTCACAGGTCTCTCCCAGAGGGGCAGGTCCCGTCCCTATTCTTTTGTCTCTGTTGTTTCTTTTTTCTTTTGCCCTACCCAGGTACGTGGGGAGTTTCTTGCCTTTTGGGAAGTCTGAGGTCTTCTGCCAGCGTTCAGTAGGTGTTCTGTAGGAGTTGTTCCACATGTAGATGTATTTTTGATGTATTTGTGGGGAGGAAGGTGATCTCCACGTGTTACCCCTCCGCTGTCTTGAAGGTCCCTCTCCCAAAGCATTAATTTAAACCACTGAATTGTTTACTTATTACAAAAGAGTATTTTATTCTCAGGCAGATTGCGTTTATACCCCGATTCTGCTCTGTTATTTTTTCCCCCTTAATTCACAGGGAATAATGTGAAGCAATCCTTCAGTGAGTGGTATCTGCAATTAAACGGACTGTTTAACTTTATAGGGCAACATTAACATATAGTCTTTCAAAAGAATGTTCTTAATTGTTAAGAATGTTAAACATTCTTTTTACCTCCTAAGCCATTTATGTTTCCATTTCTTCCACAGGACATACCAGTGTTTTGGGGGAAAGATGAAAGAACTGACTATTCATAGTTAAGTTACATTTGGTTGTCTCTTAGCCCTTTGTTTCTACTGCTCCTATCCTTTGCCAGACTAACTCTGTTCGGCTGTACCATTGATTTCCTACTTGTTCTGCCACCATTGTTTCTAGTTTGGTACATACTAGGAAAAGCAGCTCCTCACAAACCATATAGTCAAAATAATACAAAAGCAGAGAATAACACAGTTTTCATCTTCTTCCTCTCCCTGTAATGCCAAACACAGTATAAATGAGCTGAAAACTAGCAAAGAGGGCAAAATATGTCACAGTAGCAGCAGTGTCTTCAGAATCAAAGGAAAGGATTGTATACTGGTCCTCACTAATTTAGACCAGTTGAGAAGAAGCTCCTCAGAACGTTTGAATGTATTAGTAAGAATTGCAATCTTATTACTCTAAAATATAGAGAATCAGCACTCTTGTGTAATGCAAGTCCATGCAGTCTCTTTGGGGGAAGACTGTGCTAGTATCTGACAAAAACAAAATGGAATCGTCTTAAATCTCTGTCAGTAGGGACTGGTTAAAAAAAAAACCAAACAATTCTTCCATATAATGGGATACTATGCAGACCTTAAAAAGGATGTGGATGGATATATCTCCAAGATATTATATTGTTAAACAAAATTAACAAAGTATAGAATAGTCTATGTGAAAAGTTCCCAAAATTAAAAAAAAATATACATACACTCATACAAAAAATACGCATGCACTATACTTTTATCCACATATACAAAGGAGCACGCACACAATTACAAACACATATAGGTGTGTATATGCATAAAAGATACACAAATATACTTAACTGTTACCTATGGAGAGTAGCACTTAGGAACAGCGATAGAGGAAGTATCACTTTTCATTCTATACTTTTTTTTATTCTTTTGGAAATGTTTACCATGTGCAAGTATTTTTTTATAATGAAAAAGTATGAAATAACATGAAAATATTTGTATGGAAAATATATCGTGCAAAATAATATACATAGTGTTATATAGCTATATAAAAATTATGGAATAAAATATATCAAAATGATTTTTTTGTTTTGTTTTTTTGCGGTACGCGGGCCTCTCATTGTTGTGGCCTCTCCCGTTGCGGAGCACAGGCTCTGGACGCACAGGCTCAGCGGCCATGGCTCATGGGCCTAGCCGCTCCACTGCATGTGGGATCTTTCCAGACCGGGGCACGAACCCGTGTCCCCCGCATCGGGAGGCAGACTCTCAACCACTGCGCCACCAGGGAAGCCCTATCAAAATGATTTTTTAAATGCAGAGGAACTTAAACTGGGTAAATAAAGTGTGGCCAAATAGAGATTCTTTGGTGTCTGCTTTAATGAACAGATAAGAATGATTACCAATTGTTGGAAATGTAAATGCATGCCTTTAAAACACTTTTTAAAAGGCTTATTTTAAATAGCTGAAGCTTTTTCTCTTCAAATTTTTATTTTGCAATTAATTTGTCTTACGTGTATTTTTTCACTAATAGTAAATTTCTGACAAAGCCTGTTGGAATTTTAACAAATTCTGGATTTTTAGACCATGAAAGAGGATTTTACCCATTTTTTAAAATTAAATGGATAATATCTAATCCCTCTTTTAAAGTACTGTTTGAAACACTGAATTGAATATTGTCTGTAAGTTGAGAAGTCACTCAAGATTGCTCTAATCACCCTTGATGTGTCTTTAGATTTATTTTTCCTCTTTGAAATCATAGATATGTTCTGTTTGGTGAGCCGGATGCTCACAACTTTGGGTTGTTGAAAGAGGGCTTTCCCAGTTGGTAGACTGTGGTTGCCTTTTTTTCTGTGGCTGCTGGCCTTTGGCCTTTTAGCTGCTCATTAACACCTTCCTGAGAGTGCTGGAAACTGATTAATACTGCTGCCCCCAGGATAAAAGTCTAGGAGGGTTCTATGAAAACCACAGGTTAATTTTCTCTACTGCTACCACATGGATAATCAAGAGTCAGAATCTGTAGAGTTGGAGGATTTGGTTTTACTATTATTCCTGGGATTATTTTTAAACAGAATTTATGATTGATTTGAACATGAACTCACCAAGTGTACTGACTTTATTATGAAACACATTCAGAGGCACCTCTTGGGATTTTTTTACTCTGGCACTGATTCTGATCTTGAACGGAAGTATGCAGAGATGCCTGAAATTTAATTAAAATAAATTTTTAAAATTTATTTTTCTGTTTGCATCATAGGCAAGTTTAGAAAAAACCCCACATGAATTGTGATTTATTTCATTTTAATCTCTAGGGACTTTAATTTCCATATTAATAAGAATATCTCCACTGATTCTTATACTCAAGAGTAAACATAGTAACTGTGACTCATGCTGAAGGTCATATTTGGAATCTCATATTTCCCCTGAGCTTTGGTTACAAACATTCTTTCTGGGATTCTTTCTTGCATTTGCAAATCCTACCCATCCCTCAAGGCCTAACTCAAGTCTCCTGCCTTTGATAAAGTCTTCTCCACTTCCTCATGTATTGCGCACTGCCTTCTGTGCACTCCTATGGTTTTTATTGTCTGACATTCACAGTCTTGCAGTTGACTGTTTACTACTAGCTTAAGCATTGGTAATAAAGCTTGTCTCTGCAAAGAAATGGTAGCTTCCTTAAGGGTAGGAACTATAAGTAGTTTTAATTGTATTGACATAGAGGTCTGTTGAATTCCTTATAGCACCTAACCTAGAGGACCTAGTGGGCGCTCAGTAATATTGGATTTATTTTTAGTCCATTTTCAGGCTGTTACGCAAGTTACATTAAAAATTCTTTGTACCTCACTATTGCCACTGCCTCAATTAGTTCCATTGCTTACTATATCATTTTTTTTTTTTTTTTTTTTACAAAGCAGGACAAAATATTGCCACTGATACTGAACTCTAGTTTGGCTTATCTGCTGGCAGCAGGCTTTCCTGTAGGGCACTGTGAGCATTTACAAAGCTAGTATAGCTAATCTGTTATAGAGCTATCTTACCCTTTTGGTCTGATTTATTTTCATGGGACTGCAGTATTCTCTAGGTGACTGTGGAAGCTCAGAATTCGACTTTTGCAAGCATCGGTGACCAGGTAGTAACTTTGTGGAACCAGAAATTATGGCATGTTCACAAGTGACCATCTACACTTTTAAAGACCAAACACTTCCTGTGGTGACGAAGGGCCTTTTGGCCTCTTTATCTACCCCGCCAGTCCCAGTAGGCCTCATGCCACCTGAGCTCTAATACCTATGTCATATTTTAATATAGCACATAACAATTTATCTTCTTTCTCCAACGCAGGCCATAGAAAATGTTTGCCTCCCTCCTCTGCTCAGATCTTTAAGAAATTTCCCTCTATCTGCCAGAAAAACAACTTGAGATACTATAAAATTTGAGAGACCTGCATGGAATCTTATGCAAGCCAGCCCTGCCAAGGAAATAACTCCAGAGGAATCAGGGACAATAGTTCAGGGTCGCAAGAGGAATCCTATCCTGCACTTGGGTGTTTTCTGCTGTTTCAGCCTCATGGTTCCTCTCCCTGAAAAGAACAGGTGTGCCTGACAGCAGGTGTGTTTGTTCTACTTTTCCTATGGCAGCTGTCACTCCCCAGGTAACTCCCTTTTCCAGGTGGTGAATTCTTACAACCCATCATCTTCTTTCCTGGCTACCATTACTTTAAAAAAGGTTTGGCTGTCAACCACCATCGTTGGACTTTATATTCTGTTGAAATGTCATTGTTGTCATCGTTGGTTTGTTTGTTTTTTTTTTTTTTTTGCCTTTGTGTTTTGGGTTGATTTTTTAAAAGGGAAAATATGTCTTCAGATGGATTCTATTTACAATTCAGACAAACTTAACGTTTTCCTTTTAAAAGCCTCCAGGAAAGTCCGCAGCCCTCTTTGATTTGGATTGAGTTTTGAAGGCTTCTTCTGTGACAGCTTTGGGTTTCTCCATTTTTGCCTTTTCCAGTAGATCTTGGGATCTGTTCTCAGTCAAGACACCTGCTGCTGGGACCGCCAGTCACAACATGCTTGGCTTTTATCCTCCCTTGTTTCTATTCATAGCGTGTACTTCTCATAACTCTAAAGGACTATTTGATGCCCCCATGTTGTTTAATATCTACATGATTAAAGCAGCTGAGAGAATTAGCACATGTCCTAAGCCTAAGGAAAAATCCAGTCCCAAGGAAATTATATTACAGACCCAGATCATTTTTAATAAGTACTGCTGCTCAATCTTACCTATGCCTCTGTTGGGCTCCTTTGGGCATTTTGTAGATATTTGAGAGTTAGCTTTAAAGGGATACTTTCAGGCATGCACTCGGCTCTCAGTATAACAACACTTACTGAGCCCGAACAGTGTGCAGGACCCTTATAGTGGTCCCCTGGTAAGATACAAAAGAAGCAAGCATACCATTCCAACACTCAAGGAATCAAGGGACCTGGAACTTAAGATGAACTGAGGGAGACCGAGTGCATACAAATAAAAGGCTTATGTGTATTTTGAAGGCACCGGATGGGTAACAGTGACACAAGTGCCCATTCGGTACATAAGGGTGGGGATGCATAAAATGAATGTGTGATCACAGTTGGAAGGAGGTAGGCGTCTTTAGTGAGAGCTTCAGAGGAGTGAAAGGTGTGAGTGGAAGAGCTTTTCTCATGAGGCTTTTCAGGGACTTCAGTAAAGGTGATGAATGAACAGTGCAGAAAACAGGTTTGTCTTCTGATAGAGTTATAGGATAATAATAATAACTGCTACTATTTATTGAATTTTTACTCTGTGTCAGTGTAAAATGAGTGGAAAAATTAAGAGAACAAGAAAATATAAGCTTTAGAGAAATACAGTTTTTAAAAAACTTTTTGGCTGCACCACAGGGCTTGCGGGATCTTAGTCCCTTGAACAGGGACTGAACCCAGGCCATGGCAGTGGAGGTGCGCAGTCCTAGCCACTGGACCACAGGGAATTACCAAGAAATACATTCTTGAAGTGTTAAGTGTATGACCATGGGTTGCAGTCTACCTGGGGAGGTGGGTGATGTGTGTGTGTGTGTGTGTGAGAGAGAGAGAGAGAGAGAGCGCCAGAGACATATGGAAAGGGAAAGAGGCAGAGAAAAAAAGACAAAGAGAGACAGAGAGAGGGAGAGAGAGAAACTTGGAGAATAGGGCAGGGTCTGGGAATTAGGTGTTACAGTATAGGTGAATAGTAAGTTAAATGAGGAAAGGAGTACAATAAAAGAGAGTGTGTTCAAAGAGAAGAATTCATAGTTCTAGATCTTGGAGTTAAATTCTTTACCTTCTGAATGGATTTGTCAGTGAAACCTTGGGCTTATTTTGCTCATGCATAATGAAAGAGAACATTTAAATTTGAAAATAGTGTTTTCACAGAAAATAAAGTGTATCTTTAAAATGCTAAATTCTTGACTTCTAGAGTATGTCCAATTTTTCCACATATTTGTAATCCATGGTTAGTCTAGGGCATAGCCTATTGGAAATTAGAATGCCAAAGCCATGTCAGAAAACTAAGCAGGTAGAGATTTGCAGTGAATTATTTAAGAAACTCACATCATCACATTAGCACATGGCTTAGCTGTATTATGACACTGGAAAAGCTGGCATAAGAGCTTCCTAGAGCTTTTTTTGCGGTACGCGGGCCTCTCACTGTTGCGGCCTCTCCCGTTGCGGAGCACAGGGTCCGGACGCGCAGGCTCAGCGGCCACGGCCCACGGGCCCAGCTGCTCCGCGGCTCGCGGGATCCTCCCGGACCGGTGCATGAACCCGCGCCCCCTGCATCGACAGGCGGACTCCCAAACACTGCGCCACCAGGGAAGCCCCCAGAGGCTTATTTTTATGCAGACATAATCTCTGGCAGAAATTTCACAGCCTCTGTTGACAAAACTGACTGTCTATCGGCCCAGGCTACTAGACAACACCAGCAATCAGTTAGCAGTCAGCAAATATTTATTATGTCTTGACCATGTGCCTAGCACCAAGCTAGAAATGAGGGGGTTATAAAAGAAGAGGCATACACAATCCCCTCAAATACTTTAGTCTAGTTTGAGCAACCAAGCTGACATACTTAAAGTAACTAAAATAGTGACAAGGCTATATTGAATCAAATGCCATCTTGGGAGAAGGGTGAGTATTTTCGGATGTTAGCAAAGGGAGAGATCAGTTAGCTCAATAGATTGGGGAAGTCTTCATGAAGGAAATAACCTGGTCCTATAACTCAAAAGATAGGTAGAATTTAAAGAAACAGAGTGGAAAAAGGAAATCTGTTTATGTGGAGAATAATTCAAAGGAAGGCAAAGAAGAAACCTGGTGTTTTTATAGTTTAACAAGGAGACCGGTTTGATTGGCATGGAAGACAGGTTTGAGATCACTAGAAAATAAGTTAGGTAGGGCCAGATTGTCAAAGGACCTTAACAGCCAGGTCAAATATTTTGAATTAAATATATTGAGAAATGGGGAACCATTGATAGTTGCAAGATAGGAGTACAGCATGATCGTCAAGGGAGTATCTTGGAGTATCTTAAGAAGGTGAATGTGATACTGATATACAGGACAGGTTAGAGAGGGGAGAGATGGGTATACAAATATTACCATAGCTGTAAAAGAAGCACATGTGGGAGAAGACTCAAATCAATAGAATTAGAAATGAAAAAGGAGAAGTAACAACTGACACTGCAGAAATACAAAAGATCATGAGAGATTACTACAGGCAACTCTATGCCAATAAAATGGACAACCTGGAAGAAATGGACAAATTCTGAGCAATGCACAACCTGCCAAGACTGAACCAGGAAGAAATAGAAAATATAAACAGACCAATCACAAGCACTGAAATTGAGACTGTGATTAAAAATCTTCCAACAAACAAAAGCCCAGGACCAGATGGCTTTACAGGCGAATTCTATCAAACATTTAGAGAAGAGCTAACACCTATCCTTCTCAAACTCTTCCAAAATATAGCAGAGGGAGGAACACTCCCAAACTCATTCTATGAGGCCACCATCACCCTGATACCAAAACCAGACAAAGATGTCACAAAGAAAGAAAACTAGAGACAAATATCACTGATGAACATAGATGCAAAAATCCTCAACAAAATACTAGCAAACAGAATCCAACAGCACATTAAAAGGATCATACACCATGATCAAGTGGGGTTTATCCCAGGAATGCAAGGATTCTTCAACATACGCAAATCAATCAACGTGATACACCATATTAACAAACTGAAGGAGAAAAACCATATGATCATCTCAATAGATGCAGAGAAAGCTTTTGACAAAATTCAACACCCATTTATGATAAAAACCCTGCAGAAAGTAGGCATACAGGGAACTTTCCTCAACATAATAAAGGCCATATATGACAAATCCACAGCAAACATTGTCCTCAGTGGTGAAAAACTGAAACCATTTCCACTAAGATCAGGAGCAAGACAAGGTTGCCCACTCTCACCACTATTATTCAACATAGTTTTGGAAGTTTTAGCCACAGCAATCAGAGAAGAAAAAGAAATAAAAGGAATCCAAATCAGAAAAGAAGTAAAGCTGTCACTGTTTGCAGATGACATGATACTATACATAGGGAATCTCAAAGATGCTACCCGAAAACTACTAGAGCTAATCAATGCATTTGGTAAAGTAGCAGGATACAAAATTAATGCACAGAAATCTCTGGCATTCCTATACACTAATGATGAAAAATCTGAAAATGAAATTAAGAAAACACTCCCATTTACTATTGCAACAAAAAGAATAAAATATCTAGGAATAAAACTACCTAAGGAGACAAAAGACCTGTATGCAGAAAATTATAAGACACTGATGAAAGAAATTAAAGATGATACAAACACATGGAGAGATATACCATGTTCTTGGATTGGAAGAATCAACATTGTGAAAACGACTCTACTACCCAAAGCAATCTACAGATTCAATGCAATCCCTATCAAACTACCACTGGCATTTTTCACAGAACTAGAACAAAAAATTTCACAATTTGTATGTAAACACAAAAGACCCCGAATAGCCAAAGCAATCTTGAGAACGAAAAATGGAGCTGGAGGAATCAGGCTCCCTTACTTCAGACTATACTACAAAGCTACAGTAATCAAGACAGTATGGTACTGGCACAAAAACAGAAATATAGATCAATGGAACAGGATAGAAAGTCCAGAGATAAACCCACACCCATATGATCACCTTATCTTTGATAAAGGAGGCAAGAATATACAGTGGAGAAAGGACAGCCTCTTCAATAAGTGGTGCTGCGAAAACTGGACAGGTACATGTAGAAGTATGAGATTAGAACACTCCCTAACACCATACACAAAAATAAGCTCAAAATGGATTAAAGATCTAAATGTAAGGCCAGACACTATCAAACTCTTAGAGGAAAACATAGGCAGAACACTCTATGACATAAATCACAGCAAGATCCTTTTTGACCCACCTCCTAGAGAATTGGAAATAAAAACAAAAATAAACAAATGGGACCTAATGAAACTTAAAAGCTTTTGCACAGCAAAGGAAACCATAAATAAGACCAAAAGACAACCCTCAGAATGGGAGAAAATATTTGCAAATGAAGCAGCTGGCAAAGGATTAATCTCCAAAGTATACAAGCAGCTCATGCAGCTCAATTTCAAAAAAACAACCCAATCCAAAAATGGGCAGAAGGCCTAAATGCACATTTCTCCAAAGAAGATATACAGATCGCCAACAGACACATGAAAGGATGCTCAACATCATTAATCATTAGAGAAATGCAAATCAAAACTACAATTAGATATCGTCTCACACTGGTCAGAATGGCCATCATCAAAAAATCTAGAAACAATAAATGCTGGAGTGGGTGTGGAGAAAAGGGAACCCTCTTGCACTGCTGGTGGGAATGTAAATTGATACAGCCACTATGGAAAGCAGTATGGAGGTTCCTTAAAAAACTACAAATAGAACTACCATACGACCCAGCAATCCCACTACTGGGCATATACCCTGAGAAAACCATAAATCAAAAAGAGTCATGTACCAAAATGTTCATTGCAGCTCTATTTAGAATATCCAGGAGATGGAAGCAACCTAAGTGTCCATCATCGGATGAATGGGTAAAGAAGATGTGGCACATATATATGATGGAATATTACTCAGCCATAAAAAGAAACGAAATTGAGTTATTTGTAGTGAGGTGGATGGACCTAGAGTCTGTCATACAGAGTGAAGTAAGTCAGAAAGAGAAAAACAAATACCGTATGCTAACACATATATATGGAGTCTAAGGAAAAAACAAAAGGTCATGAAGAACCTAGGGGTAAGACAGGAATAAAGACGCAAACCTACTAGAGAATGGATTTGAGGATATGGGGAGGGGGAAGGGTAAGCTGTGACAAAGTGAGAGAGTGGCATGGACATATATACACTACCAAACGTAAAGTAGATAGCTAGTGGGAAGCAGCGTCACGGCACAGGTAGATCAGCTCTGTGCTTTGTGACCACCTAGAGGGGTGGGATAGGGAGGGTGGGAGGGAGGGAGATGCAAGAGGGAAGAGATATGGGAACATATGTATATGTATAACTGATTAACTTTGTTATAAAGCAGAAACTGACACACCATTGTAAAGCAATTATATTCCAATAAAGATGTTAAAAAAAAAAAAAAGCACATATTTGACTTGAATCCCACCCTCAAAAAAGTCATGCAGGCCATTCCCAACAA
Source organism: Monodon monoceros (assembly GCF_005190385.1). Classification (NCBI taxonomy): domain Eukaryota; kingdom Metazoa; phylum Chordata; class Mammalia; order Artiodactyla; family Monodontidae; genus Monodon; species Monodon monoceros. Next base: position 104,443,101 of record NW_021703779.1, on the reverse strand, counting down.
AGTCCTAGATTCCGTTGTTAGAGGGACCATGCACTTACCTCAGGGTAGAAAATCTCCAGTTCTTAATTTTGATTCGGTTTCTACAGATTTCCTTTTAGGAATTATCACTCCTTTTTATTAGAGCTACCGCTCAAATTTTCTCCATCTAAGGCTGATGAAATAGCTTGGCAAGTCTTACTGTAGGAAAAGTGGAGCATATAAAAAAAGATGGAGTTCTTTTGTTTGTTTTTAGGAGAAACAGTGTGTTTCAAGAGGAGAATATACGCAAATCAAAATAATTTAGGTGGGTGACCCAAAACCCAGGATGTAGCTGAAAATAGAAAAGCAAACAAGAGCCATCCCAAAGAAAGACAAGCTAGAATAAGAAGATGGGCACTGCAGAGAACTCAGGACATAAACTAAATATCAGCGGAATTATACATGAACATTAAGACAATTAGTTATTTCAGTTTTGATTCATGCACTTGGTTATTTCCCTGTTCAACTTTGTAAGCGTAAACTTCGTTATATTTATATCATCATCAAAGGGTACTTGATTGCTAGATTTGAGGGAAGGAAGTACTTTTCTTTAACAAATTGGAAATGAAGACTCAGGAAAGCTACTTCTACAATGAAAACCTTTTAAAGATAATTGATATCAAGAAGAGAGGTTAATTAAATGACACTGTAAGGGAAAAAGTCAAGTATATCTTTACTTATTTGTCTTTTGCCTTCCTCTGTTCTTCCCCTACAGCATGATTTCTTTTCTTTAGACCAGTGGTTCTCAACGCTGGCTGTACATTAGGATTTCTATGGGAACTTTAAAAAATTTTCACTGCCGGGACTCCACCCTAGATTAATTCAAGCTTTGGTATTTTCCAAAGCTCCCTAGGGGATTGTAATAGGTAGCCAGCATCTTCCCTCTTCCCTCCTTATATAGTCCCTTAAGGCATAACACTTTTTGCAAAGGACATATATTTTAACGAGACTAAAAACTAATGTTACACTGATGATTGAAAGCTCTCGAGGGCAGGTCCTAGTTTTATTCCCTTTTATGTCACTCACTGGGCTGTGGTCAGTAAAGTTCGTTAAATTAATATTAAGTAGAGATATAAGTGGTAACTGGGATTGGAAATAGGACCTAGGACACATGAGTTTTTATATAAGGGGTGAGGGGCAGGAAAAATCCAGATTGTAGGAGGCACTGGTGGTGGCTCTAGCGGGAAAGTCCTGGCTAGATCCTGTGGATAGAAAATGCCACTTTAGAACTGTAGTCTATTGCTAGATCTTTTAGTTATCTGTATTGTGACTTTAGGTAAGGCACTTGTCACTGGATGTCTCTGATCTTTGTAAAATGAGGAAAATAGTTTCAGCCCTATCTACTTCACAGGGTTGATGTGCAATTCAGTTGAAATTTATAGTTATGAGTGTTCATTTGACGGTATTTTTAAGTACAATAAGCTAGATATATGTAAAATTGTTATTATGATTTATAAAGCCAGCGAATAGACTTTTCGTCAGGATGAAAAGCCTGGAAGAATCCATAGAGCACTATAAGTGCCTTTAACTGTCAAATTCAGTAGAAGTGAAAGAAATAGACTGTTTTTGAAAGGCTTCTTTCCTCAAAGGTTGTGTTCTCTATAAAGCTGAAAGAGGATTATGTCCATGTAGGACATTACGTAATTTTGGCAGCTTTCATTAGTGCTATGGAAATAATCCTAAAGAAGAAAGTTGATATGAATTTAAGTTCAAGGTACAGTTATTAACTTGCATTTTGAACTTGGGCAGCATACACATACATGTACTTGCATTTGTTTATTCATTAAAGAGAAGGAGTCAAGGCATTATCATTTGTTGAAATCATTAATCAATCTATTCAGTCTGTATTTATTCAACACCTATTATATGCCCAGCAATATTTTAGAGCCTAGAATAAAGTAGTGAAAAAAATAGACACATTCCCTACCCTCATGAAACTTACTTTCTAGTTAAGAGGTGGGGCATAATAAAACTACAGGTGCACAGAATTACTATTGGAAAAAAATAGAGCAGGGTAGGGCCATAGAGTGATGAATGAGGCTAAAATAGTGGATGTTTTCTATCTGTCAAGATCCACCATAGGCACCTCCCATATGTTATGTTTATATAATCTTCATAAGTATCTTATGTCATATATATTATTACCTTTGTTTTAAGGAGAGGGAAACTAGGCTCAGAGTTTAAGAAATTTGCCTAAGGTTACATAGTAGCATAGTAGGTATGTAACAGAATTAGAATTGAACTCAGATATACCAGAGTTCAAATCCCATTTTCTTTCTGCTACATGTGGCTAAGTACTTAAGTGACTTCATCTATGTTTCCATATTCCTTTCTGTAAAAAAAGAATGTTGGACTTGATCAGAAATTTAAGTCTGGCATGTTATGCACCCTATATGTCTTGCAGATAGTAACATTTAAAAAATTGAAGTAGTTAGCATTTAAAAGTAACATATTTCGTCTAAAATTATTGATTTCCAACTTGTCTTTAAGTATTGGAAAGTCTGCCCCCCACCCCCTCCAGGCCTCTTTTACCACTTGTCAACACCAGCTGAAGCTGAGCAGTAGCACCTCTTTCAGACAGAGTATATTCTCTGGCTCTCCACCAATCCTTATGGCCATAACCCACCCACTTCCCTCGCTTATATTACTTACTTACCTGACCCATGCAGGTATTTGAATGTGTGACTCACTAGACCACATGGTCTGAAAAGCCCCTTCCAGTTCCAAAATATAATCCAATGTTGAAAATTCAGTTATAAACGTTATATTTTTCTTTTAAGCTTTTAACCATTTATTTGACAGCCTTAGCTATATTTCAGTGAGTTTTCTTCCTTCATGTATTTCTCGCTTTGCTTATATTTTATGATTTAGCAACCATGTAAGTGGTAATCAAAACTGCACACTAACTCCTTTATTTTTCCATTTAAAAATATGATCCAGTGAGTCTTTATGAAGGAAAAAAAATGTGAGACATGCTAAACATGTTAAGTCTCAAGCATGCATATAAAATATAAACAGCATAATTAACAAGTAATTCATAATGGTAGTTGAATTTTGCCAGTGTGGAAGCATGTAAGCCAGTTTAGAAGTCCATGTTTTAGTTAAGTCTTTTAGTTAAGTCCTTTAAGATCCAAATAATTTATTAAGCTAATTTTGGTGAGAAGAGAAATCCAGTGATAATACTGAAAAGTGTGTGGGAAAAGATCTTTTTCATGAAAATCAAAGTATAATTATTCTTAAGCACAGCATTATTAAAATGTATTTCTATAATATAAAAGTTTTTATTAGTTTTCTGTGATATAAGGTACCCTATTGCATTATTATGTTAAATTCTTTTTCTCTCCGTATTTATAAGATTTATAGCATTTATTTTATAGTGGTAAACAATGGAACCTCTGCTAGAGTCAGAGTGAATTACAGTTGTGTTTAATGTTATGGGTACAAGTTGTTTTGTCATCTCACAGGCCCAATTATCTGTCCGTATAGTTTCCTTAGAGCTGCCCTGAGGCATAGTCACCTCTAAGTCTTGGTTGGTGGTTCATACTCTGTTGTTACTTGTTTGATTTCACACAGGTGTAGTTGGAGCTCACTTACATAGTGCAGGGTGAAGTAATGATGCGAAGTCCCCTTCGCTTGTCCCAGCCACAGATGTCTCCTTATGTAGCCGGCCACAATGCCTGGGATTCCCAGGCTTGGAGAGCCATTTCTTTGAGTATAGTTATTGTTCCCTTTTGGAAAGCAAAACCGCTTAGGAAAAAAGGTGAAGCCATTGTCCCCCATATAAGTAATATATGTTTCATTAACAGCATGAACTTGTTCATTGCTTTGCATGCCAAAGTGTCGTGGAGCATAGAGCAAGTCCCTAGGGGAACAGGACACAGAACAGGTAACTCTTAAGGGAAGAGAGAGAATAATTGGATCCAGATATAAGATATTCACCAGGAAGGTCATGCCTGGGATGGCACTCTTTGGTGGAGAGGCTTGAACAGTCCATTCTTGGTTGGGGATAAAGGAAAGGGACAGTAAAATGGGGAGGTAAAAGTGAAATAAGGTTAAATTTCACCTACTTCCTGCTACTCCCTCCCTGGGGCTAACCCTCATGTTATCTGTTGGTTATAAATTTAAAGGATAGTAAGACTTCAATTAGTATTAGTGCTTGAGGAATGGGCCACTATAACTGAAAGCTTTTGTTAATTTAGATTGAGATATACTGTAAAATAAAGATACCAGTAAAGTTGCAAATTGCTGTGAAGGGGCAGGTAAGGGAGAAAAAGCCAATTTAAAAATTAAATAAGAAAATGTAAAGAATAAATAACAAAGGTGAACATTAATATCCTTATTTAATTCTTGAATTGACTTTTTCTCATTATCCATCTACTTCTCCCTTCTGCCCCCAGTAATTTGGAAACATACCGTTACCTACATTTTACAATATTGTATTCGTTTTCTGTTGCTGCTGCAATAAAATTACCACAAACTTACTGGGTTTAAACAACAAAAATTTGTTATCTTACACTTCTGGAAGTTAGAAGTTTGAAATGAGTCTCACTGGGCTAAAATCAAGGCATCGGGATTAGGACATAGACATCTTTGGGGGGACCATTATCCTGCCAACCACAAATATAATAAATATAAATTATTACACTGATTAAGACATTGAGTTTGTCACAATAATAAAAATGGGTTGATGTCTCTTATTCCTGGAGTAAAACACACAGATTTATAAATTTTAACTATGTACGCCTAAAAGAGAGAAACATTAAGCAAAATGGTGAAAATGTTTCAAAATAAAGAAACAAAGAGGTGTAAGAAAACTTTCAATAAATAGTGAGTAGAGTAGAGAGATGCCAATATCAGGTAATGTGGCATTTAAGGCCAAAAGCATTAAAGTAGAACCTACATGTATTCATTTATTCAAGAAATATTTATTACACATAACTTTGGAACGATACACAAATGATTTGGTAAAACTACAAAGGCAGTTGTGGGATGCAACTCTCACAATTTGAAAAATAAGTAGGCAAAAAAGTAACAATACAATGTATTTGAATAATATAATTAAGAAACTTGACCTAATATTTTGACAAATGCATAGAATTACAGACTTTAATGGACAAGAATACACATTCATATCGTATGCCCTGGACCATTAAAAAAATTGATCATGTACTTTGCCACAGGAAAAACCTGGATAAATTCCCAAGTAGAGAACTGACAGGTGACATTCTCTGTTGAGAATTTTATAAAGCTTAGAAATAAACAATAAAAAAATGACAAAAAAGTAAATAGGAAAAAGACTTGGAATCATAAAATACTCTTCGTAAATAATTTTTGGATGAGAAAGGAAGTCTAAACAAATTTAAAATTATTTAAAAATAAAAATCAGATTACTTCATAAAAAGCCTAAGGATATGGCTAAAAACAGCACAAAGGAAATTTTATAGCATTAAATGAATTTAAGGAAATATTGGAAAGAAAACATCCAATTCAAGGGAACAGAAAAAGAAAAAATATATGTATCACATGAAAGTAGTCATACGAAACTAAGGTAAAATTATTTAAAGAATTTAAAAGCCAAAAGTTGGTTCTACAAAAAGATGTACAGAACAGGAGTTCTTTGTTTTACACTTAAACATACATTGATAAATTTCCTGAACTCCAGGAATAACGAGAATATCTTGCAGTGTTCCTGGCAGAAGGAGCAAGTTATCTACAAAGAAAAAAATTAAGACAGGCATTGGTTTTCTCATCTCTATTGTGGAACCTAGAATATAATGCAATAGCATCTAGAAATTTCCAAGAAAAAAGGACAATCCAAGCATCTTACTACCCAGTCAGGATATCATTCACCTGTTTGATTCAGAGAGAGATGTTTGAGGACATACCAGAATTCAGAAAGTACATCACTCTCATACAGCATTGAAAAAAATATTTGAGAAAAAACTCAAACCCAACAATAAATTAATCAGAACAGAGACCTCAAGGTGAGAGAAGATAAATAAGGGAGGAAACAAGGATAAGCAATGAACCTTGCTCTCTGGAAAAATATTTAAATCTAAATAGAAAGGCAGATTGCTTCAGATAAAGGTCTAAATTAGTATTCTTTAAACAGAAAGGATATTTTATAAGGGAAATGTAATAACATTCAGAACAGACTCTCCAATAGAAATATGAAATCTAGTTTAAAACTCTTCAGTAAACACATTTTAAAAAGTAAAAAAGAAACAGATGAATATATTTTATTTAACTCAATATATCTAAAACACTTCAATGTATAATTAGTGTAAAAAATTATTGAGATATTTTGCTTTCTTTTTTATGCTAAATCTTAGGAACCCCACATATGTATTGTATACTCGTAACGCATCTCAGTTCAGACTAGCCACATTTCAAGTGCTCAGTAGTCACAGGCTACCATAATTGGACAATGCAAACCTATAACTAAAAATACTAAACCATCTCAGCAAAACATAAGAGTTGGGGGTGAGGAAAAGGGGGGAAGTAACAGCACTCAGAAAATCTCATGAAGTCAGGAAGATAAGGGAGAAAGATATTGAATGTAATATCGTTTTTACGGTTAACAATAAGAAAAAGAAACAACCTGGATATCTAACAATAGAACACTAGTTTAAATAATTAACAGCACATTCATAACATCGAATATTCCTAGATATGGAAAGCATGAATTAGATGCATATCCTATCATAGAAGAACATCCATATTGTATCATTAAGTAAAATAAACAAGTGTAATGTAATTTATAAAATATCCCATTTTCATAAACATAAGAGGAAAGTCTCTTCATATGTGTCTATATATTTGTATATATGTTTATGGGCCTAGAGAAAGGTAAGGAAAGACAGTCACTCTTTAATGAATATCAGTTGCCTTGTAATGGGATTGGAGGAGGCAGAGAAGGAGTTATTAATTCATTTTGTCTTTATGAACATCTGTATTGTTTGAATCGTTATAATGAGGAATGTTTTGGTAATTTCAAAACCATCTTATATAGTATAAATGGACTGAGAAAGAGAAATAAACAGCAGTGGCTCTTGGTGAGTAGAAAGGATTTGATCTCTCTTGATGGAGTCAAAGCCTGAGTTAATAGCATAATTCAGTCATTAATAAAGGGAGGGTGAGATTAAAGGGGAAAAAAGTATAAAAACAATTCTGTTATATAGAAGGCCTTCCTAAGCAAAGCATGAAACCCAGAACCTGTAAAGGATAAAACTTGACAAATTTGATAACATGAAAATTGAACACTCATAAGAAACAATAAGGGAGAAGCAATAGGCTGAGAGATAATATTTGGCACATATAAAATGCAACGGGATAGCACATTCCATATACAAATGAAAGAATTACATATAACCAATAAATATATAAAAAGACATTCAAATAAAAAGAATATAAATACATATAAATAGAATGCAAATAAAAATGAAATAACATTTTTACCTTCTTATTTGGCAAAAGGAACAAAAAGATGACTAAGATCTACTGTTGGCAAGGACATAAGGAAGCTGGCACTTGGGCACACTGTTGGTGGGAATGTGAATTAGAATAATCTTTTGTAGCATAATGTGGCAGAACCTAACAAAACTTAAAAAGCATATATGCTGTGACCCAGCAATCAGGCTTTCAGGAATATATCTTATATAAAAATAGCAAGAGTGCAGAAAGATGTTTGTACAAGGAGAGTCACTGAACTTTGATTGTAATAGTAAATGCTTCAAAACAAGCTAAATATGCAGGTCTGGTTAAATAAATCATGATATCTTCAGACAGTGGAATTCCTTGCAAGTATTAAAAAGAAGGAAGTAGATCTATATATTCTGACACGGTAAAGGTACATGATATAGTATTGAGAGGTGAGAGAGACAAGTTACAGAACTTGTGATATATATCAGTTAATATGATGCTTACAGAACGAGGAATTCAAGTAAATCCATATTTTTGGTTGATTCAGGGTTAACCATACTTTTAAAAAATTTCAACCTTTAATTGTTGAAAATATTTTAAAAATAATTCCTTTTCTGTCTGTGTGATATCTAGGGGACACTTTTGAACCTTCATTCTATGACTGTCTGGTAGTAGAAGAAAGACAAACCAAAGAACTACTACAGGGCATTTAATAGTGAGTATTTAGTAATGAGTAAAATAAAACTAAATAGAAGACTAAGTGGTTAGAACAAGACTTTGAAAAGAGATGATTTGAAGTGAGCCTTGAAAAATGTTTATAACTTTCAACAGGCAAATATAGAGAGGTTGAACTTTCTGTGCAAAAGAGTCACTTGAGTGCAAAAGTGGGAATTTAAGGACAATATTCAAATACTGAATAGCATAGGTGTGGTTGGAGTGTAGGTACTTGAAGGCCTGCCTTACTCAGGCTAGGCAGGAACAGGCTTTAGAGTGAAACAGATATGTTTCTAGCTCCATTTTAATTCTATTCTAAAATTCTAGCTCCATTTTTAAAAAATTGGCAACGTTACTTAACTTGCCAGGTTACTTAGCTTGACCCTGTTCTCTCATCTATAAAATAAAGTTAATAATGGCTACCTCTCTGAGTAACTGTGATGACTATATCTTTAAATGTGAAATCTATGTAAAACTCTTTCTTAGCACAAAGTAGGCCCTTACTGAAGTCAGTTCCCTTCTCTTCCTTGACATTGACTTGAGTAAGGCCTCTTTCACTTGGCTGAATAGGTAATGGGCAGTATATTTTTCTTGGAATTTCTCTTCAGGCTTAGAGCCCCACCATGACACTTTTCCTTGCTTCTGTTAGAAAACTGACTACTCTCTGACTCAAGTTTTCAGCATCTTCATCGAGTTGTCTTCCTCTTCCTAATTCTTATATGTAAATATTAATTCCTGTACTTCAGAGACAGCCCAAGCCAGGATGTGAAACTCAGTCCAAGGAGTTTGGATAGAAAGAAGGAAGAATGTAGACAAGGTTTTTGTTTGGTTAACCTGAGCTGAGAAACCAGCATCACAATTGGGTTTGAGATTTGAGTCCAGATCTTATAAGCTACATGTTCCCTTTCTGTTTCGTTCCTAGGGGGCAGAGCTGATGTCAGAGTATAGAGAGCTCTGAGTATATACATTACCTGGCTACCACGGAAGGGTGTTGAGGCAAGCGACTTAATTTTACTTGATAAAGGTGAGAAAGTCAGATGAGCCAGTGAATGTACGAGAAAGAAGCAGAGGGTGAATAAGTTAAACAGGGGTGTCCAGAGTTAAATCATATCAGGCGATAGCAAAATAGTGTGACTAGCTAGCAGAACAAGCACATAAACAGAGTTTATTGGAGTTGAAGAGATAAGAAAATTAAAAATCTACAGGAGGAATCTACCACAATTCAATTCAATAGACAGTTATCAGGCACTGATTATGGACCAGGCTCTCCTCTTGGTCCTGGGATGTACAGGGAATACACCCAAGGACAGTTAAAAATCCAAGTCAAAAAACAAGAGCCAGTAAATCTGTGTGGGGTTAAGGGATGAGATACAAACATCCATTAGCAGAGACTTGACCATGAAGATATTTTCTAAATCCAACTCTACAACTGTTTCCTCTGATTTTATTTTAGTAGTCAGGACTCTGATTGCAACGATGGAAACCCAACCCCAACTAGCTTAAGAAAAGAAAAGGATTTTTTTGGTTCATATAACCAATCAACGAGGTGGACATGGTCTTAGGGAAAGCTAGAACACAGGCCAGAGCCATGGACTTGAGGACAGTCAAGACCTCTTCTTAAGCCTAGCTCTCTCTGCATGTCAGCTTCATTGTGTACAAAAATTGGAAATCTGGCCATGCTGACTGCTCTGGGCCATCAACCTACCTAGCTGACTAAGAGGAAAGGGTCCTCTTCTGCCTATTTGCAGAAAACATTTAAAAAGCAAAGGAAGAAAACCTGAGGACATACCTGGATTGGCCTGGCCTAGGTCCCAGACTAGGTCAGCTGTCCACCTCTTGAATAATCACTGTGGCTAAGGCTGCAACACAAAGGTAGGAGCTTGTTTTCCAAAAGCACAAGTCTAAAATGGTGATAAAAAGAATGGTCTCCTTAAAGAAGGTGAGATTACAGGTAGAGTGGTCACTGGGAAAATCAGTGTGAGCCAGTCATTCAAACATGTGGCAGTTCCATTGGGCAGGAACCTTTCCAATCACAGCTGGTCTAGAGATGCTGAAGGTTGGGACAGGTATTTGGAAACTAGGCTGAAATGGAGACTACATGAGCGATTGTGAGAGCAGCAGATACCAAGAGGCATGTCTGGACCACCTCAAGCCTTCAGTTGTTCTCTATTGCCTACAGAATAAATTCTGAAATACTTACCTTATTAATTAAGGTCCTTCATGATATTATCTTTCTTCTCACCCTCTATATGAACTCTAATCCAGCCAGACTGGTGTATTTCCTGAGCAGAGAACCATGTGCTGAAGCTACTCTCACGCTATCATCAGTCCCCTAGATTTGACATCCTCATTCACATCTTTCTGCTTATGCTATTGTCTTTGCTTAGAATGCCTTCCCAATGCAATCCTTTATTCACCAAGTATGTATTGATGCTTCTTTGTATAAAAAGTTGTTTTGGACACGGCTTTATACAATGATATACAATGATGATCAAGACAGATATGGTCCCTGCTCTCAAGGAATTCACACTCTGGTCATGTTAGACAGTCATTGCATAATTATGTAAATAATCCAAAAATTATAACTGTGGTAAGTGCTACGAAGAAAAAAGGACCTAATCTGGGCTGAAGGGCCAAAGAAGTGAGCTGAAATCTGAAAGATAAGAAGGAATTAACCAGATAAAGAGTAAAGAGATGGGAAGGAGAAGAGGGAACGATATGTACAAATATCATGAGGTGAAGAGGATGACACATCTGAGAAAGTGGAAGAAGTACAAGGTTGCTGGAGGAAGAGAGTAAGAGGCTACAGAAATAGATAGGGAGCCAGATCATAGAGGGCTTTGAACCGTATATTAAGGACTTTGGGATTTACCCTAAACATTACAATAAAGTATTGAAAGGGGGTGATGTGGTTAGTTTTATCATATCTTTGGTGGCTATGCAGAGAATGGATTGGAACGGAACAAGATTAGAAGCAAGGAGACCAGTTAGGTTACTGCAGTCATCTAAGCCAGGGATTATTGAAAGTGGCAAAGGAAAGAACTGGATAGGTTCAAGGTATAGTTAAGAGATAAAAATGACTGGGTTTGATGTTGTGTTGAATACGGGGGTGGGGGGATGCCTCCTAGGGTTCTGGCTTCTGCAATTGTGTGGTTTCATTCACTAAAAGGCAATGCCAAGAGGAGGATCTGATTTAGAGGCAATAATAGTCATATTAGCTTTGGATATTTTCTTTTTATTTGAGGTACATTTTAAGCATCTAAGTTAGATGACAGATGAACAGTTGGATATACAAATGTGGAGCACAGTGTTGGGTCTAAACTCTTCCCTCTGCTCATTCAAAACTTATCCATTCATTAAATCCTAGCTTAATCTACCACCACCATGAGATGTCACCGACCTATTTTTCTCTCTGACCTTCCTCTCCTCTCTGCTCTCCTAGTACTTATTGTCTGGACCACTCATTGGGCTCCAGTTTTATACTCTACCACGTGTATGTTCCTTGAAATTGGAGACCATGTTAGATTAGACTATGCTTCACTACCACCACTAGCTCTACATATAGTAAGAGTTCATTTTACCTGTAACAAAGTGAATGTATAGCCTTTCTGCTACTAGGTAGTATACAGTTAGAAGTAAAAGGTGTTAAATGACTGGGATTTGAATTTTGACTTCACTTCTAACTAGCAATGGTGGCTATAGTCAAGTATTTTAACCTCTTCTCAGTTTCCTCATTTGTTAATTCAGGATAATACTAATACCTCTCTCAGAGAGTTATTGTTAGGATTAAATGCATAATGTCTGCCAAGTGCATAGCATAGTGTTTGGCACATGGTAAGCATTAGAGTAACTGTTTGTTGTTGCTGTTGTTGTTATTATTATATTGGTAAGGATCAGAAGGTACCATAATTTAATGTGACATCTAGTGGAGATGAGCTGTCAATTTGTCCTCATTATCCCTGGTTGGAGCTTGGCTCCTGGTTTTAGAGAATGTTCTAATGGAGACAGTCTCTTGGGTTTCAGAGAGCATAAGTTAAGGTATGGCTGGAAATCACAATGTGTTGAGTTGTGTGCACATGTGGCTATATGTACATAAATATGTACCTATTAATCATTTTTATTAAGAGGACCCATTGCTTATGGTGCGTGCCACGTACTGGTTTTTATGTTGCTAACAACTGAAAAGAAATCACTCATTTTAGAGGAGAGAAGCATATTAACTCTTTAAACAAGTAGGGGGTGCTTTTTATAAATTACTTGTTCCAGTTGCCTTAATGGTGCCCTAGTCACCACCCCCACCCCCACCCCCCTCAGTAATGTATCTCTGAAGACTAAGTAGTTTCCTGTCACCTCACCAAGAGAACTAGGATATTTCTTTTTTAACATGAAGAGTCTTGGGAGGCCGTGTGGATTTTTTCCCCTTATTTAAATTAATGAAATATTTATGTATGGAATCATGTTGGGAATGTATATAAGTGCATAGTAGACATAAATTGCTACCTCTGCTTATAAAAATCCAGTGTCTCTTTTACATGAATAGTAGTAGTAAAAAAAAAAAAGTTATAATAAATATTTTTCCAGTCTTTTACATACCGAGTCTAATTTTATACTTAAATTATTCTACTAATTCTTATTGTAAAGGGCTTTTTTATTAAAATGTGAATTTGGAATCCAGTTGCATTTTTAATATACCAGTAGATAATATATATTTCAATTTCATGTATGAATAATTAGAATTCCAAATGGCCTTTCCACTTTTCTTTTCACACTTCTCCTAAGGCCCATTTGAATTTTATGTAGGTTAAGAAATAAAACTGATTTCCTAGATGAGTGAAAGTTATCTTTCTATAATTTTAGCCTAATGCTAAAATTAAACTCTTCACAAATTGACTGTTTTAAATAACCCTGCCCAGACTTGAAATTCTTAGAGCAACTATTATTTGGCATTTAAATGGGGCGCCCTATCCAGAATGTACTTTTTTTATTGATTATATATCATGAAGTAGAACACTGATAGACGTATCATTTTATAGATAAACTGTGGAATAATTCAATTTTTCTCTTCCTCCCCCCTACCAAATCCCAGTCACTGCAGGCTAGCCTCCCACTTCCTCCCCTGCACTCAAGATTATTTTAACCTCTCAAGTATTTAGCCAAAAATATTTTTGGAAGCAAAGTGAATACATATAGCAGGGCCAAATGTAGCATATCTCAGCCTAGCTTCCTGAGGTCCTCAACTTCCCTGCTGGAGGATGCACAGAAGACATTGTTTTCACATAGTAGATTCAGGTGTTACAAGAAGCTAAATTCCTGCGTGTCACTGCTTTCATATACACAAGGTTTAATGAAGCCTCTGGAAAGACCTTAAATTAACACCCAGATGAAATACACAGACAATAATACACAGATTAATATACAGATGAAAATCTGTGTAATACTGATACTGAGTTTGGTCTGAACACCATTCTTACAAATTTATTCCAACTAGAATATGAGCTCCATGATGGCAGGGATTTTTGTCTGTCTTGTTCGTTGCTTTTTCGCTAGTACCTAGAACAGTGCCTGCCACATTATATGGTTAATAAATATTTGCTAAAAAAAATGAATTTTCTTACATTCTGGATGAAAACTCAGAGCTCCAGAATTTCCAGGATGCTTCATAGATTTCTGAAAATTTCTTAAAATTTGATTATTTGTGTGTAATGATTCTGACACCCTTACATATAAGGCACAGTAAGCAGCATGGGATATAATTTGAGACAAGTAAGGCCCTTTGCAAACTGGCCCCTCTACCTATACACCTATAGCATAGACACAGCAAATCATTTGCTATTCTTTGAATTTACCATTTCCTTGCACATACCTTTGCCTTTCTCTCTGCTAGAAATGCTCTTACCACCTTTTTAACTTGCCAGAGGCATATTCATCCTTTTTTAAGGTGCGACTCAAAGTATCATCTCTTCTCTGAAGCCATTCTCAATCTTCCAGGCAGGAGGAGTCCCTCACATCCCTTGGGCTCCACAGTCCTTTATGCATAAATTTGTCATGGCATTTACCTCCTTGTCCTGTCATCATTTCCATGTCTGCACTGGATTGTCAGCCCTTCAAGGGCAGAGGACATGTCTTTTTTCCCTTTCTTTCTTATCTGCCTGGATCATATCCTAGTGTATATCACACAGTAGGTGCTTAATAAATGCTTATTGAATAACTTACGAACTGAGTGTATGAAAACTAAAGGTGGGAGTGTTCTATTAAAAATGATAATATATAATTTGGCATGAGTTTGGAAAAAGTAAGTATACTAAACCTGGCTTAAATTTATCAGATTTGCTAGCACAGTGCTATGGTTTGAGGTAACTGGCCACACAAAGAAACAGTTGAAAAAGAAAGAGAATAAACAGATGGAGTTAAAGTTCTAGGCAAGGAGGTGACACAATAAAAATAATGGATGCTGGATATGGAGTCAGAGAGGCTAACGGGCAAGTGGGTGGACAAAAGGAACAGACCTGCCTTAGAATCATGTCCAGGACAAACTTTGGAACCAGTGAAAGAGCCAGTGACTATGTCGGAAGTGAGTATTCAACCAAGCAGATGTTTTGTCAATACAACATCAAATCACTCTTTGGCTGTTTGTGTAGGTTGATTTTTTTCCCTCAAGGTGATGATTTGGGGACTGAATGGAGTCAACTGTTCAGGCATTATGTAGACTCATATTATATCTGTTCTTATATCATTAATGTTGTTGGGCAATTCTCATAGACTGATTCACCTGAACATCTTTCCAAAATCTGTAAAATGAACACAATTGCATTCGTGTATATAGATTGACCATTGTTTTTTAAGTGCCTGAAATGTTCGTTTGCTTGTTTGGGTTAAATATTTAGAGCAACGTTAATAAGGAATTGGGCCATATGAATTTCCAATTCAAAAGCATTAATGTTATTGTTGCTGTTTGTATTTGCTTTCTAGCTTTAAGAGGTTTTGGAAAACACATTCTGTAGAAATCGCCTGCAGTGTTATCACTAAATGATAGCTAAAGAGAAGCATGCCTTTTTCTAATTTCATACCTCCTTGATAAATTTAAAATAAACTTCCTCAACATTTAATCAGAAACTGTGGAATATTTTGAACTCAAAGCCATTCTCTGAACGCTGTAATACATGTAAAGTTCTGAATGTAGATCACAGATTTAGCCTCAATCTGTTTAGCTTGAAATGGCAATGCTACCTTGTAAACAGGAAATGCCCCCAATTTTGATCTGATTGTCTCCTCTGGCGGGATGATCATGTGATGAAGTAATACTCCGACACGCATTTCCCAATGAATAATATTCCTCTCAATTTTGTTAATGTTAAATAATTTCAAAACTCAAGGCAGCTGCTGTGAGCTAGGGATCTAAACACAGGAGAGGCCAGTGTTTTATTTGTCCGCCTGTAGACACAGATGTTGTTTGTGTTGTCTGGAAGTCTGGAATATGCTCTAAAATATCACTGTTATTTTCAGTGACTTAAAGTGCCATGATGGTGATGAAGTGAATCCATAAGAATTTGTACAAAGTGAAATAATACTTCAAAAGGTATAAAAATATATTAAACTCTTATAAGAGCAATGAGCTTATATATGCATAGTTTAAGGATCTCTTTTTCATACTGTCAGTGACAAAGGAAATGCTCATTGCCTCCCAGCTGCCATATCCCTCAAAGTATTTTGGCGGCTGGCTGTGAAAATCCAGATGGAAACGGCAGCGAGGTGAATGAAACCTGGGAAGGCGAGAAGCAGGAAGTTCTAGCATGAGCCACATGCACACTGTACAAAAGAGGAAAACTAGGCTGTGAATTCGAATGTGCTACTTATAACTTCATATGCTGTGTAAGGTGATTAGGACTCAGTGATAAAATTGTTCCAAGTTGGCTTTGCCACTTGGTATCTTTGTGGCCTTGGACAATTTACATAAACTCTCTTTGAGCCTCAGTTGCTCTATTTAAATGATAGGGATAATAATAACCTTTCTCACAGGGCGTACTGTGAGAATTATATAAAATAATGTATGTCTTGGGACCTGGTACATTGAAGGTGCTAAATTTACATCTGGATGTGATCTTGGTGGCCTCGGCCTGCAGCGGCTTGAAGCAGCATCTCAGTTCCCCGACCAGTGACTGAAGCCAGGCTGCGGCAGTGAGAACACTGAATCCTAGCCACTAGACCACGAGGGCCAGTGGCTGGTTACAAGACCCTGGCTCGTCTACTTTGGAGAAAGGAATTTCAACAGAAAGACGGAAAGTAGTGAAACAAGTAAAGTGTTTACTAGGTGGAAAAAAGCACGTGTGGATAGACACACATGGGCAGGCTCAGAGAAAGAGTCACACCTTTGTGGTAGTTTAAATCACTTATATGGAGGCAATTCTTCCGGGTTTCCTCTGGCCAGTCATCTTGCTTTGCCAGGCTCTGTGTCCATATTTGTTCTCAGTCAGGGCCCTCCCCTGTGTGTGCACACATCTTTTAGCCAGATGGATTCCAAGGGTTTCTGGAAAATAGACCAAACATATTATGGTCTGGCGCCCCCTCCCTTCTCTGACCTCTGAGGAGCTTCCTGTGCATGTGTAGTCTGGGAGATCTCCTTGACCTCAAGAAGGAGAAATATGTGGTCTCTTTATCTTTTATCCAAGCAGGACTCAGTTCCTCCTTGCTCCTGCCATTATCTTTATCTTGGAGTATCAGCCTGGGGTCCTCCTGCCTCAGATGTACTTTTTTTTCAATACATAAAAAAAAAAAAAAAAGCAAAAAAACCCCCCTGCATGTTCCTTGGTAGCTTGAGTTCCATCCGCTTGTGCCCTAGGACTGGAGAATGTGTGCTTTGAAATCAGAATTACTAGTCAAAGTGTTTAAGTCTAAAACCTTGTACTTTGTCAGTTACAAATGAATTTCCTGGTAAATGAGGTAGATTAGTATCTCAATTTCCACAGCAAATAGAGAATGGCCTTTCTTTCTAAATATAGGTTTGTACAGGTAGGATTGTAATGTAAACACAACTCTCAAAAATAATTCTATTAGTTCAGTTGAACTGTACTTTAGAATGAGGTCAAGACTGGCCCTGATTACTAGAGTATTTGACTACTGTGCTACTGTTTCTGTGTAATAACCTATCCTACCATTGACTATATATACACTATGCTACTAAAGAGCCCTTGTAGAAATTAGTGGTAAACAAAGGGGACATTACTAACCTCCCCATTAGTGAGAGGTAGCTTTTGAAGGTTAGGGCTGCATTTGCACCGAGTTAACCATTTCCTCTCATCTAAGTCTTCTTTGAAACAAATAACATGCATTTGGACAGAACAGTTAGCCAGGATTATGTGAGAAATCTATAGCTGTAGACTAAAACAAAGGCAACTAGCCTGTTAAGGTAGGAATGGCAAGTGTATGTCACTGGTATTGAGTCCACCTGATCTGTCACAGTACTTTATCGCTGAGCTCAGATTGGCCCATGAATCCTTCCTGCCACATTAGGATCATACCTAATTTGTTGATCATGTTTGCATCAGTCTAACAATCAAAGCATTCAGGAATTTTAGTGTCCAGAATCGAAGCCCTTCTGATTTCACCATAATGAAGGCAAAATGGCAGACAAGTCAAGAGAAATTCACCTGTCGTTTCCCTCATTCATGGCGGTTTGTGAACACAGATTGGTTTTTCAGTCTTATCAATTATGTTACTTTGTTTCACTGCTCCCAGTGTTCAATTGTGACATTTGAATTAGGCAAACAAAACATTCTTGTCTTCTCCATTTTCTAAAAACTTGCTTATTAAGGTATAATTAATATACAGTAAACTGTACATATTTATAGTGTGCAATTTGGCAAATTTTGACCCATGAAAACATCACCACAATCATCATAGTGAGCATATCAATAACACCCCAAAGTTTCCTCTTGCCACTCTGTAATGCTTTTTCCTCTACCACTCCCAACCTACTCCACTCCCAGGCAACCTGGGATCTGCTTTCTGTAGATTAGTTTGCATTTTCTAGAGTTTTACATAAATGGACTTTTTGACCCTTTAAAAAAAATCCAGCATAGCTTGATATTTACCCATGTTTTTGTATGTATCAATAGTTCATTCCTTTTTATGGCTCAACAGTAGTCCATTGTATGGATATTTGAGAGTTTACAGTTATTCACCTGTTGATGGCTATTTGAGCTATTTCCAACTTCTGGCTATTATAAATAAAACTGTTGTTTATGTACAAGTCTTTGTATGGACACATGATTTCATTTCTCTTGGGTAAATAGTTAGATCATATGGTAGGTGTATGTTTAACTTGATAACACGTGAAGGTTTAATTAGCCCTAGAGCAAACGTTGCACTCCACCCACCTAACAAAGCTTAATAGCAAGACTCAAAAGGATAAAACCGTTGCCAAGTATGGACCACACACCAAAACAAAGTTCAATAATAGATATAGGAATGCAAAACCCTTTTTGTGTACTCTACTCAGTGCTCATGAATTATGAGGTTTTTCACTCTGGTTGAGAACAGGGACTATTGGCAGTCCTGTTTCAGATTTGCAGCCCTGTTTCAGATTCAAAGTTGCTTCCTTTAACCCTTTCAGATGGTTCTTTCTCCAGTCTCAAGTGGTTTCCTTGCATCCATGTGCTGTTCCGGACTCCGGTGAACATCCAGGGGGACCCTCTGCAGATCTCTGGAATTTTCTTTCCCTGCAGCTCTCTCCTCTTTGGTACTCTGTACTGCTAACTCTAGCTGTCTTGGCCTTCCCAGACTACCAGGTCCGTCTCCACAACTCAGAGAGACTGCCAGGCTCCCCTACAGTCTCCCTCCCCTGTGCTAAGGCCTGGAAACTCTTTGCAGGCAGTAAGCTGGCGCACTCATAGGGCTCATCTCATTTGTTTCCGACATCTCAGGGATTACCGTCCTTTTTTGCCCAATGTCTGAAAACCATTGTTACATATATTTTGTCTGGTTTTTGTTGCTGCTGTTTCAGGCATGAGGAGAAATTTCGTCCCTGTCACCCTATCTTGACTGGAAGCGGAATTCTTCTCCAGAATTTAATTTTCTCTAAACTGAATTCAAATTCAGAAGTCCCTGATGAGTATCCGAAAAGTTCTTTCTACAACTTTTGCCCGTTTGGAAAGTTTCTTCTATCTCTGGGGAAAAAAAAAAAGACACATTCTCTGAGTTCATGAAAACAGAGTCTCTCAGAGGAGCCACCTATTTAGTCCAGGACACTACAAATTTGCCAAGATGGTAATTTCTATCCGGTATATGGGATGGAACCAATGGGTAAGAAGGACAAGAGAAGTTTTGACTCAGGTCAGCTGAGAGATCGTCTTCTACCAAGGCTTTGTGGCTGGTTTGATCAAAGCCCTCCCAGTTCTATACCCTACGGTATATTTTGAAGAATTTTAATAGGAATTAGTTTCCCAATTCTTTAAGCCAAAAAGAATAGTGAGGACAGCTTCCTTGGTGAGACTATCTCAGTCAGAAGATGGTACAGAGAGCTTGTTCCCCATTAGTTTAATATTGCTATAAATTGGGTTTTTTCCCTAAATCCACAGCCAGTGTGTTGCTGTCTTTCTCTTTCTGCCACATTTGTGGAGCATCAGTCAAAATGCATAGCTAATTTACCAAAATAGCAATTTTTCAATTTGCAGTGGTAGGCATTGTTTTATGTTAAATAAAACCATCTCATATGTGTCAGAATTGGATTCAAGAATTTAACCCTTTCAGGAGTGGTTTCATATTAAGTACTGACTTTAAAACTTTGGTATTTTATGCTCACTCCTTGCCTAGAATTATTCTAAGGCTGGAAGGGATGGCAATACTACCTTATATTTATATGTTCCTTCATAGATCATACAACACTTTGCAGAAATTATCTCATTTGATTTTGAGAGATACTAAAAAGTTTAGAAAACTCTAGGATCCGGAGGTCTGATTCAGGAGGTAATACAGATGATATACATATAGAGAAAAAGTATAAAATCAGGCTTAAAGCCATGTAGTAAAGAATAGAAATGCTATAAGGAAGGATGAGATTATTAGGAGGAGGGAGAAGGAAGTCAGAGAATACTTTGTGAAGGTACTGACCCAAACTGGATATTAGGAATTAGATTGGTGAAAAATCAGAGGGCCGTATTCCAGGTGGTTGACACAACATGTCCAGAGATACTGAGGCACAAATAAATAGGTCATCTTTGAAAGATGGTAACAGGAATCCCCTAATGGAGCAGAATGTAGTTTATTCAGTAGTTCTTTGTGGACAGTGACTCTGGTGCACAGTTCTACCTTGACATCTTTACTGAATCATCACAAAATAAATGCTTACAGATTAGGGTAGAATGTTGTAGAAGTCACATTGTTTGCTTTTAAGAGTATGTGTTTGAAGCACTCTCAAGTGTTTTTAGTGGGCCTCTAACTCTTTAGCTCACTGTTCTCACTTCTCTAGATGAAATTGTGCTGCACATTAATGCAGTTTAACACACACACACGTACACATACAAATACATACATTAAACAAACAGCTTCACATACCTTGTGAACATAATGAAAATATGGAAGTATACATGGAAGACCATAGTGGTCAATAAAGATTCAGGCTCCAAAGTGATACGAACAGCCAGAAAATTGGACCAGCACAGGTAAGAAATGAGAAATTTTTAGGGCCAGTGAACATAATGCATTTTCAGTGTTCAGTAGCCCTGAAAATCTCTCATTTAGGCCAGGAAGTCTCAGTCTCATTTGAAATGTTGAAATAAAGAGAACATGCACAGGTTCTCATTGATCTAAATTTCTGTTGAAGTCCAGGACCTCCCACCATCTTTTCTAGTCCTTGATTCTTTTTCCAGACTCTTGTTATGAAGGCTGTAGAGCAGGCCTCACCTTTTTTTATTGTAGTGGTAACTGCTGTCTGAGTTAGCTTCAGAGCAAATTCTCCCATCTTATGTGAGGGCAGTCTAAGCTGGACCCTGCACTAAGGTGAATATTAGTTCAAGGAAATAAATAGAAGTTGTTTATTCCCACATCAAATTTCCTTCCTTCCTTAGATTGCTGAAGGATATTTTCATCTCTTTCTAAATAAGATTGGAGTCCCTTTTGATTTCTTCTAGGTTCCTATCTCATCTCCCTTCCTTTTGACTTTATGCTATAATTCTGTGTCCTTCTCTGGTTTGAGCCATTTTTACAGATTTGCAAATCAGTATACTTTTTTTTAACTGTTTATTTTATACTGGAGTACAGTTGATTAACAGTGTTGTGTTAGTTTCAGGTGTACAACAAAGTGATTCAGTTATACATATACATGTATCTATTCTTTTTCAAATTCTTTTCCCATTTAAGTTATTACAGAATATCGAGCAGAGTTCCCTGTGCTATACAGTAGGTCCTTGTTGGTTATCCATTTTAAATATAGCAGTGTGTACAAATCACTATACTTTTGAGAGCATCTTTTTTTTACATTAACATAGTCTTTTAACTATGTTCTGGGATGGCTCCAGTTAGCCAATATCGGTCACAAAGGATGAATGTTTATACTTCGGGCTTTTAACTCTACCAGATTTTTTGCCTTACTTTCCACTATACTGACAGATGGGGAAATCTTGAAAATTAAATAAGGCAAAATTGGTAGGTCCTGAGTACCGAAATAATGGGTGCATTTGGAACTGTGAGGGGGGAGATTAGGCTTCAGGAAGCTTAGTTATTTAAGTCATCTGATATCCATAGGCTCCAGACTTGCATGTGGGAGCACTCCATCTCTCACTCTGGTGCCCCAGAAAAGGCTGATGATCCCTGAGCACAAAAGCAAAGGTCAGGTCTGGGTGGTGTGCCTTTAATACTCTGTTGTCATTTGGACCTTTAAAAAGGCTCTCTGTGATACTAGCCAAAGGACGTGACATGGTCCTGTTAACTCACTCTGCTCAGTGCCTAGTACAGTACTGTGCATTTGATACACCTTTTTCACAAAGTAACAGAAGAGGAAATTAAATTGGGCTAATTTTCTAAGACTAGGGGAAATCAGAGAAGTCTATTTTGTTTTGTTTTCTTGACTTGAAATTGAGTGGATGTTCAGCAGAGTTGTTTTTAAGTAAACTTAGATGAACTGATTTGTTTGACAATTTGATATCATTTCCCCTTCAAAGCCCCCAAACTGAGAAATATAAAATGGTAGCCAGTTGTGAAAATTATCTGCCTCCTGTGTAGTGTTGCTCCTTCCTTCCTCCCTCCCTCCCTCCCTCCCTCCGTTCCTTCCTTCCTTCCTTTCTTCCTTTCTTCCTTTCTTCCTTCCTTCCTTCCTCCCTTCCTTCCTTCCTTTGTATTTCTTGCTTAAGACTGTAATAACTCATTGTATTTTTCCCTAGAGCCAGTAATGAATTATTAGTGGGTCTGTAGTATTTTTTTTAATTAATTAATTTATTTATTTATTTTTGGCTATGTTGGGTCTTCGTTTCTGTGCGAGGGCTTTCTCTAGTTGTGGCAAGCGGGGACCACTCTTCATTGCGGTGCACGGGCCTCTCACTATCGTAGCCTCTCTTGTTGCGGAGCACAGGCTCCAGACGCGCAGGCTCAGTAGTTGTGGCTCACGGGCCTAGTTGCTCCGCGGCATGTGGGATCTTCCCAGACCAGGGCTCGAACCCGTGTCCTCTGCATTGGCAGGCAGATTCTCAACCACTGCGCCACCAGGGAAGCCCTGTAGTATTTTTAATTGTGTGAATTTTTATTCACTATGCCATAGAGTACAGTTTGTAATAGCCATGTTTATAAACTGATAATTTCATGTTTGATGAGGAACTATTTATTAAGTAGACTTTTTACATGATATATTTTATGTACTCGGTTTATTAATAATCTTGCAATTCACAATGGATTACCTAGGCTGTATCAGTACTTTAACATAGCAAGACTTGTAATCATGACACAAGATCTTATTTAGCTAATGTGACTGATTATCTTTCACAGTGGAAGTATGAATAGCACCTTGACTCATAAAACCACTAGTTCTTTTCCCATTCCAATTTGAAAATATTAACCATTCCACATTTTGCCATAACAGGCTTAAGTTATAATTACAGAAATTTATAGAGGTCAAGGGAGGTTACCTAGAGATGTGTTTCTAGTTGGACCTGAACATTTTGCAAATGAGAAAACTGAGGCTCCAAGATATTAAATGACTTACCCAAAAACTGCATGGCTAATTAATAACAGCTGTCTTTGCATATAGTCTGTAAGTCTTGTTATGAATTACAGTAATTAAAGCTAATAATTTTATCCCCTCTCCCTCTTTCTTATTTTGGAAATGGACTACACTCTTTGGAAGTTATATTCCAAATCACTCAGGTCATGGCTAAGATATACCATGCTTTTGGGCCTCCAGTTATTTATTTGGAGTGTGATGACTTAAAGCTCCATTTTAAGAGGAAGTGTGGATGGGTAGAATTTAAAGAAAAATAAAGTCTTGAGCTCATCAGAAACTCAGAAGTTCTAGAAAAATGCTGATATAAGTATTACTTTCCCTTTCAAGTTCTGATAAATGACTTCTCCAGGCTGAACACCTGAAGATCAATCCCTAGATTCAGAGAGAATATACAATAGTTCATTTTATTCAGCACTTCATAGAATTTTTAAAAATTATTAAATTATTAGCACTAGTAGAGGCCTAAAGTGATCCTTCATGCCAATCCACTCAATCTAGTCACATGATTTCCAACTACAGAATGTTCCCTTAGCTGCTGAAAGCTACCAGTGATCAGTTTCATCTTCAGTTTCCCCCCTAAAACTGGTTTTCGAAAAATGGTTTTCAATAATGTTCCTAGGAAAAACGTGCTCCCTAGAGGATCAGTGAGAAATCATGAGTCACTTAGCCTTGATTGCCTCTTGACTTATAAATAAGCAAAACAGAATTTTGACTACCTTTTTGTTCATATTACATGTGCTTTCTTCCACTAGGAGGAAAAAAGCAGGGCCTCCTCCTGGCTCAGAGACCCTTAGCTCCACTCTCTTACTATCTGGTGGGGTACAATCCACTAAAAACACAATTGTAGAGGTATAATTGAAGTACAATAAACTACACATACTCAAAGTGTACAATATGATAAACTTTGGTATGTATACACATGTGTAACTATTGCCATAGTCAAGAGAGCAGATATTTAGATCGTCCCAAAGGTTTCCTTGTGCCCCTTTGTTCTCCATTTCTCCCTTATTGTCTTCCCCAGATAACCATTGATTTACTTTCTGTCACTATAGGTTGGTTTGCATTTTCTAGAACTTTATTTAAATGGAAGCATGCATTGCATACACATTCTGTTGGTCTTTTTTCACTCACTTATTTTGAGGTCCATGCATCTTGTTATATATCAATAGTTCATTTTTTTTGACTGAGTAGTACTCCATAGTGTGCATATACCACAGATGATTTATCATTTCAGCTATTCATGGACACTTGGGTTGTTTTTAATTTTTAGCTGTTAGTGAGTAAACCTTTTGAACAGCCTCGTACAGATTTTTGTGTGGACAGAAATTTTTATTTCTCCGTGATAAATGACCAGAAATGCCTTGCTCTCCTGTTAAATTTAGCTTCACCTTTTTACGGAAATGCCAAACTGTTTTCCAAAGTGGTTGTACCATTCTACTTTCTTACCAGCAGTGTATGTAGTTGCTCCACACTTGGTGTGATCAGAATTTTTTAGCCATTCTGGTAGGTCTGTAGTTGTATCTCATTGTGGTTTTAGTTTGCACTTTCCTAATAACTAATGAGGTTGAGCATCGTTTCATTCATTTATTGGTCATTCCTGTTTCTTTTTTTGTGAAGTATCTCTTCAAATCTTTTGCCCATTTTAAAAACTGGATTTCAACTCTTTATTAATTTGCTCAGATTTTGTCTCCTACAAGGCTGCAAAATAGGTTTTCCTTACAATAAGAATTAAATACATGTTTATAAGGCCCACATACATCATTCACTTGGCAACATCTGTGTCTGTTTACTCCTGAAATGTTTCTCATGTTTCCAGTCTGTCCATTTAAATCCTAGATATTCTAAGATTGTACTTATATTTCTCTTGTGACTAGCTTTTTGGTAAGAATAGATCTATAATAAATCCATTGAACTTTATCTTCTCTAGGGAATCTGTAGCATTTTAGGTAACAAGGTTATATGTGCAAGGCTAAAAACATCCACTTATGGTGCTTTGTAAGTGCTTTATAGAAAATGCATCCTGTGGGAATTTTGAACACCACCAAGACATTTGTGTATTTAAGGAAATAATTTACAGTGGTAACATTGATTTCAAGAATGAGAAGCGAGGCTGTTCAATGAATAACACTTACTGTAAATAAGTGAAACTTTTCTTTCTTTCCTTATTTATTTATTAATTTCTTTCTTTATCATTAAAAAATGAACAACTGATAACTTACTTGCATTGTTTCATTCAAAAGTTATTTATCGGCAAGGCAGTGTACTTTTATCTGACTGTATCTAAGAGAATGTGGGGTTTATTCTTTTTGTATTCAAATCATAGTTCCAATAGAAATATTATGTAATTTTTTTATCGTGTTACACCACATTTCCTTAGAAGGGAACAAATCCACGTTCAAGTTTCTTTTTGAATGGGAAACAAATCTCTTTAACAAAGAGGGATTGCGCTTACATCCATCAGTGGTTATTTTTAAAAACTTCTCTGTTATTATCTGAAATGACAGGTTAGCCGTGTATTTATTTTTATTTGCTCATCCTTTTCCAATGAATGTCTTTACTATGACTCAGATGCTCATATTAAAATCTTTGGAAAGTCTCATCTCATATGCCATCGTATGAGTGAAAATAAATGCAAGTCTGTAAATTTATTTCCTAAATATTCCTAAAGTAAACTTAATTCCTAAAGTAAATTTCCTAATTAGTGCCCTGAATCCATGGCAAATAAATGGGGGATGGGGGGGCGGCAGTTCACAGTAATTCAGTTCAAACACTTTCTTGCTTGTGTCTCCGAATAGAATTTGAGCTGTTGTTGAAAAATCTTTGGTAATGCCACAGTAAGGTTGCTCTCTCACTTTTCCCCTTTTCCTGGCTCCTGCTGATTTCAGAGAAATCTCTAGAGAAGCAGTTTTCAAAGTTTTCAAAGTCCCTGGACAAATAGCATAGGCCTTACCTGGGAACTTGTTAGAAATGCAGATCCTCTGGCCCTACTGCAGACCAGCTGAATCAGACACTGAAACTGGGGGCGTGGGGAAGGCAGGCCCAGTAGTCTGTGTTTTGACACGCCTTCCAGGTGATTCTGAAGCATGCCAAAGTTTGGGACTCACTGGTCTAGGGGAATGAAAGAAGTTGTGAATGCAGGCCTATATAAAATTCCTTTCCTACAGCTCCAAGCTGACAGGTTCATGAAGAGGTTGCTGTAGCAACAACTGCACAGTAGGATTGGATAATGAAACTTTGTGAAATTAAGACGCATGAATATTAACCAATCCCATATTCTAGCTCACTAAGATTTATATTGGGCAAAATGGATTTTTACTTTTAGCCTTATGTCAAGAAGCACAGTTTCATAAGGTTTTATGTGTGACAAGTGGAAACCATGCCATTTTTTAAGCATCACTCCTATAGAATTTAGACAATTTTGGTAGAAAAATAGAATTACTCTTAAAGACATTCATCACAGGACTTCCCTGGTGGCACAGTGGTTGAAGAATCTGCCTGCCAATGCAGGGAACACGGGTTCTATCCCTGGTTCGGCAAGATCCCACATGCCGCGGAGCAACTAAGCCCGTGCACCACAACTACTGAGCCTGCGCTCTAGAGCCCATGAGCCACAACTACTGAAGCCCGCATGCCACAACTGCTGAAGCCCGCAAACCTAGAGCCCGTGCTCTGCAACAAGATAAGCCACCACAATGAGAAGCCCATGCACCACAACAAAGAGTAGCCCCCGCTCGCCGCAACTAGAGAAAGCCCGCGCGCAGCAACGAAGACCCAACACAGCCAAAAATAAATAAAAATAAATAAATTTATTTTTGAAAAACACGTTCATCACAGAAATCATAAGTAACATCCTCAACAGTGACATATAACCCTGACAGAATTTATAATTGACTTTTCATAATAAAATATAGTAGCTTTATTTACCTGTAATACCTGTTTCACAGAACACAGTGCTGGGTACCTAATGGCTGTTGAATAAGCATTAAGATATGATTTGTTAAACCCTTGTTTGGTAATTACATGTCACAAAAATTGCTATTTTTAAAAATACATTTGTATTCTGTACTCTTCTTTCTAGTATACGGTCAGTCTAAATTCTAGCACTTTCTGTATTCAAAGAATTAAATTCATTTTAGCGTTTGCATTTTATTGATATGTGCTAAGGATTAGATGCGCTCAGTTAAGCTTCTTCTGGCCAAATGACATACCCTGTCTCTGATGTCAGTCTGAGAAAATCCTGTATAGTTTACAACATCCCCGGATTACCTTATCTAAGTATTACATGGACATTTCAGATGATATGTCTTGGCATGTGGTCATTTTTCATTAACTTATTAAGGTCTGTTAAAGCATCTTTTCCCCCTTTTGGCACCTTGCCATAATTGAATGCAAAATTGACTGTAAGACTGAATGAATGCCTGATATTCATGCAGTAAGTTGATGGGGCTTCCTTGGTGTCTAGCAGACACCATGCCCAGATGAGTGTTTTAGGAAAAGGGGCTCTGTTGCTATCTAACATTGGCTATGGACAAGTGACATCTACCCTGTGGACTTCATTTTCCTCAACTGTGAACAGAAGGGATTCATTACAGCATCTCTAAGACCTTAAACATTTTATGATTCTAAGGCTTAGGGGGAACTGGGGGGAGAATCCAAGCCTTGAAGCATTGCTGAGGTGCAATATACGATTGAAAGTTTTTTTATGTATTTCTTGAAAGAATGAATGAAACAGAATAATTAGCATAAAGTCAGCCTCATACTTCTTTGGAGACAATGGAAAATAGTGATATTAAATACTCATAATTTTAGAGTTTAGACTAATGTGTTTTAGGAAAAATACTTTCAAAAAGTATACTTAATGTTTTTTCCTCAGAGTTTTCACATTGAATTATTTCTTCTTAACCCTAAGGTATATTAAATACTTAGAAAAGCCAATAATTTTAATATTTTAAGCATAGGTGTGCTCTGCAGATCATATATATTCTTCCTAGAAGAGAAATACCTTTTAAAGGACAGCTCTCTACACTTTATACTCCCCTGCACTCACTTATTTCTTTACATTTGTGCAACCTAAAATTGTAGGTATAAAGCTATTTTGGGCATGCTTTTTCCAGAACCTTGTAAGAATCAACAGGAGCATAATTTTAAGCTACAGAAGTGCAAAATAAGCACAGAATCCTAGCTACCATAAATATAGAGACCAGAATTCTAACTTGGCAAAAACACATAAATACTAGCAATGGGGGAGAGGGACATAAGGACAAAAAGGTCAAATTTTACCAGGTATTTCTGTATGTTTATAAACCTTTTCTCTGAACTTTGTGTCTTCTCAGAGATGGAATTTTGTGAAACCCCTCACACTCTGTGCTCTGGCTACCAGACAGACATGCACAGTGTTTCTCGGCATGGCTACCAGCTAGAGATGGGATCCGATGTGGACACGGAGACAGAAGGTGCTGCCTCACCTGACCATGCGCTGAGAATGTGGATAAGGGGGATGAAGTCAGAGCATAGTTCCTGTTTGTCCAGCCGGGCCAACTCCGCATTGTCCTTGACTGACACTGACCATGAAAGGAAGTCTGATGGAGAGAATGGTAATAGAGCTATCTATATTGTTTACATAAAACCCAGAGAGGATGCAGGTTTTAGCCTTTGATTTGTTTTCCTTCCCTATGTCTGCCTACCCTTCATTTCGTCTGCAGAATGGAGATGCAGGTTAGCAGGGTCCCATGGACAAGGCATGTACCTAAGTATCTGGCAAATAGGCACATTCATTTACAATAATAGATGAAGTACTTTTTATTTCTGGTGATTTCCCCCAAAGGAAATAAATCTCATAGAGTCAGTAATATTGTGCATGTCTTATTCATTACTCACCTTTTATTTTCATCTTTATTTTCCAGTGCAATACTGGTGATACTTATTTTAGAAGTACTCATGTCATGTATTTTGGCTTTGTATCAATATATGAACAATGAGACGAACAGCTGTATAGCAAGCTTATTATGTATGTGCTCTCTATTCTGATTCAGATTAACCTGTCAAGTGTACAGAGAAAGGCAAATTAACCAGATTGGACTGAAATGATTAAAAAAAAACAGAAGGTGAACATCAGCCATTTGCCAGACAATAAGTAGTAACAGCAGTGTCATTAAATTGTAGTTATATATTATTTTCTTACAACTTTTAGAAATGGAAAAGTTTTGTCATTTTGATTTGTTGGGAAGAGGTTAATTTATTTTGTTGTCTGCTTTTCTGTCCCTACCGAAGAACAAAGTCCTTTCATAAAAATCACATTACTGCTTATTAAACACATTAATCTAATCTCCTCCTCATTCTGTTTGTCTAAATTTCATAGGTCCCATCACCATGACCACAAAGCCTGGTCTGTTAGCAGTGGCTAATGAATATTTTCTCAGGTGTCAGAGAGGTAGCCAACAGCCCTGTACCTGCAGCTTTTTCTATTCTATCCTCCTCTGCCTCCTTCAGTCTGTAGGAGACATTGGCCACAAGGATATAATCAGGAATGACATTTGTAATATCACTAACTATCCTATCACCAAATATCCTTGAGGGTCTTGATATTTTAGGTTTATTTTCATGTATGTATGTATGTATTGTTGACTTAGGCGAAGAGTGTAGAGGAGGTGAAGTGTGGAAGTGAGAAGGGAACATATTTGATCTATGTCGTGCATATTCATGTAAGTGAAGCAGCAATAGGATGGAAGTTGGGGGACCTTGGACTAGTCCCTACAGTTTTGGGGCTTCAACTGTCAAACAGGAAAAATAACGACCAAATTTATGTGAAATGGGGTGATAGAGGCTCTCCTGTATTTCAAAGACATTGTTCTTCGTCATCTCACTCCTGACATAAGGAAGTTATAGCCAGTTCACTGGGTTGAAACATTAAAATAAAAGAAAGGAATTTCCCTGTAGGGCTCCACCATTCTTCTATTCCTGCAAGACCCTAGGTATGGGGTTTCTTCTGGGGTGATGAAACTTCTGGAATTAGATAGTGGTAGTAGTTGCACAACTCTGTGAAAATACTAAAAGCCACTGAATCGTACACTTTAATAAGAGTGTGAACATTATGGTATGTGAATCGTATTTCACTGAATTTGTTATTTGAAAAATACTACTGGATGAAGGGTAAGGATTGAAGATTGAAGAATCCCAGATGACTTGGACAAGGATTAATTAGTAAAAATGTTTGCTATTACAGGTTTTAAATTCTCTCCTGTTTGTTGTGACATGGAGGCTCAAGCTGGATCTACTCAAGGCAAGTGTTTCCAAATATTCAATGACAAATTATTTTACCTCACCCCATCCCTGACACCCACCCTACAACATTCAACCCTGCCCGTCTGATAAACAACACACAGGCCTGGTTAATTAACCTGTCAAAGATTAGTTTATTGGTAGCTTGTTGGTTTGCTTTCCTGTGGAAGACTTCATGTATGTGTATGTTGATAGTAATGAGGAGGTGTGGGGGGAGCTAGGTAGAATAGGGAAATGTTGATTTAGCATGAAGGCAGAGATTTACATCAGGTTGGGTTGGTTTTGGCCTCATGACTTTCTGTTCTATCAATACATCATCTATGATTTTTTACATGACTCTAGCCATTAACATAGTATATAGTTCAGATACTGTCATAACTTTACACCTAGCAAATGGTCTTGGTCTTTTCCTTCCGACGCTCTGGCTTGGCTTAAGAATCACACTATGCCTATGTCATCAATTATAAATAACACCTTCAAATGAAGGAAATGTTGTTCATTCTTTTCTGTAGACCTGTTTTTATACTGTGTCATTCCTTAGTGAGGGGACATTGGTGTCCTTTTACTTTTGCCTTCATTGTGCTCATTGGGCTTTGCCCCTTTGCAGAGGGATACTGAAAGCAATATTTATTAATGATTTTAATGAAAATCAAACACTTTGTGGCAGAGGGAATCCTCACATCTGACCACAGGGCAATGACTCAGAATATGTAAGGAACTGGGGGAAATGGATCAGAGGGAAGATATATTAGAATCAGCTTCATCAAAATGCATATTATCCTCCCCTTCCTCCACCACGAGAACTGCTTACTGTGATGAGCCACTGTATGCACTGTGTTCACGTGCCACGTCCCTTGGATGTGTTAGGAACCTTCAGGAATGTTTGGGGCTCTTCAGTTTCGTTTTGCCTTCAGTCTATAATCAGCCATCTACCTTGATCATGTAACCCTATTTACTGAGACAGAGTTGGAAGACTCAGGAGTAAAGGCCGTGTATCTTTTCTTTTCTTTATAGGTTTATTTTCCTTATGATTTATTTTAGGAACTGGATGCGCTACCACAAAATTGGGCAGGGCGCCAATATAAAACTATGATCTGCTCTGCTAAAAACTAGTCCTTAACTGTAAGCCTCTTTTGACCCAATGTGCACCTCCAAGGGGGATTTCAATAGAACATAGGGATAAAAAGTTTGTATTGTGAAGCCAGACAGCTTAGATTTAAATCCCAGCTGTGTGATCTTGGGAAAGTTGTCTAAAGTTTCTGTGCCTGAACTTCATCATTTGTAAAACAAGGAGAATATTACTATCTACCTCTAAGATTTTGTGATGATTGAATAAATTAATGTATATAAAGGTTTAGAATAGTACTTGTAACATATGAGTACAATAAGAATGTTCACTATTCTTACTGATCAGCACTTCACAATTTCCAAACACACTTTTAATATCTTTATCTCATTTCATCCTCCTGACCCATCTGTGGAATGATTCTATTGTTATCAGCATTTTACATAGGAGGAAGAGTTAAACAGCAATTCAGAAACAAGTTAGCTAAATACAATTGATTGTTTTCCAAATAGCCACTTTTTTCCTCCCTTGGATCATGAATGAATATAAGATATGAACTTGAACAACTTTTCTCCACTCAGAGTTCTGTAAGTTTTACTCTGCTCCTACTAGTAATTTTCAGTAAGGAGTATACAATTTGGAATCTTGACTTAGAGTAAGATTTCACCAATTTAGATTCCAAAAATTTTCAGTCAGTGATACCAGGCCTGGCCTGCCTTCAACATTTCCATAGATTCTCACAGAGGAGGTTTGAGTTGAGAGTGTAAATGATTTTTCTAAAAAAATGTTAATTTGAAAAAACAAGTTATTTTTAACGAATTAACATTTGTGTGCAAATGTGGCTATTTATTTCCCATTGATCTCATACATTCATGAAAGCAGGCCTAGCAAGGAATCTATTTCAGTAATTTGAGTTTCTATATACTATGTTGAAAAGAGTAAATAGCTTAAAATTGGGGGGATTTATATACTTCACTACCTCAGACTCCATGCCACAGCATCCCTCTGTTTCAGTTAATGTCAATGACATTTTATTTTGTTTCTGTCTTCCTATATACATTCTGATTTTTAGATTATTGATGAGGCAATGGGCACAATATCATGGATCGGTTTAGGATGATTTAAGCTTCACTCCTGTAAATTTGGGAGAGAAGTGAAGATTGGGGAAATTGTTAATTTGGGTGTGCTGTTCAACTGAGAAAGATTCTGAGATGTGATTTCAAAGACACTTTCAATTCTATCCATCCTAGGCTATAATGTCTTGGATTTTCTACTTATATTTCCAAAATCATGTCTATAAGGACTTATTTCTTTCATTTAATTAATCGATCAAGCCTTTGAAAATATTTATTTTTTCTCATTTTCGTAAACTCTATTTGGTTACCCTTAATTGAATTGAAGTTTCTGATATGCTTTAACCCATGAAAAAGTAAAATAAATAACCTTCCATTTCAGTACCGAAACAGACAGAGGTCTGCAGTACAAGGAAGGGAGAGCAGCAGGTAACAGAAGACAATGTGGATTTCTCGTCTTTCACAGGGCAATCAGAACACTAAGGCACTTTATTTCCATTCCCTGAAATTTGTCCTAAGTAAATCCTTTGTTGTCTATTGATGCTTAATCGGCTGTTAGGAAAAATGCAAATTTACTCAAGTTAGCTTCAGCCTGAGGCCCGTGAGCAGGACACTTTGATATCAGTCATAATACTTTATTCATTTTACTCCTTTTCTACTCCCATTCCACGTTACTACCAACCTTACTATTCATTATACTTGAGTTGTGTATTTTCTATCTTCACGATGGTTTTTAATAAGTACTAGATAGGAAGCTACTTGAAGACAAAGCCTGGTTTATTCCATATTTTTGCTTCAGTACTTAGCCACTGGATCTGGAGCCCAGTAGGCACTAAATAAATGAAAAATATGCTTTGCTCTGAGGGGAAGAATTAAAACTGAGAGATAATATATTTTGTAGATCTTCTCTAATAGAAATGCTACAGCGGGTCAAACCTCTGGTCATCTAACACACAACTGCCTCTGACAGGTGATCCAGTGGGCTTTTCTTAGAAGGATTTGGCAGTCCTACTTGAGCATTAACCTCAGTGATTAGGGTGTTCCTCAATAATTACATTTGACTCTACATTAGGTTGGAGGAAAAAACTATATCAACAGCTAAATCTGAATAATCAATTTCCAAGAATGTGTTTTTCACATATGGCCTAAATGAAACACTTGGATTAGAAAATGTGAAAACGAAATTGCTTATCAAGAAGCTAAATAGAGGGAAATAGGTAGAGAAAAGACATTTATAACCTTTAATAAAGTATAAGTTGCAAAGAAATTATTTATGGCTATGCTCTTGTTGATAATGCTATTTCTATGTAAGCAATACTTATTGAGCACTTACTCTTTGCCAGGCTGTGTATTGGAGACTGGGGATATATAAAAGATGACCAGTACATGATCTCCACCCTCAAGGAATTTACAGTCTAGTGGGCAAGATTGATGCCCTATTAATTAGGATTGTTTATTATTATTTATTATTGTTATTGCAGGTAACAGCTTGAGCTAGCTTAAAGAGAGAAAAACAAATTCATGAAAAGGGCATGTGAATGCTTCATGGGACCAGGACAAAAGAAGGAACTAGATTAGAAGAATTGCCTGGGCTTTGCCTCTTGCTTCTGAATCCATTTCCTTCAGTCCTGTCTCTGCAGATTTACTTTCTCTAAATCTCCATCCACAAGGCAGGCATAAAACCTCATACAGTTCTCCAGTTTATATTTCTTCTGTTCAGGAAAGAAGTTGAGATTAACTGGATGTTTTTCAATGCCGTTTCTAAATTCCAATGAGACAGATTAATTTTCCCAGCTTGAGTCAGATGTCTACCACTGGGCACATCAGCTACAACCAAGGAGTAAGGTCAGCAATGCAAATGTTGCTTTCTGGGAACCCATCCACTGGATTCTTGGAGCAGTTTGCAATGCAGGCGGTCAGAGTCAAGTGAGCATGTATACCCAGTGAGGTCTACCAGAGAAGATAAAGAGCTAACTTTAATATGATTTAGTTAGTACCCTGATAAAAAAATATGTGCAGCTTGCTATGAGAACACAAGGGATGTGAAATCATTTATTAAAGTAAAAATTGTTGTATTAATGCAATCTAAATAACAATGTTCTCCGGACGGTGAGTGATTAAGAACATGGACTGTGGTATAAGATAGATCTAGGTTTGTGCCATGGTTCTGCCACTTTACTGTGTGTCCTTGGACCGGGAGCTAAAGCTCTCCAAGCCTCAGTTTCCTTGTCTGTCAAATGGAGACATTACCTATTTTAGTTTTTGTATGTGAGGATTAAATGAGAAAATGGACATATAGCACTTTACAGTGTTTTATATTAAATTAAATGCTCAATAAATCTTAGTCGTGGTTATCTTTCACACAACAAAAATTTATTATGCATGTATTGTGAGGTAGGTGCTACAGGGTGAAGTCTCTTTTATCAAGGATTAGCCAGACATGCAATGTGGCTTCTGAAACATCTGGTGTCCCAGGAAACTCTAGCATAGCAGAGTTCAGCCTACCTTCTCATTTCAAACTGGGTAAAATTCCTTGCACTTGTCTTACCTTAAATAATACATCATTTTAATAGCCAACAATCTTGTTCTGCTAAGTAGAGAAGACTATGAGAGGGAATTCAATGAAGCACTTCAACCGGGTTGAGGGTTAACTTTGTCCTATTGTATGTCCTATCGTCATTGTAGTAGCCCCTTAAGGTAGAGCTGGGATTTCAACTACTCAGAAGCCCTGTTGATTTCCATGATTGTTGGGCAGCTAAGCTCCCTATGCACTGCTCAGGAACTTTACAGGTAACGGATTATCTGATACAATCCCATGATAGCCAAAAAATCCGTTAGTACTACTCCCTATTGCTTCTGTACTGCATACCACAGAAACCTGGTAATATACCATGTGCTACCAATAAACACCATACCATCATAGCCATGCATTTGTCATTCTCAGACCCTGAATTGCTTCATCGGAACAGCAGGCAGGAGTGGTGAAAAAATAGCTAGCCTAACACCTGGGTTTCTTGAATGACATATAATAGTTATACCCAAATGAGGAGTTATGCCTTCTGATATTTGACCATGTGGGGCCATTCATGTGCATTTAATGGAAGGGATTTGTTTGTTCTACACTTCTTTCTTTTGCTTTTTTTGTTTTCCCTTGGTAGTGTAAGTTATACAGGACACTTCCATGGCCATGATAACAGTTCCTCGGGAACCATCTGAATGTCGAAGGAAGTGTGTGAAACAATGCAATGACTTGGTAATAGCTTTGGCAGGAGCCCTGCCATATAACTGACATCCTAATGGCTCTGTTGGATCCATTAGGCATGTACAAGACAGTGCAGATGACTTTGTAATGGCTCCTTTGGAGATGTTACACAATCAGAGGAAGAGTGTAAGTCATTGGGATCACTTTATGTGTGGGTGAGACACTTCTGCGTTGACCGTGATACTCTTACAGTTGAAAACAATTTTGATGATATTGAAATTTCAAGCCATTATAAAGTTAGATATAACAAGCTTATATTTTCCTTTTTAGTAGGGAATTTTAACTACTATTTTTTTAGTATGAAAGTAATATCAGCTGATGGTTTAAAAATTAAAACAGTAAAAACATGTTTAAAGTGAAAATCCTCTCCCTCTTTACGCTTCTATATAAAGTATAAAAGTCATAGGATTACAAAGATTCCGTCGTGCATATGCAAGAAAATAAAAATTATTAACCAGTATATAAATCTTTTAGGTAATTTTATAACTAGGACTTCCAATTGTATCACCAGGGCAAGAAATCATCAAGACACTCTTGAGAGGTAGCCAGTGTTAACAGTGTATTATGTATCATTCCCCAAATGTTCTGTACATGTACAAATGGGATAACATAGTAAAAAAAGACCAATAACTTTTTTCTAGTTAACATTATACCTATATAATATTAAATATATATAATGTTAAATTATATCTATATAATATTATTAACTAGTTAATATTATATTTTCCCATGTTTGCAGTATAGATCTGCCTTATTCTTTTCTTTTTTTTTTTGGCCACACTGAGTGGTTTGCAGGATCTTAGTTCCCCGACCAGGAATCGAACCCAGGCCCCGACGGTGAAAGCGCCGCGTCCTAACGCTGGACCATCAGGGAATTCCCCTGCCTTATTCTTTTTAATAGCTGTATAGTATTCTGTTTCTGTATGTATCATTTTTTACTTAGTCCCCTGTTTATGGAAATCTAGGTTTCCAGGACTTTGATATTAAAAACAATGCTGGGGCTTCCCTGGTGGCACAGTGGTTGAGAGTCCGCCTGCCGATGCAGGGGACACGGGTTCGTGCCCCGGTCCGGGAAGATCCCACATGTCGCGGAGTGGCTAGGCCCGTGAGCCATGGCCGCTGAGCCTGTGCTTCCGGAGCCTGTGCTCCGCAACAGGAGAGGCCACAACAGTGAGAGGCCCCTGTAACCGCAAACAAACAAACAAACAAACAAAAAACAATGCTGTACTTAACATCTTTGTACACATCTTTTTGCATACCTGTTGGATAATTTCTTAGAAGTAGAAATGATGGGCTAAGGATATGTACATTTGACATTTTTTATAGATATTACCAAATTTCCCCTTTAAACAACCAGTTTATCTTCCTACTAATGCTATATACTACTAATGCATCTGTTTTCCTGTATCCTTTTCAACACTGGCAAGGAATGAAAAAGATTTCTAATACCCAATCTGCTAGATGAAATATGGTATCTTTTTGTGCTATTATTTTGCAATTTACTTATGAGTGAGCTTGGGCATCTTTTTGTATGTTAATGGACCATATACATTTCTTTTTCCTAAATTGTCTGTTGACATCCTTTACCAATTTTGTCTATTTGAATTTTTCTATTTCATTTTTAATTAATTTTTTAAGTTGAAGTACAGTTGATTTACAAGGTTGTACTAATTTCTGTTGTACAGCAAAGTGACTCAGTTATATGACATACATTCTTTTTTTATATTCTTTTCCATTATGGTTTATCCCAGGATATTGAATATAGTTCTCTGTGCTATAAAATAGGACCTTGTTTATCCATTCTATATCTAATACAAATTTTCATATTTCTTACTAATTTTCAAGAACATTTTATGTATAAGAGGTAAAAAAAAACCTTGAATGCATTATGCATTTTTCCTAGTTTTTCATTTGCCTTTTGAAATAGGTTCACATGATGCATTTGTGTTTGTAGATATAGAGCTTTATATTTTTAAGTGGTCAAATTCAACCATCTATACTTTATAGCTTATGGAAGTATATGAAGATTAGATAGATAGATAGATAGTAGGTAAAGATACAGATATAATTGTTAACAATATTATGATGTCCCCAATTCTAAAAGTAAACTGCTTGAAAATTTATTTTCATTTTAGGTTAGAATATAAATATCTACATACAGATCATAAATCTAAATGGATGGTATGCATGCATGTAGTATGCATCATGGTTATATTTACCTGAAAACAGACTTCAATGTGGAAGTAGTTTCAGTATAAATACAGCATAAATAATGTAATTTTTAAATTAGAATTATTTAGGTTAGTCATCATGATTGATCTTGATATACTGTTTAATCACTTATTTATTATACATTAAATAGTGTAGTAATGAGTAGTGTACTAAGAAGCCAAAATGAGTTAATGTGGGGAATTCCCTGGCAGTCTAGTGGTTAGGACTCAGTGCTTTCACTGCTCAGGGCACGGTTTCAATCACTGGTCGGAGAACTAAGGTCCTGCAAGCCGTGAGGTGAGGCCAAAAAAAACTCAACCAACCAACCAACCAAACAAACAAACAAACGAAACCCAAAATGAGTTAATGTGCTTACAGTACAGCATGTTACTTTATAAGGATCCATGCAACTTGATATTTTAGTTGAATTAAAACATAGGCATGTTCATAGTATTTTAAAATATATTAGTTAAAATGAAAATATGTATCATAAAAATCTAGAACTAATGAATAAATCCAAGAGCCAATTCTGGGATGGGGGGCATAAAATAGATAAGACAATCAAGAAAATGGGAGACAATAAGAAATAAGCATGTCAAAATAACTATAAATAAAGAGGCAACTGCTTCATAAGAGACTACTTTGTGTACCTCTTTTAAGATATGCTTGAAAACATGGGTGGAATAGATGATTTTATAGAACAGATATGAATGACCAAAATGCTCTGAGAAGATAGATAAATATAAACTTTCTAATTTATATTATAGAAATAAAATTTCCAAAGAACCACCCAAACCAAAAAAAGTAGCAGATGTAGACAGTTTCATAGACAAAATCTGCCAAAACTTTAAGGAACACATACATCATTTCAATGCTACTTAAATGTTTTCAGAGCATAACAAAAGTGGAAGCTTCCAAATCTTTTTTTAATTTTTTGAAAGGAAGAAAAGCAATGAGATCTAAAGCAGAAAAAGAAATCACAAAGTAAATCTACAAACCAATTGTAGTTGTGAATACTGATGCAAAATTTTTAAGTAAAATACTGGCAAACAAGGTCCAGCAATATAGTAAAAGAATAATACACTACAACTAAGTGCAGTTCATACTAGGGAATGCAAGGATAGTTCAATACTAGGAATTCTGTTACTCTAATTTATCATATGAATAGATAAGTATAGATAAACCATATGAAAAGTTGCATAGATGACAAAAAGGCATTTCATAAAACCCAATGTTGTATTAAACAAACACATAATATTTACTCTCTGCTTGATACTGTTAAGAATTTTAGATATTAATGAGTTTAATTCTCACAACCACTCTATGACTTAGGTACTAATAACATCCCCATTTACAAATGTGGAAACTGAGGCACAGTTATTTAGCTAGTACGTGGCAAAGCCAGGATTTAAACCCAGTCCGATTCCAAACCCTTGCATTTATCCACTATACTATACTACTGCTCATTAATTTTTGATAGAGACTCTTAATTTTAAAAAGTATATAATATATATAATTTCTTATGTAAAATCACAAAATCCAGTTTTACTCTAAGTGAGGAAACACTACAAAGATTTCTGTTAGAGTCAAGAACAGAAAAAGGATGTCCATTTTCACCAATTACTTTAAACTTATAATGAAGGTAGCAACTGTAGCCATGAGAAGAGAGACTGAAGTGAGAGGAATAAAATTAGAAACAACGAGGTCAGTTATTATTTGTAAGTTATACAGTTGTATATCTAAAAAATCTAAGAAAACTAAACAATAAATTAATACAAATGATAAAAATTCAGTAAATTGGTATAACATGAGGACACCAAATTAATAGTTTTCTTCCATATAAATCACAACCAATTAGAAAATGTGGTTGAATAAATTATTACTTTTTCAAAAGCAACGACAGCCAAAATGCCTAGGAATAAACTAGCAAAAAGACCAAGACACACACTCATACACACATACGTTTACAAACACAGACACACACACAACAATGCTATTGAGGAATATAGAAGAAAACATAAGTAAATGGAAAGCCTTACCCTGTTCTTGGATGATAAGTATCACTATCATAAAATTCTCCCTAAATTAATCTGTAATTCTAACATAGCTCCAATAACAATATCAATTGGTCATGTAGAAACTCTGATTTACTGGCGCTAATGTTCAAATGGGAAAAAAAAACCCAACATGCAAGAATACCTTGAAAATATTTGGAAAAAAACATAATGTTGTGATAATAAGTTTGCCAGATGTTTAAATATATTTAAGTTCATTTTAATTAAACTAATATTCTAATACATGAATAAAGTGTTAGAATGGCAAAGGAAGCCTGCAAATGGACCCAATACAAATAGGAATATAATATATGATAATGCTAGCATTTCAGATCAATAGGGAAAACATGGATTGTTTAAAAAAGGTGTTGAGACAATTGGGTAGCTGTCGAGAAAACAATAAAATTGATTCTCTACCTCACTTCCTACACCAAAATAAATTCTGGTGAATCAAATTTTAAATGTGAAAATAAATAGTAGAAGGAAATATGGGAGAATTTTGTCCTAACCTTAGAGTAGAAAAGCTTTTATAGATATAGCAACAACAAAAAAAGAAGCCATAAACAAAAATGTTGTCATGCTATCTGTATTAGCATCCAAAGACAAAGGGTTAATTTCTCTTATGTAAAAAGTATTCATAGTCAATAAGAAAAAAGTCTCAACAATAAAATAAAAAATAAAGTGACTCTAGGCCATAGAAAAGGAAATAAGAATGGTTCATGAGCATATGAAATATGTTAACCTCACTCCTAAGAGAAATGCATAATAGAACTATGTTATTTATCACTGATCACATTGGAAATAAAAAATTTGATAATATACTTTGTTGGTAAATGTGTATAAAATGTTGGTTATAGGAGTATAAATAGATACAATCTCTATGAAAGAAAATTTGGCAATATCTAGCAAAAAATATACCTCCTTTTACTTAGCAATTTCACTTCCCGGAATTTATCCTACAGCTAGTCAATGGGTATGCAGTGAAACATGTGAGGATGCTCATAGTAGCATCGTTTGAAATATCTAAAAATCAGGGATATCAATCAAAATGTAAATCAGTAGGAGGCTACTTGTATAGTTTATGGTAGAGTCACGCAATGGAATACTCTGTAGCCTTACAAAGAGTGAATATATATGGTGGAAGGAGAAGTGGAATGCCTTAGCGGAAATTGCACAGGGGGATTTCAACCCTGTTGACACTATATTTATTTGCATATTTATTTATAATATTTTATTTCTTAAACTAGGTGGTAGGGGTACATTAGTGTTTACATTATTGCTCTTTATACACTTTTATGGATGTCTGAAATATTTTTTCATAAATTTAACACAAACAAAATGAGACAACTATGTATCGAAGTAAAACAATCTTCAACATACATCATTAAACAGAAACCACAGGGTTTGAATCATCGTATATAGAAATGGCCTTTTTGTCTGTGACCCAGAGTAAGAAATAAAATTTACACTGTGACCCAGTTCTTAATGAATCTATAAACAAAAATAAAAACTAGAAAAAATTTTCACAAGACAATACCTACCCTTACTATGAACAGCGCACTCTGACATTTTCTGTTCTATTTCTTGTCATTCTAATGTTAACTGTGATCCAGTAAATTTATTTCTTAACCAATTCGTAGGTCACAACCTGCAACTTAAAAACTGTGGTGTCCAGTACACTACACTTGGTGTGTGATTTTTAATGGAACAACATGTATATATGCTTGTAGATGTATAGAATTTCTCTGGAAATATTCACAGTAAATGGATTATTCTGATTGCATTTGTGGAAGGGAACTAGGTGACTGTGGGATAGGGTTGGAGGGAGATTTATTTTCATCTGTGCTCTTTTGCACTTTTAGAACTTTGTACCATGTGTTATTAAAATTTTTAATTTAACATAACTAAAAAGTAAACAAAATGACAATGGTATCAAGGAGGAATGAATCCAACTCACTTGCTTTCTAGACCACTTTTTAAAAATAACCAAATGTAAACTAGATAGCTAGTGGGAAGCAGCCACGTAGCACAGGGAGATCAGCTCGGTGCTTTGTATCCACCTAGAGGGGTGGGATAAGGAGAGTGGGAAGGAGATGCAAGAGGGAAGAGATATGAGGATATATGTATATGTATAGCTGATTCACATTGTTATACAGCAGAAACTAACACACCATTGTAAAGCAATTATACTCCAATAAAGATGTTTAAAGAAAA
This sequence comes from Monodon monoceros, assembly GCF_005190385.1. Taxonomy (NCBI): domain Eukaryota; kingdom Metazoa; phylum Chordata; class Mammalia; order Artiodactyla; family Monodontidae; genus Monodon; species Monodon monoceros. The sequence continues at coordinate 104,400,584 of NW_021703779.1, read as the reverse complement.
AAAAGAAAAATAACCAATAATTAATTGCTGCTTACAGGGTTCTTTCCAATGTTTGAAAATAAATGAAAAAAATAAAAGCTTCCCTAAAACAAATGAGCGCAAGATTATTAAATATTCCCTTTATGGCAGTCTCCAGGTGTAGCTCTTGATTTATTTCTTTAACACAGCTTTTTTGGTGTGTGTTCCTTGTAAAAATAAGATGAGAAACAAATCTGTTAGACCAAGGGTAATATTTTGCTCTTTACATTACTATTAAGTCACTGGCTCATTTTAATTGTCATTATGAAATTAGAGCCCCGTCTATGGAAGAGCCATATTCTTCTATTTACTTGGAAAAAAGCTATGTTTGGAGATCGTTTCTGTCTTACAGAGAAAGCAAGGAAGGCATGGAAGTATTGTTATCCAGCCTACCAGCAGTTTTATGTTTAAAAGTTGTCTGCCAAAATGAGCAGTTTTCAAACAAAGACAGCTGAGAATTTCAAACCTTTCATGTAATATATACCATACTATTTTCCTTTGAAACCAAAAACATGTATTTGTCATTTAACAATTTCAGCAATGTACACATAATTGTGTTTGCATGAACAAATGACTATTATACTAGGCGGTTGACTTTAAATAGCATTTCTTTATTCTCCAAGGTCTATATTTTTAATTTTTTGTTTTCAGTTTTATTCTCCTATCATCTAGAAATTTGTGTTTAAATAATTTTCATTTATTTTGTTGTTTGTAAGTGCAAAACTAGTTTTTTTGAGATAACTTATCTTTTATTTTCATTGTCCCTTGGCAAGTTTATATTCGCTGAAATAATCCTGCAGCTAGAGAGATTGTGTGGCCTGTAGAAATCTTCTGTGCAAACGTTTATAACTTTTACTATGAGAAAATTGGCAGCCTTGTGAAATAATCCAAGAATTTCCCTTCTGCCACATTTTTTATAAACCTTGGGTTACCTCTGCTAAAGAAGGGCCAAGACAAGAGAAGGTTAAAACTAAGGGAGTATCTGATTTCCTGATGAATTCATGAGTTCTCTGTGCTTACTTCACCTGGCTTCCAGATTACCATGCTCCTAGTTTTCCTCTTGTCTCAGTAGTCACTTCTCTGTCTTGTTAGCTGATTCTTCCTCTTCTCTCTGACCTTTTAATATTGTAATGTCCCAGTGCTGTCTTTGTCCTAGAGTCTTCTCCATTTACACTCACTCACTGAGTGATCTCATTTGGTCTTGATGCTTAAAACACTGTCTAATACACAAATGAGTCCCAAATTCATATCTCAGCCAAGACCTCTCTTCCAACATCCATTTTCAACTTACTTGATGATTGCACCTGGATGGCTAATGGGTATCTTAAATTTCACTTGTCCAAAACTGAGCTCCTAACCCTCCCTCTACTTCAAACTTGCTCCACTTGCAGACTCACCCATTTCAGTTGATGGAAATGCCAGCCTACCACTTGCTCAGGCCAAAAACCTTGGCATCGTCCTGAAAGCTCTCTCACTCTCACACCTTACATCCACTCTATCAGCAAACACTGTTCCTTTATTACCAACCCTACTGCTATCACCCTTGTCCAAACCACCATCATCTCTCGCCTGGTTAATACCCCCTAATAGGTCTCCCTCCTTCCTAGAATGATCCTTTTAAAATGTCAGTCTACTCTGCTTAAACATATTGCAGTGGCTTCTCATTTCACTCAGAGTAAAATATTTACAGTGGTCTAAAATTCCCTCCCTGATATCTCTCTGACCTCACTTCCTTCTATACTTGCCCTTATTATTTCTGCTCCCACTTCAATGGCATCTCTGTCCCTCTCCAGAAAAACTGGAGCACACTTCTGTCTTAGGGACTTTGTCTTAGCTAAGTCCTCTGCTTGGAACTCTCTTCCTCCAGATCTTGCATCTTTAACTCTCACACATCCTCAAGTATCATCTTCTATATAATATACTTGTGTACTGTGATGATTGTTTATTGTCTGTTCCCCCCATCAGAATTACAAGTTCCATAAGGGCTGGGATCCTTTCTGTTTTGTTCACTGAAGTATTTAAAGCTTCTATCAGTAGAATAGTTTTGGACACTTAGTAAGTATTCAACAAATATTTTGAACAAATAAATAAATATAGAGATGTAATTCTTGCTATATATGTTTTGACTGTGTCTTTGCACAGAACTGAATAACTGTTTTTGATTGATTTGAACTGTTATTTCTTGCACAATTGATTTTTTTTAGTGCCTTGTCTGTATGCGTAAACCAATTTGGTTTCTGAATGATTTGATCAGTCAGCTCAATAAACTCAGTAGTTCTTAAACCCCTTTGTTAATAGTTGAATCAGTCAGACCTGTTTACTTGTTTCCTGGATTTGTTTAGTTTCAGTTTGTGATGACGGTACTGGCTTTATAGGTAAAATATTCAAGCTAATTTATGCATGGAAAAACCACTGCAATTGATATGCCAAGTCAATGCATGTAGACATAACCATATTCACTCACAATTAAACTACAAGTCAAATGAGTATTGTAGAACTTTATAGTCAGCATAGTTCGTTTTAAGACTAAGAAATAGCAAATACCAATCGGTTGCGTATCCATAATTAAATAAATAAGCGCATACATATATCTTTTTGAGTGATTTATGAAAATAAGCAAGTCAATCAAAATTGTCAAGCAGTTTGATTCATTTAAGACATTGCCTGAGTTGATATGTTGTCTGACTGAATTGCCTGGTCATTCCGGTGGAAGTTATTGAACCTTTTGTTTATGAAGACACAACCATATTTTGTCAAATGACGCATCAATTGATTTTTTAAAAAAACATTCCAATTAGAATTGATCAGTCAATTCAGTCAAAATTGAAATGTGAGTCTATAGGACAGTCAAGTCTAAATTAAACCTAGGATAAGAAATTATATGAAGATGTTAAAGTGAGATTTTACTAATCCTGAGTCATGTCAGAGTTTGAGGAAGTGTCTGTACAAGTTGAAAAAACAGTGGGAAATGAAATTTCAACGTTTCAGCCTTGAAAGAGTCATGAACCCATCAACTCATGACATTTTCACCAGTTCTTCCATACTTACTGGTGTCAAAATAGTGCCACAACAGATATTGAAGTACCTCAGGAAGGAAAAGCAAGACACAACAAAACAACCACAAAAAAGAAAGAAAGGAAGCGGTAGCTCTATGAATTAAGTACTTGATATATATGTGTTTACTTACCCACAACATATGTGCATAAATTATTTTAACCTTTGGCTGCTTTCATTTTAGTCCTGGATCTGTAGGATACCGTTTATTAACTTGCACAGGAAGCAGTAAGGATTTGGAAAGTAATTTTATCTTTTCCCTCAAGTGTAGTTTTCTCCCTGAGCTCTGTCATTTGTACATCAAACTAACACTGCCATTTTTATCAGCTTCAGCCACAAGAAGGTTTATCAAGGTGTTTCTGTTTCACTTCTTGTTTCTAAGGAGCTGCCTAGAACTGGAGTCATGAGTCTGCTAAATTGGGCAGTCATTTGGAACTTGTTTTTTATCACGTTCTTCTAAGAACCATAATTTTCTAAAAAGAAATTAGCCCAAGGTAAATCTCAGCAGAAAAGTGGTTTTCTCTGATAATGGTTTGCCTCCAATGAAGAGGTTGGTCTTTACCCACAAGAACTATAAAGAATAATTTGGACATATTTTCTTATACCTTATACCTTGGGCCTGTGAGACTTAAAGAAATATCTTGCCTTCCAACAAGTTAAGTTTCAGTTGTTCCAGATTGAATTAGTGTAAATAAAATAGAAAGAAGAGCCCTAGCAAATCAATACTGCATTGGTAGTAAACTGGAAAATACTGACAAATTATCCTTTTAGGCCTTAGCGAGGTTTAATCTAAACATCGTTTTCTCCTGACAGTATGAGAGAGAAGAGGGTAATTTATTACACAGTCCTGATATGGATGAGAAAAGACTGCCGCTTGTTCTTCACTGTTCTGGCTCTTTCCCTCTCCATGCCAGTTCAATTTTTGTTTTGCTTCAGAAAACCATTCTCCAATAATATATTTATAGGTCTTGTAACTTTAATGCATAGTAATTGCTGCCTTATCATGGTGCATTTGAGTACTGGCTAGCTTGTTTAAGAATGTAGATTTTTAAGTGCCCCTTTGAAGCTCAGGTGTCTCTTAATCCCCGCACAAAGCATGTTCTTAAAAAGCATCATATGCAAATCTTTTCATAGTTTACCTGCTGTAGGGGATCAGTATATAAACTAATTTTTTAGAAAATCTGGTCACATTATCATGCAAATAATTACCCTGCTTCCAAATTGATGATTTTCATGACTTGGGCTTTTTGTTTGCTGGATTTATTTAAGGTGGCCCCTATTTCTAGTGCAATTAAAACTTACTAGTCATTTGCAGAAAAGGAGAAATTTGTGTTTTTTGACAGAAAAATATTTAGTGTTTCTTTCAAGTTTCTTATGATTTTAATTGTTTCATCATATAACTCTTATTCTTTGTGATAGGTGTGAAGTTCAAATATGTGAAATGTGTGGGAGAAAAAATTAGGTCAGCAATTTGTTCATCTTTTTTCTGTTAAATAAATTAGTTGTGTTAAATGTCACATTTTCTAACATGGATATGATAAAATACATTTTTAATTAACCCAAGAGGGATATGGACATAAGGAAACAAAACACTTGCTCCAGGCAGGATCATTTCTCAAGATACTGCACTGTGAACAATATTTAAATTACTGGTTATATTTATCCCATGTATTTTGCAAAACTTGAAGTCTTATATTAACAGTGCACCTCAACAGTTAGAGTAATAAAGAAATGAACCTCAAACTTTTCACACATTTTGGGGATAGTATATATATTAAGTAGTAATAAATGTTTTCCTACATGATGTACCCCGTACCAAATTGAAGCCTTACTATGTTCAATTGCTCATCTAGACTCCAGAAGTATTTAAACTCCCAGGTACCTCTATCCAAAAGATTAAAAAATTAAGATGGAAATGGTGAACATATTTACAAAAGGAGGAATTTTAGTAAGAAACTCAGTTAAATTTAGTTTTATTGGTTCAGAAGGGAAATAAATTTCTTTTGGAAAACATTTTCTAGAAGAGAAAAATATATTATGGATATATGATTGGACTATTAAATGTAAATGTTGCAATCTTAATCTTCTCTAGACCAAGCCATTGTGACAAGATTTCCCTATATAATTAGCAGCACGCTGCATATACCAGTGAGTTAACAAGAGAAAAAGAATCAGTTTGATGCCTTAAACATAATTAACTACAATGTATGAATTTGCTTTACTTCAGATATTGTATGAAACATTATTACCATTCTGTAAAACTTCTAAAGTTATTAAACACTTTAAAATTCCCTTTGAGGGCAAGGCATTGTTATAGGAAAGATATGGGGAGGTGTGTGGGGAGAGATAACGGATTAAAAACAAATGTGGTCACAGGCCTTCTACTTAACAGCTTGCTTACTTGGACCTAATGGTGTTGATAAAAGTAATTCTGATGGCATTATTAGCCTATCTCTATACAACTAGGCCAATTGACCAAATAAGATCAGTATTTTTTCCCAATTGTCAAGACAGCCAATCACCACGGGTTTGACTGGATCACTACACAGTTGATCCAATTCATTAGTTAAGATTACTGCAATAAATCACACTTGGAGGAAATTCAGATGCAAGTTAGTAGGCAAGTACCATGTGGTAAAACAGTTCCATAAGAGCAAGCTCATCAGATGATTTCTGCAAGTCATTACTTATATCCAGAATTGATTCAGTGAGTAAAGTCATTTGAAGGGTCTTAAAGATATAAGTAGAAAAAGATGTTTTTAGCAATTTAAAGTGAAAACATTTGTTAGCATTTATTAAAGAATGTTTCAACACTAGAATTTATTTATTCAACAAGCATTTGTCAAGCACCTACCATACGCAAAGGACTGGGGACCCCGAAATGAATAATTAGACATTTTCCCTGACCTTGAGAAGTTCACTGTCAGCTGGTAGGGTGGATGAGTAGACAAACTAATAATTATGGTTCGATGTAGTAAGTTTTATAATAAAGATATAAGCAAAATGCATGCAATGAAAGCATAGAGAATAAAATAACAAACGGGAAATCTGGGAAGCCATCACACAGAAGGTGATATTTGAAGTATGAATACAGATTTACCAGGCAGAAAAGGAAAGGAAGGATATTTCAGGCAGAGTGAACTGAATGTGCATAAGCACAGAGGCATTAAAGGGCATGGCATATTCTAGAAATTGCAAGAATTTGAGTCTGGCTAAGTGATAGCATACTAACAGAGACAGATAAAAGATGATACGTCAAGATAATTTGGGGACAGTTTGCAAGGGCCTCATATGCTTGGCATTTTTCTCCTAAAAATATGGAGCTCCACCAGTTTGTTAATGTGATAAGATTTGTACTTTAGAAAGACAACTTTTATGGCATTGCAGAATATTGATTGGAATTCATTCACTAATGCAACAGTATTTATTGAATACTTACCATTTGTCAAGCAAGTGGTAGAGATAAAAAGACCAATAAATCATAGCCCCTGCCCTAGAAAACTCAGCCTGGTTAGAAAGACAGATATGCAGACGATTACAATTCAACATAATATGTCCTTTATTATAACTATGCCCAAAATACAATGAGAACAGAGAGCAAAGAGTGCCTAAGTTATCTTGAGGAAGTAAGATAACGTTTCAGAAAGTATGTTGACAGTTTAGCTAAGACTTAAAGGAAAAATAGAACTTTGTCACATGGGCAGAGAAGAAAGACATTGTGGCATAAGGAAAATCTAGAGGTGACTTACATTTTTACAGTGGCATAGTAAAGTGGACCCTGCCCTTTCTTTTCTCTAAAATTACCCAAATACAAAAGGAGAATGAAAAGCAGAATAACCTTATGTCTGAATCACAATGAATGGATAAAGCCTGCCAAGTGCCATGATGATCAAGGAGTGTGGGAAGATGCCTAGAGGTGACTAGTTTTCAGACAAAGCAGAGCATACATTCTCAAAGTAATCAGCTCATACTGTGAAATAAACCAATAATCCTTTATTTAGAAAAATGGGAATAGGGTTATAGACTGTTGGTGGAAGCTTCCATGGGCCAAAGGGAGTTCAAGTCTGAAGAAGGAAGCATGTACATACATCTTTGCAGTAATCATTTTGAGGAATGGTAGAGGAGAGGGATTGAATTTTGAGTAGCCATTCAACTTCCAATATTCATTGACTGGAGATAAATAAAAGCTAAAACAATTGTCTCTCTCTGTCACACACACACACACACACACATACACGCACGCACACCCCGTGTTGAAAGGATCTTTATTCTGGACCAGGGGAAATTTCTGTTAGTCAGGAACAGTGCATTATCCTGTCACCTACCTGAACCTATTACTAATAGCTGGTCTAGAAAGAACTAACCTTATTCAAAGATGAGTAATAATCTAATGGAACCAGAACATAATCTATACAGAGGAACTAGAAGAAAAATAAAAAATAGGAAAAACAAATGGCAGTTAAGCACTCGCTAGAGAAATATGACCCACAAGCAGAAAAAAGTTGGAACAAACGATATAGCCATGAAAGGACATAGTATATAAATCAGAGAGCTCAAAGAGAGTCATAAAGTTATAATCAAACAACATAAAGGGAAATAATGTGAGACAGTGAAGCTCATGAAAATAACAAAAGAGCAAAAAATAATCATGAAAATGAAGAAAACATTGGAAGCAGCAGTAAGGAGAACAGACACTGCCAAAAATACAGTTAAGACACATGAAGAACAGAACAGAAAAAAGGGAAAGAAATTACTGGGATAAACAAATAGTTTTAAAGAAATAGAAAGTCACATCTATTTAATGTGGACAAAGTAGATCCCATCTAAGTGCACATGTTATTCCCACAGACAAGAACCAAACAAAAGTAACAAAAATATGCGAAGATAAAATTCAAGAAAACATTCTAGAAATTAACTTGAATTTTTAGGTTGAAAAAGCACAACATATCCCAGGAAAAGTGTTAAAAGGATGATCATTGAGACACACACTGGTAAAGTGATGAGATTTCAAGAATCCTTAGCACACCTAGGTAAAACAGGGTGCCCTGAGACTACTTCACAATAAAGTTCAACACTAGTAAATAGTGAATCAGTGCCTACAAAGTCATTGGGGTAAAAAATAGAGCTCAAGAAATGTGAGGCAAGCAAGGTGTCTAGACCACTGAATTTAAGGTAGCACTCAATCTCAGGTGCCAACACTACTCTTCACAAAAGAGTTAGTGCCTTCTTGAATTCTGTGCTCTAGGAGCCTCACTTGCCTCTCCCTAATACCAGCCCCAGATACTGGCTACAAAAGTATATAATATTTTATAAATATAAATAAATAATTTATAACTCCAAAGGTAACCATTCGTAGATAATAGTAGAACTAAAAACAGAATACAAAACTTCCACATTATCAGAAGAACTATGGACATATAATACACACAGCAGAGAAAATATATACCATATCAATTAAGAGAAAAGAAGGCACCACTCTTAGCTCCTAGAGGCACCTCTCAGGTCTTTGTCCTATAGCCTCTTCCATCTCAGCAACAGAGAACCTTCTTCACATTGAATCCCTTCTACTTCCTAATTTCTCTTATAATAAATTTAAACTTCCCTTCCTGGCATTTAAAATGATCCATAATCTGACTCCTCTTCATCTCTAATTTAATTTCAACAATGTGAAAATTCTACTATAGTCAGCTCTGTCTCTTTTTGATTTTACCTAGATTGTTCTACTGAGAATAGGCTTGAATCTTTTCTCTACTCAGGCATATCCTACCCCATCTTCAAAGTGTATCTCATATATGGGGTCATCAGGAGTCTGCTTGTTATGTATTCTAGCCCACACTGACCTTTTCTTAACTCCTGCAGTACTCACATTTCGTTCTATCTCTGTTTTCTTAACTCTGTATACTATCTTTCATTGTTCTTTTTATGTGCGTGTTTGTGCACGTATTTTCCTCTTTCCCCATATAGTCTATAGGCTCCTAGACAGTAAGAATGCCTTATACAATCCCACAGGACTTAGCACAATGCTTTGTCTAATGTAGACATGCAGTATATGTAGTTATTCATCGATTTCAGGCAATGAGGCTAGTTGGTAATGTATTTATTAGTCAAAAGGACCCTTGTTGATGACTCTTCAAGTCAGACAATAACTGCCTTACCTGTCTATTCTGTAAATACATATCTTTAATGAACTGTTACTAACCTAAATACATTGTATGTTAGGCTCTTAGGTCCCTGTTTTGTTTTTGTTTTTTTAATTTTATTGATTTTCTTTTAAACTTTTTTTCTTTTAATTAATTCATTTTTGGCTGCATTGGGTCTTTGTTGCTGTGCGCAGGCTTTCTCTAGTTGCAGCAAGCGGGGCCTACTCTTCATTGCGGTGTGCGGGCTTCTCATTGCATTGTTTTCTCTTGTTGCGGAGCACGGGCTCTAGGCACGCGGACTTCAGTAGTTGTGGCACGTAGGCTCAGTAGTTGTGGCCCACGGGCTCTAGAGCGCAGGCTCAGTAGCTGTGGTGCACGGGCTTAGTTGCTCCATGGCATGTGGGATCCTCCCGGACCAGGGCTCAAACCTGTGTCCCCTGCACTGGCAGGTGGACTCCCAACCACTGCACCACCAGGGAAGCCCTCTGTTTTGTTTTTTTCCCTCTTCCACACTTGTTTCCATATAGGTCTGTTTGGAAACAGAGAGGTACCTCTGATTTTGCTGAGTTAATTTTTAAGTACATTTTTGCAATAATCCTATGTACTGCAAATACTAGGTGGTGGTGGTTTTGCGCTTGAACTGAATTGATGAAGTGATAGGCAGTTAGTTAAGGTTACTGTAGCAGGATGGATATACTTTTCAAGTAAATTGTACTTTTTCTTGTGGTTTCTAGCAAGTCTTATTCTCCTCACAACAAGCATCTGTATTTTTCCTTGTTTTCTTGTATAAGTGTGTGTGTATGTATGTGTGTTTGTGCATACATGATTAGTATCTATATCAGTTAGTACCCTTCAGTTTGAGAGTGACAGATCACCTGATTTAATCTGGCCTAAGGACGAGGTGAATGTTGGACTTCAGGTTTATATTTGTCTTCAGATATGGCTTGATCAGCGCTCAATCTATGTCACCAAGATCTAATTTATCTCTGTTTCCTGGCTCAGGTCTACTCTCGGGGTCTTAGCTACATTGTCAGGCTATGTAGTGGTGACAGAAACTTTTCTGGAGCGGGGAGGAAAACCTTCTTCTTTCCCAGGAACTCTAGGAAATGTCTAAGTGCATCTCATTCCCTTTGGTTAGTGGTTAGTCATTTGCCCAACCCTGAACTAATCACCATGGCCAGAGGAGTGAGATTTGCTGATTGTTTAAGCCCATTAAGGGCCTACCTATGGAGCTGAGAATGAGATCAATCTCATCCAAAACATGAGAGTTGTAGAGGGGTAGTTTACAAGAAAATATTTAAGGTACAGTTTTATAAAAAGAAGGTTGAAAAGTACTGGCTAGCAAAAACAACAACTCATCAACACTGTTTGGCTTAGTTGTTCTTTCTCCTGACCTGTGCTTAATATTGATACTGATTGCTACTGAGCCTCTTGTTTTTGAAGAATGTTCTTTGTTTTTTCAACAGCTTTATTGAGATATAGTTCACATGCCATATAATTCACTGGTTTTCAGTATAGTCACAGTTATATGCAACCATAACCACAGTCAATTTTAGAACATTTTCATTACCACAAAAAGAAACTCCAACCCTTTAGCTATCACACCCCTAATCCAGTATCTCCCAACCCTATGAAACCACTAATCTACTTGCTGTCTCTATAGATTTGCCTATTCTGAACATCTCACAGAAGTGAAATCATATACTATGTGGCATTTTGCATCTGGCTTCTTTCCCTTTGTACGTTTTCAAGGTTTGTTCATGGCATAATATGCATCAGCATTTCATTCCTTTTAATTGCCAAATAATGGTCCATTGTATGGATACAACACATCTGTTTATCCACCAGTTCTTGGAAATTTTCACAGGGAGTTCACTCTTTTTTTCTTTTATGCTTCTATTGTTCCATCTTGCTGAATTTTTTTTATCATCTTGGAGATTCATATGCATCTATATAATTTTTCCCAGTTGAGAAGTATTTGTTCTCCTGAGAATGAGATAAATGTGGTTTTCCCTCAGAGGAAAATAATCTTCTGGTCATATCTATGGTCATAAGTAAAGCTTTTCTCTACTCTCTGTGAGATGTAGAGCAGCTCCTAAAACAGTAACTTTCAAACTTTTTTGGCAGTGATCCACCATAATAAATACATTTTCCATTGCAACCCAGTAAACACATAATATACATGAATATACTAAAGTTTCACAAAACAGTTCACCAAACACTACATACCAATGCACTGTGATATCCTATCCTATTCTAGTCTATTCTTTTCTACCCTACCCTACAATATTCTTTTGTTTTAAAGTGCCCTTCATCATCCCATACATTGATTTCACAACCCACTAATGGATCACCACCTGAAGATTCAAAAACACTATCCAGAAAGATACTTTCTCATCTTTCTGAGGTAATGGCTAAAGAATGATTTTTTATTGTCTGATACCCATCAAATGTTTGTGGATAATAGAAAGCCCCTATGATGACAACTTTGTTCTCAACCTACTGACCTTGAGAAGCAAAAGAGTAATTATTGGCATAATTTGTCATGTTGGGAACAATTAGAGTAACTGTGCTATGCGTATTATTCCCTTCTCTTAGGAATCAACTTCCCTCTTATGACCCATAATATTTCTTTTGTACCAAGAATCTAAGATTTACCATTTAAACGTTGTTACCATGACAAACTCTTTATGGGACTTCCCATCCGTGTTATATTTTACTTCATTTTGTTATTTGTCATGTGCACTAATTTTTTTTCCTTTTTTTTCGATTGCAGTATAGTTGCTGTACAATATTATGTAAGTTACGGATGTGCAATGTAGTGTTTCACAGTTTTTAAAGGTTATACTGTATTTATTGTCATTATAAAAAAATTGGCTATATTCCCTGTGGTGAACAATATATCCTTGTAGCTTATTTTTTACTAATAGTTTGTCCCTCATAACACCCTAACCCCGTGTTGCCCTTTACATTCCCATGAACAGTGTACGAGGGTTCTCTTTTCTCAACATTGTTGCCTACATTTGTTATTTGTGATCTTTTTGATGATAGCCATTCTGACAAGTGTGAGGTGAAAGGTGATATCTCATTGTAGTTTTGATGTGCATTTCCCTGATGATTAGCAATGTTGAGCATCTTTTCATGTGCCCCACCTGTATTTTAAAGGATGTCTTAAGGTGACAAGGTTTCTCTGGAGTGACAAGTCCAAAGGAAACATTAGTAAAATGTTCCCTATGGAAACTAGAATAACCTGAAAGACTATTGAGATTTTTTTTCATATGCCCTGCTTTACTAAATTTGGTTTTAACAGTTTAGGTTCTAGAAGGAAGGATAATTGCCAGTTAGAATTGAAATAGCTGTGAATAAAATGTGTGTCTAGGACACAATATGATACTGTATAATAGCAGCCTATTTTTTTTAGAACTACAATTCTTACAACCTTACATAGCACCTCTTCATGGTTCCTAAGTAGAAGAGTACTCTTATTCTCTTTCTATAGGACATTATTGCTGAATTTACTCTTTTCCCCTTCCCACACTTCTCCCCAAACACATATAAGCTGAGAAAGTACCTTCCTACCTCGTATACACAAACCTTCCTTTCCCCTTATCTTTATTTCCTGTTCCTCCCGCACCACCCCGTCCAGAGTCTTCTTTTCCCTCTTATACTTGTGGCCTTCATTTCCAAAAGAATCCAAAATGTAAAACTGACAGAAAATACAATCTGGATTAGAGGGAATGGCAGAAACTTCAACTTCCCTTTTTTCTTCTTTACCTATCACCCTGATATTTCAGAGAACTTAAGTTTTGATTGCAAAATTACTGCAAAATCAAAACTGAGAAGTAACCACACACAGTGAGGGCTGAGGGAATCCTACAATGGAAGAACGTAAAGGTATTAGAACCCTCCAGCATGTTACGTGTTCTTCATTTTATTTATTCAAGCTCTATCCTTTTTAAAATCTATATTTCCAGCATAGGTCATCATAACAGTTCCATCAAACATCCAATTTTAGCCTTTTTTGTATCGATTTGTTATTTCTTTGGGTGGAGAATTTCACACAAAGCACTGCATTTAAGTAATGCCCAATAATGGCTGGGAAAGATGGTTTTGTATATATATTTTCTAAATGGCAGATAATGCCCAAATAAGGTAAGAAAAAACATAGATGAAAAGTTTAGTATATGCTTCTATAGTCAAGCTTTATCCTGATTTCAGTTAAGAATTATGACTTATAAAGGTAAATACAAGAATGTAAAATATATGAAAGTTGTCAAATGTAAAGTATATGAAAGTCTCACCTACCTGCGAAATTGCGGACATGCTTTCATTTATTCTTGGGGACTAATGACTTTAAGCCAGAACATCTCAAAATAACACTAATGACAATTACATAGGTTAGATGACTATGAAGTGGACTTGAATTAATGAGTTTTTTTCTTTAGTGATGTTGGCTAATATTCAGTCTTCAAGTATAAAATATTCTTTCCATGTTTATTTCCAAAAAAAAAATCATTTTTAACCCAATTCAATTTTACATTTTTCTCTTATCCTACCAGGCAGAGTTTAATGCAGTATAGCTGGACTCGTGTTATCTTTTACTGAATAAGTTTATCCTACTTGCCCAGAGTTAATACATTTTATTACTTTGAAAATCATTATTGAAACTTAAACGTGTTTTCCACTATTTTACCTAACAACAGTGAGAGTATCTATTTAGTTAAAGTGTGTCTTCAGATTTTGAGATTCTTTCTCCAAATAGTATTTACAAAACATTTTCTTTTGTTCTATTGAAATGAGCTTTTTATAATTGGCATTTTGGGGGATATTTTCTCATTTACTAAATGGCTGTTGACAACTGTAAATAGATCTATGATTCAGTTCATTTATTTACCTCTTTCACCATGCCAGCCTCTAATGATGAAAAGATAAACAATATATTGTACCTGCTCTCCATAAGATTAAGATACAAGCAGAAAAGTAAGTATCCTATAATAACAGTATAATATATGCCATACTTGAGATATGAAGAAAGGAGTAAAGGAATGCAGAGGAGGAAGTAAGTAATTTGGCCAGGAGACAGAATAAAGAGGGATGCAAGGAGCCTTCACTTGAAGGGAAATTCTAGCTGGGCTTTTATAATTGGCATTTCAGTGTTTTATTGGATCATGAGGATGATACAACATGTACTAGATTTATACTCTGCTGAATTTTTGGTTTGGGCTGAAATCTACTTTTTTGATAGAAAAAATATCTGAAATTATCTGCCTGTATGTTTTAATAGATAACTCATCTGAAACCCTAACTTACTTCATACCTCCTTGACCTTCTTCAGGCCAGTGATCATTGCCTGCACTCCTCATCAGCAAGTCACTTCCACTGCTTCCACTCCTTTCCTCTCATTAAATCACCTCTGGTATCATCAAGAACTCTAGGCCCTCACAACTCCCTAGCTACCTATCTGCCATTCAGATCTTTTCATGCTTTCTTACTAATCCCAACGCATTCTTACCACTAACTCATTGACATCCTTGTATTGCACCATCTTGCCAATCCTCAACGTTGATCATTTTCACTTGATGTTTTCTTTCTTCCTTCTCCCATTGTGCTGACAACTGTCAAAGAAAATCGCATGCCTCATTGATTGGTGCCACTTCAAATTCATAATATCAAACCTTAGCCAAGTCTTTAAGACTACCCCTTGTCTTTATTTTTATCCCTAAGTCAGCTTCTTTTCTAAACACCCCATTCTTACTGCTCTGTTGCCATCTTCTTTGAACTACTTGCTTTACTCACACCCTCACAGACAGCAGAAAATCTTGCTTCCTGTCTCAACTTCCTATCATCCCACCTTTAACATTCCTGTATTTATACTCAGTCTCACCAGAAATTTCACAGTCAGAAGTTGCCTTCCCCCTTTTCAATGTCAATTCCCATTCTGTGTTTTCAATCCTGTACATTCTTCACTTCCTTTGGAGCTTAAACCTTTACTTCTCTCTCACGTGTATTATTAATTTCTCCGTTACCTTGTAAATACTTCTTCCTTTACCAGTAAGCCCTCAGTCTTCATGGATTATTCCTTAATTTTTTCAGGTCTTTACCTAATGATAACCTACTCTGTGAGTCCTTATCTGACCATGTAATCTAAAATGACAACTTTGGATTCCTTACCCATACATGTACACCCTATCCCCCTTCTGTTTTAATTTTGCCTTTAGCCCTTGTCACCATCTAACATACTTTAACTTGTCTTATCATTTATATCTGCTTTCCCCACTAGAATATAACTCCATAGGGCAGGGATTTTTGTCTGAATCCTTATCAGCTATAACAATGTTTGGCACATAGTAGGAGAAAAATAAGTTTATTGAATCAAATGAATAAAATAAACTGTAATTTGACTTCTGTTTCCACTATTCTATTAGTCATAAAGATCATCACTAACATTTTGGCCAAATCCTCATTTTAGTTCTCATCCTACTTAAACTTTCCATAGAAATTAGTACTATTATTCAATTGTTCCCGTGGGAAAAATGATTTCTCTATGTTCTCCAAAATTTTTAGACTCCACTGATGTCGCTTCATCATCCTGCTCAAGGTCAAGTGGAAGAGTAGTGAGATGCATATTTGGATAGGCAAATTTGAACTTGATTATGGGTTGCCCGAATATCATGAATTTATTTTTGTATTGGGTACGTGTGTGCCTAGGCACATGCATGCCACTTAGATACAAGATATATTTTGCCCTATTATCTGTCCTTTTCTATCCATTCTCATTCTAAAATGACCAGATCTAAACCAAAAGTTTTCTGGAGTCCTCAGAGAATCTATCTGGTTATCCTCTCGCATTATCCTGTAATATTCAATGCTGTCCTTCTGGAGTCTACTCCATTTTGACCTCAGTCTCTGATCTCAGGGTCCAGGTTATACATTGCACTGATTCTGAAGGGAAAGCAGAAAGATGAGAGGTCATAAATGGGATAAAATGTGGATCACAGAGATCATTTTCTTGATGTGGCAACAATTTTCAGCTGGTAAGGTGAAGAGGCAATAAAAGCAGCAGTGCATATAGTCTGCAGTTTGAACCGCAAATTTGAGCCATAGCGTTGGATGTCCCTTTTGCTTTCTGGTTGTCTCTTTATTCAGAAGTCTATGTTAATTAAACTTTGCTCTCCGAGTGTTTGAATGCCAATTCTCAGTGCCTGCGGTAAGAAAATCACAACCTATAAAATCAGTCAAAATGCACATTCTAGAAGAGTAATCACAATTGATAATGATATTTCCTAACATCCTTTTGCCCTTAGTATTCCTGATATTTTCTGTACTGTTTTTTTCTAATTATTATCTGTGGAGATTAGTGGTTTGCCCTTTGCTTTCTGGCATGGCACAGTGTACAAATGCTTTGTGGTAGGACTTTAATTTGTTCATGATGACACTCTTTCTGCCTTTGCCCATGGGAAAAATAAAATTAAGTCGTTCTTCCTCTGGCCTTTTTCAGCAACATATCCTGTCAGTATGATGTTTATCTCAACTTGCCTATTGATGATTACATTGATTGTGTCATATTCTGATATGCAGCTCTATGCTTCTGGCTTTTTAGTTTTGCAGGGTTTACTTCCTTTAAAAGGAAGTCCATTTGAACTTAAAAAGTCACTGATCTCCTGATACTAAGGAACAGAACTACCCTTGACATGGGTTATCAGCCACTACTCTATTTGGTGTAACTCAAAGAGGAAATTATGTGAATGGCAGAATACATAAAGCTGTGTGGTATTGTAGCCAAGTTCTACTGTTAATAACTCTTACTGAGTTTTTATTTTAAATCACTGGAAAATGTAACATATTTGAGGGGAAAGAAGTAGCATTTGATCTACTATTTGGGTGGATTGCCAGACTACCATCTTGTTTTTTAATCACTGATTTTGAATGTATTATCTGAAAGTGAAGTGACTTTTTAAACGTTGGGTCATTTGTTGGTTTTTCTTTTTTTTAGTCATGTTAAACACAGACTTGGGGTATACATCCTGGCTTAGCTACTTACTAGCTGTGCCACCTTGGGCAAATTTTGTAACCTTTTAAAGCCACAGCATCCTTATGTGTGGCCACTTCATAGGAGTCATGTGAGGATGTTGTAAGATAAGGGATGTAAATGCATAGGATAGTGCCTAACATACAGAAAGTGATTTATAAAGTTTGCATGTATGCACTCATTAATGATTCAGTGAGAGGGAGTTGGTAGACAAATTAGCTGATTGAGTGCATTCTCTTGTCTTCTACTCCTTACTGTGGCATCAGACAGATTGTAAAACAACGTAATTGTATTAGTTTCCTATTGCTGTGTAACAAATGAGCGCAAACTTAAGGACTTAAAACAACAAACATTTATTATCTCACAATTGCAATGAGTCAGGAGTCTGGGCACACTCAAATGAATTATCTGCACATGGTTTTACCAGGCTGAAATCATGATGTTAGCTGAGACTGATGTCTCATCTGAGGATCCTCTTCTGAGCTCATGTGGTTGTTGGCAGAATTAAATTCCTGTGGTTGTAGGACTGACTTTCCTATTTTCTTGCTGGCTCTAAGCCAGGGATTGCTCTCAAGATACCAGAGGCTACTCTCCAGTCCTCGCCACGTGGCCCCCTTGTTGGTATGCAAACTCAGGAGTTCCCCAGGTAAAATCTGAAATGCCCCCATACGTGGAGGGCAAGGAGAGACTGAAGAAAGATACAGACCACTCCAGATTGGTAGGTAGCAGTTTTAATAAGCAAGGAAACTTACACACAAGGTTTGTCTTGGGTGGCTGCAAGATGAGTAAATCTCTGCACCAGCTCGTCACAATCTTAAAAGTTTACTTAGAGACCTTAACTGGGTTTGGTCACTTATACCATCCAGATGGTCTCCACAACATTTTACTTTCTCAAGGCTGCTTCTTTGAAAGAACTCCTACTGTGGGAACTGTGGGCAGAACGTACAATCCAAGGGCAGGGGAGGGGATGAGGAGCCTCTGACTGCCCAGGTTCAGCTCCAGGGTTAACTGGTGGTCATGTCTTTTTGATGACCTCCTCCAACACCGCCTCCATAGGCCCATTCGCAGCATGGCAGCTCCTTCAAAGACAGCATCAGAGAGAGAGAGAGAAAGAGAGAGACTCTCTATTATATGCTGGTAAAATGAGCCTTACATGTCTAAGTGGTAATATAATTAGGGGAGTGATATTCCGTCACCTTTGCCATACTCTATTGGTTAGAAGCAAGTCATAGGCTGTGCCTACACTCAAAGGAGGGGGTTATATAAGGGCATGAACATGGGGGACATTCTAGGGTCCATGAGCCACAGTATTCAAAGAAGTACAGTAAGTCCCTACATATGAATGAGTTCCATTCCAAGAGTGAGTTCGTAAGTCTAATTTGTTTGTAAGTCCAACAAAGTTAGCCTGGGTACCCAACTAACACAACTAACATGGCTATATATTACTGTACTGTAATAGGTTTATAATAATTTTCACACAAATAATACATAAAAAACAAATACAAAAAATAAAAAAACATTTTTAATCTTACAGTACAGTACCTTGAAAAGTACAGTAGTACCAGCTACATCACCACTTCTTTTACGCTTGCTTCCAGACATCCTGAACTTGAAATAAAGATACTGTACTCTATACAGTATTGTACAGTAAAGTACACAGAAGCACAACCACTTGTAGAGGATGCACACATGTGACAATGTACGCCAGACACATGA
This sequence comes from Monodon monoceros, assembly GCF_005190385.1. NCBI lineage: Eukaryota > Metazoa > Chordata > Mammalia > Artiodactyla > Monodontidae > Monodon > Monodon monoceros. The sequence continues at coordinate 104,381,627 of NW_021703779.1, read as the reverse complement.
ACTAACTTACGTGATTGGACATGCAAACGCACGTTCGCATCTTTGAAATTTGGCAACTTGAAGGTTCGTGTGTGGGGGACTTACTGTAATAGATATTTCACTGGCCTAAAACCTAAGACAAATAATGGGTGTGTCCCTTAATAATTCTTTAATCTGCCTGATGAGAACTATTATCAAATGCCTCTCATTTCTTTTCTCTTGAGTGTATGACTTTTGAAACTAATGTTTCAGAGATTATTGCAGTATCATTTTACTGTAAAAATATTAGTTACACAATTAATACAGCGTTATACGCTTATTGCAAAAATGAAACAAACCATACAAAAGTATAAAGCTGAAAAGTCCTTTATTTTCCACCCCACCCTGTCTTAACCCATCCCCCTATCCAGGGGTACTCAATGATAATAGTTTGGGAGGTATCCTTCTGTAATATTTTCAAAACCTAAATAGGATCATGCTATATGTGTTTTATGACTGGCTTCTTCCCTTTCTTAACAATGTACATTGGAGATCCTTTTATGTCAGTATATATAGATCTACCTCTGCGGCTTGATATTCCTTTATATGTAGGGGCAAATAGGCCATTTCTAATTTTTTACTTACATGAGCAACACTACAGTGAATTCCATGTGCATACATATTTGTGCAGCTGCGTAATTATCCTTTAGGAAGTGGAATTGATGAGTCAAAGGGTATACGCATTTAATATCTTGATAGGAAAATAAATCAAAGATATCTGATATATATATATATAGTGCTAAAAGGTCCTCCCCAAAGTCCACATATGTTTACAGTCCTACCAATAGTGTGTACACGAGAGTACCCATTCTTTTTCAGAGAAGGGCCTTTTCCAAAATCAGTAACATGTTACATTTTAGCAACTCCATAGGGAGAGCAGTAGAAGTTGATGAGCATAGGCATGAGAAGGAGTGGGAAAGCACTGGAAACGATGGGCAAGGTTAGTGCCCTTTTGGCTGGCCACAAAAAACTTAAGTATCCTAATAGTGTTTGAAAATGACTTTCAGGGCTGTATTATATCAAGAGATGCTCTCTCTTGTGGTATATAAAATTAGAGTACTCATTCTAATTCAGCCCACATTATGTACACATACCTACATAGACGGGGAGAGAGGAGGAGGAGGGAAAGAGAATGAGAATGGCTCATTTAGAGAGTGAACATTTTGGGAGTATAAAAAGTATCATGGAATGTTGGTAACGCATGTTATTAACTCAACAGCTCTAAGAGTCCTTCTTCAAAGCCATTTCCAAATCATCTATGATTACATGATTAGAGACCTCTTAAAATAAGTAAAATAGTTCTGTAAACTAGGTTATCTCTCAGAGTACTAAAAAGCCTGTTGAGAGCTATCATGTAAAAATGTCACAATACATAACCCCCCAAAAAGAAATACAATGGCTTTCATAATATATAATAATGCCAAAAGATACACTGTAGGATGGTATTTCTGGGGCTGCATGGAGATTTTTCAATTTGCTGATTACAAAGCCTACTCAGAATACCAAGGCTCATTCCAAACCATTGTGGCTTGTTGAGACCCACATTGCTTGTTCAGTCTTCTGAAAGTAATTATGAATGCTGCAGAAATACTCAATTTTATCCAATTTCTAGACAACTCCATTCCGATAGCTACTCCAATTTAGTTTTTCTGTTTTGAAGGAGAATGTATAGGAGGAATACAACAAGCAAATAAACCTTCTTTCTCCATGCTTTCTGTTTTGCACACACACACTTTTCATTAATTTTATGTCGACAATTTGTGGATCGATCATGTAAAGTGGTAGTCTTGGCTTAGTCCAGTTTGTTTAATTACCCTGAATTACATGTCCAATCGGGAAGTTATAGACACACTACACTGCCAACGCTGAAAGTTGCTGATTAGAGGACAGCATTGGTGAAATGTTTTGAGAGATTTGAAGATATTTTTAATACAGGCAGTTTTTAAAGGAGTGATTAAACAAGATTTATACCATTTCTTAAGTTTAGAAATAATGATTATTTCCAATATATTCTAATTTCTCAAAATATGTTAAAGTGAAGCCCTAGTTTTGAACTATGCACTGAAAAAAATGCTGCTTACCATATCCTTCTCTTGGTAATTGATGATACCTATCAGCATATTAAAGACTCTGAGACATCCTGTAATTAAGAAACCTGTTAAACATGTGTTTAACACAAAGTTTCCCAAATTTATTTGTATTGAGAACTTTTTTCTCTTGAAACACTCATGAACATTCCCATACATTAGGAAATGCTGATTTAAGAGATATCATTACTAGTATTAGAATTATTTAGCTGTAAAATATTTATTTCAACATTTACCATGCTAGTTTCATGTCATTCCTTTTGATTCATTTGATGAAAATTTGCATTCCTTTTAAAAATACAAATATATCTCAAAATAATAAGATAGTACATTTGGCTGGCAGATTGATGGCAGCTTTTGTTTACGAAACTCATCATAAAAGCCTTATTAATTAAGATTGTTGAATTAGCCATGCAATGGGGAAGAAGGTGATTCTGGATAACCATACCCCTCATTTCAGAAGATTATTTGATTCATGTTTAATAAAAAACACAGTCCACAGAAGATGGCATTTGATAAACCCTCATCTTTGAATTTATTTTTCCTGTTACCATTGTAGACTTTGCTTGTGAAAGATAATCTAAGGGCACCTCGGGAATTTGATAAAGAAGGGCTGCTGGGTCACCTTCATCCAAGTGATGAACTGATAACTGTGATTGAAAATTGTAGTCAACTTAAAACAAAACAAAATAAAGAAGGAAATTACTGTCAAATGGAAGTGTAGCTTTGAAGCTGAACCATTATAAATTGTATTGATGGGGAGCCTGCACCTGAGCCACAGTGAATCACTTCACTTGGATTATATTTAATAGCAGTTGGAAATATTCTTATTCCTTATGCTTTTATCGTATGGCACTATTTTTTCTGGTTCAGCTCAGAAAGTCAAGTTTATTAGGAAATAAATTTTCAGTGTTTCATACATTGTCTTTAAAGAAGCAGTGGTCACCACCTGCCGCTTGACACCCACTGAAGTCGTTTTTCTTCACAATCAAAAGAAGCAGGTCAGCAATTTCCTAGCAGGACGAAAGTACTAAAGCTTCCTTTTTCCCCTGCACTATATCATGGGCAAGGCTTACACCTAGTCTGATTTGGGGCATATATCTTCCTAACCTCCCTCCAACTACCCTGCTCCCCCCAAGAAGAAAAAAAAAAAGTATTTATACAATTGTCACAAGGCCTGAAATTTCATATTACCTTCTCATTTGGGTCTAAATATATTTTCTGTGAAAGGTACATTTTGGCCAAGTGCTTATTCATGCAAAACTTTTATCACTTCTAAGCCTTCGTATAATCTGTTCCCTGTGCCTGAAACATTCTCCTCCTCTCTCTTCTCCCCCCATCCACTCACCCATCTCCTTCCCAGCCTACCAGACTCCTATGCAGCCTTTAGATCTAAACTTCAATGCCAGTTTCTCCACGACTCTTCCCATACCCCCTCCCATACACATCCAGTCACACCGTGTAATTTCCCTGCCTTGTCAAACTTTTTAAAAAAAGTATAAGTCTCAGTGTTTTATAAAATGAGACAAAATATTAATTTTTCATTTTTAGAATGATTGTGTTTCTTTTATTTTTAACCCCCTGGTCACCTGGAGTGCTTATTATACATGCAGACTTCTCAACCACAGCCCCAGAGATTCTGTATTACGTGGCCTATGATGGGTTCATGAATCTCCCGTTTTAACAAGCTGCAAAGGTGAGTGTGATGCAGGTGGTCCATGGATCTCATTTTGAAAAACAGTGGAAGATTGGGAGTGATAAGGAGAGAGAATGCAATATAAATATAGTAAAATAAACACCATCTGCATCAAGCCAATTGTAGATACTTCCTTAAAAATACAGTACCAAATGACAGATAGTTTATTTTCAAGGAACCAGGTGAACAACATGTTTTACCTCCAGCACAACTTTTATTCATGTTTGCCAAAGCTCCACAGTTAGTGACACATAATTTTTCAACATGAAGTATTAGTTCTGTGGAAGGGCCTGTGGTTAAAAGCCTTAGCTATCATTAGCTATCAGAGTGTATATAGTCTTTTACAGGAAGCACTCAAAACGTAGTACAAAATGACCACCCCTCGTCCTCCACTGCTACCACCCCATTCAACCACATAGTCCGTCAAGAATGAGAAATTGCTGCTGGAAGCACCAAAGGGAATGTTGCAGAAGGGGAACTTTCCCTTAAAGATCCAATGTAGATCTATAGACTGTAGCCCATGCATTTATAAGAACTTGAGAATAACTTGGGTCAGGATGTGTCTATTTAAATGCCTAGCAACAGATTCTAGTATTGAGTTATTAGATACATCGGAAATGATAACCTCGAAGACACATTTACAATAGTTTGTGTGCTAAAAATAGTAAAGTATGTCTATAGTTGTGTGCCCTTGAAAATTCCTTTCTACTTGGCTAGAAGGTCCAGTGCCGTAAACTCTAGATGTAGCAGTAAAGGAGAGGCTTTGCCTATGGTAAGTAAAGATTCCACAGAGCACTGAACTAGAGAACATAAGTCTGTTACATAAACTGTACATCTAGAGAGGAAGGTGAGGCATTATGTACTTCCACTGTGAACCAAAGGAGGCGGCAGGGAAGCTGATAAAGTTCTTGATTCCACTCTGGCTGCTAATGGTAATGAGTCATTGAATGCATCTGTTCATTGCATTCCTCGGGCATCCCAGGAGGAGAGGACCATAAAACATAAAACCTCAAGGAAGTTAAACAAAAACACAAACTAGAACACTAAGAAAAGTAGGCATCTCAGTGAATGGATCTATGAGTACCACATGGCGCCGCTTAGAAGGTAGGGGAGCCCAGCGGAGATCTGCGTCATTACTTACACGGATTTATAAAGAAGAAACAGAATCAAGTTTGGACCCTTCCTTTAAAAAAGCAGTTTTTTGGTTGAAAGAAAACTGCTAATGATATCTGAATTTCCTCCCAGTGGGCTGCTGCAGTGTTTTATGAAATAGGTGAAAAATAAATAGATTAGCTTCCACTCAGCTTTGAGCATTGTTCAGATTAGCTGCAGAACAACTAAGGAGGAGTTGTGCAGTGAGGATCAGGTCTCTGAAATGGGGGAGGTTGTGATAGGAATAGGAGGAGTGGAGAGGCAACAGGAATCAGCTGTGGCTAATACACTCCTAGGCTCTGAATGAAGTGGCAAATAGCCGTAAGAACAAGGGGTACCAGATGAATAGAATGCTGGGCAAAGCTTCTCCAAGAGTTAATGGCATAGGTCTAGAAAAGTCGAAGAGAGTGCAGCTTGGATAAAAACAAAAAATAAAGAAAAAAAACACTATCTCATTTTGAAAGTGAAACAATGCTTAGTGGGAACAAATTTTATTTGTTAATTACAGGTAATAGAAATGCTGTTAGCTATCTAGTTCTAATATGGCTGGTGTGCCAATAGGAATACTCAGTACATGATTGCTTCTTGTTACTGCTTGCATTTGAGCTCAGATAAGGCAAAATGAATGACAGCATTTGAGGCTTTCATTAATACAGATATGTTCATGCTTGATGAGAGGACCTGAGGTTTGAAAGAAGAGGTGGGACTATGTAGGCAGCGGCATCAGTTGATACAAGGGAACCCGAATAGAATGGCTGTTGGTAATGGTGTCAAAGAATTCTATGCAGGTTTTTTTCCCAGAAATTTATTCTAACTGTATTCTGACCTTCAGACTAGAAATCCTTAGTAATTAACTTAAAAACAAAACCAGTGTGCTATGGACTGAATTGTGTCCCTGAAATTTTAAATGTTTAAACCCTAACCCCCAATGTGATGGTATTTGGAGATCGAGCCTTTGGGAGATAATTAGGTTTAGATGAGGTCATGAGAGTGGGACTCTCATGATGGCATTAGCGCTCTTATAAGGTGAAACACAGAGTTTGCTCTCTCTGTGTTTGCTCTGTCATGTAAGGACACAGCAAGAACGTGACCATCCGCAAGTCCTCACCAGAATCCGTCCATGCTGACACGCTTATCTCAGACTTCCAACCTCCAGAACTGTGAGAAAATAAATTCCTGTTGTTTCAGTCACCCCATCTGTGGTATTTGGTTATGGCGCCCAAGCTGACTAAGACGCAGTGTAGTTGTCATTCAACTTCCAACTTAGTTTCCTTTTCATAAATAGAGCATCAGCAAAGGAATCTGCTGCTTGGGAGTAAAGAATGGACAATGTTTGCATATCAAACTTAATTATTTCAAACCCATGAGCTTATCTCATTTTTCTAGTCATTTCCCACATCTCTGAGAAATTGTCAGGCCTTGGGGTTTTTTTCATTGATTCATTTATTTATTTCACAAATATTTGTTAAGTGCATACTTTGCATCAGAGGGTAGACTAGGCATTTGGTCATGGTAGTATGGATTTCTAGGCAGTAGACTGAGAGCATGGAAATCCCAAGGTGTGATGAAAAAATATCAGAAGAGACATAGAAAACTTAGGGGGAAGAAAGGTAAACACCTGTGTCATGATTTTGTCTACACTCAGCTCTGATAACACTGCAAGTAAGGCATTAAGTGCTGCAAACTTGGAAATATTTCTAGGAAACCACATTGACTTTCTAGAGGCCAACTGCTCAATGGCAAGTATAACTAGCTGTTGAAAAACAGATCACAGACATAAACACACTATTATATATAAAATAGGTAACTAATAAGGACCTACTGTATAGCATAGGGAACACTACTCGATACTCTGTAATGGCCTATATGGAAAAAGAATCTAAAAAAGAGTGGATATACGCATATATATAACAGATTCACTCTGCTGTATGCCTGAAACTAACACAACATTGTAAATCAACTATACCCCAATAAAAATGAAAACAAAACAAAACAGATCACCTAAATAAACCTAAAGTGATTATTCATGAGAGACAAAGTTATTCAACATGTTCTTGATATGTCCTGGAGGTTTTGTTTACAGATCTTCAGAAGCTTATATAATCCCCAGCAGGGTTTCTTGTTTCCATGAAGGTGATCCTGGCATCACACATCTTCCTGTTCCGTATGTGGGTGGTGGTTTGAGAGCATCTGAGGTGATAAAGACATAGTAGGTCTTGACCACAGGTAAAAGGACCAGTAGGTGGCATGTTGATTCTGTGTCTATCAAATCCTCTCCAAATTCATTCCTTTTTTTTCTTAATCATTCTCAGAAAGAAGCAGCCAGATTACTTACCTGCTAGCCAAGATGGGTCACAACCTATGCTCTGCATGCAGAGCTTTTGAGAAGCCCCAGGTTACTGGGAATGATGCAGAAGCAATCGTACATGATTGGTACTCCTCTGAGCTGAGTTTTGTCCACTCTTTTCTAATAATGGGGAACACATGTTGTGTACCAAGGAAGTCTTTTTGCCTTTGCAGGAGTCCAGGGGTCCTTGCTTTCATTTACAGAATACAAGCTCCCTAATATTGTAGGTAGGTTTAGTTTTAGTTTAAATTCTATTGCTTATCTGGTTGCTCTCCTGTTTTCCCTTTCTTTAGCCAAAAGGACAAAAGATGGTGTGTTTATCTAACTGTGTGCTTTCCACTGAGGTAGGAAGGCATCAGGAAAAATGCTTTCTCCACCCAACTGAGGATAATGTTTAGAAACAACTAACTATTTTCTATTTTTGTTGCCTGTCGTTTTACCAAAAGTATCTAGTTACATGGAAAGGTGTTACTTTTCTGAGCCCTTGGGTATAAACTCTCTAGAAGTAATTTTAGGCATAGAAATATCTTATCCATGGTGACTAAGTCCCTATTTTGATCAACAAAAAAGTGTAAATCACCTTGAAATAAGCAGAGCGAATCATATTCTAACCTCATTCCTTTTTTGCTAGAGAAATCGAGCTGAAATGTAAAAGTAGAATGGCATATTAACTTTGCTGTAACATATTAATGCCTAAGTAAAATTATAACGTGTGTGTGTGTGTGTGTGTGTACCTGAAGATATGTATGCATATCTCCAGGTATTTTTAGCTCTTTTCACTTGAGGTTGTCAAATAGGCAGTTGGGTACTGATTATCACATATTTTAAGCATGATCTGTTTAACCTAAAGAGAATAGATCAGCAGCTTTTTGGAATATAAGGCATTTCAGAGATATGCTATGTGCATTGGCAGATTTGTATGATTTTTGAGCTATATGGCAGCCCCTCTCCTTTATCTTTTTCACATTTATCTACAAATGTGCATTCAAGAGGTTAGTCCTAAGCCGTTTCTAAAGTTTACCATCTAACATAATTTGTACACATAAAGATACCTTAGAAGTCATTCTGCGAGTTAAATAAATGTCTGAATGTTTTTTCCATGTTTCCGCTATGTTTATTACTAAGTCTCATTGCAAAATGAATAGCGAATACTCATAGCTCAGTGAAGGTTAATTGGGAAATTTAATAAATACTTTATAATCATATTATAATCACTGTGAAGTAGATGAATCTCTAGGCCCTCCCAAGACAGTTTATTTGATGGGGGGTGGGTACCAAAAGAACTTATCAAGGTGACCTTTGACTATAAGGGAATCTTATGCCACGTGTTCCAGTGACATCATTATCATAAGGCTTTTGTGTAGCACCGTGCATTTATCTAATGATGAGTATCCAAGAAAAGAAGGATATTTTTAAAAGTAGTGTCAGTATTATCATCTTCATTTGAAAGATGGAAGAACAGAGGTCCAGAGAGGTCAAACCACATGTCCAGCTTTTAAGAAGTCATTGCGAGAGATTGAATTCTCAAGGCTCCAGTCCTGTACTCTATCCACTTCTGTCACTCAGCTGTGAAGCCAAGGATTTACTATAAGCAGAACTGAAAGCAGCAGGATCTCCTTCACTTATGATATGCCAAAGAGATGAGGTCCAATCACTTGACAGAATGGATTGAGGCTGATTACATCTGAAGGACAGGGACCAGATGATTTTAAAGGACTTTTTTTTTTTTTGGTCCATGCCTAAAATGACCACTGATGTACTTCATTTAGAAAAAAGTGCTGTGAAGATGTTTCATTAATTTCCCTGTTCTGAATATGGTATCCTTTTATGACTAGCTGATAAACATTTTCATTGGATGAACAGAGCTGATAATGTCACTTCTGTCTAATGAGCAACTCTCCATTGCCCTTTTGTACAGAGGCACTCCATTTTCTGTCCCTAGTATTTTCTTTTTTTTTTTTTTTTGCTGTACCCCCCCCTGCCCCCCGCTGCTGCAGAGCACAGGCTCCGGACGCACAGGCTCAGCGGCCATGGCCCATGGGGCCCAGCCGCTCTGCGGCATGTGGGATCCTCCCGGATCGGGGCACGAACCCACGTCCCCTGCATTGGCAGGCAGACCCTCAACCACTGCGCCACCAGGGAAGCCCCCTAGTCTTTTCTAAAGACAAACACAGACTTTATTTTTCTGTATGAAACCTTTTAACCATATCAAAAAAGTGCAGAAAATATAAAATTTATGTGTCCACAACCAATATTAAACCTATATTAACATTTTGCCACATTTGTTCCACAACGCTCTTTCTTTTTAAAGAAATAAAATGTTAAAGACCTGTGTAAAGCTGTACCCCATCCTTTCCTTCCCAGAGTTAACCAGTTACCACTGGAGTTTCTTCCTCTGTAAATTGCCTCATTTTGTCCTTTTCCTGTTTCCTCTTTTGAGTAATTAATGTTTTTCTAATTGATTTGTAGGAATTCTTTATATATTCTGGATACTGATCCTTTGTCAGCTGTATACATTGAAAATATCTCCTCTCAGTCTATGGCTTGTCTTTTCACTTTGTTTATGGTTTTGTAACCTTTTCCAATCTTTTTCTTTTATTTCAATTTTCTGATGGAAAACGAATTATGGAAAACTTAGCTTCATACCCTGTTAAGAGACAGATGCCTTCTGTAAATACAATTGTTTTGATCTTCCTGTCTTCCATATAACTTCAAACTTAAAAAAAAAAAATCCAGCTCAAATTCTAAAACGATTACTGCATCTCTATGATTACAGAGCAAAATAAGATTAATTTTGGATTGCACTGATGTGATGCACATTTATTTCTTTTCCTCTTGGTCTTTCTGCTTCAGCACAAAAGCTTATGCATTTACCAGGCCCATCTACCCAGGTGGAGGAAGAATCTCTCTATCTAGCTAGAGAACTGCTCTTCTTCACAAGTTTGATGAGCTGGTATGCCTGGGGGATATGTCTGAAGTCTCTCTGCTCATGTTTTATCCTGTTTGATTTCATTTTCTTTAAGTGTGAGCAATGTATTTTCTGTTTGTGAATAACATTAGGGAGCATACTTTTCCAAAATACACATCTGTAAAATACAAAATATTTGGCAATGCGTTGTTGGTTTTTTGCACCTTAACTATGCAACAGTTAACATCCCTCTCTGCAGTGCTGCAAAACTCTATGTGTTTTTTCCCCTGTCTAACCTATAATTAAAATAAAGCCGCGTTTAAAATATTTTTCCATTGTCATCATCCATGTGAGTTTCAGTAATTCCCTTTTGTTATCCCATAAGCCCAGTAGACATTTTAGGTATGGAAGAGGCTGTGTTGCATTCACTCAGATTTGATTGTTTCAGGTTCCTGATGGATGGTAATATGATATGTTTAGAGGCGGCATTTATATGGTTTGAGCATAACCCATTTTACACTTCACTGATTTTCACCAAGCAAAGAACACTTCTGCCTTTGTTTCCTACACTGATGGAGCCATATTCACATCTTTAGACATAATTGCCTTCAAGGGAAAGAAGTAGTTTTTTTTTTTCAACTCTGTTTTATTAGAAGTATGTGTCACTGAGCCAACTGGTCAAGACAGAGCGAGTAAGAGAGAATAAGATCTATGTGTCATAGTTGGATGGCAAAACTTAAGGCTCAAACTACAATCTAGATCATACCAGGTTGAGGCAAGTGAGCAGCCCAGGGACATAACCTGATTAACATCACAAGTCATGGGATTAACAAACTGGAATCAGTAGAGTAAGAGTCCAAATCCAGATAGAGAGCAAGGATCCAAACAAATCCTTTAAGAGTGACAAAGATCCAAACTTAGAAAGCCAGAGCACTAGGAAGTAAAGCAGAGATAAAGTAATAGCAAATCAAGAGATTGCATGGAGGCTGTTTTCCTAAGTGTTTTAAGTCTGATTCTAGGATGTGACACATCACAGAGGACTAATGCTAAATCCAAATATCAGGAAACTGTCTACTTTTATGAGAGGGGCAGTTCAACAGTCAGGCAAATAAGATGGTGGTGCAGAATACTTAGGTGGTTGTTCTGCATTTTTAATCTTTATATATTTTCTAGAGTTTGGATATGCAAGAGGTAAAAAATTACAAGAAAAATGTCTCCCTTCTCAAAAGGATAAAGATTTTATTATGCTTATATAGAGATAAAGGGTAGTAGTCAGACTGATTACAAGTACTCTAGGGAGGAGTGGGAGAAGGAGAAAGAGGAAGAAGATACAAAGTTTTTGAAGTAAGGGTTGTGAGGGAGCTAGGAGAGAGACTCGGACACTAATGATGAAGAGTGGGTTGTAGGGCTTCCCTGGTGGCGCAGTGGTTGAGAGTCCACCTGCCGATGCAGGGGACGCGGGTTCGTGCCCCGGTCCGGGAGGATCCCACATGCTGCCGGAGCGGCTGGGCCCGTGAGCCATGGCCGCTGAGCCTGCGCGTCCGGAGCCTGTGCTCCACAACGGGAAAGGACACAACAGTGAGAGGCCCGCGTACCGCAAAAAAAAAAAGAGGGGGTTGTAAAGGACCTGGAGATAAAAGAGAGATGGTACTTTGAAAGGAGGGAAGGCATACTTTCCTACATAATCACAAATATATTTATCATTTGGGTATATATGTACTCTTCTGTACAAAGTACTGATGTGGGCCTAGGAAGTGATATATTTTAGACAACAGGTCTTAAAATCAAGTTATGTTGAACGTGCTTTACTGGTCTGACATGAGATTGTGATTTAAAATGTTCACCTGCTTATCCCTTAAACCAATATCACTAAGCCACCTGTGGTCCGTGGAAAATCATTTTATTGGCAAAGTCGTCATGAGTCTTTCCAGAGCCCACACTATGTATTTTAAACTGAATTTCACCCCCTCCAAAAACATCCCTATTGTGCATGCAACAGCTGTGCCTCTTTCCTATGTCCTTGAAGCAACTTTTAATGAATGGCTAAGTGAGATGATTCCCCTGAGGAGTGATATTCCAACGATCATTTTTCACTTCTGGAGCCCCATTTTTGCTGTTATTTCTTTAATTTTAATATTTCCCATTACGTTGAATCATTTATGAAGGTAACTCTCTGTGCCAACTCTTAGTGACCAGCAAACTGAAAACAAATCAGTGACCTCTTAGAAGCTAATGTGGGGAATGCGTCCTATTGCTCCCAATAGGATGGGAAATATTAACACTTAGGGTAAGGTGTTAATAAAAACTAGAGTCAAATGTTGTAATGAATTCATTCATAGAGCAGAAATGTATTTTAACATTTTGCAATATATATGAAACATTTATAAATATCAACTAATGTATATTTAATGAACATGGCAAGGATTCTACTGCCTAATATCCAAACATTATATTTCATAATTATGATCTGCTCACTGGGCAACATTTTACAGATGAGAGGTCATGGCTGGGAAAACAATTTCTAGAAGCATAAGCCCCAAATGTACTTTTCATAGCATTTTAGCAAATCAGATTACTGTATTTACCCATGTTCATCTCTAGCCCTTAATTTTGAAAAGGAAATAGCCTTTATAATTGTTGTTTTAGCCAAAAGATATTTACTGAGCACATCCTATGTGCTGAGGAGTCTTAAAGGAGAGATGGGAGTCTAGGTCACGAAACGGGGTTGACCTTTTCAGGCAGTGGGAATCACAGAGGCATGAGAGCATGGAATTATTGGAGAAACTAAGGCCAGCTTAGTTTACCCAGAACAAAAGGTACCCTTGGGGGAGTTGAGACTAGAGAGGTGGGCAGGGACTACTTTACCAAGGGCCTTCCTTCTATGTCCTCTGTGGAATTTGGACTTCATTCTAAAGTCAAAGGGGAACATGCAAGTGACATGATTGCATTTGCATTTCAGAAAGCTAAATCTAGCAGCAGCTTGAAATAAAGACTGAATGAGAGATGGTTAAATCTGGAGACAAGGAAGCCAATTAAGAGGTTGTTCCATTGATCCAAATGAGAAATAATGGTTTGGACTAACATTGTGGAAGGTGAAATAAGGTGACGGAAGAGGCAGCATGGTGTGAGCATGGGCTTTGGAGTCTGTCAGAAATAACTATTAATTCCAGCAATTACCATTTACTGTCTTTGTGGCTTTTGGAAAGTTATTAACTTCTTTGAGCATACAGTGATGTGGCATGGTGCCTGGTGTGAGCTTTCAATTAATAATTAATATTATTTTACTATTTGGATGCTGTGATCTACAGAAGTTGGTAACCAGTTGTACCTAGGGGTTGAAAGAAAGAACATAATCTACAATGACCCCCAAGTTTTCCCTTCAGATAAAGTTGTCAATGGCAAGCAAAGCCCCTGAGAAGTTGAAGAGTGGTATAAATGGTTGTTTCTCAGTAATGAGAGAAAAAGTATACAATCTTATTTGTACATTTATATTTGGGGATATGGCTTAAAAATAGGAACAGTGTCTGGTGAGAGTCTCTGGGTAGAGAACTAAGGATAAAAAGAAAAGGTAAGCAAGATAGATGGGACATTGAGGTAATGAGTTACTCTTTGTAGGAAGCTAATGGACAGTTTTAAGCATGAAAGTAATGTACTAAAAGTATGAGAAATATTGTGTGTCATAGAATCATAGAATCCTAAAGCCAAAATGAATTGTAGAGTCTGTCCAGTTCAATTGCCAAACCTACAACTCCAAGAATCCACTAAGCACATAAGCATCTCTATTTGTGGTTCACTCAACTCAGGATCTCCTGGGCAGAGACTTTTTGGAAAGTAAGGTGGTGATTTTCCATGAAATGCTTCTCCAGACCTAGAGGGATCATTTAATAACCACTCATAGATCTAGCATTGAAAAGTGTTAGTAAAAATCTCTTGAGCTGATTCAGCCTACGTTTAGAAGTTCACCTTTCGCTCTACCAATTTCACCTGTAATGTGTACCTAACTTTTAGCTTTTGGCTCTTGGTAATTTCCACCTATCAGTACAGGACATAAAATTTCTATTGACCTTTCTTTCAGCTACTTTTATTTTTTGCTATTTCCATAAAAGACGTCCTTTGATGGCCACAAGGCATGTCACCAAAAACTTTTTTCCTATTACATCTAATAGTGTCAATAACACCTAATGTGTCCATTGCGTACTTACTATCTGCCAGACACTGTTTTAAGTGCTTTGTGTATATGAACTCCTCTAATCCTTACGTGAGAGAGACCCTATTATGTTTCCCATTTCACAAAAGAGGAAACCGAAGTCAGAGAACTTCAGTAGTTTGGCCGAGGCCACACAGCTAGTAAATTGCAGAGCCTGTATTCAAACACAGGCAGTGGCAGTCTGACTCCAAAGCCAGGCTCTTACCCTCTCATCACACTAACTAATATGTTTTGCTGGCTAAGAAACAGACACTGTTTTGAACATTACACAGCACTGTTCTGTTCAGGTGTGATTATAACTCCCTTAATAATATTTATTTCTCTCATTTTCCTCTGCTAAAGTTTTCATCCAGGCATTTATTTCTGTTTTGCCAGTTGCCTTAGGATGCATATGTTTTCATTTGTTCAAATTTTGTTTAAGTTTTTTATTATGAATATACACCCAGGGCAATAGCAAGGGTTGCATTAAAAAAAGGAAGGGGGTGGGGATAAATAAGTAAATAAGCACCCCCTGCCAGGATCTCCAGGGACTCTGGCATGTGATAAAGCAAAACAATGTTAAAAATTCATACTAGTAACTTGTGTTGTATATTATGCATGGCAACTAAACTTTTTAGTGTCTCGGCAAAACCCTGGGGTAGCAGAGAAGTACCTCAGAGCACAGAAAGTGCATTTGAAATGGTAATGAGAAGTGAGCCGTGTGACAAAGTGCTAGTCAATGAAATATTTCTCTGAGATAAACATGTACTTGGAGAGGTTGGAAAGTCACTGACTGCTGCCATATCTTGAAGGTTTTCCTTTTTCCCTCCCAAGCTATGCTTAGGTGACTTCACAGAGGGCACAATTTTCATAATGCAATAAATACCACTCCATCTGAAGCTTGATGCTAACATGTTGCATTATTAGTTCTCAGAATGGGAATTCGGGGTTTCATAGTTTTAAAACAGTAGACCCTATATTAAAGTACTTCCAAGGTTTTTAGAATCCTTTAAGTACTACTCTGTTTTGAAGACAATTCCGGAGTTCTTCTTCATCATGCCTTAATAGACTATAAACTTGCTTTTTCTCTGGACTGTTGGATAAACAGTGAGTGAAGTTCCTTATATAATACATTTCTGTTGGTACAAAGTTCATTAAAGTCTCAGCCTTCTGGTCACTGATGAATAAAATATGATAATGAAAAAGAAGCAGCTTCCAAATTTGCAAGAGTCCTTGAGTACCATTTCTCATCACACACATATACACTTCAGTATTCAGTGCAGCCTGTGGGATACTGGTACAGTGAGTGAGCTGCCTTAAATCAGCAGGAACTTCCAGATGCTCTAGGATTTTGTTCAGAACTTTTGAGTAAGAGATTAGGAAAGAGAGGCTGTCTAGGGAAGCTCTCAGTTCAGGCCTTAAGAAGAAATTTAAGGGAGGAGAGGCAGAAGGCTGCAGTGGATTGTGGAAACTAAAGAAACAATCTCCAGAGGTAGAGCAGTCAGGGGACAGAGAATGAAGCTGTGAAAATGTTGTGTTGGGAACAAGGAAAAAAGTCAAGGGACATTCAGATCTTCAAAAATTGTCCTTCACTAAGGCGAAGACAACTATGGACTTGCCTCCATGCTAAATCATCACAGCCTATTACTCCCAGGAATACCTGAAAACTTGGAACACAAACAAAACCAGTCTGGAACTCCAGTGGCTTTTGACATGTATGTGATGCTCTTTGGTCCCCTCGCGAGGGCTTGTGGAGTTCAGTATCCTAACTTTGTAGCCAGCCTTGTGTGTGTAAGAGGTGGGATTGCTTGTGAATAAGCTCAACAGCCTGTTTAGAAAATGCCTTGAATTTTTTCATTATTCAAAGACCATAGGCCTTCATCTGTCTGGAAACGAATGAGGTCACGTGGACGTCAGTACTCAGATTTCCCTAACATCCCAATAAGCACTCACAGGTTTTCCCTGCAATGTGCAGGATCACAGCTTCTCGCTGCCTTTGTCTCTCCGATTATTTCTGGAATCACCCAGTATCTTACATGCTCAAGGCCAATCCTTTCACAGTTTTCTGCTCTGCCTTTCTATTGCCATTGCTGCAATTAATGCTGCACTCTTTATGTAGCCAATTTCCCCTTCAGGACTCCGAATGTTACCCACCCCTTCAATGTACCAAACTCTACCACTACTTCTCAGCCCTTGCTTGCCAGAGTCATACTATGTTCCATACAGAAATGATCAAACTGTCCCTCTCCCCTATTCTATGTCAACTTTTGCCACCTGGTGTCTGAAGCATCACCACTTACTTTTGCTCAATCCTTCATGAACACAGATCCTTCCATTTTTGTCAGCAGCCCTTATTAACATACAGGCTCCCGGGGGCAGGCAGAGAAAATGTGTTATGTCAGGCCAGTCTCAGTTCTCCATCTCTGACGGCCAGATATCCGTTACTACAAATTTCCATACAATACATGTACTCAAAGATCTTTCCTCCCTACTCCCTATCTAATTCATTCATACAAATAAACTCCCCTGGGAGTTCTTACATCTCCCAGGCTCACTCAGTTTATGCTAAGTCAGGACCACCTAACCACCTAACTTGGGATACCTAGTGCCACGGATACTTACTATGTTTGAGGTACTGGGGCCAAATGGTTTTTTCTAGGTTTTATATGCTATTTGAAGAAACATGAGGAATGAGTATTTAAGAAGAGGTGTTTTGGGTTTTGTTTTTGTTCTATGGGGAGGTGGGGTAGAGGTAGTTTGTGATGAATATTGCCCACAGATCATAACATAATAAACTATGTAACAGCCAGCACACAACTATGAGCCCAAGAAGTCCCAACTTTTAATTACGCAGGGTGAACACTTACAGGAAATAGTAAAGATTTCTGAACCGAGCGATTTCACCCTCCCTTTTGAATCTCTCATCCACTAGCTTTTGTTGCCTTGGACCTTTTTTTTTTTTTTTTTCTTGCGGTACACGGGCCTCTCACTGTTGTGGCCTCTCCTGTTGTGGAGCACAGGCTCCGGACGCGCAGGCTCAGCGGCCGTGGCTCACGGGCCCAGCCGCTCCGGCGGCATGTGGGATCTTCCCGGACCGGGGCATGAACCCGCGTCCCCTGCATCGGCAGGCGGACTCTCAACCACTGTGCCACCAGGGAAGCCGCGCCTTGGACCTTTTAAAAGTAGAGGCCACTGGTCTCATATATGATGCCCCTGAGACTTGAGATATGTTGGTTTGAAGAATGTAATGTCTTAGAGGACACAGACTGTGTCTCCTGTGTATCTTTCCGTCATCTAGCATGCGTGTACTCTCAATGAATATTAAACAATATGGTATGGCCCTCTTAACCATAAGAGATGATTCCTCGTTTTGAGATGATGTGCCCTGGGAATAAAGGATGCTTCCTTCATTTTCCATGGCTGTCAAACTGGCATCTTTCATCAACACTAAATTCCCTTTTAAGTAGTGGAATGCCTTACATGGTGTTAACAGGAAATCTCTCAGCACTTCTAGCTATTTGTTGAAAACAAGTCTTTTTTTTTTTCAGATACGTCTTGCAGAAAAGCATTTCCCAAATAAAATACAAAAACGTGGTATCATATTTAGAGGGAAAGAAATAAGCCCCTGAATCATAGTGCCAGTTTCAAGTTTTCCTTAATGTTGCAAAGGTGATTATTTTTGCCGTAATCTTTTTCTGGCTGTTAGCCCAGGATGGCAAGCTGCATGGTGTCTTGTTAAATAAAAGAGAGGGGAGACTTTCTTGAGGCCATTTTTTCAGAGGATTTGTACATATGTGTGTGGGAAGAGTGTGGGTAGAATCCTCAGGACAAAAATTCCCATCTACTACTTTCATAATAATTCATGAAAAAATGGAGTTCTATCATTTGTTATTAATTCAAGCCCTGGGAATATACTCTAATCATCAGTAGTGTTTCCAAACAACATATAAATATCATGGTTTGTTTCAAGTCACCAAAGAACTTACATTCTGTGGTTTCTTTCTTCCTTTCCACCTTCCTTCCTTCCTTCCTTCTTTCTTTCTGTTGGGAGTCTCTGTTGCTTCAATAAGGAAAGGAATGGGTACATGTAGAATGGGTTAGTTCCTTGCCTTCGGCCTCTTTGATAATCATGCTCTACATTCCCTTTGTCTAATCAAATGTGTACTGTGCTAAAAAGAACAGTTTATTTGAAAAGGGTCTAACTGGCATGAGCTGCCGTTGCTGTCACGTTGAAGTCCCGCTGACAAGGCTGAGGTTGGCAGAGAAACAAATAAAAGCAACTGATAAATGTCAGAAGTGAGTTGTAGTAAAACATACTGTTTGTTTAATGTTGATAAAAGGGCAGGTGGAAAGTGCATCAAATTCTCTTCTCAGAGAGTTCTTGACTCATAAATTGCAAATGCTTGCCAGAAATTAAATTTATCTCTTATTTAGTCATGGCTAAAACAATTGGATAGTGAGTATACTAGGAGTATAGCATACAGCAGACACTGCTTGTATTCCATGCTTGACTCTAACAGATCTGAGAATTATGAAAAATGTGTTTCAAAAGAATGATATTCTAATGTATCCTTTAGCCATTATAAATACTTAGATTTTAATATCAGAGCAGAAGGACTGTAGTATTCCAGGAAATAACCCTAGAGTAAGATAAGTCACTGTTTGAAATGAAAATATCGTTGGAAAATGTGTGTAAATGGTTGTTAATCAAAGCCTGTCTTTAAATTGATTTGATTTACTTTCAAATTTCTGAAGTCTGTTACCTTCCATTCTGATTGCTCTGAAATTGACCATGACTCCTGATGTTTTATCTTAAGTTTTTAATTTCTTGCTTGCTTTATATCATCTGACAGTACTAGCACTGGGGCCCTTTCTATTTTAAGGGTCACCTTCTTTTGAAATATATACATAGAAAGAAAAGGATTGACTTTCTATGTGAATAATAATTTACCTTTTTTTGCCGATGCTTTTAAGTCTGTGTTCACCATATTGACTTTTCCTAAAGGGAAAAACCTTCGACTAGTTAAAATCAGGCCAAAAATATTTTAAACTGCACATTAATTTTTTTTTAATGCAGGGAGGCTAGATAATAGCCTTTGACTTGGCATTATAACCAGGCTCTTCTCAGGATACTAAGGACACACATGCTGCTTATCCGATTGACACTTTTTTCAGAAGCAGGAGATAGTTTTATTGACTTTGGTGTAAATCCCAGCGTCAGGGCTTCCCTCATATAAAAAATAATAATGTGAACCTTGGCTGTTGGGAAGGTCACAGACTTTGGATCTGAGCCAAAGGTCTAAGTTTTATTTGGGGCTCCTAAGCAAAATTTTCACACAAGAATTCCTCAGATTCACTTCACTGCAACATAATCGCGTTTTCACTCCCTCCCAGGTTTAGTGTGAGGCCCCTTTGTCGCATGGGGCTGCTTGGGCAGTATTTACGCTTCCATATTGACTGCCTGCAAGCCTCTCAACTAGAAAGTGAAAGTCATCCAGGTGGGCTTGATAAAAATCAGAAAACCCACATAAACTTTTTAGCAAATTCACTTTTCTTGCCTTGCTTTGCTCTTGTAAAGAATCTGCAATTTGGAGAAAAGTGACACATTTTCGCTATTTGAAACAACACTAGCGTCAGAAACAAGCAAGGGATGTTGCAGTGGACAGAAGTGTGACCTTCACAAATACTGGTCCTGTCAATAAAACAGAGTCCAAACCTTTGCTGTCAGGTGATTTAAAAAAATTTTTTTTTCTGATTTTTGAGGAAATAGATGATCACTAGAAAATTTAGAAAGCACAGAACAATAAATTTCAAAAATACAGAAAAGTATAAAAGTGGAAGGGGGAAAACTTTATTTTCCCACAACCCAGAAGGAACAACTGTCAACGTTTTGGCTTATTTTCTTACAGGTTTTTCATTTTTTATTTAACGTGTATCGTATTATTTATATCATATCTTGCCTTTTGTTCAACACTAGTCACATGTAAGTTATAATACCAGTAAACAACTTTTTGGAAATTATTTTAATGGCTCTATCATGTTCTGTAATTTACTTAAATATTCCCCTGATGCTGGATATTTAGGGTGTCTCCAATTTTTCAGTATTCTGAATAATTCTACACTGACTACTTTTTGCATGAATTTTTGCATACATTTCAGATTATCTCCCTAGGAGAGCTTCCAGCAATAAAATAATAGGTCAAACAGAGGAACATTTTTAAGATTTCTGTTATTATGGTTTCAAATTAATTTCCAGAAAAACGTAACTAATTTATATTACAGACAACAATGTATGAGAGGACCTGTCTCATTACTCACTTTCCCCAACGCTGTTTTAATATCTTTTTAATCTTTGTTAAGTTTGTTGGTAAAGGGTGGTTTTGTGTTTTAATAACCTTTTTTGCCTTTGATCAATTTTCAAACTAATATAAACTTGATGACAGACCTGAAGGCCAGATCCTGCACCACAGGCTCTTCTTCAGGAGGTGAGACACGTTATTTACTGTAAAAATTGTCTATTCAGTATTGCTGCATATTTGAAATGATATAAAAAGTATATCATGCACACATATTTTATATCAGTTAAATGCAAAAAATGGTTAATTGGGGATTAGGATGGTTCAAAAGGAAAAATGCTTGCATAACTAATGCCTGATTCTTTTTTTCTTTTCAATCATGGATATCATAACCCATAGACTTAAGAGTAAAAACATGCAGAAGTTGTCATCCTGAATTGTTTGGATCTTTTGGGATTGATATTTTCTGCCCAGTTTTCTACCTAAAAGGGGATAAAGAAAGTTGACTCGTGTGAAAGAGAAACTTGTCATTTTCTACTTGTTAGAATATCATTCAATTCAAAATCAGTCTATAGTATAATAGTATTTTCCAAATTATCACCTTTCTGGGAAGAGCTTGAGAGAAAAAAATGTTAAGCATTGTCTTTCCCGTCCTGGAGTGCTTTGCTTTGGTTTGGTGTGATGTTTGTAGCCAAGCCTGAATGTGCGATAAATGTTTTCTTTCAACCAGACCTGGAAGCATGGGTAGAGAGTTAAGAAACTAACTGTATCTGGTAAAAATAATAATAATATTTTCCTTACTTTCCTATATTTCATCACCTTCCCATTTCATTTTTTTATTTCAGCGGAAGGAAATGTGTGTAATGAGAAAAGAATTTCTGTCCTTTTTAAAATTTTATTTTTGGTAAGGAAAAGTTTGGGATGTGAAATCAGTTTATTTCTAGAAATCCTCTAATTGGAAAAAATGCTGTCCTTTAATAACATTACTCTGGCCTTAAAGTATGGAAGGTAAGAGGTAATAATGCAGGATTGACATATATACACTATTGATACTATGTATAAAATAGATAACTAATGAGAACCTACTGTATAGCACAGGGAACTCTACTCAATGCTTTGTGGTGACCTAAATGGGAAGGAAATCCAAAAAAAGTGGGGATATATGTATACATGTGGCTGATTCACTTTGCTGTACAGTAGAAACTAACACAACATTGTAAAGCAGCTATACTCCAATAAATTTTTAAAAAGGAAGTAATAATGCACATTAGTAATACTGCACATTAAATGGATTGTGTTTGTAATTTTCTAAGTTACATCCTGCTATTGTTTTATTTGGACATGATAAGAACACCCTGGCAGTGGTTTGGAGCATGGACTTTGAAGTCAAACAGACTCAAAGTCTCAAATTCTGATGCTGCCCCTTACCAGCTGTGTGATCTTAGTTTAAATACTTGGAACTAAGTTTTCTAATCTGTAAAATGGAAATAATAGTAATTTTAAGACTGGGGATGAAAATTATAAGATTATTGGGAATTAAGTACACACACATTTCATTACAGGCTGCCCATGTAAATACATGTATGTGATACTCCCTCTTATACTTACCTATTTGGTTCTTCCTTCCATCACATGGCTACTAACCCCACTTCATGTGTTTGTTTTGTGGCCCTCCATGAAGTGCATGAACAAAAAATGTCTACAGTGGATATAGCAGCTAAGGAAAAGATATGCTGACAGGTGCAGAGAGCCATAGTCAAGGATATTTGCTTCATTTACCTTTTAATTTTTTTATTTTTTGGCCACGCCGTGCAGCATATGGGATCTGAGTTCCCAACCAGGAATGGAACCCGTGCCCCCTGCATTGGAAGTGCAGAATCTTAACGACTAGACAGCCAGGGAAGTCCCATTGCCTCATTTACCTTTAATTGGCTGAGCTAAAGAAGCAGCAATTTTCTTTTTAAAACTTTTTAAGAAAAATTTTGACAAAAGCAAACTCCTCTTAAAATATCTTATTAAATAATTGATAAGTATTTTTACCCCCACATTTTGTGTAATTAGGTATAAATGAAATAAATGTGAGGGAAGAAAGAGACATAGAGACAGGAGGGAAGTCCTATAATGGAGGTCTAGTTAAATAAGTTAGGGTATATCTGTATAGCAGAACATAATGCAGCATTAACCATAATGCTTTAGAAGACTAATGACATGAGACATTTTACTGATGTGTTAAGTGGAAAAAACGCTAATTATAAAACAGTGTCTATGTAATGATCACGATTTCTTGGAAAACATAATTATATGTGTTTTAAATCAACCGGAAGAATGTCCACAAAATTGTTTATGATGGTCATCTCTGGGCAATGAGTGTATGAAACCTACATTACTTTCATAAATTTAAAATATTTTCAGGTAAAGGAAGAAAACGAACTCTGTAAGGATAGTATATTCTCATACTAGCCTTTTAGGCTCACAGATAAAAAACTATTATTTAGTGTTTTACAGTTTTGTCTTTTCACTTTCCTCTTTGCCTGGCACAGGGAATTGAGAAATGTTATTGGATGATGACATATCAAAGTACAAAGAAGAAAATAAGTTTGTTAGACTGTTTGCTCAAACTTTCCTGTTTTACATTGATTTAGAACGGTAGGAAAAAAATAATAAATCTCAGCCCAAGATCTCATGTGCAAATTGGTAAGCATATTTATTTATCTGTTTCTGAGTAATTTCTTTGAAAAGTTCAGGTAAATTTCCATTTTTACCAATGCCTGTTGCTCCTTAGTATGAAATATAACACATAGGTCTCTGCCATATTGTAAAAATGATGGTGGCACGTGAGGACAAGTGAAAGAAAAGCAGCTTAATATAACAGTGTAGGTTTTCGGCTCGAAATGGTTCTTGGCCTATTCAGTGCCTGACTCTACTAAGCTTTTGTAAAGGGACAAAAGTTGTCACGAAGGAGCACTTTGCCACAATCCAGTCAGGGGTTGGTCAGAAGTGAATGTAAACTCTTTAAGGTAACTAACATGCATCCTTTATCTTCTTTGGTGCTATGAAATGCTGGAAACAGAAAGCAGCCTAAGACATAAGATAGCAAGGTCATAGGTAAAAGTTGTTTTGAGGTCAACTTGTCATCGATTCTGGGACCTAGATTCTTTTCTGCTTCCGTTGCCTGTGACAAATATGTCCTTGCTCCAGGCTCACTCAGCTACAACAGTGGATTATAGACAAACAGCATGAAGCTCAAATGTTTCAGTCCTTCATTCAGACAGTAAGCAATTCTTGAGAAAGGCACAGTACTAGCACTTTAGAGGTTACACAGGAGAATAAACATGAACTCACTCTCATGAAGTTTGCTCGGGTAGAAGAGATAAGACATACACAAACAAAACTTACGTTATGAGGTTAGAAAATGAGAAGTCCCATGAGAAAGGAACAAACAAGGTTGTGTTCAGCTAGTGGGAGCTTGGAGGTAAATGGGGAGATTTGTGGAGAAGTTGCATTTCAGTTATGACCCAAAGTATGGGGAGCATGTTGGCACAAGTAGATGGATGCAATGGACACAAGTAATAATAAGCTCTTTAAATACTTTCTGGTGTGTAATAAGTTTCTGGCATATTTGTACATTTATTAGGGTAAAAGGCTTAGCTGCTGTAACAAAATGACCCAGCAAAGAAAATTATTGCATTCTCATGCAACAGTCCAAGGTGGGTGAGCAGACACCTCTGCTGCACACAGCCATGCAGAGACCCAGATTCATCTCTTCATGTTATTCCATCATCCCTAGGGCCACTGTTGTCATCTGGATAGTTGAAACTTCTCCTACTACATCCTGATTCCAGCAGGCAGGAAGTTGGAAAGAATGGAGGAATATACTTGCAATGTGTTAAGGCTTCCATTGGTGAGCACGTGGTCACCTGGTTGAACTGGGGCTGGAAAATGTGGTCTCTGGCTGGGCAGTCACGTGATTTCTATAAATGTTACTCAGGAAGAAAGAGAAGACAGATTTTGGTGGATAGAGCTTGTAGTCTCTGCCACAGCTGTTATTCCTATTGCACAGTACACTATTATTACCATGCCATAAATGGACCACAGTGATCTGAGATGGCTAGTCCATCTCCCTAAGCAGGGAATTTTCTGTTATGTAAGTGACTCAAACCCAAGATATTCTTGTCACTATTTCTATAGAATAGGATCTAAACCATTCCCAAGTCTAGCTCAGGCTATCACTGAGTAAACTTCCTTGACTGCTTAAAGCTCATATCTTTGCCCCTAAGTATCAGGCTGTGAAGCAATGGGTTATAAAAGAGTGAATTGCAAAACCAGTGCATCCACCAGCACCAAATGCCCTGCTCTTTTGATTAATTCATTTCACAATAGAGTGGCAAGGGAAAATTGGTTGAAATATTTTATTCTATACTAAATTCTTCTCCTTTGCCTTTTATTTTTTTTTTTTTTGCGGTACGCGGGCCTCTCACTGTTGTGGCCCGTTGCGGAGCACGGGCTCCGGACGCGCAGGCTCAGCGGCCATGGCTCACGGGCCCAGCCGCTCCGCGGCATGTGCGATCTTCCCGGGCCGGGGCACGAACCCGTGTCCCCTGCATCGGCAGGCGGACTCTCAACCACTGCGCCACCAGGGAAGCCCTCCTTTGCCTTTTAAAAATCACTTACAGAAAAAAATCTTCAACAGTTCATTTTGAGGTTTCAAATAATAGTTGTCTATTTGTGAAATATTTTATAGTAAATTAAACGGATAATAATCAATGTCATAGAAGTTTATAGCTTTCACAGTGTGTACTTTTCTAATTGTTCTAATTTTTCATAGTCATCTTGGATAAGAAGTAGCGCATCATCTTATCCAAGCTTGGGAATTATACCAATTGAACGCTACGCAGAAATGTCTATTTTTAAGCAACTTTTCATCCTGTATCCCGTTGACATGATGATTTATCTGTAACTGAGAAATGGAAGGACAAGAAGCCACATGTCTGTAGTGATCACTTGTCTTATGGAATTTTAATTGCAATGCTAATTCAGTCTTGGAGTTAGATAGTCAACTAAATGGTGATAAGTACAAGATATTGATAAATGACAAATAAGGGAAGTATTTAGTAAGTCACCGGTAAATCTGCTTTATCTTAATGTGTTGAGAAATTTGAAAATTAAGAGAAGGAAATAAGAGCATATTTATGAAATTTTATAAATTAACTGCTGCTCCCAGATATTATTCTAGATGTTGTAGAGGGTTACATAAAGGAGGAAGAGTGAACTCAGCCTTTGGTTGATCTTTGCCTTTATCAAATAGAAGACAACATATACTTACTCAAAAGGACAAGGCAATATGTTAAGTATAGGTTATATCAGAAGAAAAGGACTGGTCTGTAAGGCAGGAGATGTGGCTTCCGGGATATCTTCCACCTGAGTATGCGACTCTGAGCAGGTTTCTGCTTCTCTCTAGGCCTTAGTTTCCCCACCTGCAATATGAGGGGGTTGCATTAAGTCGACTATGACCCCAAAGAGATTATGTGGTTATTTGAATTATGTAGCTGTACACTTAATAGAAACTACCTATTGATAGAGAATACAGAACACTGAGGGAAAACAATACAAGTGTGAGAAGTTCACTTTCCCAGTAACGATAAGATTTAATGGAGACATATTATCTAAGATTTTTCGAGTGATTGCTTTCAGTGACCTTCAAGAATGCTTCTAATGTGAGGACTTTATGATTACTGTTGGGCAAACAGTGAGATCTCTCTTCTCTCTGAAACCCCTAGAAGATATAAATTGGATGCTATTTTCACAAGTGAATCTCTACTCATCAGATGAATTAAGAGAGAACCCAGATGGAAAGAATAAAAATTGAAGGTCTGTGTGTGTTCAACAGTGAAGGGGCGGGGGTTGGTTCTCTGGCTTTGGATAAGATAATAAACTCTAATTTATGTAATCAGAATAAGAGAAGACATGAAAATAATGTATGACTTACTGAAAAGTATAAGTAAAAGCCGAGCAGAAAGAGAAATGAGTTGTCTGATACAGGGAAGAACTGGAATGAAAATGATGGGCTGCATGTCAGAAAGTGAAATTGGGACGGCAACACTAGGACAAAAATACATTGACCGATATATGAAAAAGGAATGGGGCTGGAATATTTTAAATTCATATGGCCCAGTATCATTCAGATTAATTTAAAAACTTGGAACTTGAGAATTTCATGGTGCTTATGCGTGAGAGAGAGTGAAGGTTAGCAGTAATTAAAGAAGGGGAAGAAGTTTCTTACAATTATATAGGCCAGAAACATTTTCTCCTACTGTCTCAGGCATTATGTTCTTTTGCCTGTTGCCTGAAAAAGACTTTGTATTGGAAAAGTTTCCGTTATAACACTCTGTAATAAAGAAAGAATTAGAGCTTTAGACTCTAGGTGTCAAACCATTGAGACCACATGATCTAGTGGCAATTCTAGAGTCTGGTCTACACTCTGCCAGTGACATCAATGACATGTCAAGCTTTTAGCCAAGTCACTGAACCTATCTATATAACTTTTCTCATATAGCCAATAGGGATTGCACCTCATGGAGCTGAATGTCATAAGAATCAAATAGGGGGTGTATCACTTTGAGATTTTTAAGGTGCTATAAAAATTCACCAATTTCTTGTACCTTCTTCTTTGCTGTCCTATGTTTTTTTTTTAATTTTAAGTGACTTGGTTCATAAGATTGTGCAATGAAAATATTTTTAAATTTAGGATTGGTTGGAGCACCTGGAAGTTTTGAAATTCAGATAAATTTCTCAAATTATTTCATGCAAGTCCTTCTTGATATTGCTGTTAATAATAAGAATAATCCATAGCCTGATTAAGACCAGGAGGCACTGAAACTTGTGGCTGGGTTGTTTAAAATTTTTTGGATTAGATTAAATTGTTATCTTCCCGGAATCATTTATCTTCATGTCATCATTATCTTATTTTGTCCAAAATTGGCCTGGGGTGTATAGCCTTGCAATGACCTTACTGTGAGGTTACTATTTGCTCTTACACAAATTGTTTAGTTCTTCTTTAATGTTTAAAGTATTCTTACACAACCTGACAGCTTTCTGCTGTGGACTGACCTGAGCATGCAGAACTTTTAGGGTTTTTTAATAAGTAACGGTAGCCTCTGGAGAAGTCTTGAGATGATTGAGGGTTACTCTCTCCAAAATCTCACTATCACGTTACAGTAAAAGCAAATCTCAAACCAAATCCTGCCATATACACATATATTATTTAAACATTTATTAGCAGTTCAGCATATAAAACAGTTTGTTCAGCGTGTTCTCTAAACTCAAGGAAATCCCAGTTCACTGTCCTTTCAGGTGCTTAAGAGATTCAGCCAGACAACTTCTCTAAGAGAGTTCTAAAAGATATTATGGGTTAATCCTGTCTTATAAAAGATGCTCCTGATAGTGAGAAGACTATGTAATCATGGTATTAAGTTCAGAGATGGTGTATCCTGGGTTGTTGGTTGGTTGAGAAATGACAATGATAAGCATGATAAGAAAGAAGATAACAATAAAAGTAGCAACCACATTACTACATCACATTTATATCCCCAAAAGGTAAATTTCATGAGGACAGGAACTTTGTTTTATTTACCAGTCTATCTCCAGCACCTAGAATTGTGCTTGGAACATACTAGGCACTTAGTAAATTTTTGTTGCATGAACAAATGAACAACAGCAACAGCTAAAAATTTCAGTAACTGATGGGCCAGGCACTGTTCTAGGCATTATCACATTTACTCACCATATAAACCTATGTGAAAAGCAAGTTAAATAGAGTAAAGCTTTTACTAATATAAATGTTCTAGAAATGAAGTATATTAATTGATTGAATTTTATGGTTAACAGAGCATCACACTTCAATTCCTTTTTATTTTAACCCTTTTCATTGCAAATTAAAAAGAAAAAATCAGTGACTTTCCTGCCTCACTAAATAGAATCTAGAGGACATTCTTGAATTTTTGATTAGCTGATTGAAGGTTTTCTCAGGGTCCCAGGAGAAGCTTCAAGCATCAGTTGTTTCACACAGAATCATAAATGGAGAAGGTGTAATACATTAGATTAAATGCATAAATAATCTCATAACATTCTCTAGAAGTTGTTTTTTCCTTCTCGCCAGTGTGGGCAGGGTTACGCTGTTAATGTTTTAATATAGCCTTGTTTTCCTCTGCCAGTGGTCTCATGGAGAGCCAGTAGTGCACAGTGGAGAAAGCACAGGTTTTGGAGTATGAAAAGATTACATTAGAATCCTGGTTCTGTCATTTAGCTGTCATGTAATTTAGGCAATTTTCTTAACATCTCGGAGTCTTAGTTTCCCCTTCTGTGAAATGGGGAGAATCCCACTTAGTCTCAGGTTTGTTGTGAAGATTGAACGAGTAGTGTATGTAAATCACATAGTTGCTGCTGCTGTGAGAATCTCATGCACTCTGAAAGACAACTTAAAACATATATCTTGCTTTAGAAACACATGAAGTATGATGCATAGGCAAGAGAATATTCTTTGAAAGTTGACAAATCTCAAATGGGCTGTATACAAATAATTAATTATGAAAGTACTTTGTTCCTTTTATAACAAATGACAATGATGAAATACTAATCCAAAATAACTAAGGTAATTTTTAAAGTTTTACAGCAAATGGTCCATTTTATGAATTCTGTATAGTAAAATCTATTAATCCTGAAACTATTAATTATTTATGATTATGAGTGCAATGGCTAGGCTACATCCCATTGCTCTGTGTAAGGTGATAAGCAAATTCAGACATAGAATAAGGTGGCAAATAGCATACAATACCTGAGGGAAACCAAAGTGTTTTCAAACACTTTCTAAGCAC
Organism: Monodon monoceros; assembly: GCF_005190385.1. Taxonomy (NCBI): domain Eukaryota; kingdom Metazoa; phylum Chordata; class Mammalia; order Artiodactyla; family Monodontidae; genus Monodon; species Monodon monoceros. Next base: position 104,352,067 of record NW_021703779.1, on the reverse strand, counting down.
TCGTTTACACAGAAATAACTGATATGCAACTTGTGAATCATTCTTCTATATTTCCAAAAGCAAGTGCTTAGGAGTGTTTCTTTAGCCTATGTTGAACTCTTGTATATATTTTAAATATGTTGCGTGAACACATACACAACTGCATACACACATGCACACATATATACATACATGCATATATTAATCGTTTGCTTTTTAATGAACTATAATTCTTATGAGTCTTTTTGCAAGTTGGTCCGAAAGAAAGGTTATTTTGTTGTGTTTTATCATCTCCTTTCTTTCCAGCATGCTAATGTAATTACCATTTTATGCCCAATGATTGATTTTGTCTTTATGACAGCTGTATGATTTTCATCTTTGTAATCATCTCTTGATACATTCACAGATAGAATAATTTCCAAAATATTTAGAAAGAAACAGAAACATGTTCCATTCATTTTCAAACTTCATATCCAATTTATTTTCATTAACACAGTTTTACAAGATTTTAAAATACTTTTTTCAAATATATTAAACCCCTAAGTAAAAGTAATTTCCTTTAAAATTGCTTAAAATTTGAAACAAATACTATTTTTTGCACAGAGGAATCCTTCTCTCAGCTATTTTACGTGCTTTTGTTTCATACGAGTTCTTCTAGTCTATCTAATGTTCAAATAACTATTTGCCAAGTCTTTTCGGATTGTTTCATTGAACGATTCTGTTTCATCGAACAATTCACAATGTCTTAAATCAGTTTTAGTTCCCTGAGTACAGTGTTTAGATAAAATTTGCTTTATTCACCTAAACTACTTCTTTTTTAATTAACAGAGAATCTTTTATTATTGAAAATTATCTCTGAAGTATAAAATGCTATGTACGTACTGATGGTATTTTAAAGAAAAAAAATAGAATCTATTTAGCTTCTGCCCATAATTTTTCTGGCAACGATTTCAGAGGACAATAGTCATTTAAAATTTAATATTGTCTGGTGTTTTGTAGAGTCCCAATTAGAATGTTATAATTTACTGTATAATGAAATCAGGGTTGGAATAAAAATCCCTGGATTTAACAGAGTAAGTCAATGGTGTCTTGGTTTTAGGAACGTTTCCTTAATGTATTGTTTCATGCGACCAAATTGAAAATTGTCTTCATAAACATTGTAGAGCACTGTAAGTTACATTGTTTTATGTATTTATTTGTATTTACTTGGGCTACAGCATATGATTTGGTGGAGGATAAGTAGAGAGTAAACCTTTTATTTTATGCACATGGGCTCCGTGGAGTGTATAAACAAGCATTTCTAAAACCCTGAGTTGACTCTGACAGACCCAAGGTATTGATGTAGTAGCCTGCCAGCCATTTACAGTCATGCATAGCCTCTTGAATTCCTCATTAGGAAATAATGAGGAAACAGTCATAAATACATTCAATTGATGATGCATTACTACTGATGCTTGCATTGCCTTTCAGTACTGGTTAGGCCTACTCTAGAGTTTAAATTAATAGTTTCCAGCAGTTGCTAATGGAAACATTAGATATATGCCATCAAGGCAGACATAACTTTTTTGTTTGATTTAGTGAAAATGTTAAATCCTGTTAAGACTTGGTTACCACAGTACTAACATTGGAGGTTACTTTCAGTGTAAGTTCATACCCATAGGATTCAGTTAAATAAGACTGGTCAGGAACTGGAATCATTCCTGGCCACCAACGTGAATCACATCCTGCCTACCTTCCATCCTTTATCACACCTCTTTGTGTTGGCCCTACTGTGTCAGTTAAGGTCTAATCAGGAAGAGAGAAATAGAAATTAAAATAGAGGGAGTTAACATTGGAACTTGGTTACACAAATCGTGGAGGAACTGAAGAACTGAAAATGGGACACTGAGGCCACCACAATAAGCAACGGAAGGAAGCCACCACTGCCTCTTGGGTGAAGGGACAAGGGAAGAGTCAACTGACATGGAAACCTAGGAATGGGGATCAGGGATAAGGAACAGAGGAGGAGAACCATGAATACTGCACCTGAGGGCAAACAGGTCCAAAACAAGCACAATTGCTGTGGGCTTTTGGAAGGAAAATGAGGAGAGAACAAAAGGATGAAAGTGCGCTTGAAGCTCTGGAGAAGTGAGTAAGCCATGTTAATAATAATAATAACAATGATAATGGTGGTGATGATGATGATAATAGTAGCTAACATTGTGGAGCACTATGTGTCAGGCATTGATCCAAGCACATTAGACATTAGGTCTATTTTATCCAACAATAGCCTGCTGAGTTAGGCACTGCTACTATCTCCATTGTACAGACAAAGCTGGGGTACAGAAAGATAATTTAACTTTCCCAAAGTCACACAGCTAAGATTCAAATCTAGGCAGTCTCATTCCATAAATGGGGCTCTTAACCTCTACTCTACACTACCTCCCAAAGAAAAACTATGCTGCTTCCCTCTTGGCCATTCCATTCCCCAGCCATCTACATAATTGACCATGTCCTAAGTTAATTTGATGACACTATAATAATTTTGGTAAGAGACAACAAAACCTATTGCATGCCTTGCAGCTTTTATTAAAACACTTCCTTTTTGGCCAAAGCAATCTTGAGAAAAAAGAACGAAGCTGAAGGTATCATGCGCCCTGACTAGAGACTATACTACAAAGCTATAGTAATCAAAACACTGTAGCATGGCACAAAAACAGACACATAGATCAATGCAACAGAATAGAGAGCCCCAAAATAAATCCATGCACTTAAGATCAATTAATCTATAACAAAGGAGGCAAGAATATACAATGGGAGAAAGACAATCTGTTCAATAAGTGCTGCTGGGAAAACTGGACAGCTACATTTAAAAGAATGAAATTAGAACATTTTCTCACACCATCTACAAAATAAACTCAAAGTGGATTAAAGACCTAAGTGTAAGACTGAAAACCATAAAACCCCTAGAGGAAGAAATAGGCAGACACTCTTTGACAGAAACTGTAGCAATATTTTTTTGGATCTGTCTCCTCAGGCAAAGGAAACAAAAGCAAAAAATAAACAAATGGGACCTAATTAAACTTAAAAGCTTTTGCACAACAAAGGAAACCATTAACAAAATGAAAAGACAGTCTACTGAATGGGATAAAATATGTGCAAATAATATGACTGATAAGAGGTTAATATCCAAAATATATAAACAGCCCATACAACTCAATATTTAAAAGCAAACAACCCAATTAAAAAATTGACAGAATATCTGAATAGACATTTTTCCAAAGAAGACATACAGATGATCAACAGGCACATGAAAAGATGCTCAAACAGCACTAATCATCAGGAAAAGGCAAATCAAAACCACAATGAGATATCACCTCACACCTGTCAGAATGACTATCATCAAAACCCCACAAATAACAAATGTTGGAGAGGATGTGGAGAAAAGGGAACTCTTGAACGCTGTTGATGAGAATGTAAATCGGTGCAGCCACTGTGGAAAACAGTATGGGGTTTCTCAAAAAACGAAAAATAGAATTACCATATGATCCAGCAATTCTACTTCTGGGTATATAGCCAAAGAAAATGAAAACAGTAATTCGAAAAGATACATGTGAGCGTCCCTGATGGCACAATGGTGAAGAAGCCGCCTGCCAGTGCAGGGGACACAGGTTCGAGCCCTGGTCCGGGAAGATCCCACATGCGGCAGAGCAACAAAGCCCGGGTGCCACAACTGCTGAGCTTGCGCTCTAGAGCCCGCGAGCCACAACTACTGAAGCCCGTGTGCCTAGAGCCCGTGCTCCACAACAAGAGAAGCCACCGCAGTGAGAAGCCTCCGCACCACAACGAAGAGTAGCCCCCACTCGCCGCAACTAGAGAAAGCCCGTGCACAGCAATGAAGACCCAATGCAGCCAAAAATAAATTAATTAATTAAATTAAAAAAAAAAAGATACATGTACCTCAGTGTTCATAGTAGAATTTTTTACAAGAGCCCAAGATGTGGAAGCAACCTAAGTGTCCATCAACAGATGAATGGATAAAGAAGATGTGGTGTATATATATATATATACACACACAATGGAAAATTTCTCAGCCATAAAAAAGAATGAAGTTTTGCCATTTGCAATAACATAGATGGACCTAGAGGTTATTATGCTTGGTGAAATAAGTCAGAGAACGACAAATACTGTATGTTATCACTTATATGTGGAATCTAAAAGGTAAAACTTAATGAATGAATATAACAAAACAGAAACAGATTCACAGATATAAACAAACCAGTGGTTACCAGTGGGATGAAGGAAGAGGGGAGGGACATGACAGGGGTAGGGGATTAAGATGTACAAGCTACTATGTATAAAATAAATAAGCTACCAGGACATATTGTACAGCACAGGGAATATAGCCAATATTTTATAATAACTTTAAATGGAGTATAATCTATAAAAATTTTGAATCACTATGTTGTATACCTGAAACTAATACAATATTTTAAATCAACTATACTTCAATAAAAAAAAGGAAAAAAAATGCCTTTTTAATAATAGGAAACACATGCATGGAGGAGTAGGTATTGTAATGTTATTTTTGAACCATATGAAATTGATGTTTTTGTATATCAAAAACAGTTCAGTATTGGCAATTTCTTATAGTTCAACCTAATGTAGAGGTTATCCAGTAAAGATAAATATCTCCCATTCCCCCCCTCCCAGTTTCTCTGAAATCAACCACTCCTACTAGATACTAGGTATCTTTCCAGAGATATTATGTAAATATACAATCACATATATATTCCCTCTTTTGGCCTAAGTAGAAGCACACTATACTTACTGTTGTACACCTTGCATTTTGTCATTTAGCAGTATTTTAAAGATCCTTATTTTAAACAGCTACCAAGTTTCCAGTTACACAAATGTACTATAATGTGTTTACCAATACTGCTTTAAGTTAGTTTCATTCATTTGCTTTTTTTTTCTTTTTTTTCTTTGCTATTATAAAAACATACTATAGTTAATATTTTTATGCGTGTCATTTTATACATGAACAAGTGCTAGAAGTAGAATTTCTGTTCTGAAGTATCTGTGCATTTTAAATTTTGATAAACATTGACAATATTTGTCAAGTATTGCTAAATTGCCATCAACAGAAGTTAGATGAATTTGATTTCATCACCAATGTGTGAGAGTGCCGGTTTCCTCAAACACTTGCAAACACAGGGTGTTATCAAACTTATTGAATTCTGCCAATCTGATAGAGTCAAAATCCAATATTACTGTATTTTCATTTTGCATTTTACTAACGATGAATGAGGGGGGGATTTTTCATATGTTCAAGAGCCACTGATATTTTATTTTCTATAAACCATATTGTTTACCACATTGGATTGTTGGTCTTTTATTATTGATTTGTAGGGTGCTCTTTGTATATTAAGGAAACCAGTCATTTATTTGGGATTTGATTTGCAAATACTTTTTCCATTTCATTGTGTTTCTTTTATGTTTTTAATGGTGTGTGTGTGTGTGTGTGTGTGTGTGTGTGTGTGTGTGTGTATGAATAATAGTTTTTTAAAAATGTTCTATATGGTTTAAAAATACCTGTACTGTGAAAAGCAGACTATACTTACTAATCAAGAAATCTGAAGGAAGAAAGTTTCAAAATTGGCTGGCTAATTTTTGATGTAGTTGGGAAGATTCTAGTGGTTTGTTTTAATCAAAACTACTTTTATCCTTTATTTCAAAATTTCTATTCTAGATTTTTAATTCTAAAAATGATTTTGTATAAGCGTTCATTGTATGCTTGGAACAGTGTGTCATATAAAATGCATAAAAATATTTTTTCTTGTTACCACAGTGTATTCATATAAATGTAAAAATAGAATAAGAAGAAACAAGAAAACCTTCCAGCATAATTTTTTTGTTGTGATCCTTGTTTCTGATTTGTGGAAACAAATTGGAAAACTTTTTCCAAAATGGATTATAAAAAGTTATCAAATTTTATGATACTGATACTGTCATTAATCCTACTGATAAAGTCATGACATTCGTTAGGTAGTTGTATTTATCTATAGGAATGTAAAATAAAACCTTAATATTTAGCAATGATTGAGATCACCTGTTTCTTTTCATTTCGGCCAAACATGAATATTTTAAAAGTCATCAGTAATGACACATTAAATGCTTTCTTATTTTAGCTGCTTTTAATTTTTGAAATACTATCTTGAGCACTCACTATATACCAAGCCTATTTGATAACTGTTAAGAAATGATTTAAATGGTTGTTAGTTATTAGCACAAATAATTTCATTTGTGTTCCAAAGCATTTTCTTAGTGTCAAGTTAAATTTCTGTCTGGTTTACGTCCAGGATATCACAAATATCTCCTGTAATCATTCATTCCTTTATTCACTCGTTATGATAATCACCATAATTTTATTGAGCATTTATTATATAGGCACTGTGCTTTAAGGCTGGAGATACAGCTCCACTGAGGTGCATATGTTCTGGCTTATTTAATGAAGTTGCCTTTTTTTATCATCATGACTCTCCAGCTCTACTATATAATACTGACTCCATTCCTCTCTCACCTCTTATTACCCTATCAACCTCTGAAAAACTAGTATGTTCCATTTTACCACGTATCTCATTTGATTTGAATTTCTACCTCATTACGTCCAAATTCTTCTTTGAGGCTTTCAAGGTTAGAAATATCATCTGTCACTTCCCTTTGTATCTATTTGATGTTATTTTCCTAAGACTCCTCAACATAGTTGCTCTTGCAATAATCTCCTCAGCACAGCACACTTCAAAATCACTCTTCTCATTACTCATGTTGTTCTTCTCACCTTATCTGTTTTCTCCATCCTTCAAGGCTAGCATGTTTCTGAGTGAGAAATACACATAATGTCATATCTGGATTCTTGTCCCAGATCTTTCTAGCTCTTAATAACTGTGTGACCTTGAGCAAGTTAAAAGAGATAAAGCAGGTAGCATATTTCCTGGCACATTAGAAGACACTAAATTTTTTTCTCTCCAGCCTCACTCCACATAGTTTTCGTTGAAGACTTCACTGAATGCACACTCCTCTGAACTAATCTCTCTCTCCTCTTAACTGCAAACACTCCCTGTGTCACACAAACCAATGCTATCTTGCAGTGATGCTATTTGTAATTTTTTTTCTCCCTAACTAGATTATAAACACCTTGAAGTGAAACTTTTCTCCTTGTATGTCCACTACCCCCCTCCCCAAAACACGTGTTATAATGCCGAGGATACCAGGCACTCAATAAATATTTGGTGGTTAGTTTGTCTGTGTGTGAAAATAGGATAGCAGCGTCAAACTTTCTTCAATTGGTAAGATATAATTCTAGGAACACATATAATTTGAGGACCTGGTACTTCTTTTTTTGTCTTGTTTTGGTCCCTGCTAATGTCTATTGGTTTATAGATGACTGGATACACAAATTTAGCAAGAACCATTTTGTGGCTCACAAAATCTTTGTTATTCAAAGTCATTTTTCAATACCTCTTAATTGGTTTTAGGATTGTAGGGGAAAATGGAATAAAAACTGTAGTGATTTAAAATATCATAGGATAGAGGGACCAGGAAATTAACATATTTAATTACAGATTTTGAATGACTTCAAAGGAAACTCAGGTTTTTTCAAGGGATTAAGCCAGGAACGGGGCCCTTATTACAGGAGGCCACTTGGGCCTCCATTTAGCCAGTTACTGGCACATTCATTGACAGGAATAATTTAATGATTGTGAATAATCACCAAGTGTAGGAAATAAGGTCCTCTTTGAATCATAAAGCTTTTAAACATGAAAAATATTATGCATTTGTTTGAGAATGGTGAGATGAGTGAACTAATTTCGTATAGTCCTACCAATTATGAATGTGTTATTTCTGGCAAGCAGGTCTCTTTAAAATTGCATATGCTTAGTTCCTTGCCAAGGAGGTGAGAGAAAAACATTGTCAGCGTCTTTATACCCAGCTGAGGCCAGGTGTTGTTCATTAACATGTAAATAATGCAATTACTGCCAATTAATATTTTTCAAAACATTAAAGTCTATGGGAACACAGTTATAGCGCCTATAAAATTTTAAAAAATATATACATCTTAGTGCTTTAGGTTCATAGAAGGCATATGATGTATAACTTGTACTTTTAATTACACAGTGCATCAAGTTGCTATTCCTTTGCAGAATGTCATGTATGAGGTTAGAATGGTAAGTAAAAAGTACATTGGCTGGTTACTGATCATAGCCAAATATTGAGATTTTATTATGGGTTATAATATTTATTCGGTTCCTACCGTGTGTAAAGAATTGCATTAAGTGCAAGGCATTCAGCGGTAAACAAGGCAGAAATGGTCTGTGCCTCACGGAGCTCATAGTCTAGTTGGGCTCCACAAGTAAACACACAGTAAACATACAGATAAACACACAAATATATTAATATCGTTATTAGCACTCATGTGAAATGAGAGGGTGCCATTTGAAAACATGATGGGGTCAAGTGGACACAATTTGGGTAGAGTTAGGAAGCTATCTATTAATAAGCAACATTTCAGCTGAAACCCAAAGGATGAGCAGGTGATAGTGAAGAGAGTGAGGAAGAGCATATTAGCAAGAGAGAACAGTGCTTAGGAAGGCCTTGAAGCAGGAAAGAGCTTGATGTCTTCAAAGAACTGACAAAAAGAATACAATACCCACTTCAAGATAGTGGTTGCCTCTGGGGAACAAGGGAGCAGAATGGAATTTAGCAGAGGTAAGAATGGGACTTCAAGAGTAGCTGTAATGTTTTAATTCTTTAATAAGAGATATGAAGCAAATATGATGAAAGGTTAACTTTTGTTAATTTCCCATGGTGGATTTATGGATGTTTGTTATCTACTCTCAGTACTTTTCTGTGTGATTGAAATACCTGATCAGTGAAGGGAAAAAACAAATGAGAAAAGATGGAGTTGAAAATTTCTTTCAGTAGCATAAACTGGGTTTAATTTGCTATAAGGTGGAGTTAAAACTTTTAATCTATTTTTGCCTCAATTTAGTCTTTAGAAAAGTACTCTTTATATGCTTGAGGTAGTCAACATCCTTAGCTGCTACTGACACTTATTAGGAAACCCCGTTACCTATAGATGACATAAATGCTGTGATATTAATAGATGTAACACGGCAATAAGCACATCTTTCTGCCGCACCCCACTCTTAGGTCCCATAATTTGTTTTTATAGTTATAAGACCACTTGGGGCTAAAACAGTGGGACTTAAATAGTGGGACTTTTTCAGGTAGCCAAATCCCTGTATTAAGAACAACTAAATAAGCCAGTCCTGCATCAAATGCTGTTAACACCTAGCTAGCTCAGTTATAGTGTTAAGACTTTAATTATGTTCCCAGGGAAATATAAATCATGCCACCTTCTCTGAAAACTGCAGTCAAGTAAATAGGAGATCCTTGAAAGGAATTTCTTGAATTGTGGTATTTTAGGCTTTATCAAGGTTTTATACCTGGATTAACAAATCTCTAGGAGTATCTAGTGACTGAAAAGCTGGAGAGAAAACGGTTCCTATAAATCATTTTGCGAAGTCCCCCAAAACTATGTGATATGGAAAACCACTTAGAAAATAAGCAACTGGAAATTGCTCTTGTTCATCTACTCACCTACGTGAAAATGAATTTGGGACTAAAGCTTATTTTGAGAAATGCACATGATGGGTTTACAAGGGGATATGGGGATATATGTATACATATAGCTGATTCACTTTGTTGTACAGCAGAAGCTAGCATGACATTGTAAAGCAATTATACTCCAATAAAGATGCTTAAAAAATAAAATAAAATGAAGATACACACACACACACACACACACACACACACACATTTGCTAGAGCATCTGGGGAGCTCAGCTAAGCCCGAAGGCTTTCGAAACATAACCAAAAAGGCTCATGCAGTTAAGGTGCTTCTTCCTGAAAGCTTCTGTCAACAACGCTTTGCTTGCCAAAGTAGACTTCACATCTTCTAATTAAGTAAATTATAAAACTTGATTTCTTTCTTTAGGATTGGTGACTATTTCACTTTCTTTGATATAAGAACTGGAAACATATTGACAGATGTTAAGAGTTTCCTTTGTTTCATCTCCTGAAATGTAGCTTACTTCAAAAATTGAGAAGGCGCAAAATACTCATGCCTCTCTGACGAGAAATACACCAGGGAGACTGTTTCCTCCTTTTCCCTCAATGACAGAAACATGGAGAATTGTTAATAAAAGTTGTCAGCAATTGAAATTCTTGACATGACTTGAAAAGAGAATTTGCGTGGGACACTGCCAGCCAAACTCACATCCAGTTCACTCACAGTAGGACTAAATTTCAGTTCAACAATTTGAGTCATTACCATATACAAGGCACTTCATGGGCTAAAACTGAGTAGGATACAACCTGAATACACAAGGAGTTTATAGTCTACTTGTGGAGATGAAATACAAATTCTACTTAACTTTGGAATAGGAGTAAGAATGGGAGAGTGGGACATGCAAAGGTGGCCAGGGAATGGGAAATGACTATATTTCTTTCAATTCCTAGATAAAACGGTTCCAGTTAGACTGATGCCCCCTATTCTTATCACATTTTCACGGAAGACAAATTAGTAGAAATCTAGAAATATTCATTGTAGTTTAAATGGCTGTTTTAAATACCAAAGTGAAATTAATGATGTATGATTATCTTTTACAATCCAGGGATACTTTTTTTTTCTTCATAAAAAGTCCATTTATAACAATGAATGTCAAGGTCCCGTAAGTATAAATCTTACAGTTGAGGTTTAAATAACTGAGGTTGTATTTGGTACTCCAGAAGATATAGCTTTGTACATTATATTTTATAAAATTTCAGACAAATTTTATTCTGTTTGACAAAGTGTATCTTCCATATTTAGTATAATAATGAGCTCTCCCCAGCAGAGCACAACATTCTTGAAATCTAATGTTTGATGCTGGTCGCAAGACGGTGGTACTCAGGTACTTGTTTTAGAAAGAAGAAAGCGGAAGGGTTATCCTGTGTTTTAAGGTTGAGAAGTCCTGATTTTATATATTGACTTGGATAGAAAAGTGCATAAAATATAATGCAAAGGTCATAGGGGTCTGTTATCTGTTCCAAAATAGTGACCCCTAGTGGAAAAGCAGTGTAGTGCATATTGCCATGTGCTGCAAAATGAAAATGTGTTATACCACCCTTCATAAGCAGGACCTGCTGAACTGAATAAGCACAGATGTACTTTAAATTAATATTTAATCTGATACCAAAAACACTTAAAGGAGTTAGGGATATGAGTTCTCTGTAAGAAATGACTACTTCCTCACAGACAGCAATTATGGTACCAGAAGATAACACAAATAAGATTCTCTTTAGGCTTAAATAGTAAGTCTGGAGGTGAAAGTATATTATTGTCTCTATTTTGAATTTTCTAAAAATTTCTTTAAAAAAAAGAAAAAATTATTATTTTTTTTTCTTGTTCTTTTTTTTTTTTTTTTTTGTGGTACGCAGGCCTCTCACTGCTGTGGCCTCTCCTGTTGTGGAGCACAGGCTCCGGACGCGCAGCTCAGCGGCCATGGCTCACGGGCCCAGCCGCTCCGCAGCATGTGGGATCTTCCCGGACCGGGGCACAAACCCGCGTCCCCTGCATCGGCAGGCGGACTCTCAACCACTGCGCCACCAGGGAAGCCCAGAAAAAATTATTTTTGAATGTCATGGCACAGATCAAATCTAAAGCTAATAAAGTGACTTTGATTAAGAGACTATCTCAGTCCTTGAGAGTAGATGAGAGTGACTTTTAATTGACATCATTAGAATATTATTAGAATGAAATAGAACCAAGTAACCCATATTGATCTTTAAAAGGAAAGTGCCTATAATAAAGTTACTATTCTAATTTCTTTTTGTTGCTTTTTGAGGCCATCTTTAGGAAATAAATCCTCAAGATAAGTTTGAGTCCAGAGCCATCTCATGCCTTTCATTTTAAACTTAATTTTCTTCCAAGATTTTAGCATCTCATTACATATTAGGTACTCAGAAACCACCACCTTAGGTTAAAGTGACATTTCATTTCTTAGGGTGTTTTTTTAATTATCTGTAAAAGGAATGACTGAACCTACTATTTCAATAGGAGATTTAAAGCAAAGACATTTTGCAAATATTATAGGTATTAACTGGAACACGTTGTGTGACAGTTAAAAGCAGGCAGTATTACACTTACTGACTGTCATGTTTAAAGTATTAGCTCCTTCTGAAGGATAGTTAGCTTTTAGATAATCAAAATGACAAGTGGGTGTTGTACTGAGATAACTATTTTTAGATGATGGGTTGGTCTTATACATGGTGGCAATGAGAAGCTATGTACATCTTTCAGTTTTAGAGGAGATTAAAAAAACATGTTCCTTCCCAACCGTTCATTAAACAAGTATTGAAATGTACTATTTATTCATATATTTGTTGAGCACCAACTACAGCCAGACACTGGATGTACAGCATTGAATAATGCTGCTTATGGAGCTTATATTCTAGTGGGAAAAAGAGGGGAACATCAAAAAAACAAAGACAAAATTTTGAATTAAAGATGTAAGTACTATGAAGGAAATATACAAGATGTGATGAGGCAAGGGTAGGGTAGGGAGAATCTTTCAAGCATAGGCAAAGGACTTGTGGGAAAAGATGACCCCATCTAGGGACTGCTAGAAGACCAGTGTGTCAAAAATGTGGTGGACTAGATGGAGAACAGCTCAGCAGGAAACTGTAAGCTAAACAGCGGTCAAGTCACAAGGCTTTGGAGGCCATGATGATGAGTTCAGACGTCTTCCTAAATGCAATAAGAAGCCTTTGAAGGGATGTAAGCAAGGGAAGGGTGTGTCTAGGGCTGGTTATTGTACAAGAAATAGATTGAAGAGGGTAAGATTGGAAGCGGGGGACCAAGAAGGAGATTATTGCAGTTATTCAGGTGAGACATGAAAGTAGCTTGGAATAGGAAACAGAGAGAAGTGGATAAGTGCAAGATACATTTCTGAAGGAAGCCAATGGAATTTGGTGATGAATTGGATGTAGGAGGTATGGAAAAAGGTGAAATCTGAGATAATTACATTTTCTTGCTTAAGCAACTGGGTACCTTGTGGTGTCACCTAGGTAAGATGAGGAAAAGAGTGTGGTGAGGTTAAGGAAATCAAGAGTTATATTTTAGGGATGTTAAATGCATGCTTATGAGATACCCAGACTATATCTTGAATTTCAGTTGGACATACAAACCTAGGCTCTAGGAGTTCTGGAGTTAGCCTTCAACTAACTGGGAGGAGTCAGCAAACAGCTGCATTTAGAGTCATCATTTCTTGATGATAGTCCCTGAATACTTACCCCTTTGGATTCAGGCATTGAAGGCTCTACTCAAAATATCGGCACCACCTCCATGGTAGTTGATCATTCCTGATGCTGTCTCATGGCACTGACTTGAGAGAATGTGCCACAGGATGAATGAGTTTTGTTGGGATACAGAAAAGTTTTTTAAAGGGACTCGATTATAGTTTTATTTAAGAATGTATATTTGGGTGAGATTTCGTAGCCAGAGGGGAAAGGGCCACTTGGGAGGAAAAGAGGAAGCTGTAAAGGAAAGGGGGTTTTAATTTTTATTTTATTTTATTTTTTTTTGTGGTACGTGGGCCTCTCACTGTTGTGGCCTCTCCTGTTGCGGAGCACAGGCTCCGGACACACAGGCTCAGCGGCCATGGCTCATGGGCCCAGCCGCTCCACGGCATGTGGGATCTTCCCAGACCGGGGCGCAAACCCGTGTCCCCTGCATCGGCAGGCAGACTCTCAACCACTGCGCCACCAGGGAAGCCCGGAAAGGGGGTTTTAAAGAAAGAGGGAAGCAAGTGCTCTAAACGAAACTCTGAGTCATTTCACAACTTTGCATAGAACCACGCCTACTACTAAATATTTATATGTAAATTATTCTGAATTCCTCTTTATTAATAAGAATTGCAAAATTTAGTGAGCACTTACTATATGCCAGGCACCATTCTAAGTACATGAACTAACTCATTTAATTCTCTCCAGAAATCTATGGGATATTTGTTGTTTGACCACTTTTACATGAGGAAACAGGCCCAGAGAGGTTCAGTAATACCTAAATTAACAGAGATATTAAGTGGTATGCTAGGATTAAGACCATGGTAGTCAGCTTCCAGAACCCCTGGTCTAAACACTACACTATACATTTAAGTTTGCAAGTAATATAAAAATGTGATTGTAAATGGCCTTATGTATCTCTAATAAGTCGGTCTTTCAACATGAGTGCCACTGACATCTTAATATTCATTATTTTTCATTCTGTAAGCTCCACATATTTTATGGCATGGAGAGTAATTATGATGATGGTTCTGTAACATGAAGATATCTGCTTCCTGGTCTACATATTTCGTGATTTTTATTTTACTTTATTTTATTTTTGTTTTCTTTTCATATTTCCTAGCTCTTTGCCCTTTAAAAACAGTAACAAGAGCAGTATTCACTGGTTGGGATAGAAGCCACCACGCAATTCTGCAACCCTGTTATACTGACCATAATTTATTGATGAAGGCTGCCATCTCAAACTCTTTAACCATATTTCCTCCCATGGGGAGAAGACTATAAAATTATTTTCTTACCTGGCACATTTAATTCCAGAAACTTATATCTAACTAGTATTGTGGTGAACAACCTCAGCAGCTGTGCCAGATTCTGAGCCATTTTACCCCATAGAGAGAAATGAAGCATGCTAATTGGCTAATCTATATATTATGATATTTATTTATTTAATGGGATAGTTTTAAGTTAGTTTGGTCATATATTTAAGCCCGTGTTTAGAAACCAGTCTATTTTCAAACTAACATTCAAGAACTACCCAAGTGTAGAGAAAAGCTTGATTGAGATGTTTAAAACAAAACAAAAATGATCTTTTATTGAGTTTAAAGTTATATGTTAATGACTGGCTGTTTTTTAACCTCAAAATACTTAAAACTCATTGAAACTTTATTGTAATCAATTGATTTTCAACTTACTAATTTGAAAGTGTTTTGCCTTTTTTAAATGGTTTTTTAAAAATCTTAAAGAAACCTTTTTCTTTTTCCTTATGCCTGGTTCCCATCTGTCCCTGTGCCTATGGTCTTGCCCTTTTTCTTTTGCAAATGATCTACTTCCCTTTTAATAAATATGTTCCCAATTTTTATAGTAAATATGAAACAGAGGTTGCTCTTATTCTGTGGCTGAGAAATGGTAAAAACTTATGACTCTAAAGAGTTTATTACTGAGAACGTCTGTCTCTTGAAGTTATTGATGGATCTTTGCAAAAATTATGAGAAATTTTTCTCTCTTTTGATCGTCATCAACAGTACTTCAATGGAAGGTCGGTTTAGAGGTAATTCCTGTGTCACTGACATGTTTTTTTAATGCCCTGACCAAAGAATAGACAAAATCTATAAAACAAAATGACCTACAGTTACTGGAAGCTTGCAGGCTATCAGGGTTCTGGAAATCTACCTACGGAATACTTAGCACACAATTTTTATTCAGCATTGAGTAGGAAAAGAAAATGCAAATTCTCTCAAAGAAAAAATGTATAAGGAAAAGTGTTGGGAAAGGAGAGAGTATGGGATTTAGGGAGGTGGAAAATCAGATTACTTGAGTTATTGAAATGATTCAGGCTGGCAAGTTTCTAGAAACACTCCCAGTTTCCCTCTGAGATAATTCAGTCCTCCCAAAGATAGGTCGGAGAGAGGAAATATTGTACTATCTGAAAGAAATAAAATCCTTGCCTGGATCCATCCTTTATAGGGAGGTTAACATTTCCCTGAAGGCTCGCTATCACCTCTGGAGACACAGTGTGATGTGTCTGGGGGGTATATTTTACACACACACCCCCCACTAAAATAAGATAGAGAAATAATGACTCTACTTATTCCCAGCTTCTGACTGAAGTATGCCAATCCCATTGCTCTCATGATACAGAAAATTAATATATCCTGTCAGGGCCACATGATATGAATAGTAAAATGCTGTGAAGTGACTGCATATGGAAGAGTCAGGAAATCCACTTTGATCTACATTTTTGATGTTTGATAATTGCACTTATTATCGGGTCCTTTATACTCTTTTTCTTTGACACAAGATCCATTATCAGTGACAGCATGAGCGTGAGTATGGGTTTGATTTGAAAAACTACTTAAGATGAGGTAATGGAAAAGAAGCTTTTTTTTGGTCCACACATATTAAGAGAATGGGAGAAAATTAAGTCTCATCATACAACGCCTCACTTGAATTATTTCTCTTTTATGTGTGGTATTGTTTGGGTGCCTTATGAAGTTATTTTTTTTAAGAATTTGTTTCCTAATGAAATATTTTGTATATACACACACTCTGATTTGCTTTGATACCTTCATTCTCTGACAAAGCATTGAGTGAATAAAGAAATGATGGCCACAGAGAATAGGCCAGGTCATGTAGCCAACCTTTGTAGCTACAGAAATCATTATAAGTAGAATTCAAAAGAGGATGTGGATAGGGCTAAAAACAAAACACAAGCTCATACTTATAGCAAGACAGATAATTGGTAAATTCATTAATTAGGATTCTTTCTGTATCTGTTAACCTATTTTAAATAACACAAATTACCTTGATGCAAGTCATTATTGGCAATTAATATGTGATAATGTATTTGAACTTTTCTGATTGCCTAAATTTCACAAGGACCAAGGCTAATTTAGCACTTTAATGCGGAAACTTACACATTAACAAATTAGTATTCATCACAGTAGAAGCCTAGGTAAAATGCTGATTCATTCATTTACTTCTTGTTTGTCTCTGTACTAGCATTACCTACTGTTTGGTCGTTGGCTGTAAATAGTGTATATATAAATAAAAATGAGGTAAATAATACATAGTCAAATAATAAAATTATAAAACTCTTTCAGCCAAAACTAAATGCTATTCCTGTAGTTTTGCTTTTGAGTTTTTCTTTGCTGTATGGAAGAGAAAATACAAGTTAAGTTGTATTTAATTGGGGGCAGCTTATAGAAATAGTAGTCTTTAATGTTCCTCTTTTCCACTGACTATTCTTTTTTTAGATATGTTCTCAATAAAAGTCTCTGGAGAAGTAGTATTCCTCACAGCTTTTGAAGAAAATGACACTGCATTTGGAAATGGTTTGTGAAGTAGCTTTTTGTAGTCCCTGACTTTCTCTGACTGTACCCAATGATCAGGTGAAAGCATTTTATAAAGTATAAAGCACCACACAGTTGTCATCAAGTGTTAGGAAAAGTAGAATATGGGAAGGTATGACAAAGTGCAACCACAGACTTTCCAGATGAAAGCCTTAGCCAAATTTGTGCTGCCTTAAAATTACTAGTCTATTTGTTCCTGTTCAAGTGCATGTACTTTTACATTCTAGCTCCTTATTTCACTGTTTTCTAGATTTCTGTAAATCATTTAGCACATCTGTAGGGAACTGGGAGGAGGTTTAAAGTAGTTTTAATTGGAAATTTATAAAATAATATTAAAAGTTTGTGGGGAAGGAAAAACAGTTTTCCCTCTACCCTTCTAGGGTCTTGGCTGAGAGCCCTACCCCCATAATAAAAGACAGATTAACAGGAGAAAAGCAAACAGAAGTTTAATAATATGTATACCTTGGGAGATACCCAAGAAAACTGAGTAACTCCCCAAAATTGCCCAAACCACCAAGTTAAATACCGTCTCCAACTAAAGACAAGAAGATGTTGTGGTGGCATGGGCGGCAGTTATGGGAGGTTCAGGAAAAGCACAGTAAACAAGGGTAAGGTTGTTATGCAGATTTAAGTCGTTACACTCTCTATTATAAAAGTGTTTCTAGAGATTTAGAGCCATCCTTCTTTCCCTGGTACAGACTGGGAGATACCCTTACAAATGGAGATTTTCCACATAACTGTAAATATCTCTTACAAAAGGATAACTTCTACTTGGTTTTAGGAGCTTCTCTAGTGTAGTTTGATGCTGTTATTTGAATATGATCTCTAGGGACAAGCGAGAACTTATTGGCAAGTGGCGACCCTCCAATACCATTTTGATAGAGGTTGACCCTGGTACTAAACTATGAATATCAGGCTACATCAAGAGTATTACTAAAGGCAGGGCCTGAAGTCAGAGAATTAAAAGAAACTGGAAAGAAGCCAAAAACAACCTGATCTCAAATTCTGCTGATAGCCAATAACATCAAGACAAGATTTACAAGAGGATAACTTTTCCCAAAGTTTGTGAAATCCTTTAACTGAATTAATTCCATATGGTGAAGGTACACACAAAATGTTTATAGAGAGACAGTGATTGTTAGTAGGATTAAACTTCCCAGTTTCGCAGAATATTAACTTCGATGCCTGATCAATACAATAGCTGATGATCTCAGATATTTCAGTTGCAACTAATATGCATCTGCTTTTGTATAGAAGTGTTAACAATTAGCACCGCAATGAAATGCTGTATAACATTTAAAACTGAGATTTGTGTTGAGTGAGCAATAACATTTTCATTTAAATGATAGAGTAAGGGATGTTGAATGAAATTACTAATGTTTTCATGAACACTAAGAGGAAAGTATAGAATTCCCGTGATTATAGAACTATTAACCTCTTTCAAAGTGAGATTTTGGTGTCACATTTTCATAGTGAGTTACATTATTTTTTAAATAAATTTATTTATGTATTTATTTATTTTTGGCTGCGTTGGATCTTCTTTGCTGCACACGGTCTTTCTTAAGTTGCGGCGAGCGGGGGCTACTCTTCATTGCGGTGCACGGGCTTCTCATTGCGGCTTCTGTTGTCGCAGAGCACAGGCTCTAGGCGCGCGGGCATCAGTAGTTGTGGCACGCAGGCTTCAGTAGTTGTGGCACTCAGGCTTCAGTAGTTGTGGCACACGGGCTTAGTTGCTCTGGGGCATGTGGGATCTTTGTGGACCAGGGCTCGAACCTGTGCCCCCTGCATTGGCAGGCAGATTCTTAACCACTGTGCCACCAGGGAAGCCCCATTATTTTTTAAAGAATAGAAAAAAGCCTCTCCATCCCATACTTGCATTGAGTTGTTGTTAGGCCATGTTCATTCCTTTGCTTTGTCTTTCTGACTTGCTTTTTGCATTATCATGGATAAGAAGAGGAAGGGCAAGCATTGTGTAATAACTTGCTTTGTCCATATAAATGGTGGCTCAAATGAAAATCTAGCAAGTTGTTGGACCATGATAATATTGCATTCCATATTAAAACTCAGCTATAGGAGCACCAGGCTTACACTGGTTTTTCATTTCTGCTTTGTAACAATTATATATATTTCTTTTAAGCTCTTTCATTTGGATACAGTTGATTTCCAGAATGTTCAATTTGTGGGTAGTGTTCACTTAAGAATTCCCTGAATGTTTGAGAAAATAATTTGAATGTTGACTGATGGTCCACTAAATCCTTTGAAGTTGACCACACGGTCTTCCTGCATACCATAAGCCTAAATTGGTGTGTATAGGTATTAGAGGGAGTGATCTACAGAAAAAAATACTTTATTTTGCAGTACAATTTATTACAAGTTCACTTTAAATCATGTGGTTAAAATATAATTTAACAGAGCACTGATTATGTATATACACTTGCCAGAGCATATATGTTGCACACGGAAGAGATATGTCTGAAAACTCGTTGGCAAAAGCAAATTTCCTTTATTAATTTGTCTTCCTGTATAAATATCAGCTGCTTCCCACTTTGAAAGTGCAGAGTTAAGGTAGAGAATATAGAGTGGTTTTCTTTCCCTGCTTCTAAGTAAGATAATTTCATAGTGAATATATATTTTGCTTTATAGTCAACATTCTTACAATGTACATTTTCCAGTTTTACCTGGAAATGCCCTAGAACATTTGTATATATCTATATATTTTTTTATATTCAAAAGTAACATTGGTCTATTACACGAATAATACAATACATCAGCTATATATAGTTCCTACTTGAGACAAATGTATTTTCAGTATGAAGCTCCTATAAGAAGGTCCAAATATTCATGGACTAGAGTAAACACAGTTGAGCAAAATACAATATTTGTGAATAATTTGAAATTTAACCTACTTGGATTTTTTTTTTTTGGGTGAATGACAGGATAGAGTCATTACCTAGAAAGACTGGATTGCAAATCTGGGCCTCTTGGGGAGGTACTATCCTATACCACTATTTGGCACATTAAGTCTATTTTATTTTGTTATGACATCTAGAGTTATTTGACCAGCGGGAGTCTGCCTTTCCTTAGCCAAACTCATAAGATACTGATGTATAAAACCAGTAGGTAAATTGATTCTTTTAAAATGTGAAATATAGCTATTAAACAGGTTAAAATATTCTTGTCAGTGGTCCAAGCATTAACTTCCTTTGGGAAGCTACATGGGAAATCAAATGATAACCAGAACGCTTCTTGTGTAGGGGTAGAAACATTTTTCCTTCTTCCCTTCTAGGGTTCTTTGGCTCGTCTAATAATTAAAATGACACAAGATAGATCAACAGGAGAAAAACAAATTTCATACATATAGGAGCCCATAAAAATACTCATATACCATCTTGAGCTATGCAGAAGGGGGGTAGGGGTCTAGGGCCTCAGACGGAAGGAAAACAATTCACAGGAAGATGAGAAGAGCAAATGTTTGGCAAACAAATTTTTGCCATGCCATGCAGATAAGGCTTTGTGATATAGAAGTTCTCTCTGGTAATAGCTGTCTTCCTGGTACTGGCCCCCTACCTCAATTCTTCTAGGCAGTTAAGGGGGAGGTAGAAAGCTTTTCCTGAGTCTGCTGGTCTTAATTGCCTTCATCTCAAAACAATACATATGCCAAAGTGTTACATTTTGGGGCAGTGTGTTCTGCTCCCCCTCACTTGACAACAATGGATTTGAGAGAAAAAAGGAGTTAGTTTGGAAGATCAAACTGAATATCCCAGTATGGGATAGACCTAGTCTAATGCCAGATACTTAGGTTCCTGAATCAGGGGACCCCTTTCACTAGACAACATGGGCAAGGGAGACAGTGATGAATTCTTCCTCTGATTCCCCTTTTCTATGACTCATGTTTCTGATAGCATGTTCTTTCTTCAGATAAACTACTATAACTATATTAGCATGTCAATTTAATCACATCTAGCTGTTCCTGAAATACTTGACCACTCGGTTATAGATTATTGTTCAGGATGGGTTTCTTCTACAAATAACTGATCTCATTCATTACATATTTTCCTAATTTCGTTCTCAATTAAAGGCCTTTACTTTTAAATTTGAGAAGATACCTTATTTTCGTGTTCTTATTGCTTCCACCTCTCAGCCTTGAATTATTGCCGCATCCCGCACTTCACGCATAGGTGAATAGCCAAAGAATAGATATATACATAGCCACATAATCAAGACTCTTTTGATAGCAAGTAACAGAAATGTAAACAAGAAAAGTGGGAAACTGAATTTCTTATAAAAATATAGGGTCATATCAGAGAACCCAAGAACATAAATCATTATAAGGCCTAATGAGGGACTGGAACCAGGAATTGGAAAAAAAAATCAGTAACTCCCAAAGTCTCAATTTCTCCATGTGTTTCTCTCTGCAGATGAGTTCTGTTTGCTTAAATCTGTACATGGCTGGGAAGGGCCACACCTCTGATTTAGAATTGACATGACATCTCAATTTAAAAACTTGACTGAGACTGACTACGGCTCTGTTCTCATTCTAAAATCCCAGGAGAGATATCTAATTAGTAAATCTTGGATCAGGGGCCCACTGCCAAGATATTTAGCCCTCAGAATATTAGAAGAAGAATCACGTTAAGTGTCACAGGAGCCCTTTCTCTGTAGGTGTTGGGCAGTTTTCAAATAAAAGGGAGGGTGAACTAAGCAAATACCCCCAAATTGTCACCTATGAAGTGGGTAATGAGAATTAGTCATGTTCTTGACTTACACATCCTCACCTTTTAGTTCAATTATTGTAATTTTTACATTAGAACTTCCATTTGTCTTTTAAAATATTTTCTATTTCTCTGATGAGATTTACTTTCTTTCTATTTATTATAAGCATATCTTCCTTCATATTCATAAGCATAGTTACAATAGCTACTTTGAAATCCCTGTCTGCTAATTCCAGCATCTGGGTTACCTTGAGGTGAGTTTCTATAAGGTTATCTTTTCTCTTGAGAATGGGTCATTTTTTCCTATTTTATCATATTATTAATTTTGGATTATATCTTGGACATTGTGATTGTTATGTTACTCCAGGGGCCATGAGTGCCTGGGTTTCTCATAGCCCCCCACAGGGTTGCAGCAGAGGAGGGAGGAACATTTTATGATGAAACAAAAATTCTGTGGGTGGGGGAGTTGGGGGTGGAGGAGGGTGAGGGGTGCCGCCCGTAGGCCACAAATCTCTACAAGTGCCTGCTATCCCTCTCCTACTCCCCGCCCCAGCGCCAGTCCAACCCCTTCACCCCCAGCTGCTCCTAGGACTAGCCTGTAGGCAGGCAGGTGGGAAGAGGGTGCCCTGAAACCAAACTGGAAGCCCCGTCTGCCTCCCAGCTGGGGCCCCTGGGCTGGGGGTCTGTGGTCAAGCCTTATTCTGTATTGGGGATGGAGGTTGGGGGGAGGGAAGTTGGGGGTTGCTGGAGAATGTATTCAAAACAATAAAACTTTGGACCTTTGGATGCAAAAAAAATGTATTCTGTTATATTCTGCTAAAGAATTTTGATTTTCTTTTTCCTTTTTATCTTTAGCAAGCAATTCAATTTTTTTTTTTTTCACTCAATCAGCAACCTCTTGGGTTGCAGCTCAAATCTCAATTCAGTTCCTTTATTCTCAGTTGGAGTCTGCCCCACACATGCATGGCTCCCGGGTCAGCCAGAGATTGGGGCAGAGTTTATATGTAGAATGTGGGGTGTAGCTTCTTTATTTCCTTTTGGAGGCTCCCTCTTTACTTTTCAGTGACTGTCATTGCCTGAACTCTGTCTTCTGGTTCTTTTTTTTTTTTTTTAATTTATTTTTGGCTGCATTGGGTCTTCATTGCTGCGTGCAGGCTTTCTTTAGTTGTGGCGAGCAGGGGCTACTCTTCACTGCGGTGCACGGGCTTCTCCTTGCGGTGGCTTCTCTTGTTGCGGAGCATGGGATCTAGGCATGAGGACTTCAGTAGCTGTGGCATGTGGGCTCAGTAGTTGTGGCACACGGGCTTAATTGCTCTGCGGCATGTGGGATCTTCCCAGACCAGGGCTCGAACCCGTGTTCTCTGCATTGGCAGGAGGATTCTTAACCACTGCGCCACCAGGGAAGTCCCTGTCTTCTGGTTCTTTAACTCACAGATACTAAGAGTTTTCTGTCAAAGTTTTTGCCACTTTTTGCAGCTCTGACCACTCCCTACCCTCAGGTTAAAAAAACATAAAAAATGGAAACTCACTCACACTTTCTTTTCTTCCAAGTTTCGATTCCCCACCAGAATCTGCTTGCCTTTGTTTAGTCTCCAGTGCCTAAGGTCATTGATTTTTTTTTTTTAATTGAAGTTTGTCCAGTGGTTATTGTCTATAGGAGGGCAGAGTAAGGTAGAAGTTTCCTCAGCTATACACTTCTCTTCACTTATTGGATAACTCTCACTGCTCTTTATGATAAGTTAACTTTTTTCATTTTTCAAATTAATGTTACACATGTTTACTGTAAAAACAATATAATAAAAGTAGCTAGCATGTGTATACCACTTAATTTGTGCTAGGCCCTGTTCTAAGCACTTTACATATATTAACTAATTCATGAAATGGAGTACCACAAAATGATGTAAAGTACATTTAGAAGTTTAAATTCTCCTGTCATTCTCCTCCCTGAGAGGTGAGTATTCTTCCTGATATTTTTTACACCAATGAGATTATACTGTATATCATCTTTCTGCAATATGTTTTTTTTCACACTCACACTATGTTATAGATATCTCTCCAAGTCACTTTAAATCTTGAATTATCTAAAATAAATTTGCTACTACTACTACTGCAATCCACACACACAAACACATACACACTCACAGACTGGGTACTTTCATAGAGAAAGTTGCAATGGTCATTTTTATGAATGAATTTTTATGGTTAGGGTAGCATCACAAACTAATTTTCTTTTCCTCCTCCCTTAGGTGGTTAAACCATGCCCATGACCAGTGTCAGAATACTGAGATCTAGACTATACATTTAACCAACTGTCCTTATTTTAATCAAATCATTTAAGTCTACATAATCATTATAAGGCTAACAATGAAGTAATATATATGAAAAATACTTTGAAAAGTTTAAATTGATAAATAAACCAAGTAATATCAATTCAACCTATATTTCTTCAGTGATCACTGTGTATAAGTGTCTGTGCTGATTGCTGGGGTTTATATGAATAAATGAGAATCAATCCCTATCCTCAAGGTGATAGCAATCTAGTTTTGAAAATAGGCATATGAACAGCCAAAATGTATTTCAATTTAGAAATAAAGTTAATGCTAATGATACAGATTTTTTTTTAATGTGTTATGGGAGTGCCAATGGGAAGGCAATTGATTCTGACAAAGAGGAACAGAGAAAGATGTCTTCAGAGATGATGACATGTGAACTGGATCATGAGTGATAAAAATAATTTCAAGTATGCAGCAGAAGAAAGAGAATGGATTCTAAGATGAGGGAACAACTTGGGTGTTGGCATGAATGTATTCCTTTTCCTTCTGAGAATGCCAACTACAGTAATTCATTGTGGTTGAAGCAGAAGTTATGGTATATGACCGTGGGAGGGTAAAAGTTAAGGATTTAAAGTAGAATGAGACTGGTAGAGTGATTCATATTTAGATCATAAAGGGCCTTATACACGTCCTTCTAAGGAATTTGTGTAGAGCATGATAGCCAATGGGTGAAGGATTTTGACCAGAAGAATAGCATGGTGTGTTAGTTAAGACAGTACCAGCTTCTGTTACAAACTAATCTAAAAATGTACACTGGCTCAAAAATAGTAAATTCTTTTTTGTTCATCTAAATGCAACCTGAGAATTCCTCATTAGTAGGCAGTTTTCCCAGGTTTGACCCAGGTCCCAGGCTCTTTCCACTCTATGGCTCCACTGTCTTCTACACATGGCTTGAAAAGTTGCCATGTTTGTCTGCATTAAGCTAGAGGAGGGGAGAGGGGCAAATAAGATCATGAATAGGAGTTTTTTATGGATCAGACCTGGAAATGGTGCTCAACACTTCTGTTTTCTAGACTCAGACATATACCTAGACCTGTCTGTAAGAAAGGCTGGAAAATGTGGTCTGTGTTCCTTGGAAGACGGAAAAGATGGTGAACAGCTAGGTAGTCTGTGTCCTGCACAGTCAGATTTAGTTTTTAGAAAGCATGTTCTGGTGACAATGCTACTGCTAGATTGGAGGGGAGGATACTAAAGGCAGGTTGTTGTAATAGTTCAGATGAGACATAATGAGGCCCCTCAGGCAATGCCTAAGGCATTTGCAGCAAGGTAAAACTGGGATATACTGCAGAGGCAGAATTAGGTGACTGAGATTTTGGGGGTGGGGAGGTTGTTAACATGAGCAACTAAATAAACGGTGAATTCTCTACTTCATGTCAGTAATGCACATCCAAAAGTAAAAGGTTGCTTTCTTAGACTCATAATTACTGAGTGCTTAATTGATCGGTGCCCTTTACTAAGAACTATAGGCAAATAGAGTAGAAATATTTGATAGAGCCCTTTCCCTCAAGGAGTTTTTCATCTCTCTGGGGAGGGAGAATATACCAGAAGAAGAATTTGAGAATTTTGTGTGTATCAGTAACATAAATTAATTCACCACAAACTGAATCCAGAGTGCTAGAGATATTCAGGGGAGAGTTGTGATCAGGGGTACATGGGATCATTTGGACTAAGTTTGGGGTTTAGATTTTATTCCTTCATTTAAAAAACATGTATTAAATGTATGGTGTGCTTGATAACTGTAGTGCCTGGCTCATAAAGGGGCTGAATTAATATTTTTATTGAATTAAATATTAGTTTAATGAGACAAATAAAACACAGTCCTTGCTTTTGAGGGACTTATTTGAAATAAGTAATATGTTCAATAGGATTAACATACAGGTAAATCAACTAGTACGAAAAAGTGTAACGGGTGGTAGGATAGAATGGTCCAGTCAGGGCACAAAAGAAGGAGTGTTCAGGAAAGTATTTGTAAAGGAGACCCTTGAGCTTGTCTTGAAAGAAGAGCGCAGGTGACCACACAAACCAAAGATGAAAGATGAGTGAAGAAAGGTCTTTCCAATACAGAGGCAAAGAAGGAAAAATGACGAGTAGGCAGAAGGTGAAGTATAGTGCTCCTGAGGGTAAGAACCAGGTTGTGTTAATATCTGTACCCTCTTGCCTACCATAGTCCTTAGCCCTTCGCAGATGCTCAGAAAGGTTGGATTCTTATCCCTGTATGCATTTTCGTAGTCCTTGCTAGTATGTTTAGTTTACTTCTCTCCAACGTCCGACATCAAACTAATTAACAGAGGTGGGAAAATAATGATTTTTCCATCAGTAGTTGAAGGTTCTACTTGTCCCTGCTGGTGACCTCGCTTTGCATTCCCCTAAGGCTACAAAGTCATTTGCTGGTGTATGTGGTTGCTTTAAATCACAGTTGCAAACCATCACTGATATAAGCCATCAGAATCCCAATTTCTGTTCAAAGTGAGATGCCTAACTGAAATAATAGTGTCACCAAATACCATCTTGAAGTCAAAATCAGATTGAGGCAACAAATAAAGTTTTTTTTGTTTTGTTTTGTTTTTTTGCGGTACGCGGGCCTCTCACTGTTGTGGCCTCTCCCGTTGCGGAGCACAGGCTCCGGACGCACAGGCTCAGCGGCCATGGCTCACGGGCCCAACCGCTCCGCGGCATGTGGGATCTTCCCGGACCGGGGCACGAACCCGCATCCCCTGCATCGGCAGGCGGACTCTCAACCACTGCGCCACCAGGGAAGCCCAACAAATAAAGCTTTATGCGATGTGAATCACCAGTGGTTTGAATTTCTCTTGCTGTAGCAGAACTATATTTCTTAAAAGCTAACAACCATATTTTCTTAGTGAAATTTACTACTTGAAGTATGTAAGTACCCTTTGGTCCTTAAAGGGTAATAATTTTAACCTGGAATATTTCAGAATAGAATAATAAGTTAAGAAATGAGCACTTGGGCAAGGTGTTTGAAAATGTAATTTTATTTCATTGGAATTTTGGTATCTATCCTCATTTGTGTGTTTATGCATAAAATAAGTATCTATTATAATTTAAACTTTGTGGTTTAATTTTCCATGAGCTCAATTCCTAATCTACCTGGGCAGAATTGATGCTCTTTTAAAATGAGGTATACCTAAAGCTTCTTTGGTGTTTTCCTACTAATAAATACCTTACATTAATAAAAATAGGGTAGGGTGAATATTTGATGTCAGACAGACTCAAGTTCAGCTCTCAGGTTTGCCACTTACTAACAAGGTAGCCTTTCTGAGCCTTGGTTTCTTCATCTGTGTCCATTTGGGTTGCTATAACAGAATTCCATAGACTGGGTCACTTATAAACAACAGAAAGTTATTTCTCACAGTTTCAGAGGCTGGGAAATCCAAGATCAAGAAAGCAGCAGAACCAGTGTCTGGTGAGAACCCACTTCCTAATTCATAGATGGCCCTCTTTGTACTGTACCCTCACATGGTGGAGGGGACCAGGGAACTCTGTGGGATCTCTTTTTAAGGGCACTAATCCCACTCATGAGGGCTCCACTCTCGTGACCTAAGCACCCCTCAAAGGCCCCACCTCCTAATACTATCACATTGGGGATTAAGTTTCAACATATGAATTTTGAGGGGACAAAACATTCTTCCATAGCAGTCTGTAAGTAACAGCTACCCTCTTGCAGGATTTTTTGAGACTTAGAGATTATATTGTGGAAATCACCAAGTATGAGGTGTTTAAAGATTGGAAACTTCTATTGCCGCCAGTGTTGTTGTCTGCATCTTTCAATTAAAGTCATTCTGGGGGAGGAGGAAAGCGT
Organism: Monodon monoceros; assembly: GCF_005190385.1. Lineage (NCBI taxonomy): Eukaryota > Metazoa > Chordata > Mammalia > Artiodactyla > Monodontidae > Monodon > Monodon monoceros. The sequence goes on along the minus strand of NW_021703779.1, from coordinate 104,324,008 downwards.
GTTTGGAACTGTCCTCTGCATATATAACACTTTTTAAACATTCCCCCCTTTGCACCAAGGTATTATGTACAACTTCAATATACACAACAGGTAAAAGTGAAAGTGAGGACCTCAAAGCTCCAACCCCCATCCTAGTCCATAAGACATGTTCCTGAAACACAATTTGAAAACCATTCCCTCAGTGGCACACATTTAAAAGGACTGGGGAAACTTAAAATGTAACTTTAAGAACAATAGCAAGATGATTAGGAAAACACTGTATAGTTTCTGTTAGATCCCTGTGTGATCTAAATATTTATTCTATGGTTGGTGTGATGAAATCACTGCAGTAGAAACCTACAAGAAAATTGTGCACTATGCCTACTGACAGTAGCATTTCAAAAAGAAGAAAATGGAAATGGATGTCCTTTGAATAGAGAGGTATAAACTTTTCATGGTTTCCTATCTTTCTTGCAGTCTTGCCAAGGAGGATAGCTACCACCTGTGCCCACAATTATTAGAGGAAGGGACTAATTCCCTCATATAATGCAAGGCTACTACTGGAACAAATGTTTATGGGTTTTTTGTTTTTTGTTTCTAATGTGAATATAAACTTCATCCCTTCCTCAAGACACTTTATTACAATCCATCAAAACGTGACTGTAAAATACTGGTTGTTAGAATAAGACTCTCTACAGCCATTTTCTAGAAAACTGTTTTAATAAATCTGTAGATTTTCAGTATACTCAATGATCCATAGTGTCCCAATGTGAATTGTCACTCCCTGGGGTGGTGCACTCTTTTGTAGTGTGCAACCTCCTGACCATTACACAGTGACCCTGCCAATATCCACATTTTTTAATGAAGATGAACTGTTTGGGTAATTTAAAATGGCAGCTAATTAAAAATGTAAGTTTCACTTAAAAATTTTTGCAAAATCTTTAGGAATTGTGTTCAAATAAAGCATTAAAACTACATAGATTCTTGAATTTCAAGGGCTTCTCTGTAGATAGGTAAAAGAACAGAAATTCAGCTGTCAACAAAATTATAAGCAGATTAGGTGCCATCTGTGAATTTAAATGTAAAATTTGTAATAATCTTCCTGGAAGTGATTGAGTTGAATATAATTTACACACATTGACAGATGAAATTCCTTCTTTTACTTTTTTTATGACTTAAAATATATTGGAACTATAAATGCATCCCCTTATGGGGATATATGTTATATGTGTAGCTGATTCACTTTGTTATACAGCAGAAACTAACACAACATTGTAAAGCAATTATTCTCCAATAAAGATGTTAAAAAAAAATAATAAATGCATCCCGTTGACTTGTAAGCTGAAGTACCTTTAGAATATTGAAAAACCAAGGCAGCATTTCTTTCAGTCCTTAAAAGCAAATTTTTCACAAAAGTTCCACTCGGTGGAACAAAAGTAGTTTGCAGTTTAAGAGGACAATTAAATAATCCTGGCAGTGAACTCCGTTTTGTGAAATGAATTCACTGAGCAATGAAAACCAAACCAGTACAACAGGGGTCAGCAAATTATGGCCCGTGGGCCAAACCTGGCCTACTGCCTGTTTTTATAAATGAAGTTTAATTGGATCACAGGCACACCCATTAATTATGTATTGGTTGCTTTGGAGAGTGAAATACTTGGACAGAGACCATAAAGACCTGCAAAGCCCAAAATATTTACTGTCCAGTCCTTCACAGAAAACGTTTGCTGACTTATGCAATATTAAGTTATTTCAGGTTTTATGGAAGCAAATTCATAAATATAGGGAGAATATTCTACACCACTTTATTTTTTTATATTTTTTTATTGGGGTATAGTTGCTTTACAATGTTGTGTTAGTTTCTGTTGTACGACAAAGTGAATCAGCTATATGCATACATATAGCCCCTCCCTCTTGGACCTTCCCCTCCCCCCATCCCACCCATCTAGGTCACCACAGAGCACTGAGCTGAGTTCCCTATGCTATACAGCAGGTTCCCACTAGCTATCTGTTTTTACACATGGTAGTGTATATATGTCAAACCTAATCTCCCAATTCATCTCACCCCCCTCCCTCCCAACCCCCATGCCCACATGTCCGTTCTCTACATCTGTGTCTCTATTCCTGCCCTACAAATAGTTCATCTCTACCATTTTTCTAGATTCCACATATATGCGTTAATATATGATGTTTGTTTTTCTCTTTCTGACTTACTTCACTCTGTATGACAGACTCTAGGTTCATCCACCTCACTACCAATAACTCAATTTCATTTCTTTTTATGGCTAATATTCCACTGTATATATGTGCCACATCTTTACCCATTCATCTGTCGATGGACATTTGGGTTGCTTCCATGTCCTGGCTATTGTAAGTAGTGCTGCAATGAGCATTGTGGTACATGACTGTTTTTGAATTATGGTTTTCTCGGTATATGCCGAGTAGTGGGATTGCTGGGTCATATGGTAGTTCTAGTTTTAGTTTTTTAAGAAACCTCCATACTGTTCTCCATAGTGGCTGTATCAATTTACATTCTCTCTACACCCTCTCCAGCATTTACTGTTTGTAGATTTTTTGATGATGGCCATTCTGACTGGTGTGAGGTGATACCTCATTGTAGTTTTGATCTGCATTTCTCTAATAATTAGTGATGTTGAGCATCTTTTCACGTGCTTCTTGGCCATCTGTATGTCTTCTTTAGAGAAATGTCTATTTAGGTCTTCCGCCCATGTTTTGATTTGGGTTGTTTGCTTTTTTGATATTGAGCTGCATGAGCTGTTTTTATATTTTGGAGATTAATCCCTTGCCAGTTGCTTCATTTGCAAATATTTTCTCCCATTCTGAGGGTTGTCTTTTCATCTCACTTTTGGTTTTCTTTGCTGTGCAAAAGCTTTTAAGGTTAATTAGGTCCCATTTGTTTATTTTTGGTTTTATTTTCATTACTCTAGGAGTTGGGCCAAAAAAATCTTGCTGTGATTTATAACAAAGAGTGTTCTTCCTTTGTTTTCCTCTAAGAGTTTTATAGTGTCTGCTCTTACATTTAGGTCTTTAATCCATATTGAGTTTATTTTTGTGTATGGTGTTAGGGAGTGTTCTAATTGCATTCTTTTAAATGTAGCTGTCCAGTTTTCCCAGCACCACTTATTGAACAGACTGTCTTCTCCATTGTATATTCTTGCCTCCTTTGTCATAGATTAGGTGACCTAGGTGCGTGGGTTTATCTCTGGGCTTTCTGTCCTGTTCCATTGATCTGTATGTCTGTTTTGATGCCAGTACCATGCTCTCTTGATTACTGTAGCTTTGTAGTATAGTCTGAAGTCAGGGAGTCTGATTCCTCCAGCTCCTTTTTTTTTTCTCAAGATTGTTTTGGCTCTTCAGGGTCTTTTGTGTTTCCATATAAATTGTCAATTTTTTTGTTCTATTTCTGTGAAAAATGACATTGGTAATTTGATGGGGATTGCACTGAATCTGTAGATCGTTTTGCGTAGTATAGTCATTTTCACAGTATTGATTCTTCCAATCCAAGAACATGGTATATCTTTCCATCTGTTTGTGTCATTTTTTATTTCTTTCATCAGTGGCTTATAGTTTTCTGACACCACTTTACTTTAAATGTTAATTGTTATCAGAAAGGGTATTGAAAATTAAACAACATTTTAACCTCCCTGTTGTACCACCTTAATGCACTCAGACATAATATCACTCAATGGCCTCAAACAAACGCCAACACTGATATCAGGTCATCCCACAGAGGGAGCTGTTGTGACATTCAGAATCTGAGGGAGAAGCAGAAAGTCATTTCTGAAATACAGGAGTTCAGCATCAGGAAGACAGGGAAACAATTAGATGGAGTGGTACTCAGACTTTATTTGCAGAACCATTTCTTCAAACAAAATTTCAAGTGGAAAGCCAAGATATGAAAAACAAAGAAGTAAAGGTGATGATGAAGCTAGGGAAGATGAGTCTTAAAGTTCTGTTTGCTTGGATCTCTGTCTTCTGTCTATCTCTTCCATGGAGAGGAAGTATGTATTTTCAATTAGCAGTGTCTTACTGAAAGTGAATCAGAAAGCTTACTCAAAGAAATGGAATATGTGTGTCCAGCCCATCTAATTTCCAGCATGTCCTGATAGGCTTATGCTCGGTTGCTGTCTCCCACTTATTTTGTCCTTTGTTTTCCTGTTATGAAATACTTGCGACATACTGAAAAAAAGTTGTGTTTAATATTTACTCATCAAATTTTGTAAAATGTTAAACCTATTAAATTTGCACATGAACAGAGATATAGTTTGGAATGCTTTTTCAGCCAGTATTCATGGGAAAAGTTTATTACTTCTTTGAAAAAAAACAGTATTTTTCGACATTCCGTTCATGACATTAATATGCTTTTCTATGTTTAATTGATTAAACCAGTTCTATCGCAAGAATGAATAATGATAACAACAACAGATGTGACTTACTGAGTACTAACTATATGCCAGGCACTATTCACAGTATGTTCTGTGGGTTAATTCATTAATCTTTACAAAATCCCTGTGACATAGAATCTATTATTATCTTCATTTGAAATTGAAGAAGCCGAAAACACAGTAGTAGTAATAAGTGTCTTATTCAAGGTTACCTAGCAAGTGAGTGGCAGAGCTGGGATTAGGCCTTTGAACTAAGTCTGGCTATAGTGTGTTTTTTCTCATTCTCTCACAATCACTACTTCTTTAAAAAATTTTTATTGGAGTATAGTTGATTTACAATGTTGTGTTAGTTTTAGGTGTACAGCAAAGTGAATCAGTTATACATATACATATATCCACTCTTTTTTAGATTCTTTTCCCATATAGGCCATTACAGAGTATTGAGTAGAGTTCCCTGTGCTATGCAGCAGGTTCCTATTAGTTATCTGTTTTATATATAGTAGTGTGTATACATCAGTCCCAATCTCCCAATTTATTCCTCCCCCCCTTATCCTCTGGTAACCATAAGTTTGTTTTCTACATCCATGACTCTACTTCTGTTTTGTAAATAAGTTCATTTGAAGCCTTTTTTTTAAAGAAGATATTGGGGGTAGGAGTTTATTAATTTTTATTTATTTATTTTTGCTGTGTTGGGTCTTCGTTTCTGTGTGAGGGCTTTCTCTAGTTGTGGCACGCGGGGGCCACTCTTCATCGCGGTGTGCAGGCCTCTCACTATCGCAGCCTCTCTTGTTGCGGAGCACAGGCTCCAGACGCGCAGGCTCAGTACTTGTGGCTCACGGGCCTAGTTGCTCCGCGGCATGTGGGATCCTCCCAGACCAGGACTCGAACCCGTGTCCCCTGCATTAGCAGGCAGATTCTCAACCACTGTGCCACCAGGGAAGCCCCTGTAGCCTTTTTTTGATTCCACATATAAGCGATATCATATGATATTTGTCTTTCTCTGTCTGACTTACTTCACTCAGTATGACAATCTCTAGGTCCATCAATGTTGCTGCAAATGATGTTATTTTGTTCTTTTTTATGGCTGAGTACAAGAACAACTAAATGAAGAGGAGTAAGCAATTTATCTGAAAAAGAATTCAGAGTAATGATAGTAAAGATGATCACTACTTTTTAATTGTTATCTTTTCCTGCCCTCTGTTGAATTGATTTTATTCTTTTCTCCCTCTATTAATAATTATTCATTTTAATTCCATTATTTTAGTAGATAACTTTAATTTTTATCAGCCTTTTTTGGCTTGAAGTCTAAAAATTAGTTTCTCTACCCTTTTCCTTAATAATAGATGGAGCTTAGAATGCTTTAATTTGATCCTCCCCTCTTCACTTACATGTAATTATTATCTAGTTTTTTGGTATCACTTTTTCTTAACACACCAAAATTATTTATTATAATATTTTCCACATTCAGTGTTCATTTAGATTTACCCATGTGTTTACCAGTTATTTTACTCACCACTCCTTGTAGCTCACTCCTTTTTTCTAGACTCAGTTTTATGCTTCCTGAAGTGCCTCCTCTCATAGTGCTTTCAGCAAGGATTTGTTGGTGGTAATTTCTCCTTCCTTGTCAGAAATTGTCTTCATTTCAGCATCAGTCTTGACTAACAAATTCACTAGATATAGAATCCAATATTGACAGTTTTCTCTAAGCATTTTGAAAAAATTCTATCAGTTAGATTGTGTGGTACAAGTAATATAATATCCAGAAATGATGGCTTAAAATATAGAGATATGTATTTTCCTCGCATAACAAGCAATTCAGAGCTAGGCGAGGCCAGGGTGATTAATTGAGAAGCTCAATTAATTGAGAGCAGCTGATTAATTGAGAGCTGTTGATCAGCTTCTCTGTGACTCTTTTGGCTTGTCTGTTTTAGTTGCTAAATGGCTAACAGCTCCAAACATCATGTCCTCACAATGACAATGTCCAGAGGCTGGAGAGGACAGATTTCTCCTTGTCTCTCTCTATGTATCAGATAGGATAATCTTTCCCAAAAGCCTCTTTTAGACTTCCTCTCTGCCAGAAACATGTCCACCCTCTAACCCAGTCACTGGCAAAAAGAGAATGAAATACCCTGATTTGCTTAAACCAGTAATGGAACTCAGGGTGGGGTACATCTTTCATACCCGAACAACTAAGGGTTCTGTTAGCAATGCAGAAGAGGTTAATGACTGTTGCATAGGCAAACTACAGTGGTTGGCACACGTTGTCTTACAGCTCCTGGGGTGCAATTGAGAAATCAGCTGTCAGTCTAATTAAGTATATATAGTTCCGTTGTAGGTTATCTCTTTCTATCTAGTTGTTTTAAGATTTTCCCTTTCTCTTTGATATTGTGATAATTCACATAATTCAAGAAGCAGATGCCAAGATGGGATTAGACAGGCAAGAGTTTTTTGGAAGTCGCTTTGAAGGATACAGGAGAGAGAGCTGAAGCCAGGGAGGATTTTCAGACCAAGATGCAAGGTCTGTCCTGTCGGGGAGGAAAAATTGAGTGGGAAGAATTTCATACTACAATGTGGATCCAGGAAAGTTTTAGCCAGGCTTATGTAGAGTCCTAGAACCAAACTTACAATTAAAGGAGTCCCCCATCTTGCAGGAATGGCCTGCACTAGTACCTAAACCTCATTCAATCATTGCCTAGGAGTAGGCCTTAGCATGAACCTGGTACTGGATTCAAAAGGGCCGGAACTGGTCAATTCTGCACCCATAGCAGATCTGTGTGGTGCATTTTCATGGCTGCCTCAGATGTTCTTTAGGTATGGATTTACTTTTATTTTTCCTGCTTGGGGGCTGTGCTTCCTGAATCTGAGAATTTTCCCAGAATCTGAGATTCTTGAATCAGTCTTGGGAAATTCTTAGCCATCATTGCTTCTTCCCACTTTCTTTATTCTCTATTGCTAGAAGGTTAATTAGAGCTATATTGTACCATGTCATTCTGTCTTCCGTGACCCTTACCCTTTCTTTTAAAGTTTCCATCTCTCTATCTCTCTGTACTGCATTCTGTGTAATTTCCTGAGACAGATATTCAAGTTCACTAATTCTTGCTTTATTTATGCCTTACTTGCTATTTAACTTGTCCTTTATGTTTTAGTTTCCATTGAGTTTTTCACTTCAATATTATATATTTTTTAATTTTAGAATTTCTCTTAGCTCTTTTTATTGTCTACATGATCTTTTTTTTAAAATACTGTTTTGTTCTTATGTTTTCCATTTTTCATTTGACCATTTTAAACATATACTTTTTTTTTAACATCTTTACTAGAGTATAATTGCTATACAATGTTGTGTTAGTTTCTGCTATATAACAAAGTGAATCAGCTATATGTATACATATATCCCCTCCCTCTTGTGTCTCCCTCCCACCCTCTCTATCCCACCCCTCTAGGTGGTCACAAAGCACCGAGCTGGTCTCCCTGTGCTATGCAGCTGCTTCCCACTAGCTATCTATTTTACATTTGGTAGTGTATATATGTCCATGCTACTCTCTCACCTCATCCCAGCTTACCCTTCCCCCTCCCCATGTCCTCAAGTCCATTCTCTACATCTGCGTCTTTATTCCTGTCCTGCCCCTAGGTTCTTCAAAACCTTTGTTTTTTCTTTTTAGATTCCATATATATGTGTTAGCATACAGTATTTGTTTTTCTCTTTCTGACTTACTTCACTCTGTATGACAGACTCTAGGTCCATCCATCTCACTACAAACAACTCAATTTCGTTTCTTTTTATGGCTGAGTAATATTCCTTTGTATATATGTGCCACATCTTGTTTATCCATTCATCTGTCGATGGAGACTTAGGTTGCTTCCATGTCCTGGCTATTGTAAATAGAGCTGAAATGAACATTGTGGTACATGGCAAACATGTGGTTGGGTGCATGTGCACAGACTTTTTTTTTTTTTTAACATCTTTATTGGAGTATAATTGCTTTACAATGTTGTGCTAATTTCTGTGGTATAACAAAGTGAATCAGCTATATGTATACATATATCCCCATATCTTTTCCCTCTTGCGTCTCCCTCCCTCCCACCCTCACTATCTCAGCCCTCTAGGTGGTCACAAAGCACCAAGCTGGGGGCAGGACAGGAATAAAAACATATGCTTTTTTACAGTCTTTAAATAATGGCACTATTATCTGAAATTCTCAGGGATCTAATCTTATAGTTTGTTGAATCTGTTGACTTTTGTTTAGGTAAACTGTTTCCTCATATAATGTTTAATTTTGGATTGTGATCTTATTTGCAGTTGCCTCTGCCAAGGCCTCCAGATACTTCTATATTAAGGTCTCATACTGCTAATTTTGAGACCACACAGAAATTGTAAACCCAACTCTATTCGTTTTTTTTCTTTTTGGCCATGTAGTGCAGCTTGTGGGATCTTAATTCCCCAAATAGGGATCAAACCCATGCCCCGTGCAGTGGAAGGACAGAGTCCTAACCAATGGATGCCAGAGAAGTCCCTGTAAACTCAACTCTAAATCCATGCATGACATAGACCCATGCTTATGAATTCTCAGGAATGAGTGTTTATTATTTTCACCCAGAGGTCATTCCAGGACAGAAAAGATTCTTTCTTGTCCCCTTATGCCAGTGGGCACACTTTTTTTTTTTAATTTAATTTAATTTATTTTTTTTATACAGGAGGTTCTTATTAGTCATGAATTTTATACACATGAATGTATACATGTCAATCCCAATCGCCCAATTCAGCACACCACCATCCCCATCCTACTGCGGCATTCCCCCCTTGGTGTCCATACGTTTGTTCTCTACATCTGGTTCTCAACTTCTGCCCTGCAAACTGGTTTATCTGTACCATTTTTCTAGGTTCCACATATATGCGTTAATATACAATATTTGTTTTTCTCTTTCTGACTTACTTCACTCAGTATGACAGTCTCTAGATCCATCCACATCTCTACAAATGACCCAATTTCATTGCTTTTTATGGCTGAGTAATATTCCATTGTATATATGTACCACATCTTCTTTATCCATTTGTCTGTCGATGGGCATTTAGGTTGCTTCCATGACCTGGCTATTGTAAATAGTGCTGCAATGAACACTGGGGTGCATGTGTCTTTTTGAATTATGGTTTTCCCTGGGTATATGCCCAGCAGTGGGATTGCTGGATCATATGGTAATTCTATTCTTAGTTTTTTAAGGAACCTCCATACTGTTCTCCATAGTGGCTGTATCAATTTACATTCCCACTAACAGTGCAAGAGGGTTCCCTTTTCTCCACACCCTCTCCAGCATTTGTTGTTTGTAGATTTCCTGATGATGCCCATTCTAACTGGTGTGAGGTGATACCTCACTGTAGTTTAGATTTGCATTTCTCTAATGATTAGTTATGTTGAGCAGCTTTTCATGTGCTTCTTGGCCATCTGTATGTCTTCTTTGGAGAAATGTCTGTTTAGGTCTTCTGCCCATTTTTGGATTGGGTTGCTTGTTTCTTTAATATTGAGCTGCATGAGCTGTTTCTATATTTTGGAGATTAATCCTTTGTCTGTTGATTGGTTTGCAAATATTTTCTCCCATTCTGAGGGTTGTCTTTTCACCTTGTTTATGGTTTCCTTTGCTGTGCAAAAGCTTTGAAGTTTCATTAGGTCCCATTTGTTGATTTTTGTTTTTATTTCCATTACTCTAGAAGGTGGGTCAAAAAAGATCTTGCTGTGACTTACGTCAAAGAGTGTTCTTCCTGTGTTTTCCTCTAAAAGTTTTATAGTGTCTGGTCTTACATTTAGGTCTCTAATCCGTTTTGGGTTTATTTCTCTGTATGGTGTTAGGGAGTGTTCTAATTTCATTCTTTTACATGTAGCTGTCCAGTTTTCCCAGCACCACTTATTGAAGAGACTGTCTTTATTCCATTGTATATCCTTGCCTCCTTTGTCATAGATTAGTTAACCAGAGGTGTGTGGGTTTACCTCTGGGCTTTCTATCTTGTTCCATTGATCTGTGTTTCTTTTTTTGTGCCAGTACCATGTTGTCGTGATTACTGTAGCTTTGTAGTATAGTCTGAAGTCAGGGAGTCTGATTCCTCAAGCTCCGTTTTTTTCCCTCAAGGCTGCTTTGGCTATTCGGGGTCTTTTGTGTCTCCAACAAATTGTAAGATTTTTTGTTCTTGTTCCATAAAAAATGCCATTGGTAATTTGATAAGGATTGCATTGAATCTGTAGATTGCTTTGGGTAGTATAGTCATTTTCATAATATTGATTCTTCCAATCCAAGAACATGGTGTATCTCTCCATCTGTTGGTATCATCTTTAATTTCTTTCATCAGTGTCTTATAGTTTTCTGCATACAGGTCTTTTGTCTCCCTAGGTAGGTTTCTTCCTAGGTATTTTATTCTTTTTGTTGCAGTGGTAAATGGGAGTGTTTCCTTAATTTCTCCTTCAGATTTTTCATCATTAGTGTATAGGAATGCCAGACATTTCTGTGCATTAATTTTGTATCCTGCAACTTTACCAAATTCATTGATTAGCTCTAGTAGTTTTCTGGTGGCATCTTTAGGATTCTCTCTGTATAGTTTCATGTCATCTGCAGACAGTGACAGCTTTACCTCTTCTTTTCCAATTTGGATTCCTTTTATTTCCTTTTCTTCTCTGATTGCTGTGGCTAAAACTTCCAAAACTATGTTGAATAATAGTGGTGAAAGTGGACATCCTTGTCTTGTTCTTGATATTAGAGGAAATGCTTTCAGTTTTTCACCATTGGGAATGATGTTTGCTGTGGGTTTGTCATATATGGCCTTTATTACGTTGAGGTAGTTTCCCTCTATGCCCACTTTCTCAGAGTTTCTATCATAAATGGGTGTTGAATTTTGTCAAAAGCTTTTTCTGCATCTATTGAGATGATCCTATTGCTTTTATCCTTCAATTTGTTAATATCGTGTGTCACATTGATTGATTTGCGTATATTGAAGAATCCTTGCATCTCTGGGATAAATCCCACTTGGTCATGGTGTATGATCCTTTTAATGTGTTGTTGGATTCTGTTTGCTAGTATTTTATTGAGGATTTTTGCATCTATATTCATCAGTGATATTGGTCTGTAATTTTCTTTTTTTGTACTATCTTTTTCTGGTTTTGGTATCAGGGTGATGGTGGCCTCATAGAATGGTTTGGAAGTGTTCCTTCCTCTGTTATTTTTTGGAAGAGTTTGAGAAGGATGGGTGTTAGCTCCTCTCTAAATGTTTGATAGAATTCACCTGGGAAGCCATCTGGTTCTGGGCTTTTGTTTGTTGGAAGATTTTTAATCACAGTTTCAATTTCATTACTTGCGATTGGTGTGTTCATATTGTCTGTTTCTTCCTGGTTCAGTCTTGGAAGGTTACACCTTTCTAAGAATTTGTCCATTTCTTCCAGCTTGTCCATTTTATTGGCATAGAGTTGCTTGTAGTAGTCTCTTAGGATGCTTTTTATTTCTGTGGTGTCTGTTGTAACTTCTTTTTCATTTCTAATTTTATCGATTTGAATCCTCTCCCTCTTTTTCTTGATGAGTCTGGCTAATGGTTTATCAATTTTGTTTATCTTCTCAAAGAACAAGCTTTTAGTTTTATTGATCTTTGCTATTGTTTTCTTTGTTTCGATTTCATTTATTTCTGCTCTGATCTTTATGATTTCTTTTCTTCTAACTTTGGGTTTTGTTTGTTCTTCTTTCTGTAGTTCCTTTAGGTGTAAGGTTAGATTGTTTATTTGAGATTTTTCTTGTTTCTTGAGGTAGGCTTGTATAGGTATAAATTTCCCTCTTAGAACTGCTTTTGCTGCATCCCCTGGGTTTTGGGCCATCGTGTTTTCATTGTCATTTGTCTCTAGGTATGTTTTGATTTCCCCTTTGATTTCTTCAGTGATCTCTTGGTTATTTAGTAATGTACTGTTTAGCCTCCATTTGTTTGTGTTTTTTACATATTTTTCCGTGTAATTGATTTCTAATCTCATAGCATTGTGGTCAGAAAAGATGCTTGATATGATTTCAATGTTGTAAAATTTACTGAGGCTTGATTAGTGACCCAAGATGTGATCTATCCTGGAGAATGTTCCGTGTGCACTTGAGAAGAAAGTGTAATCTGCTCTTTTTGGATGGAATATCCTATAAATATCAAGTAAATCTATCTGGTCTATTGTGTCATTTAAAGCTTCTGTTTCCTTATTTATTTTCATTTTGGATGATCTGTCCATTGGTGTAAGTGAGGTGTTAAAGTCCCCCACTGTTATTGTGTTACTGTCGATTTCCTCTTTTATAGCTGTTAGCAGTTGCCTTATGTATTGAGGTGCTCCTATGTTGGGTTCATATATATTTATAATTTTATATCTTCTTCTTGGATTGATACCTTGATCATTATGTAGTGTCCTTCCTTGTCTGTTGTAAAATATTTTAAAGTCTATTTTATCTGCTATGAGTATTGCTACTCCAGCTTTCTTTTGATTTCCATTTGCATGGAATATCTTTTTCCATCCCCCACTTTCAGTGTGTATGTGTCCCTAGGTCTGAAGTGGGTCTGTTGTAGACAGCATATATATGGGTCTTGTTTTTGTATCCATTCAGCAAGCCTGTGTCTTTTGGTTGGAGCATTTAATCCATTCACGTTTAAGGTAATTATCGATATGTATGTTCCTATGACGATTTTCTTAATTGTTTTGGGGTGTTTTCTTTTGGTTTTTTTTTTTTTTACGGTAGGCGGGCCTCTTACTGTTGTGGTCTCTCCCGTTGCGGAGCACAGGCTCCGGACGCGCAGGCTCAGCGGCCATGGCTCACGGGCCCAGCTGCTCCGCGGCATGTGGGATGTTCCCGGACCGGGGCACGAACCCGCGTACCCTGCATCGGCAGGCGGACTCTCAACCACTGCGCCACCAGGGAAGCCCTGGGTTTGTTTTTGTAAGTTCTTTTCTTCTCTTGTGTTTCCCACTTAGAGAAGTTCCTTTAGCATTTGTTGTAGAGCTGGTTTGGTGGTGCTGAATTCTCTTAGCTTTTACTTGTCTGTAAAGCTTTTGATTTCTCCATTGAATCTGAATGAGATCCTTGCTGGGTAGAGTAATCTTGGTTGTAGCTTCTTCCCTTTCATCATTTTAAGTATATCATGCCCCTCCCTTCTGGCTTGTAGAGTTTCTGCTGGGAAATCACCTGTTAACCTTATGGGAGTTCCCTTGTATGTTATTTGTCATTTTTCCCTTGTTGCTTTCAATAATTTTTTTTTGTCTTTAATTTTTGCCAATTTGATTACTATGTGTCTTGGTGTGTTTCTCCTTGGGTTTATCCTGCATGGGACTCGCTGCACTCCCTGGACTTGGGTGGCTATTTCCTTTCCCATGTTAGGGAAGTTTTTGACTATAATATCTTGAAATATTTTCTCTGGTCCTTTCTCTCTCTCTCTTCTCCTTCTGGGACCCCTATAATGGGAATGTTGTTGCGTTTGATGTTGTCCCAGAGGTCTCTTAGGCTGTCTTCATTTCTTTTCATTCTTTTTTCTTTAGTCTGCTCCGCAGCAGTGAATTCCACCATTCTGTCTTCCAGGTCACTTATCCATTCTTCTGCCTCAGTTATTCTGCTATTGATTCCTTCTAGTGTAGTTTTCATTTCAGTTATTGTATTGTTCATCTCTGCTTGTTTGTTCTTTAATTCTTCTAGGTCTTTCTTAAACATTTATTGCATCTTCTCGTTCTTTGCCTTCTTTCTTTTTCCAAGGTCCTGGATCATCTTCACTACCATTATTCTGAATTCTTATTCTGGAAGGTTGCCTATCTCCACTTCATTTAGTTGTTTTCCTGGGGTTTTATCTTGTTCCTTCATCTGGTACAGAGCCCTCTACCTTTTCATCTTGTCTGTCTTTCTGTGAATGTGGTTTTTGTTCCAGAAGCTGCAGGATTGTAGTTCTTCTTGCTTCTGCTGTCTGCCCTCAGGTCTCAACTTATTCTGCTAGTGTTGGAAGGTCTCCTGCAGAGGTGGAGGGTGGCTGTGGCTCACCGTGAGGACAAGGACACTGGTAGGAGAAATTCTGGGAAGTACTCCTTGGCGTCAGCCCTCCCAGAGTCCACCATTAGCCCCCCAAAGACCAGACTCTTTTTCTAACATACCCTTTTTTGGCCTGTAGCATGTATAAAGGTCCATATATATATGGGCAACTCCCTGCCTTGCAAAGACCCAAAGCCTACCTCCTGCCTGTCTCACTTTAGCCTTAAAACCTACGTCCTTAGATCACCACTTGAAGGGGAGCTGCAGCATCAACTCCTGGGCATGCCACTCTTGTTTACAGTTCCCACCTTGGCTTTGGCTTTTGTTGTTTTTCTCCTACTTCTTCTGAGTGCCATTCTTCATGTGAATAGATGTATGCTATGTTCGTCCAGCATTTCTAAGTGTTTTGTAGTGTAAAATTTTAGGTTTTCTAGTCTACTAGTATTTCCAGAAGCTGAATTCTTAATTCTTCCTCTATACTATCTCCCTGTAGTTTGGTTTCCAAGCATCAAACTTCACTTGCCATCAACATATCTTCTCTTTAAAGTTTAAGAAACCATGTTATTAGAGAAAAATCTTTATTCCTCTAACTTCAGAGAAAACTGTAGTGCTTCCAGGGCAACTAGAGAGGTCTCAGACATTCTAGGCAGAGAGATGCTTGAAAATGTTTTAACCAAGCTTACCATTATATCAGTGAAAAAGCAGAGGTCTTTTTTAGAGAGTACTTAGAAAGTCACATTGCTCCTTTTTTAGCATAAGCCATTGTTTCAAGGAAATTGCTCTTAATGTTATCTGTTTTCTATCATTTGGTAAGAAACAGTGAGGAAATACGCCTATTGTGACCCAGTTGGCTAGTTGTGTAAGTTTTAAAGTTTTATTTTGTCAATAAAGACTTACTTTTCTTAAGAAAGTTTATGTTACTGAATCCTGTAAAAGCTGGGTGAAAGGAAATCAGCTGCTAGATTATTAACCACAGATTCTAGGTCCTATCTAGTGACAAATGCAAACTCAGGTCCATGCAATTAACAAAAATAAAAACGGGTTCGTTCTTTGATATAATTGACACAGAGTGACATATATCTGCCTTTCAACATCTGCTTTTTAATAAGGTATCTCCTTTACAGTATGTTGTGATATTGTTTTAGAGTTCCTAGAAAGGGGATTTTAAATTGTTATCTACCAAGTAACTATTGGAAATTAGAGATTGGTTTTTTAAAATGTTTACACCTTTTATATGCCATTTAAGGGACAATTTTTTATTTAATTTAATATAGCAAAATCTCATAATTTTAAGGCTTACATTGACAGGGTTGAGCCGAAATTTACCTTGAAATAGCCCATGAAAAGGGTACTATGAAGATTACAGAGAGCTTGTTTCACCTGCTTAAGAGCATAAACCATTTTAAGCATATTAAAAGCAGTAATAAGAATACAATAGACATTTTTACAGTTTTTGTTTATCCGTGACCCTAAGTGCCTCTATAGGACATTAGTAGTAGCAACTTATTTGCAGTGCACGTGAAAGTAAATACAACATACTTGTATTTTAAATATGATTCAAACTTAACAATGAAACTTGACTCTTTGAATTAGGCTGAACTTACAGAGGTGAAAAATATTTCTACCCATTTTCTTAAATGTAAATATTTTATAAACTGAGGGAAAGCACAGTTTCTCTTTCTTAAGCTGTTTCTTAAGGAATCATTACATTTTCATGACTCACACCTTTGGATTCCATTTTTATTTACAATCCCACATCGAGCTGCTCATGTCTCTTCTCTATTTCAAGTAATCTTTTGTCTCATTCATTTTGAAGATGTGGTCAGAGACAGGGTGTGAGTGGATAATATTCAATGCAAACAACATGACTACACATAATTTAAAGCATTCACTGAATTTTAAACTGACATTTAAGGATCGCTCTGGACTAATTTATCCTGCCCTCTTCAGCCTACATATTTCTTCTGTGCATAATTCCTTCTTGAAGTTAATGGGAATTTGGCATGTAGCAGCAGTACATGTTTCATGAAATGGGAATCTGGGACCTGTCATTTGATAAGAATTCTGCTTCTACCTTGATTGGTCTGCCCCCCTAATGTCTTTCACTATACTACAGCAGTGTAGGCAGGCCTTCCCTTCCAATGTGAAATGAAACTATTTTAAAATGCAAGGTATATGTGGGTTACCATGAGCAGAGGATAAGTAGTATGCTCTATTGGACTGAAGATAGAAGCATTTTGAAATGCTATGCTTACTGAACATAACATAAAAGTAAAAGTTTCTATGTGCTGCATTACAAACATTTTCATTATAACACATATTTTCACTTACCCATACCAGTAAACCCTGGGAAAACATCTTAATTATGCAATGAGCTTCAAGACTAGGACTTTAAATCAAAGGGAAAGTAATAGCTTTTCTAGTTTTTCTTCAATGCTGTGCACACTGCCCTGCCTTTGTCGTGATATCTATATTTTCTACATTTTCCATTATGCAGATACGTATTTCTTATAGGTAGAGTGAAATAATTTTTAGCATCTAAAATATTTTCAATTAATTATTCGTAATTTGTCAACACATTGAATAAACTGTAATATATATGCAAGGGAACACTGCAGCTTAAAAGAAAAAAATAACAAGGAAGATTTCTATGCACTGATATGGAATGATCTCAAGATGTATTTTTCAGTGAATAAAAGCAAGATGTAAAGACGTATGTAGGGTGTACTATATTTACGTACAGAAAGGGAGAAAATAATATATACATTCATACATTGTGCATTGGCATGAAAAAATACTGGAAAGATGAATAAGAAACTAGTAAAAATGGTTACCTGCAGGGGTTGGAGGAAGAATGGGGTTGACTGGGAAACAAGAGAAAATGAAACTTCTCAGTGTATATCTCTGTGTACAGGTTGGGGTTTGTTGGTTTTAGTTTTGAAATATTGGAATCAGGAGAAAAGGAATTTACCAATACCAATACATAAAATTCTTTTTTACCTGTTGATTCTCCAGGAATACATAAGTTTACATGTTGGACCTAGAGTTTTTTTCTTGGCTGTGCCACTAATTAGCTGTATGACCTTAAGCAACTCATTTAACTCATCTGGACTTCAGTGTTGTAAAATAAGGAATTTAGAAGAGATGGTTTCCAAGGTCCCTTCCAGCTCTAACATTCTATGAAATGCAAATAGGTGACAACATAATATGGGTATATTAAGTCAACTTCGTAAGGACTGGAATTGTGTGTGACTGATAAGAATATTTATTGCTGCTCTAGGGTGTTCTGTTTTGGCTAATTTTTCTCCAGAAAAACTAACAGTTAAAGTGAGTTTTCTTACTCAGGCAGATAGATGCCTATATATAAATTACCTTTTGAAAGTAGATATAAATTACCTTTTCAAAACCCAAATTTACTGCTATGCTAAAGAGAATTTCTTTTAACGTTGGATAAAAACTTTATACAAATATTTTTTAAGATACCGTAAGTGTACTAACACAGATGAACTCAAAACATTGACGTTACTTGTTAATCAGTATTTTGATAAGCTTCTGAGTCTTTATTAAATATGTGTTGATGTTTGATATCCATTCTGTTTAAGCTTCAATTATTTAATTACAGGTCTTGATATGAAACTAATCATGCATATATCCATCCGAAGCTTACATACTGACGGGATAAAATCATTAAACAGTCATTACTGTAAACTGACGTTGGCCTGAAATTTTTGCAGTTAACGGGGGAGTTGATGCTTGATGAACAGTCCAATTAAAACTGGCAACAAAAGACCTAAAATGTCAGCCAAATTGCTTTTTAATAGTCAATGCAGCCGTCACAAAACATAAACATTAAAGTCCCCATAGAAGCATAAAGCTTCATGGTGAAACAATTCTAGAAAATGAATAATAATTACAGTATCTTGAGGATTCTTTTAATAGATGTGCACTCATTAAAAATATTTTGTTGGTTAGAATCAGTTGATAAAGTGTGTTTTGCTGAATACTTCTTTCTATTTGTTATAGTAATGGTTTTATTTAATATTAGATAGGTATAATTTCTATTATTATCCAAAAAAATGTTATTTTAAAAGGCATTTTACTAACCTAGAAGGCGAGGTTCTGATAAAATACACAATATGACTTGCTAGCTCCTCAAAATATAAAAAAAATAATGAATCCTCGGTTACACTGAAGTTCAGATGAAAAGGCAGGGAAGCTAGTTGTGATTTCTACAAGTAACCTGAAAGCAATAGCCAACATTTAGACTCTCGAGGCTCTGGGTGAATACTGAATATGTGAATGGTTTAATCACCTAGATGTTTCCTACTATCCAACAGTTTGGTTTTTAGTTGAAGATACAAATCCAAATATTTTATTGAATTTTTCACCTTTGGTTCAGGTGCTTCACACCTGGAGGCCAAAGTGTTAGATTTTTATAAAAGATTGTCTTGTGTGTTATGAGTAATCCAACTTCCTCTGTCATTACTGCCATCTTTTTCAATAAGCAAAGAAAGAAATTGCAAGGTTTTTATCTTTGTGACGTTATAACACAGGAGAAAATATCAAATGGCTCCTAGGGGAAATGTTTAAAGCATCAGGGCTTTAATAATCTATTCATTTATTTTTCCAATAAACATTTGCTGAACATTTATTATGTGTCAACATGGTGTTGACCACACTGGGAATCTGGAGCTGAGTAAGATTTGGATACCATCCTAAAGCTTTCTATTGAGTTGAAGGTTAAACATGTAAACAATCAGCCGTAATACAAGGGAGAAATGTGTGAAGAATTCAAATGAGAAAAATAAAAAATACTTGTCTCTCAGATTCACACGTGAGTTAGGAATTCATAGCCTACCGTAATTTTTTGAAATTATTTTGTAGCATAGATATGCACAGTAGAGCCCTCAAACAGATGGCACCCTAATACGTTTATGTATTAGAATATCTGTCAATTAAATATTGCCTTCCTCTACAATCATAGAGTGTAATTTTTTGTGCTATGAAGAGTAAATTGGCATTCACACTTCTCCAGCTGTGGTTTCTCTGTTTTATCTTTTGAGGAAGTTAGTGCTGTGTTTTCAGAGCAACAATTAAAAAAAAAAAATCCCTCAAAGGAGTGATAGACACACTGGGACTTCAAAATCTATTAGCTGAAACAGTGAGGAGAAAACCCTATAGGAATATAAATGAAACTTTAATGGTACCATATCACAAAATACTAAATGACCCAACTATCCATGAAAAATTGCTTATCTTTTCATTTTTTTCTTAATACAATGATGACTAAAATTTGGAGGGAAAATTCTAACATGTAGGCTATATCTCTAAGCCACCATCTCAGCCTATGGAATAGTTAAAAATGCCTTGGTCTGTATCTTGCACATAATCAGATAAAATGATGTCAGCAGTTTGATTAAATGTTGGTTTGAACAGACCAAATCAGCCAGCTCTTTTGCCGATGTATGGACCACAGAATAATAGATAGAAGTATAATCTTCTGCCCCTAAATTAATATTTTAATTTAGAAGAGAACAATGAAGCTTTCAGTGTGAAAAATAGTAGATAATAGATGATAGATTAAAATTCTTATGACCTCTTGTAAAATGCTTTGTGTTTTGCATTTACAAAATGTCCATTAAAACGAAATAATATATCTCACATATTTAGCAACGAATCAGGTGTCTCTTATGTCCTAGGCATTGTCTGGGCACCAAGGATTCAGGAATGTATAAGACAGAGACTTCACCTTCAAGTACCTCCTTGACTAGCTGAAGAAACTCACACAAAGAAATAATTATAGTAATGTGAGATCTCTGATAGATAAACTGTAATAAGTTATGTGAGAACACTTGAAAAGGAATGGATGAAGGCATCACAGAGGAGGTAACATTGCCTAGAAGACTTGTATTCATCCTTTAAGACCCAGCTTCATTGAGGAAGGTGGGAGGCAATGGCATCCAAGCAAAGGAAGCATGTACAGAATTATAGAGACATGGAAGAGCGTGGCCTATATGAAGTTGAGGGACAGGAGATAAAGCTCCCGGCACTTATATGCTCTACTAAGGATTTTGCACTATATCTTATAGACCAGCGGTCCCCAACCTTTTTGGCACCAGGGACAGGTTTCGTGGAAGACAGATTTTCTATGGACCCGGGGTAGGGGCGGAGGAGGGGATGGTTCAGGTGGTGATGCGAGCGATGGGGATCTGCAGATGAAGCTTCGCTGGCTCGCTGCTCACCTCCTGCTGTGCGGCCCGGTTCCTAACAGGCCACAGACCGGTAATGGTCCGCAGCACAGGAGTTGGGAACCCCTGTTATAGGCAATGAAGAGCCACTGTATTAATCGTAATTAAGAAGACAGTTGTGGATTCATTCATTTTGATTATTCATTGATAATACATATATGTAATTAAATACGTTGTTAATAAATTCCAGAGCTATCAGATATTCTTACTTTGATAGGAATCAAATATTTGAATTCCAGGGTGTTATCTATACTCAGTGTTTCCTACATTACCCTAAATATATTTAGTCAGATAAAGATTTTCTAAGATGATTTCTTAGTAAAGCATGATTAACATTTTTTCCCATAAAAGCTTGAATATAATCAGTATCATGTCTATATAGAAACCCTCAATTTTTAAATATAAAATTCAAGTAGAACTCTTAAAAGAGGTCAAACAATGAATTTACCCCACATAATTAATACCTAACTGAAGGATTGCCGGAAAATACTTTTTTATTATCCACAATTATTTTAATGTTAAAACCAAAAGCATGGAGACTTTTTTGGCATCATAAATTACTTTTGAGCAACTTGATTTAATGGGCAACATGGTATACTGATCAGTGACTTTCGATGTACTTTTCTCAAAATTTCTCACAGAAACATATTTTACATTATAATAGACAAACAAAAGTTTCAGGAAACACTTCTTTACTAAACAAATTCTTACTTTCAGTAAAAAATGAAGTCATGGAGCTAATGCTGTATGATATATTCTGTTCTATTTCATTCTTTAAATGCTGGTCAAAGTTGGTCTCACAACCGACCAATTGGTCATAGCCAGAAGTTTAAAAAGCACTGTCATAGATAGACTAGTTGAAAGAAAACTGGATCCGAAGTCAAAAGACTACTGGATTAGAAGTTGAAAGACTTGGGTTCTTTCCCTAGCTCTCTTCACTATTTACTACCCCTGTGACCTTGGCAAACTCAGTTAACTTCTCCATTTTTTAATATACAAAGTGGGGATGATGCCTTCTGTGTCTGTCTCACAGACTCCTGTTGTGAGGAACAAATGAGATAATATATTTCAAAGTGCTTTGCAAACCATAAAACACTATGTAGGTGTAAGAAGGTGATATCCATGAAATGAGACTATACTTCATTGTTATGTATTTCATGTGACTTTGGCGAACCTTTTAGTCCTTCAAATTCGTTCTTGAAAAATAATTTCCTTGAGGGTATCTAGCCACACCAGACATATATGAAAATAAGATTGACAAAGTGTTTCCCATTCTGAATAAGAGACAACAGTGACATTAGTTCAATACAGTTTACATTTCTGGCCTCTCAGAAGAGAACCTGATACAGATCACCACCCTTTAAACAAGGATACTTGTTAAAATAATGGGAGGAATGCATGGCTTCATATTATGTAATTTGCTTATATGACACATCTTTTATGATACATGGTACTACTGCTACAGTTAGCCTTTGGCGAAGATATGTCATAAACACGTTTGCAGAACTCTAATAGAAAGAGAGAGACAGGCAAGCCACTCATTTGAAAAAGCAATGTTTAGTAAAATATTATTATGAACTACCTGTGTTTGGTTCTTGCCTTGCTACAAATGACCTGAAATGCAGTATGACGTGATGATCAATTGCCCAGTTTTCTCCATCCTTCCAGCAAGCATTTATTGAGCGCTGACTCAATAAATGGCACACTGACTGTGCCACACTGCAGGTACTAGTGGAGTCATGAGAAAAAAAGAAGCTGTGGTCACTGCCTTGCAAAGAATTTATGGCCTGTTAGGGAAGGTAAAACAAGTACATAAACACAAGGCACAATATTAGGCTGTTTTGGTTGCTTGAAACATAGACTTGCTCAGAGTAGCTCAGGTGATAAGGATTTATTGTCAGCGTGCATATCCAAAGACTGAAAATGAATCCAGCTCTAGAAACCTCAGCAGTACAAATTTGTGAATCTTCACCTAGGCTTCTGCTGTTGGTATGACGCAGTGACTGGCCTCGTGTCTGCTTTTTTCTGTGACCATCTGCTTCTCTCCCTGCCACCACCTAGCTTCACGTGTCTTAGGAGGTGCTGAGAGCATAAGAGGAATACAGTGCTGTAGGAGGTCAGAAGTGAAAAACATTGCTTCTTTATTCAGATTTAGATTTCAAGGAATGCTTAATGAAAGGAGTAACATTGGTAACTGGCCTCGGAGGAGTGGGATGTAGACAGAATATGAGATGAAAGGACACCCAAAGTGGAAATTCAGGTATGAAAATAAACATTCAGAAATGGAATGCATTAATTGTCTGTTAAATGACAAACATTGCAATTTGGTTGGAGAAGAGGAAGTAGGGAAAGGTAGACTGCAGCAAAATGATGCCCTTTTAACCTCCCAAATATATTTTTTTAAATTTTGAATTGAATTGTAATGTAACCAATCTCTATATACATATTAAATTATAATAATATATTTTATAAAATGATTATGTATATAAATAGTTTTCCATTTTAAGAAACAGTTTGTACAGAGCATACTTCAAAAAAATGTCTTCCACTGGCCTTTTCTTCTGTTTGTTTTGCAGAAATTGGAAGACATTTGTCACTCCATTGACAAGGTTATTTAGTGAGGCACAGCACTAGGCAGTGTGTGGACTGATAAAATAAGAAATTCCCTGTCTTTAGAATTCACCATTTAGTTGAGGGACAAGACAAACAAGCACAAACACAGACATAATGGTATCAGAAGCAGGTACTTGTAGACAGCTGTCACCAAGTGCTTGCATAATCCCTAACCATTGTACACAGGTAGTACTACCCAACTCCCTTATTAGCTTTCTTGTCCCCTTACCTTTTTTCAGATCCCTTCCTCCTCTACCCTTCAGCAGCACAGAGAGACACCTAATTGGTTCTCAGGTTGAAATATCTAGTCCTGGGCTTAAAGGCCAACAATCAATTGCTGCCCACCCCCAAACTCATCTGACTATGTTGTTCCCATTTGTACTTAGCCATGCTCTCCTCTCCAGAGTCTCAGACTTATTCATCATTGGAAAATACTGTCTTTTGAGGATCTCAGTGTCTTTCTTAATAGAAGGCAGAAGAGCAAACAATGAATCACTGATAAAATTTGATTGCCTTTGATAAAGTAACATGAATAAGAGCTTAACACATAAATTCCTTGATAAGTGTTGGGTCAAAGCTTAACCAAACCCTGCAAATAACAGTTATATGTTAAATAGTTGAGATGTACTAGCAAAAGTGTTTTATTTTTCTTACTAATTCTCCAGGAAATAGAGGCTAACTAATTCAAGGTGACCTGATTACAATAGGATTCAACAAAGTCCCAGTCTGTTCCAGGATAGAAAGGTATCTTCTTGCTTCTCTTGAACGCCCTCCAGAAAGAGAAGACTGCATCCACACCTATTCCACATTAATTTCAAACCCAAGAGATATCTCTATGCCTGTTACCTAATTCAACTACTGCCATAGCACTGATCACCTTGTAAAGCACACATATAAATGGCTCTGGAAAGAAACAGAGACGTGTCCTCCCATGAAACTTAGAATATTTGTGGAGTGATTATATACAGATTAATGATGTGGCCATTAGTAGTGGCAGCTCTACTGAGAATAGCAGACAGGTTTCTACAGAGACAGAGAACCTCATGTTCTCACCATTTCTTCAAATTGACTCGAAGAAGATGTATGTGTATGTGTGTGTATGACTGCATGATAATAGAAATAAGCTTTCTTGGGGCTTCCCTGGTGGCGCAGTGGTTAAGAATCCGCCTGCCAATGCAGGAGACACGGGTTCGATCCCTGGCCTGGGAAGATACCACAAGCCGCGAAGCAACTAAGCCCGTGCGCCACAGCTACTGAAACCTGCATGCCACAACTACTGAAGCCTGCCTGCCTAGAGCCCGTGCTCTGAAACAAGAGAAGCCACTGCAATGAGAAGCCCGTGCACCACAACGAAGAGTAGCCCCACTCGCCGCAACTAAAGAAAGCCCGAGCGCAGCAACAAAGACCCAATGCAGCCATAAATAAATAAATAAAATAAAATAAAATAAGATAATAGAAATAAGCTTTCTTATGTAAGCTGAAGATTTAACATGTAATTTGGTTTTATTGAACTTCTTTCTAGTATCTTGGATTAATAGTATTTATAAGGTATTAAAACAAGATACCGTTAGTTCAGTATAAAAAGTTATAATAGATTCATGGAAAATAATTTACAGCAATAAGAAAATACTTCTAAAACGAATGGACTTGGCACTTAAAAAACTATGGTCTTGTGATATGCTTTAACTGTATACATGTCTGTCCCCCATGCTCCGGCCCCCAACGCATCACACTGTGAGCTTTTGAGAGCTGTGACATTCACTTTCACCATTATATCTTGTGTATAAAATATGCCTAACCCTTAATAAGTAGTCTGTAAATGCTTATTTAGAGAATTAAATAACCGGGTTGGAGTAGGGAAAATATTAACTCAGCATTAGCATGTGTATAGTTTTGTGTCCCATCTTTTATCTCATTATTTGCTCCTGCCACCTTGCCATTCCCACATGTCATTCACTAAGCCACCAACAAACTCTGATCCCTTTCACTCAGGCCATTTCCCTTCCCTATCACTCAACTTTTCTGTGAAACCTTATAGATGCGTCTGTTCTCTTGCTCTCTCTTTTTAACTGTATCACTCTTTACTGTTCCTTGCTGGTTAAGTCACTTAGGTTCATATGAATGTGCTTCCCCTCCCCCTGTGTCGGTTGTATTACCGTCTCTGATGACCACCCATTGTTTCTTATGGTGATTTTTCAGGCCAATGCCTATGTTAGGGGAAGGGTGAAAGGGTTGAATGGCAGCTCTATGTCTGTAATCTTTGGAATGAGGTTAGTCAGTAAAGAGTACACAAATGTATCTTTTGTTCTTCCTTAGTTCAGCCTATAGTGTGTTTTGGGAAAGACATAAGATGCTTATCATTTGGTATAAAGGTGGAAAGTGATTATGACATGGAGTAAAGCTACGTTCATCAGAAATGCCACCCTTGTTTGACCGTGTGATCTTGGGCAAATAACATAAATTTTCTGTGCTTCATTTTCGTCTTATATTTAAATGTATTTATGTATTGCACCAGCAACTGTAAAATCATAATAATTTACCACATCTTATAATGAGAATGATATGTAAATGGAATGATGTTTGCACTTCTCTCTGTGTCAGAGAACTGAGAGTAATTAAATACAGTAGAAAACCATTTACTCGGGAAGTCTGAGACCTGATCTGTTCTACATTAATTATATCAGTGTTTAGATATCCTAATTCTAAATGAGCATAACAATTTTTAAAGGGATGTTAGCTCATAAATTATGCCATATAGTGTGGGATGGTAAAGTATAGTGACAAATAATTTTTTAAATCAACAGTTTTAGGAAGTATGAAACATAATATGGAATGCAAAATATGGTAGAAAATAAGATTTTAAAGCATGAGTCTTAGAAAATGTTTATTTAGTATTTATATATTATTATCCAGATCAATTAAGGAATATGTTGGTGCTAGGGGCTGAATTGTGTCCCATCCCCCCTCCCAAATTCATATGTTGATATCCTAACCCTTAATGTGATGGTATTTGGAGATGAGACCTTTGGGAGAAAATTAGGTTTAGACGAGGTCATGAGGGCAGGGTCGTAATGATGGGATTAGTGCCCTTATAACAAGAGACACCAGAGAACTAGCACTCCTTTTCTCTCTCTTTTCTTTCCTTGCTTTTCTTTCTTTCTCTCTCTCTTTCTTTCTTTCTTTCTTTCCTTCCTTCCTTCCCTTTCTTTTTTTTTTTTTTTTTTTGCCT
Organism: Monodon monoceros; assembly: GCF_005190385.1. Lineage (NCBI taxonomy): Eukaryota > Metazoa > Chordata > Mammalia > Artiodactyla > Monodontidae > Monodon > Monodon monoceros. The sequence continues at coordinate 104,297,531 of NW_021703779.1, read as the reverse complement.
ATGGATAAATGATATCTCTAGTCTCACCCAAATCTGATTTAGATGATGTTTAGATAAGAATTTGGACTTTAGACTTGAGTTGATGATGGAATGTGTTAAGACTTTTGGAGCTGTTTGAATGGAGTGAAAATATTTTGCATGTGAGAACATGAATTTGGGGGGACCAGGAGCAGAATGCTATGGAATGAATTGCATCCCTCCAAAATTCATATGCTGAAGCCCTAACCCCCAATGTGATATATTTGGAGATGGAGCCTTTGGGAGATTATTAGGTTTAGGTGAGGTCATGAGGGAGGGGCCCTAACGATGGGATCATTGCCTTAATAGGAAGAGATATCAGAGAGGTTTCTCTCTCTCCCTCCCTCCCTGCCATGTGAAGACACAGTGAGAAGGTGGCCATCTACAAGTAGGCCAGAAACTGACCATGCTGGCACCTTGATCTGAAGCTTCTATCCTCCAGAACTGTGAGAAAATAAATTTTTATTGTTTAAGCCACCCAGTCTATGGCATTTTGTTATAGCAGCCTGATCTGATGAAGAGAGTTGGCTGCTTATCATTCTATTTATGTAAATATTTGGCCCAAATTTTCCAAATGCAATCACTTGTTTTCTCTTTCCATTGTATAAATTAAGGAATAGGCTGTACATATTTACACAATTCAGTGCATTAAAACTATTCTTGCCCATTAAAGCATAAATGGCCAGGAACACCACAATTCTTGTATTACCAGCAAGATCTATGATGATGACCATGTCATCATCTATTACAATTTGTCCACCCTGTCCATAATGCTTGGATTTGGCCACTGTGATATCACTAACCCACATTATCACACTATGACTATATGACTAAGGTAAAATAAAGATTCAATTAGTGGGAGAATGGCATGACATTTTTATTGAGGTAAAAGAACATACAAAATTTACCATCCTAACCATTTTTAAGTGTACAGTGGTGTTGTGTTAACTATATGCACATTGTTTTGCAGTGGGTCTCTTTTTCAATCTTGCAAAATTGAAACTCTATACCCATTGAACAGCTCCCGAGTTTCCCCTCCACCCTTGGAAGCCACCATTCATTTTCTGATAGTTTGACTGCTACTTTAGATATTGCATATAAGTAGAATCATGCAGTATTTTTGTGACAGGCTTATTTCATGTATAATATCCTCAAGGTTCATTCATATTGTAGCATACAACAGGATTTTCTTCTTTATTGAGGCTGAATAGTATTCCATAGTATGTATATACCACATTTTTCTTTTCAATTCACCCACCAGTGGACATTGACGTTGCTACCACATTTTGGCTATTGTGACTAATGCTTCAATAAACACGGGTGTGCAAGTATCTCTCTGAGATCCTGTTTTCAATTATTTTGGATGTACACCCAGAAGTGGGATTGCCAGATCATATGGTAATTCTATTTTTAATTTTTTGAAGAACCTCCATACTATTTTCCATAGCACTGCAACATTTTACATTCTTCCCATCAACACTTCACAAAGTTCTAATTTCTCCATGTCCTCACCAACACTCATTATCTTCTATTTTTGGATAGTGGCCATCCTAATGGATATGAGGCGATATCTCATTGTGGTTTTGATTTGCATTTTCATGATGATTAGTGATGGTGAACATCTTTTTGTAGCCTTGTTGGACATTTGTACATATTCTTTGGATAAATGTCTTTGCACTTCCTTTGCCTATTTTAAAATAAGATTTTTTGTTGTTGTTGAATTATAGGAGTTCTTTACATATTCTGTATATTAACCCCGATCTGATATATGGTTTGAAAATATTTTCTCCTATTTCATAGATTGCCTTTTCATTCTGTGGGTTGTTTCCTTTGCTTCACAGAATGAACAATCATTTAAAAAGTAATTTTTAGGAAAAATATGTTGTTCTGATACTTCTGCTCATTGGATTCCTGGATAAACAAACTTGTTGTAGTGTTTAGGGCATTAGGGGTTTGTTTTTGGTTTTGTTTTTTGCTTTTTTTTAATTGAAGTATAGTTGCTATACAATATTATATAAGTTACAGGTATACAATGTAGGGATTCACAATTTGTAAACTTTTTATACTCCAATTATAGTTATTATAAAAAATTGGCTATGTTCCCCATGTTGTACAGTATATCCTTGTAGCTTATTTTATACCTAATAGTTTTTACCTCTTACTCCTCTACCCCTATATTGCCCCTCCCCCCTTCCTTCTCCCCACTGGTAACCACTAGTTTTTTCTCTGTATCTGTGAGTCTGTTTCTTTTTTGTTTTATTCACTAGTTTGTTGTATTTTTGAGATTCCACATATAAGTGATATCATACAGTATTTGTCTTTCTCTGTGTGACTTATTGCACTTAGCATAATACCCTCCAAGTCCATCCATGTTGCTGCAAATGACAACATTTCCTTTTTTATGGCTGAGTACTATTCCATTGTGTATATATACCACATCTACTTTATCCATTCATCTGTTTATGGACACTTAGGTTGCTTCCATAGCTTGGCAATTGTAAATAATACTGCTATGAACATTGGGGTGTATGTATCTTTTTGAATTAGTGTTTTTGTTTTCTTCCAGTATATACCCAGGAGTGAAATTGCTGGGTCATATGGTAGTTCTATGTTTAGTTTTTTGAGAAACCTCCATACTGTTTTCCACAGTGGCTGCATGAATTTACATTCCCACCAACAGTGTACAAGGGTTCCCTTTTCTCTACATCCTCACCAATGTTGGCTATTTGTGTTATTTTTCATGATAGTCATTCTGACAGGTGTGAGGTGATATATCATTGTGGGTTTTTAAAAAAATATTTATCTTTGGCCACGTCAGGTCTTCGTTGCGGTATGTGGAATCTTTCATTGCAGCACATGGACTCTTCTTTGTGGTGCATGGGCTCTGTAGTTGCCGCACGTGGGTTTAGTTGCATCGTGGCATGTGGGATCTTAGTTCCCCGACCAGGGATCGAACCCATGCCCCCTGCAGTGGAAGGTGGATTCTTAACCACTGGACTACCAGGGAAGTCCCCTCATTGTGGTTTTGATTTGCATTTCCCTGATGACTAGCAATGTTGAGCATTTTTCATGTGCCTGTTGGCCACCTGCATTTCCTCTTTGGAAAAATGTCTATTTAGTTCTTCTGCCCATTTTTAAATCAGGTTGTTTGTTTTTTTGATGTTGAGTTGTATGAGCTGTTTATACATGTGGGATATTAACCCCTTATGGATCATATCATTTGCGCATATTTTATCCCATTCAGTATTTTGTCTGAATCAGTAGGTCGTTTTGTTGATGGTTTCCTTCTCTGTGCAAAAGCTTTTAAGTTTAATTAGGTCCCACTTGTTTATTTTTGCTTTTATTTCCTTTGCTTTAGGAGGCAGATCCAAAAAGATACTGCTGCGATTTATGTCAAAGAGTGTTCTGCCTATGTTTTCCTCTAGGAGTTTTATGGTTTCTGGTCTTACATTTAGGCCTTTAATCCATTTTGAGTTTATTTTTGTATATGGTGTTAGAGAATGTTGTGTTTTGGTTTCTTTTCCTTTTTTTTTTTTTTTTTACATTTTCAGGTCTTTCAAATGGAAGCGCAATACAAATTACATTAGAATGGTTGTGTTATAAAGAATACAGTAATTGATGCATAACAAGTTACTAAAATCCATAAAATACAAAATAACGTTTAATTCCTCTTTAAAAATAAAAGCCACCTCTAATATCCCTAGCATTTTTAGAGTTTAGATTTTGACATATCCATGAAGCATTACACTATGGATTTGTATAATATAGCCAACCGTTAGAGCTATTTTACTGAGTGACATGTAGTGGTACTACTTCTAGGGTTGCTACTGGAACTACCCTAACTTAAGCCATCCTCATGATTATCCATTGTTGTAACTCTAACACATATTTAGTAAACGAAAATCCCTACATGTGATTCGTAGTTGAAGGAAATCCATTTTATTTTAATAACATGTGTTTGAAACCAATTTTGTACTCTCCATAAGTAGAGAGATGGTCATCATGAGTGCCAGTTGTACAAGAATTTATTTTAGAGCCATAGTATTTCATTAATAAATATGATTAGGTTTTAACGTGAAGGAAGAAAAATAACATAAATAAATTGCTCAGTTGTCTTTTTAAAGCAAGCCCATTAAGCAATCTCTTCTGATATTTTCAGGATCAACTTCGGATAAAATGATATACCAACTAAGTTAAAGACTGTTAATAAGGATCACATAAATTATATAGACACTTCTGAAATGAGGATATTTGCTACTGAGAATTAAAAAGAAGCACTTAATGATGTGTGAATGAGCATACTGAACCGGGTTTACAAATAGAGTAACCCACTACCTAGATTTCATTATGAGTTGTTACATAGCTAATTCAGTCACAGCATTTTATCTTCATTGGTTGCTATAAATATGAATGGCAAGTGTGATAGAAGCACCGTTGGTGTGATTTGCTTGGAATCCCAGGAGAGATGGCTGAGTGGCAGCTAATGGAGTTAGTTCAGTACTATGGTATCAAGGCCTTGGACCAGGTTCTTTACTTCATTAAGCCTCATATTCGTCATCTCTAAAGGCGGAACAATATATGACTTTAAAACAATGCATTTTCTTCAAAGAAGTGGAAATTATTCATCGCCTCAGAAGACTTTCATAATCCCACATTCTTAATATTTTTTTCATAGTCCAATTTCACAACATATTAGTTATGTGAACAAGAAGGTACAATAATAGAGTATAGAGGACCAAAAATAATAACCCTAAGAAGCAGTAAATGAAGCTGATGGTATCTCCACTGTGAATGTGTGTAGACTAATGTGTTTTCATGGCACCAATACAATTGATTAAAACTCTGTCAGTTATTTCATTTGGATTATAAAAAGGCTCTCACTTGATACAGTCTCCCCTCCCCTACCCCCCGGAATTACCCATGTGTTTTAATGACATATCCACAACCATAGTCTCTGTGACAAACAGACACTGTGTAAATGATTCCAGTCGGAAGGCTGGAAGAGGTCTCAACGTGCAAGTAGCCATGCCTCTCTCCATCTTGAGCTGCTCTTCCTAGAGAGAAAGGGGGTGAGTTTTTCTTTCCTTCTTAGTTCACAGGTACATATTTTAGCAGCAGCATCAACTATGTGAATACAGGTAAGCTTTCACTGAATCCTTTTAAAGAAAACGGTTTTCCTAATCTAAATTCATAATGATAATAATTACAATAATAATTATTTTGGTAACTAACATTAATTGAGGACCAGGCACTGTGCTAAGTACTTGGCATACAATTCTGGTCTGACGCCCATGCTTTTTTTTTTTTTTTGCGGTACGCGGTCCTCTCACTGTTGTGGCCTCTCCCGTTGCGGAGCACAGGCTCCGGATGCGTAGGCTCAGCGGCCATGGCTCACGGGCCCAGCCACTCTGCAGCATGTGGGATCTTCCCGGACCGGGACACGAACCCGTGTCCCCTGCATCGGCAGGTGGACTCTCAACCACTGCGCCACCAGGGAAGCCCGCCCATGCTTTTTATATGTAGTAGGGACTGTCATTAATATACAATGTTTATATATATATAGGTTACAAAATTGATCAAATATCATTAGCATATAATGCGGTTGTTGGTCTCAGTGCCAATACAACAAAGTTCCTGTGTATGTATTTACAATGAAAGCTATACCTATGGGACCCCATACTTCTAAGTAGTAGTCATAGTTTGTTCACTGATATTTTCGTATATACTATTTGTAAATGTCTCTGAATATTCTTGACACTTTAACCAGCTATCTACAGTTCCTTCCCTCGTGGGGTTTTATGTACTTTGACGAACTTCATTGAAAGGTAGTTTTGTTTGCAGCTTGGCCCAGTGAATAAAGCATCAGATAATATTCTGAAGGTCTTTGAGAGATGCAGGTGAAAGCTGCTTCCTAAATACAAAGCACTAATGTTGTATTCATGAAAATGGTTTTTCTTCACATCCTTTGCTCTAATGTTAAAATCCCGAGGTGTTATCATTTAGAAATAGAACCTGTTATCTGAAGTAAAAGGGACTGAGAGCATAATAAAGCTAATCAATAGAGAATGTTTGGTGTGGCTTGGCGGAAGAGGAAAGGATAGGATTCAACTGTTCTTATATTGACTCATGGTTTCAATAATAGCTTCTTAGAACTGTTGGGAAGAAAATAAGAAACGTGTGAAAATTGTAAAATATTTTTTAACTATAATGGAGAAGTTTTAAATAATCAAAAAGCTTAGAATCAGATAGATTTTTTTCTTAGGTTACTTACTAGCTAGTGCTTGAATTTTATAGATTTTCTTGGATTCAATAATTGATCATTCATTTAATAATATTATTTAGTGGTTACTATGTGCCAGGTACTCTACTAAGTGTTTTATACACATGGCCTCATTTAATTTTCACAAAAACATTAAGAGATGTTTAGTACTATCCCTATTTTACAGATAAGGAAATACAGTCTCAGAAAGGTTTGATTGCTCAACATCAAACTGATAGTAAACGGCAGAGCTATGATTTAAACTCAGATTGATCTCACCTTAAAGTCTGTCATTTGGAAATGTCAGGATGTACTTACAAATTTAAACAAGTTATGTGCAGATTGAGTTCTCTAAGTAGATGAGTAGTAGAGAAAGTACTCTATACTTGTTTCACCTTATTGAAAATAAACAAATGAAACCAAGACACCCTCTCCTTTGTCTTCTGCTACTGAATGAAAGGTGTTCCATAACTAATTAGGTTTAATTCCCTCTCTGATTTGGCTCCTCTATCATTTCTTTTGCACATTATAAGCAGTAATAACATATTAGTAAGATATGAGCCCTACTTTTAAAAAAAGTATATTTCTTTTTTTTTAATTTATTTATTTTATTTATTTATTTTTGGCTGCGTTGGGTCTTTGTTGCTGCACACGGGATTCCTCTAGTTGCGGCGAGTGGGAGCTACTCTTCGTTGCAGTGTGTGGGCTTCTCATTGTGGTGGCTTCTCTTGTTGCGGAGCACGGGCTCTAGGCATGCGGGCTTCAGTAGTTGTGGCTCACGGGCTCCCTAGTTGTGGCTCGTGGGCTCAGTAGTTGTGACTTGCAGGCTCAGTAGTTGTGGCTCACGGGCTCTAGAGCGCAGGCTTAGTAGTTGTGGCGCACGGGCTTAGTTGCTCCAGGGCATGTGAGGTCTTCCTGAACTAGGGCTTGAACCCGTGTCCCCTGCCTTGGCAGGCAGATCCTTAACCACTGTGCCACCAAGGAAGTCACACCCCAAAAGTATATTTCAATAGTGGTTCACACTTGACCTTTTATTTCTATACCTTGACCTGCAACTGACTATTTTTTTGTGTGTGTGTGGTACGTGGGCCTCTCACTGTTGTGGCCTCTCCCGTTGCGGAGCACAGGCTCTGGACGCGCAGTCTCAGCGGCCCTGGCCCACCAGCCCAGCCGCTCCGCGGCATGTGGGATCCTCCCGCACCGGGGCACGAACCCGTGTCCCCTGCGTTGGCAGGCGGACTCTCAACCACTGCGCCACCAGGGAAGCCCGCAACTGACTTTTTGTGATTACTACTAGAAGGCCCTGTGGTATACTATGGCCCAATTTGCCCATGTAAATCCCCTAAGTGGGAATAAATGGGAAACACCTAGAACTTGTATTGTGCAGAGAGATAAGGGGACATTTCCCTAGTGTGGCCATAGCAAGAACTTGAAGATCAGGGAGCTGGTTGGACATTTACCCTGCATGATATGACTGAGTCACAGAATTATGCTTTACATAAGCTGTTTCCAAATGCTAATGAATCTGGGAGTACAAAAGACAACAATCCTGTAATACTATGTTCTTTTCCCCGTTAGACATTTCACTCTGTGTAGGCTACCAACCACCAAATCAAGACTTGTTTTCATGAAGTACAAGGGAGGCAAATGGAGCCGTGTACACATGCCTGTGTTCAAATTTTATTCAGTATCTTTTGCAGTTGACAAAGCAAACTTGAGTCAATTCCAGGTTGTCATCACACCCCACCATGAACCCAGATCACACTGCAGTTTGGCCTGGTGCAGATCCCCCTTATTAATACACAGGAAGGAGCTTCTGTGCACTCATTCACTGATTTCAGGCACTACAAGAGGTCTCTTTGAGAACTGCTTCACATAAGCAATGTGTGTTTAAATCCTCTGTCCCTCTCAGCATCTCATCTATCATACATAAAATGTTTCCCCTGAGTACCGTTTGAAAAAGGTTATTTAAATGACCTTAACTAAGAATTAAGTTGCTTAAGATACTTTCTTAAAGGAAACACTGATCAATCACTACCTATGAAATATTTTCTTAATTTCTAGGATTACCATTTATATTTATTTGTTACTGCAGTCTCAGATATTCATAGTTTCCTCAACATATGTTCTCATTTTTCCTTCTGTTTGTGCAGGCTGACACCCTTCCTCTTGAGACAAGTTAATTTTTTAGTTTTCCTAAGGCATCTATACATTAAATCTCAGTGGGTGAGAGTTGGGAGGAACTTGTCTGAATTCACCAGTTGTTCATTCAAGTCTAACGTTATATTAATAGATTGCACTAATTTGCTTATTTTTGTTGGACCTTTCACTTGATCCTCTAGCAGACACATCTATACCAATATATCAGCATATTTCCTAATTGAGCCACTTTCTCATGACTTTATTAGCCATCTTCCAGTTAATGAAGTCTCAAGTGCAATCTGTACATAATTTGAGGATACATGTGAAAAGACATCATTACAAAAGAATTTTTCAGATAACTTTTTTGTATTCTGGGCAATGTTCATCCAGAATGTTGCATTTTGTTTGGGGAACCATAAAGACCTAGTTAAATTGGAGGGAGTCCAGGGAGATAAGCAGTAATGTAATTGAGGGAATGAATCAGAATTTGAAGGAAAAATAAAATGAGTTAAATATGCGTAGCTTAGCATAAACAAAGTTTATAAGGCAGGCTTACTAATAGGTCTTAATGTCGGCACCTCTCCAAAAATTAACTCTATTTAACGACTCACTAAAATAACATGTTGAAAAACAAGAAAATGAAAATTTGTAATAATGAGTGAATTAATCAATGAACATTTCAGAACACTTCAGGCAGAAAACTTCAGATACAGGCTGTGCCCACACAATGCCAAAACAGCTGGTAGGAATGTGAAAAATTCAGTCAAATAAGGTATTTGTCATCATCAAATACTCTCCCACCATAGTGGCTATAATTGGTTTTTTAAAAATAAATTTTAATTGAATTCAAACTTTAAAATTTTGAATTCATTCAAATTAATTAAATTTGCAAACAAAATTATAAAGCTGTATTGAATAAAATTATGAGCTAAGTGTGTGGGAGCTATAAAGATGATTCAGACCTGGGTCTTGATATATGACACGTAGATGCAACGCTTGAATGCATGACAGAAATAAAACATACTCTCTCCTTCCTGCAGAACTATCGCTTCTCAGCCATACCTTTTGGGAGATTCCCTCAGTAATCCAAAAGATAACCTGCAGAATGGTTGATGGAAGCCAGTAGTGTTTTATATCACAATTCTCCTTTTTTTTGGCTCCAATATATTTGAATAACATGTACATGTATAAAACACTCCTGTGAAAATGCCAAGATTTTTTTCCCCAATTCACCCCTCCCCATTTTCTTTTTTGGGAGTGAGAATAACCAAACTTTCATCATCCCTATTGTATGCATAGACTCATTTTACAAGCATGTGATATGGAACTGGTTTATGGGATCAGAGTTGTACCCAATTACTAGCACTAACTCTAGCCCCACCCCTTTTTCTCCCATCCAGAAAAGCATATCCAAATCTAAGAGTGTATTAGAGGTATCACCTTGAATTCACTTTCATCTACCATTTTTAAAATAAATTGTCTGTGAACTTTAGTCCTCTATTGTAGTAACAGGCGATTGCAAAACATTGGTTTATTTAGATCCTGTAGCAGAGAGCTGCTGAGTTAGTGCAATAGACCAAAACATGGGTGAAATTTGAGAATCATCTGGGTCTTGTAAATACTGCCGTAACAGTGCTGTCTCTTCCCACTGTCCCTGGTGGAGACTACGTATGTTTTCAGTCTCCAAGTATAGATGTTGGAACCCCTCTCCACCACTCCACTGGGCATCTGTGGGTCCCTGTTGTTCATGGGGGGAGGACCTACAGGGTATGGGGGAACTTTCTCATCAAATAGCCAGACAATGACTGTTAGATGGTGTTTAATGTAACATTATTAATGGTTAATAATAAGAACTTTTTCTTCAGTCTTTTTTTGAAAAGAAAAGCTTGAGGTGGAAGGGCTAAAACTTTCCCCAGCCTTTCCTAGTTCTCCATGCTTTCTTTTTATCCTCTAGGAATTTTTTGTCTTTTGCTTTTTGTTTTTTATTACTCAATATAGTTTGCCCTCATTATTTAACATATGGTAGTTTGAAAAATATTTTTCTTAGAGCTTTAGACACAGGTCACAATGTTTTCTTAATTTGTGCTTCAGACATTCAGAATTCCATTTTCATAAATAACATTAGAATGATTTTCATCCATTGCATTTTGAACAAATATAGGGTGACCATTTTTAATAGTCTAATGAAAAATGAAGCTCTGAAAATGAAAACTTTGTAAAATTCCATAATATCTGTTATTAGCTAATTTATTAAATGATTCACTGTCAATTAATTCATAACCCTCCATTACCTACTTGCAAATAAATAATGAACTTGGGGACTGAAAATAATTGAAATACCTACATACGACTTTAGTTTGAGTATAAACTAAATATGAACTTTTAAGGATCATTACTTTTTTATATTTTCTTTTTGATATACTTCACTGACTAATAATGGAAGCCACAGCATCATTGTCAGCATAAGATAAAACAGGGCAATTATCTATTTCATGTTTCATACATAATGAATAACAGAGTTTCCTTCAAGACCATAGTGGAAAAGGCTTTGGCCGACCACTAATTTTAATTGTTAATATCATATATTAATATTTAGAATTTGACATTTAAAATTCCAAATTGTGCCATGAAGTAGAGCTTTTTACCATTCTGCTTAGAAAAATAAATAGGTAATAAATGTATTGGATTCATTTTTCTTTTCTTTTTTTTTAACATTGCCAAATTACTCTAAAAACATAAGCAAAGATGTATTCTTCTTGTATTTTCACAACCAAGAAAATCAGATAGTTTAAACATTTACATTAGTAATTTAAGCAAAATAGCATTTAGCCACAGTCCTCTCTTTTTTTTTTGGTTGTGAAGTCCTAGTTTGTTTGTCTTAATCTATGTCAGAGAGTTGACTGAGTTAACAGACCAGGCATTTATTGGCAGGAATATTGACTATTATGCCTGAGATTGGCTAATTGCACTATGTAGAGCCAATACAGCGTGCAGCACAGTTGGGTTGCCCCAAAAACAGAGACAAGGAGAAATGGATTGCGGGAGGGCTGCCTTGTGGATATTTAACTCTTTGTTATGCTTGTACAACACACTGGAAAACAGGAAAAGAGATTAATGAGACCTAGAAGATAGAAAGTTTAGGTTTTCTGGAGGTAGACTAGCACATCCTTTGAAGATAAGCATCAGCTTATGGAGAGACTGAAGTGCAAATATGTGTTTCAGCACAAACATGTCAAAGGATAGTAGGTGCTTCACTGTTGACCTTTATTTCTAGTGGTTGTAACGAAGATCAACTTAACTGACAAAAATTAATAGAGCATACTCTCTTACTTGCTGGCTTAGTGAGAGGACCATTCAAAGTCCTCAAAGGGATGGACTTTACAATCTCAAAGATAGTACAAAACACTGCAGGGCTCGGGAGCAGGCAGAGGGCAGTAATCCAGAACCCGATTGAAACCATGTAAACTGGATGACATTATAATTTATTATTGTTGGCTTTCCCCGCAGGGCTTCTGTGACTTTCCTGCAGTCATCTGCTTTCATTGCAAATTCTCTCTGTTTCTCTTTCCTTCTGCCTCTTTCTGTTGTTTTCTGTGTCTCACTCATTCACATGCCAATACATACACACAAATACCGATTAAGCATTAGCTATGTAATAGACTTTATTTCTGTTCTCAGTCTAATGGTTTATTTAACTAATGAATCTGCTTTTATTAAAGGTTGTTAGCATATTAATATTAAGGCAGTATTATTTGAGCCAGAAGAGTAATAAGGTATACTTGTTCAATTTTCTTTGGAAAATCAATTTTCTTACCTTCATATTCTTTGAGCCTCTAATAATAATTATAAGGTTAAGAACAGAAATGTCCACAACCAGATACACTTAAGACTAATTTGATGATCCCTGAACACTATCAAGTTAATGGATATTAGCCATAACATGCAAATGTATAAACTATGTCCTCACCGGTTGTGAAAGCTCCTTGTGACAAGTACTATAAAGTAGTAATATATTGATACATTTAGAATTAGTAGGAATAGTTAATATTACTAATAAACCTCTCTTCTTTCTTTTAAACCTGTTTTTTTAATATCCTCTCTCCTTCCTGGGAGGGAGAACAGCTCAGAAAACCAACCCAAGGAACCAAAGGCTTACAATTGGCCTCAAGAGACTTGACATAAGTAGTTATGGCCATAACCCTTGGTGCCCTGATGTTCTTTGCTCAGGTAGATTACTAAGGTCTTCAGAAGTATTAATTAATTTTGCCTTATAAGAGTTCAGAGAGGTGGTTAAATACAGCCCCATAATCCTTTATCCAAAATCTTTGGGGTCCACTTGTTTCAGAATTTAGAATTTTTCAGACTTTATAAAAGCAATGGTATAAATATATACTGTCTGTTGTGCAACCCCTGGATTGGGATGTGGGCCAGCACCTCTTAATAAAATGCATCAGTATTTTTGTAGCTAAAGGTAGGAGAATTCACTAAATGAAATACATAAAGACTGTAAATAACCTTATATCAGTTCTGGTTAGGTTTTCCCACCAATGAGTTAGAAAAAAAACCCCTCCATTTTCAGACATTTTTTCAATTCCAGAATTGCAGTCAAAGCATTGTGGAGCTATCCCTGCTTTGGCCAATGGGGTAATGAAACAAAGACTAAAGTGAGAAAGTACAGACATGTTCTCTGACCTTCTGTGACCTTTTGCTAGAACTGTAGGAATATATGCGCCCCCTTTTGCAATGTATACTGTATAGTGACTTTAGGAAAAAACGTATTTTGGGGGATATTGTCATAGTGTCACTATAGAAAAGAATGATCAATTAATTAATTAAGTACATGGAGTTTAAAAAACTAGGCCTGTGTCCACTTTGGTCAAATTGTTCAAGAAAAATTGTCTATTTGACTTTACCATATTAATGACAATATTTTTTTTAACACCTACCGAAAGTTATTTTGCCTGTACAGTCAGTTCTGCTACAGTGCATGTTTTGAAAACATTAATTTGTTCCCATGCTATCGGTATATTTGAGAACAATTTGAACGTAAGAGAAATTGCATGTTTGCATATGTGCGATCCATCTGTTAAAAATACTAGGTGAGTGCAGGAAACTGCATACAGCAGATAGAGCCATGGAGGAATACACAAAATGCACACATGCTTACATCTGAAACATCCACCAGCTATCTTCGTTCACCACATGTATTAGAAGCCTTGCCCATCCACATCTGGTGTTAGAACTTTCTGTCTGATTCAGATAACCCTCCTTCCACCACTTCACAATAACTCACAGGTTGCAACCCTTCTGAAACCCACTTTCACAAGCACATTCAGATATTGTGCCCAAACCCCATTTTTCCCATAAGCCCCTTACCCATGCATGATTTTGTGATATGCAATGAATTTTCAAAATGCAAACATCACCTTATAGCTGAATTGACCATATGTGTTAATGAAATGAAAGGGGTAAAACACCCTGGCGGATACCTTGAGAAGTTCCCACACAGTGTTTCTGGGCAGATATATTCTAATTTCTGGTGAAAAGTTTCTCTAACACATGATCCAGAAGAAGGTTTGTTTGCAGAAAAAGAGAAAAAAAAAAGTCTATGCATGACAGCTTTCTTCTCCCACTTACCTTTTGACAACAAGGATAATGTTTTTCCTGAAGGCTTATACTTCAGTTAACAGCTCTGCCACACCTAAAATGCCTTGGATATAGAGTTTGGAGGACTCCTACCCCCTCACCCCCCGAGAGATTTTCTTTCCAAGTTATTTTAGGACCTTAAACCTGAAACTGGCTCCCACCCAAGTATATTATGTGAATTAGACCTTTCCATCTGAAAACTTAATTTACTTTCAGAAAGCTTTATAAGTACGTCTGGATACCCATATTTGCATAATCACTACTCCCCCCTTCTCCCTTGCGTCTCTCTCTTGGGCACAGAAATGTATGGTTGCCAGATACGTTTGGAAGTGAGTGCATGTGACTCTTAACCCCTTGGAACTGGTGTTCTAGAGCTCCTGACACTGCACCCTAATGTATTTTTTATTAGTATTTAATGTTGAGAAGTCCCATTTCATGGAGCCCAAGGATTAAATTACTTCATTTGGGAGGGAACCAGTGCATTCCCCATCTTTTTCTTGAGGTGAAAAAAAGAATGAAGCCGAGATGATTTGCATTTCATAAAGGCTTAAGGTCCGGATATATTCCACTCAGTCCAATATTCTGAATTTTAAAGACAGTATTAACAAGTAGGGAAACCTCTGCATATTTAAAATGTGGAAACAAAAATAGACAATAAAATAGTTATAAATAAAAATATACATATATATAATCAAAATATATGTTTTCAATACATATAATCGATATATATAATCATAATGACTATACAAAGCAGTACTACCTGTGGAAGAAATGATATAATATGTTATAATAATAGAATGATTGTACTTTTCAGTGAAGTAGAATTTTTATCATTTTTCATAGTTAGAAAGGAGTTGCAAAGATTTTGAGGAAATCCAACAAGCAGTAAATCCAAATGATAATGAGTGATCCTTTCTTTTGAACAATTGTACTGAACAGGAACTTTCTTTCTTTCGAACAACTGTACTGACGGAAACACCTACTCACTAGGCTAGTAGATGTCACACGTGTTGCTTGGAAGGTGTTCTGAACACAAGACCTAAAACTGATTCCTTTTCTTTCTAACTCTGGGCTCCCACCTTTTGCTTCCCTTCCTTGCATCATTAAGTTCATGTATTTAGGTGACAGATCTGTAGAGTGTGTCACTGCTGCTCTCTTTGCATCTTGGAGGGCATGATTTTAAGCACCCTCTTCAGGGTATCATTGTCCTTCCCCATGGCTCTGGGAGAGATGTCACTGAGACCTCCAAGGGGGAAACCTAGTGCTCTATGAGCTGTCTAGAAATCCAGTGGCTATATCAGAATGAAAGAGCCAAGGGAACCTTAAGGGTGGTTCTCTAGGTCCTACAGACCAGTGAAACACTTTGCTATCAATAAAAACTTTTAGGGAGGGGCTTCCCTGGTGGCGCAGTGGTTGAGAGTCCGCCTGCCGATGCAGGGGACACGGGTTCGTGCCCCAGTCCGGGAAGATCCCACATGCCGTGGAGTGGCTGGGCCCGTGAGCCATGGCCGCTGAGCCTGCGCGTCCGGAGCCTGTGCTCCGCAACGGGAGTAGGCCACAATGGTGAGAGGCCCGCGTACCGCAAGAAACAGAAACAAAAACAAAAACAAAAAAACTTTTAGGGATCTTACTCTGTACCCAGCACTGTGCTCAATCTTACGTGGCATTCAAGAAAGGTAGAAGGTGATTTGCTCTAAGAAACATGTTGTCCCTTTGGGGAGATAGGACAAAAACATGGAATAGCAAGGGAATGTTGTAAAATTACAAACTCAGAGGCCAATTTTATGATAAAAATAGTAAGTGTTGAAGTCAGAGAAGAGAGTCATTTATTTTCTGGAGTAGTATAATGCAAAGAGTTCTGGGCTGGGAATCATCAGACATAGGCAGGCAAATTCATACAAGGCGAATGACTTTGAACAAATCACTTCATCTCTCTGAGCCTTGGGTTCCTCAGCTGTAAAATGGAGAGGGAATGAGGGAGGGCTGAACTAGTGATTCCTATGGTCAATTCCAGTCTCTCTCTTTTTTTTTTTTCTCGACCGTGCTGCGCTGCTTGCGGGATCTTAGTTCCCTGACCAGGGACTGAACCCAGACTCCTAGCAGTGAAAGGGCGGAATCCTAACCACTGGACCACCAAGGAATTCTCCAGCCTTAAAATTTTATACTCCTGCTACCTTCAAAAGACAGTCACTGACATACTACGTCTGAGCACATTTTACATGAATTAAAGTTAATTATTAGGAAAAAGGATTATTATCTCCATTTAACATATGAGGGGGTAAAACTTCTAAACGGTAGAGGCAGAACTCAAACCCAGGCTTTTCGTACCTGCAAGTTCTGTGCCCTTTCCACTATACTGTGCTCACACCATTACACCAGTGTGCATTCCTTTGTAACGGTCTAAGAGGGGAGCAGACATAGAAGCAAATAACTGCAGTGCAGGTGGCGTGTCGTAAGTGAAGAATCCAGAAAATGTGGAGGAATCTGTATCTCTGTATCTTAAGGAAGTAAAGAGAACTTGTATTACAGGGATCTGCAAGACAGTGAACGGAGCATTGGCCAGAGTCAGGAGGTGTGGGTTCTGATCTTGGCCATGCCACTAACTTGCCAAGTGTCTGGACAAGCAATTCTCTGGGCATCAGTTTTCTCATCTACAAAATTAGAGTCTCCCCAGGTGTTTTGGGTTCCAGCATTCAGTGCTTCTTTGAGCCCCAAGGATGGAAAGCATGCTTCTGGTTAAGGTTATGAGTATGAGCCCAGAGGTTTAAAAAAATTAACTAGATGTTAAGTGCTTGTGATGATATTTTTAGTGGATATGGGATTTGGGCTGGGCCTGGAGTAATGGGGGTGATTTAGAAAATTCATGAAGCATTTTAGTTCCTTTTAAATATACAAGGGTAGCTGACTTTCTAAAGGAATTTTTTGTATAAAATGAATGATCACCACTCCTTATCTTTTGTACAGTTGCGTTCATCATATAGCAAGCTTATTTAAAGGGAGAGCCACCTGTACTAGAAAACACAGCCAAGAATTTGTCATGCTCTTGGGGCACTAGTATCGTTTTAAAATACGAAAATGATGCCTGTGTCTTCAAAATTCAAGTTTGAGGTGGAAGGGTTGAAAAGAGTGATTTTTTTTTTTTTTCTGTGATCAGCCACTGCAAAGTGAGTCTCGGCACAAACCAGCTGAGCCCTTTGCTGGGCATCGAAAGTCTGTGGCATTTTTCTGCTTTTCAACTCTCAGTCATTTGGGAGGTGGGACAAAGCCACGCTGTCTACAAAGTTCATCTGGAATATGCTGGTGTTACAAGAAATCACTTGACATCTGCTGTGTTTCTCCCGTGAAAGAGAGGTGGTTATCAACTACAGTAGTGATTTCTTTTCAAAGAGGTTTAATTGGGGTATTTCTCATGGGCCAAATTCTAACTTACTGTGTGTACGTGTGCCTGCCAGGAAAACGGAGGAAAAATACCAAACAATAACAACAACAGAAGTCTGAGGACCGCTGTCCCAGGCTGCCCCCTCTGCAAACAGGCAGAAAGAACAGTCTATCTGCTGCCTAAGCTGCAGCTAATATGGTAGAGCTTCTAGAAGGGTGTGGCAAAGGTGGGTGGAATGTGGACTGTGCTTTGCATGGCCATGGAAATATGTGTAACAACCTGAACAAACTCCTTCTAGCCTCACTTTTATAAGTAGCACTCTGAGTTGGGGGGCTGGCGGAGAGATTAGTCTCACACAGTTCAGTTACACACTTGTGAGCTGTTTTTCCGAAGTATGGATTTGCTCCCATGTAGGCAGGCTAGCATCCTTTCCTGAGGAAAGCTAGAAGGTGGCCTTGTACTTTTATTTGAAGTGTGGAATGATCTTCCTTGCAACACATTTGTCCCTTTCACTGGTGTTTTCCGAAGTGAGACTTTTGCAACCGATGGAAATCGGCTCACTTCTGTTCTGTAATTCAGTGTCTTGTTGATGATTTATTTGTTCAGTAGCAGAAACGATGACAAATTGTGTGAGGCGGCCTCATTTACTTTTGAGCTGCTATAGCCCTGAAGAATTTACATGTAAACGCGACTGTGAATGTTTTACATTTCATAAGCGTGCTGCACGTGTTTTTGTAAGTTAAGTGACATTTTTACAAGTAGACTGAACTTCAGACTCTCCCCCCACCCCACAGGTTATGTTATTCTGAAATCCTGATAAGTCTGCCGTGCTGTTTTCTTGCCTGCCAAGTGAGAGAGTCTGTGTCTATTTTGTGTTTTTCTCCTTCTCTCCTCTTTAGACATGCAGAGCAGCTCACACAACCAGTTCACCTTCAGACCCCTCCCGCCGCCGCCGCCGCCTCCGCACGCCTGCACCTGCGCCAGGAAGCCGCCCCCTGCCGCTGACTCTCTCCAGAGGAGATCAATGACTACCCGCAGCCAGCCCAGCCCAGCCGCTCCAGCTCCCCCAACCAGTACACAGGATTCAGTTCATCTGCATAACAGCTGGGTCTTGAATAGCAACATTCCGTTGGAGACCAGGTACTTGAGCTATTATCGATCCCACTGAACTTAAATATTGGCACAGGATGATTCCACTGAGTACAGAAACGCATAGACATCTGCAGAGACGCACAAAGACTCACACAGATACACACCCAGATGCCTGGGCAAAAAGGCAGACCCCTCCACAGGTACACAATCTAGATCCAGGCACAGCCACAGACCAAAGCAGACGCCTGTGTAAAGAGGAAACCACAGAGGCATCAACACCCCTATGGTGGACACCCACAAAAAACATAGGAAACCAAGCAATTACCCAACTGTCATTGTATCCTCGAAGGAAAAGACATTTGTCCCTTGTTTTCAGATGCTGCGATATTACAGGAAAATCCAGACACAATTGGAGGAACAGCGATAGTTTACATTTTATTTATTTTAAGATTCTTTGACAAAGTAAGGTGCCTTCAAACATTTTTAAAAACGATTTGCTCCATCGGAAGTCCATGTGTAATTTCAAAAACTTGATTCTGCCTTTAGGATGAAGTTTGATCTTTTGAGCAAAAAGTTTGCCTCTGTTTTTCTGTTGCTTCATATATTAGGTTTCCAGATTCCTCCTCAAGTCTTTGTCAGGTGATTAAAGTTCTACTCCTCCACAGTTCTATGTGCCTTGATCATAATAGACTTTAGCACTAGATGCGATTAATTGAGAAATTATTCATCATTTCTAGTTACTCTCTCAAGTCAAAAATTACAACTTTCTATTAAAGTAGAAAAACATTAACTAATAAAACATAGTATTCTGTTATCTTGTTAAACTGAAGGACTTCCCCTTGTCTTCTATATGTCGTCTTTAGATCTACCACCAAAGGTTTTTCTAAATACATTTGTGTGTAAACACTGTGGGTGTAATACATCACTTCATAAGCAATGTCTGGTGTCAACTCTGATCAACTTCTGTCCCAATAATCTGAGAATTGGAATGGAAAGGGGAAGACTAATAAACTCACATTATAAGACCATTTTTCTTTAGCAGCATATTAACTTAAATGCCAACCATAGCATGAGAAATATGTCACCACCAACAAACTGATGGCACTATGGCCCAAACCCAGGAAACTCTATATCATCCCTCACTAACTAGATTAAATAGCTTCATAAACTGATATTTCTAATCTTTCCCAAGAGGTAAAATAGCGGTCAGCACCAACGGTGAAGATAACGGAATTATCACTGTGCTAGTGATAAGGTTTGTGTATCGTTCCTTTTTTTTTGATTTTTAAATTGAAAGGCAGGGAAGTGAATGAAGTGAGAGAAGCAGAGAGCAGTGTATGTCTTCAAGGAGTTTTCACTAACAGTGCTGATTTACTCACTCTTCTTTTAATTCCTTTGCAGGGCCTAGTGATAGCTAAGAAAGCAGTGGGCCAATCTGGTTAACTAGCAATCTTGATAAGCAAACACACTTCTTTCATCTAAGAAGCCAAATAACAGGAAATCTGGAAGGAGGGTGGGGAATGGGCTCAGGCAAATGGGAAGAGAAAACTATTCTTATTTGAAATGTACATCTAGGCATGTTTGTACAAACTGCACCCACGGACCTTCTGTATCTATGCAAGGAATGTATTAATTGGTCTCAGTTTCATAAGACGCAGAGAAGAACATAAGTTTTCATGTGAGACTGAGCAGAGAGAGAGTACCTTTTTAGTACATTTGAAAATATATTCAACGTCACAAAGTTGAATTTTAAAAAACCTAGAAACCCTATCAGCTTGATCAGCAAGGATTTTCCAAATATATCCTTTACAGTGTTCATTTCACATGTAGTCAATAGAAGGTAACTCTGTGAGTACCCTGGCACTTAATTATGAGCTGTGTGACATACCGCTCTGAGCCTCAGCTCCCTCATCTGTAAACATGAATATAAAATTGCCTGTCTCGGGACTTCCCTGGCAGTCCAGTGGTTAAGACTCCGCGCTCCCAATGCAGGGGGCACGGGTTCGATCCCTGGTTGGGAAACTAAGATCCCGCCTGCTGCACAGCGTGGCCAAAAAATAAATAAATAAAACAATGGATATGTAAGCCAGCTATACTTCGATTTAAAAAATAAATAAATAAATAAAAATGCCTGTCTCAACAGATTGTTAAGAAGATCAAGCTAGTGTAACAGAATGTGCCTCATACATCATGAAGCATTATAGAATTTAAAGGTAATCTTGCTCTGCCTACTAAGTGGTTACCTGCTTCTGCCTAAATATCTCCAAAATAAGGAATGGACTCATTCCTAAGGCATTCCATTTCATCTCAGACAACTACCGGAAGAGTCTTATTGAACCGAAATCTCCCACCTCTTAACTCTACCCATTCCTCCCAGGTCTAGTTCTAGGGTCTCACAAAATAAATAAAAACCCTCTCACACCTGACAGCCCTTCACTGTTGCTGATACTTCTCTACTAAATGTTTCCTCAGTTCCTTCACTTGCTCTTCACATTAACTGGTTTCAAATCCTCCATCCTCCATTGATTGAGAATCAATCCTCAATCCTCCATCTAAGGTCTCTTCCCTTAGAACATACTTCAGTCTGTCCAGACTGCTCTTGAAGTGTCACAGCCAAGGTTGAATGCAGGTATAGGTTATTAGGCTCTTTGGTTGAAAGGAGCAGAGGTCATTCAAATTGCCTCAAATAATTGAGAACATCTTTTTAAGACTGTTATCTCTCCCTGGGAACCCAGGAAATACTGGTCAACCCACAAGGAAGGATAAGGCCTATAGATCTCTGGCACCAATAAGACTCAGCAATTCTCTGCAGTTTTGCCACTCTCTGTCTTTTTCTTTGCCCAATAGCTTATTGTCAGCTTAATATTTCTTTTGTCTACCACATAGTTTCTACCTTCTCATAGCAATGTCAGGTTTTCATTGCACTACGTGACTCCAGGTATACTTCCCAGCACCTCTTACTTTATCCCTTCACTGCCTGCTCCATTGCTACCTGCCTAATTCTCCTGCTAGTTCTAGGTTTAAAAACCTAAGAGAGGGGCTTCCCTGGTGGCGTAGTGGTTGGGAGTCCGCCTGCCCGATGCAGGGGGCGCGGGTTCGTGCCCCGGTCCGGGAAGATCCCACATACCGCGGAGCGGCTGGGCCCGTGAGCCATGGCCGCTGAGCCTGCGCGTCCGGAGCCTGTGCTCCGCAACAGGAGAGGCCGCGGGGGTGAGAGGCCCGCGTACCGAAAAAAAAAAAAAAAAAAAAAAACCTTAAGAGAGTGAATTTGATTAGCCCAGTTCATCCCTTCTGTACCAGGCAGTGTTTAAGTTTCTTGGCAAGCCCTGTCAGTTATTCTCTCAGTCAGTTGAGACTAAGGGGAGGGAAAGATCATGTGATTTAAAAAGCAACAGTATGGACACCTATGGCTGCCCCTGAGCAAGAGCTGGGAGCAGATCTGATGTACCTTAGATGGAAGTCTCAGCCGACAATCAACTTGACTGACTCATTCAGGAATTTGTGCTATGACCAACAATCAGATGTCTCCCCTGTTCTAACTAAAAGTTTCTCTTAATGCCGTCTACTCCAATATCAGCATTTTTGGTGAACACATAACACTACTGATACATACCGAAAACATTAAGTAACTAAACTCTTAAAACTTTTAAACGAGTTCTGAGGCTAAGCCACATTTTAGTTATTCTATAATTATAGAGTTGGTGGGTATTTTAATTGTGTGTTTGGAATTGGGAAGATGTAGGTGTAAATAGATTTAGAGGTTTGATTTGGCCTAATTTGATTTCATCTTGTTAACCTGTGGATATGTAGCTGAATTCTAATTCTGCCATCCAAAGTATTGGTTTGGCCAGAAAGTTTGTTCGGGTTTTTCCGTAAGATGTTGCAAACCCGAACAAACTTTTTGGCCATCCCAATATTTGCATTCTATTGCTCTCATAACTGTATCATCTGTAAGTTTGTTAGGTATGTTTTCCTCATTTTTATGTAAGTCATTAATAAAAATGTTATATAGGATAATATTAAGGTCAGAGCTTGGTGGCATGCCACTGGAAACCTCCCAGCAGGTTGACATTTATCCATCAGGCAGCATTCTTTTACTAGCATACAACCCACATTTCTCCATCTTGTTCACAGGCGTATCATGAGAGACCTTGTCAAATGCCTTGCTGATATCCAGATAGAGTACCTACATTTTTACTGATCTGCCAATCCAATAATGATATCAAAAATAGAAATGAAATGAGATTTGTCTAACATGACTTGTTCTTAGAGAATTTATGCTGCCTTCTGACGGTTACTACTTTTTTCTTAAGCGTTAACAAATCATCCTTTTAATAACTGTTTTAGGAGTTTGCACTCAATCAACATGATGTCTCTTGCCTAATCTAAGGACGCCATGTGCTTTCTGTCCCTTTTCAAAACCAAAGCCAATACTAAGGTCTCCAGTCTTCTGACATATGTCACCCATACCACAGCCCCAAAACTTTAGCAACTATGACTGGGCCATCCAATCCACAAGACCTCTCACCACTCTGCAATGTAATTTTAATTCATTTAGAACAGTTGAGTGCCTTCTTAGGGACACCTTGCCTATCTTAGGCTTCGATTTATGGTTATGATATTGACTACCCCTTTAAGTCTAGAATCATTCTTTTTCACAAAAAAGATACAGTCATTCGATATTATTCCATGAGGTGCATGTCTATCCTATCCTTGCTCTTCTTGCTCTAAACGTATTTTTTAAAAACTGTTCTGTCGGGCTTCCCTGGTGGCGCAGTGGTTGAGAGTCTGCCTGCTGATGCAGGGGACACGGGTTCATGCCCCGGTCCGGGAAGATCCGACGTGCCGCAGAGCGGCTGGGCCCGTGAGCCATGGCTGCTGAGCCTGCGCGTCCGGAGCCTGTGCTCCGCAACGGGAGAGGCCTCGGCGATGAGAGGCCTGCGTACCACACAAAAAAAAAACAAAACAAAACTGTTCTGTCATCTTTAGCAGGTATTTTTCAACCTTTAGGGTCATATTGGATATGAATCTTCTTGGCATTTTTTTTCACCACGCCCTCTTCTATTTATTTATCCTTGATTTTCATCCCTTTATTTCAGTACATGTTCTTTAGAAATCAAAACTGGATGGAGAGCACCCAGTGCAGGCACACTGGTTTCAATAGTCAGCAAAGCTCCCCAACTGACTCTTAATTCATCTCCCTTTTTTAGAGCGTCTCCGGGCGTGGAATCATACCTACTTCACTTTAGATAACTGCTTTCCTAAAGTCTAGGATTTTGCTTCATAAAGTCCTTATGAACTCTCAGCTAAAATGGTTGCTTTCTCTGAAGGTTTCTATTGCCTTCGACTCACCAGTTTCTCTTTTTTAGTCAGTGAGAGAAACAAATATCCTTATCATTTTCTCTACCTTCTGGGAGGTGGAGTTGTCAACAGTGGAGATTGAAAACTTGTCAGATGTTGGCCTTTAGTTAAAGGATACGTCTGGTGGATGTCTATGGAGCTGAAACCACTCATGTTTACTACACTTACTCTTAGAACACTTTTGGAGCAACTGTGTTGGAGCATCTCTTTCCTCCATCTGGCCAAGTGGCTTATTGTAGACTCCCTGATCTCTTCACCAAAATGAATCCTGCTTAAAGGTTTTGCTGTGATATTCAATACTAGGGAGAACTTGGATCTGATATTAACATCACCACTTCAACTCACAACGACAAATCAGAATTGTGTGGAGGAGTCAGCCCAGAATAATGGGTAGCAACTATCTTCATTGATTTTTAGCATATTCTGACAGATGGCTGTAGCTTGTTATGAGGCTAACTGCCCTTGGTGGCTTTAGGCCAGTGTGACAGTTAACGGGAGCCAATGGGTTATTTTTACAAAAGAAGAGCCAGGGCCATTGGCGGAGGAGGTGTTGACAAGGAATGGAAAGGGAAATGAAATCTACATGACCAATGCTTGTTACCAGACTTATACAGCTAGTGTCTATCTTGGGGAAATAAAAATCATTTGGAAGAAATATTCATTAGTGGTGATGGCAGTGATTTAAATATCTATGGGATAATACTCTTTAAATAGTAAGCCATAAATGTAAGGTCTCTAGTGGTAGTTATCTTTATTTTATAGTACTACTAAAATCTACCTAACATTTATAAGTAGGTTTTCTTTTTTCCCTTAGGGTGTTTGCTGTGGAAAAATAGATTCAGTGATCATTTTTTTCCAAGCTCAGAATATACATATTCAGTGCTTAGATCCAACAATATCGCATGCTTGAATCCTTTAACAGCACTGGGGTTAGCAAAATCTATCTTCAGCCACAGATTTAAAGATTCTTTTTAAGATAAGAAAAGACTTCGTAGGACTAATCTATGACCTATAAATCCTGTTTACTACAGATGAACAGGAATCAACCAAGCTTTTCAGCCTACACCAAATGATGGATGTGGGATATGTTAAATTTACGTGAAGGAGAACTCTGTAGCCTTTAAAATATATTTTACATATTGAGAATAACAATATATCTATAGTAGTCTATTGCTCTTGGACAGTGAAGAGCAATATTTTAGAGATTATCATGATACAGTCTCTAGTCACTTTGGTAGTGATATTATTTTTTTAAATGCTTTTGAATTGACTATAGTTTCAATTGAAAATTAAAACCATAGGCAAACATAATGTGTTTCATTTTATAAAGAAAAGGAATTTAACTATAGGTGAGGTGAAATCTGGTTTTAATATGGAGAATATTTATTTAGCAATCTAAATGTGAATCTGAACAGATATTTTTAAGGAATTATAAAAAATGAGTTGATCGGTGAAATATATAAGTATAGCAAACAAAAAATACATTTTAGAGGAATCTCTGTACTAACCTTTTTGCCCTCCCTCATCATATATACTTCCCTATCCTGGGTTGTATGTTTAAACAAAAATATCCGGTTTTGATCCAGAGACAAACTAGTTCTTCATTGACTACAAAGTTATTTATCCAGTTAATCATAATAAATATTTTCATTGCCATGTCGAGTTAATAGATACTTGTCTGTTATATTTTAGTAAAAGTATAAAATATATTTGAAGTAGCAAAAAATGATTTTCCTGTCAATTTTTCTCCTTATTTTCTACAGAGGGGTGCGTGTGTGTGTGTGTGTGTGTGTGTGTGTGTGTGTGTGTCAAAGACATTCTACGAAACATCTCCCTTTGGGAAAATTCAGCTGTTTTTTTATTAATTCCACAACACAAAAATGTTTGTAGCTTTAAAAGCAAAAGACAAGATCAGGTTAAGTCCTGAGGTCTTTGAAATGTCTCTGCAAGAATTGTGAAAGTGTGGTACTGAGTATTCCATTTAAAGAACAGGAAAGCTCAAAAACAATTGCCCCCTTTGGCGAACAAATAAGCAAATAAACAGTAACATCTGCTTCACCATTCTGTTAATTTTTTTGGTGTGATATCTGAAGGTATAAGAATGTGTACAATGTGAATATTTTTAATGAAAAACGGTTCATTATAAACACTATGAGGAATTAATTCTAGCATGGATGAGTTTTAACAAACTTTGACCAATACTTACTGAGTGCCCATCATGTACCATCCACTGTTCTAGTTGCTGGGGCTACATCAGAGAACAAAATAGACAAAATCTGTCTTTATGGAGTTTACATTCTAGTGGGGGAGACAGTTTTTACCCTAAAATGTTGATTATATTGAGACTAATAATACTGTAGGAATTGTGGCCTGGCTAGATGTAATATGGGAGACAGGGGAGAGGGGACAAAGATACCTCTTAGAAGTCTTCTTTTACCTGCCTTCACTTCCCCACAGCAACTTTCATAGAATTGCCCCTTATCTGTGGTCTCATAGCACCCTGTTCATGTGTCTGTGAAGACCTTATTCCATTGTATATTTGCACTCGAAATACTTCAGTTACTTGTCTTTATTCCCCGTTGCAACGTGAGTGAAGGACTATGCCCTTTTTTTACTTTGACTCCTTAGTTCTTGGCTTATATAGTTCAACAAAATTTTTATAGGGTATATGGATAGACTGATAGAGTAACTGAGCAAGGAACTACAGATGGAGTAGATTTCTGAAATCAGAAACAGTAGTTTGTAGAAGCAGTGAGTTTTATTTTGTAAACAAGTATGTGGGACATCCAGTTTGAAATGTCCAATATCTAATAAATAGCTGCAAGTATGGATCTGTGTCCCAGGAAAGGAAGGAAAATGGAAAACGTTTTTCTACTACCACTTACCGAATGCTTTCTGTGTGCCAAATATTGTGCCAAGCCATTATCACATTTATTCCAACTTACGGTTTTTAAAACTGAGGTTTATAGAAGTTGAAAAATGTACCACAAGGTCACCAGTTAGTATGTAATGAAGCCAGCTCATGATAGATGTGGATAATTAAGAATTTCATAGGTAGACATAATAACTGAATTTCCGTGAATGATGGAGGAAATACTGAAAAGCCTATAGGAGAGTTTAGTGTAAGAAGAGGACAGTAAACCAAACCGTGGAAACCCTTTTTGGGAGTCCATGAAGGAGAGAAAGCCAGTACAGGTGACTGAGGAGTAATCATAGAATAGAACAAAACCAGGGAGAAGAAAATTTCAAGGAGATAGTGATCATGATTTCCAAATGTCTCAGAGGAATTAAATAGGATGTGGATGAGAAAACATCATTGATTCTGTCCATTACAGGCTTCTTGATTTTTAAGCAGCTAATTTCAGTACAGGGGTAAAATTGAAGCAAGACTGCAATGGGTTTGAAGAATTGGTAAGAGGGGAGAAAATGGAAATAGAAGGTAGAGTACTGTTTTGAAATGGAACAGTAGATTGAGAAGAAGCTGAATCTGGGTAAAACGTCCTTATAAATTGGAAGGAGGAAAAAGAAAAGGGGAGAACTACATTTAATAAGGAGGTACACAGTAGTCACCAGGATGGTGATGTGATTGACAGAAGGAAACCTACAGACCAAGTTAGAGATCAAGTTTCCTTAATGGTAAAGAATATGGAAACTTGCAGAGATGATCACATAATGATGAGGAAAACTGCATGATCCCACAGTGGTACAGGCATCCTGGGTTGCCAAGTCTCAACAAGGGCATACAACTGATAATGACACTGCCTTTGGGGAATAATGCATCCCTTAGGTGCAAAAAGTTTGTCTTTGCTAATCTCATACTAGAGGGAGGTATTATACCCTGCTTATTTAAAGTTGACTTTCAAATATAAGTCACATTTCCAAGGGCAAGCAGCTATTATTGGCCAACCCAAGATTATAATTCAGACTTCTGGTCTCCACCTGGCACATACAAAACTCTAGGCAGTCCCCTGTTGTTGATGAAGGTACTCAATAGTGACGTATGCCCAGGGCCTCATTGATAACATAAATGCTAACTTATGACTATTTCCGATTAAACTATCAAAATATCAAGTACGATATAAAAATAATATCAAGATATCATTGATTCTTTTCTTTTGTGGCATTATATTAGTCTCCTAAGTAAATTGATTTTCTTTTCAAATAAAATATTTGCAATCTGCTATTTCCCCCACCGTTCAACCTTTCAACTAAAATAATTGGTTGGTTTTGGTCTATGACAGTCAGATCTTTCAAATCTGTCACTTACCATACTGAATAGTATCATTAACTTAGTTTTATAACACCATGGCTGGTTGCTTTTTAGTAGATACGCTTGTAGCTAAATACTTTTCCTTATTTGTAATACTCAAAAGACTCAGATTTTAGATTATTGTATATATGTGCATGTGTGTGTGCACACACATGTAGGCATATGTGTATATATAAATATGTATGTATAATTATCTACTGTCCAAAGTCCTTTCACTCGTTATCTCATTTTAAACTCTTAACAACCCTGGGAGGTAGACATAATAGAAATCATGCCCAGTTTAAAAATAAAGGAACTGGGTCTTGGGAAATTTTACTCACTTCTCCCCGTGGCAGTTTTTTACAAGATTTGGAGCTACAGTGCAAGTCTCCATGCAACCAATCCAATATTCTTTGTACTATAGCTATTTGCCTCTGGAATATAAAGAACCCCAAGTCATCCCTTTTTGTCTTTTGGTGAATATTTATAGTTCAGTTAAATTTCCCTGCCTGGAGACATAATCTAGGTTTTATTCTATTTATATTAAAATCTTGATGAGCCTAAATGCCCAGAAAACTGGGGGTTCTGGTTAATTGGATTTGGTGGTTAGCTTAAGGTTAAATAGAACTTTTGAAAAATTACCATTCTTGTTGAAAATCATTCTTAAATGTGAATCTACTTTCCATTTTAATCCAAATGATCATAATTTAAACTTTTATAATTGAAAATCTCACTGTAAGTGAGGGTTGTCATTTTGAACATGATTTTTTATTGTACAGCACTCTAGATGTAAAAGATATTGTAGATAGGACAAAATGTCTAGCAGTCCCGGGATATCCTTTGTAAATTTTGGATGGCCTCTTGTGAGTAGTTGAAAAAGCACTGAATTTAGAGTTAGAAATCATGAGTCCAAGTCCAATTCTGCCACTAAATAGTTGTGTGACCTTGATACTGTCTCTTTCTCTTTTTAAAATTTATTTATTTAATTTATTTATTTTTGGCTGCGTTGGGTCTTCATTGCTGCGTGGGCTTTCTCTAGCTGTGGTGAGCGGGGGCTACTCTTCATTGTGGTGTGTGGGCTTCTCATTGCGGTAGCTTCTCTTGTTGCGGAGCACGGGCTCTAGGGCATGGGCTCAGTAGTTGCAGCGTGCAGGCTCCATAGTTGTGGCTCGCGGGCTCAGTAGTTGTGGCTTGCAGGCTCTAGAGCGCAGGCTCAGTAGTTGTGGTGCACGGGCTTAGTTGCTCCGCTGCATGTGGGACCTTCCTGGACCAGGGCACGAACGCGTGTCCCCTGCATTGGCAGGCGGATTCTTAACCACTGTGCCACGAGGGAAGCCCCAATAACGTGTCTTTCTTCCTCCCAACTTCATTTTACTCAACAGTCCAGTGAGAGAATAAAGCTAAATGATATTTGAATTCGTTTCTGGCTTTACTAACTGTTATTCTATGGCTTTTGCCTTCTTGTCATTTGCTCCTTGACTCTACTGAGCTTTCCAGTTAGTTGGATTCTAATTAATCGCAAGATTACTAATTCTAGGTGAGGTCCCCAAACAAGTCAGATAAATTTAAGTTGAGAAATCATGATTCCTTTCAGGATTTCCAGTAGCCAAGAGGAAATGAGGAAAACACTATATATCCCTGTGTGTCAGAGGATAGCGATAATGACAGGCAAGTATAATCAAGAAGGCAGTCTTAGGCCAATGCAAGACTAGTCTATGATTCCGTTTTGCCTGATACATAATTGGTGTTCAGTAAAAGTTTGCTGAATAAATTAATTTAAGAACAAAACCCTTCATAGAGAAAGGATGCAACACCTTATGCAGAAATTTATCTTGCCTTGGGTCATATTGTGAAGCAGCAGTAGTTTCAATATTTTCTTTCATATTGTCATTCTCTGTCTAATTGTGATATAAATATAACTTCATTTTTGTGTTTCTTATTCAAAGGTAAAAATACAGTCTGTTTTGGGTTTAAGTTCCAATCAGCCACTTCTGTATCGCATTGTGTAAATTCATGATAATTTTTTTCTGTGTAGTGACAACAATGCAGAGAGAAAATAGGCTCAGGTTTAATAATATATTTGCCAAATGGAGATGTATGTTTAGAGGTCAGAGAAGTACATGAAATCACTATACTCTTGAAGTTGGTCTTACCTTGTTGATCTTTCTGTGTTGTCCCTGAATAATTAACATGAACCAATCTTTCTCCTTTGTGCTCTTCAATCCGCTCAGCAGGGAACCAGGGAGAGAATATTTCTGTGGAAGGAAGACCTGGTTTCCACAAATTCTTCTATGCTCAAGTGGGAATATAATCACTGCGTTTAGAGCATGGCACAAAGCTGAATTTGACTGTTTCTTAGGTGGCCTAACCTGAGGGGAGTTAATGCTATTTCAGTTGCTGTGATTATTATATATTGTGCATGTTTGTTTTTTTAAAATTTATTTATTTTATTTTTTTTTGGCTGCATTGGGTCTTCGTTGCTGTGCACGGGCTTTTCTCTAGTTGCAGCGAGCGGGGGCTACTCTTTTCTGCGGTGCGCGGGCTGCTCATTGTGGTTGCCCTTCTTGTTGCAGAGCACGGGCTCTAGGCGTGCAGGCTTCAGTAGTTGTGGCATGCAGGCTCAGTAGTTGTGGCACGTGGGCTGTAGAGCACAGGCTCAGTAGTTGTGGCACATGGGCTTAGCTGCACCGCGGCATGTGGGATCTTCCCGGACCAGGGCTCAAACCCATGTCCCCTGCATTGGCAGGCAGATTCTTAACCACTGCGCCACCAGGGAAGTCCCAACTGTATATGTTTTAATCAGTAGTTCAGGTTTTGGATTTATGTCTCATGACAAGTTCATGAGGGGTACAGTTTGAAAAGCAATTTAAAAAAATTGAAAGTAGAAAATGTTTTCTATTCTCCATATTTCATAAAGATTTCTTATTTGGTCAGCAGCGTAAATGTTGGAGGTAATTATGAGTGAGTTGTATATGCTCTCTGGCCCTAGGGTTCAGGATATTTGTTTGGATAATAGAACAATCCCAAGTGCAGGTAGTCTCAAGGGAGGAACGGCTGTGAGCTTGGGGAGAAAGGCAAGAAAATCTTTCTCTGAGAGTCTTTAAAGAATGACAGATTCCTTCCCATAGGGACATGGAATACTTCAAAACTGCCTGTTCCAATCGGAGGAATAGTT
The DNA here is from genome assembly GCF_005190385.1 of Monodon monoceros. Classification (NCBI taxonomy): domain Eukaryota; kingdom Metazoa; phylum Chordata; class Mammalia; order Artiodactyla; family Monodontidae; genus Monodon; species Monodon monoceros. The sequence goes on along the minus strand of NW_021703779.1, from coordinate 104,266,210 downwards.
TTCAACGAAGGTTTCTCAGCCTTGCCCCTGTTGATATTTCAGCCTGGATAATTCATTGCTGTGGGAGGCTGTCCTGTGCATTATAGGCTATATAGCAGCAACCCTGACCTCTACCCATTAGATGCCAGGGTCCCCGCTCCTCAGTCATGGCAACTAAAAATGTCCCCAGACATTGCCAAATGTGGGCCCATTTGTCCCCAGTTGAGAAACACCCTTTTAGGTTAATGGTTAGACGAAATCTATTGTTTCCTTACCTGCTCACTTTACTCACCCCTCTTCAGACTCTTGCAATTTCTTTTTTCCCTTCCCACCTTCCCCCTTCCTATTCCTTTCTTCTTAAGCCTTTGTTGGAGGGTTTAGATAATTCTCCAGTCTATAACATAATTGGGGTTGGAAACCGCCGCTATAGATTCAATGTTTGTATCGCCCCAAAATTCACATGTTGAAAACTTAACGCCCAAGGTGATGGTACTAGGTAGGGATTTTCGAGGTGATTAGGTCATGAGGGCAGAGCCCTTGTTAATGGGATTAGTGCTCTTATAAAAGAGAGCTTAGATTGCTCCCTAACCCCCTTCTGCCACGTGAGGACACAGCAATAAGTTGTCAGTCTGCAACCCAGAAGAGGGCCTTCACTGGAACCCTACCATGCTAGCACCCTGATCTTGGACGTCCAGCCTTCAAAACTGTGAGAAACATATTTCTGTTTGTTATAAGCCACCCAGTCTATGGTATTTTGTTATAGCAGCCCAGACGGACTAAAACAACCACTAAACTAAATCCATTTAGTCAGTCTATCATTGCTGACTAATAGCTAGACAGCCGATAACAAGGGAGGCCAGAGTGACCCCTAAAGCAACTAACAAATGATCTCCTACCCTTGCATATACAGCCATATCTATCTACCTATCATCTATCTATCCATCATCTACTTCTCTATAAAATTTCCTTTCTTATTCTATTCCTTTCTCTTCCCCTACACTCTTCATTCTTCCTATATTCACACTTTATTCTCTCTTTCTTATCTTTATATCTACACCACTCTTGGGCGTTTCTTAGCTCTTCTGATATTTCTAAAAAACTTACGTGAGAACACAGAAGCCTGAAAAAAAATGGCATATTTGGGAAACCGTATATGACATAGGATGTTCAGAGCTTAGAGAGCACGGGAGACAATAGCTGAGGTGAGTCAGAGAGGCCTGCAGAGGCCAAATTATGAAGGCTCTTATAAAAGTAACAGACCTTCATTCAAAAACAGGAAAAACACAGGAAATCAGAAAGAAGAATATATCTACAAATTCTGTTACCCAAAGATAGTTACTACTGAGATTTCCATACGTTTTCTTTGGGGTTAGATTTCTGCAGAATAGGGATTTGAAATTGGAATTGTTGTTGTTTTTGTGTGGGAAGGGATAGCACGTAGTTGTGGTTGTGCTGTATATATGAATTCTGGGTTTTGTTTCCCAACATGGAAAATCACTTATTGCCTTAGAAATTATCTGGTTAACGGGAACAGAAATGCTTTAAAAAACCAAATCTAGTAAAAAGGAGGTTTTAAAAAATGATACAGGATAGTCTCACAGGGAAAGGACGGTGAGTACAACAAGGCCTAATGAGAGATAGCGCTCTCCCCATTGTTCTGTTTCTTTCTGGGGCCACATGCATGCTTCTCTCTGCACAACATGCTCTATTCTCAGGCTTCATTCTAAATGGGATTTTTTAATCTGTTCCCCTGTTCTGCTGCAACTTCAGCTCTGGCTCAAAATGACCTTGCATTTTGGCTTTCCTAGCTGACAGGTTTCTGTGTCTAGATTTCTGAGAGAGAAAGATGGAGAGAGAGAGAGAGAAAGAGAGAGAGAGAGGAAGAGAGAGAGGGGAAGAGAGGGAGGGAGAGAAAATATCATTGTCTCTGAGGTTGGATGTCCAATTCTGGTCCAATTAACTTTGACCGTGAGCAGTGGGGAGTGGGTTTGGGAAGGTCATGGATAGGGATGCTCTGTCCAGGGCTCTTTGCAGAGAGACAAAGGTCAGCATATCTAATATGCTTTTATGGTTAAAAATTCTTAATATTTTTTATGACTTCATAACATTCCATGGAATGAATGGACTAGACTCCTTCCATATTTGAATCTGCTCTCTTATGCAGAAGGACATTGAGAATCATGGGTTGGAAATTTTTAGGGCTGAAGACTGGAAGTGTCAAACACCACTTTTTCTCACCCTTCACATTTTACTACCCAGAACTTAGTCACATGACCATACCTAATGGAAATGGTGACTGGGAAATGTAGTCTATCTGTGTGCCCAAGAGAAAAGGAGAACATGGACGTTGGTCAGGAGTGGACAGTTTCTGCCTCAGGCCACATCTTTGATTTTTGAGGCTGATATTTCAGAGGACAGCCGTGCCCTTTGCCAGTTTCTCCCTTAGAGAAACGTTATGCTGCATAGGTTAGAGGACTGATTTGAGTGGCATTTCTTATGTTATTTTATAGCATTATAAAAAACATTCTTGCCTTTATTATACGTGTATGAGTAAGACTTTCAGAGAAGTGAAAGCTAATGAAAGCAAGTGCTGATCAACATCCTTTAAAAGTTGCATGAGAATGATAATCTAGATGTTTAACCTGAAGAGCTCAGTGGTAAACTCTCAGGTTCTGTTCTTATTATACTCCTTTGTATTTAGTTTGAAACACTCTCTCTTTAAAATAAAATGTCTTTGCTAATATAGATTACAATTCAATAAAAAGAAACGATACAGAAAAGTATACCATGTCAACTGGCTCATAAAACAAACGAGGATAATACATATCTGAGGAAAATGAGGGTGAATAAAAAGGTAATTAAGGTATATAATACTCTGCCCGCTATCCACTCCTCTAAGAAGAGAAATAAATAAATAAGCCAAGTAACCAGTGAAGACCAATTCTACAAAATCAGCAGGTTGCTCTGGTGAGTAAAATTGGGAATGGACTTTCAGCTTTTGTAAAGGGAAGCATAATTGAATTTCTTTATAAAATGAATGAAATTCTCTTAAATCTTAGAAAATTTGGGGTCTGGTTTAATTTTAAACGTGTGCTAATAAATTTTGCCTAGGTTCCATGTTTGTTCCCATTTAAAATGGTTCCCTGGTGGGAAATGAACTCTTGAAAACTGTGGGGTGGCATTTTGTTATGCCTTCATGGAGAAGATGTATAAAATCATAAGAGGATTGAAAGTCTCACCCATCACTAGCTTTCCAGATTGTTTCTAGTTTGAAAGGATTACAGCTTCCACACCATATCTTGGGACCTAAATTACCTTTAAATACAAAGAGAATGAAAAAATGGTAAGATTACTAATCCAAGTAAATAATTTTTATATGTTGGCCTTATCCTTTTAATACAGGAACGTGTACATTAATAGAAAATACTAATTTGATATTTACCCTTCAAGTGGTGTAGGGTTTTTTAATATCAATTTTTAAATTAAAAAGTACATCTATAGAGCATGGATTTAACTTAGAGAAAGAGAATGAGAGGACGACTTGAAAGGGCATTATTATGAAGTGGAGGATAATTGTTTATTTTCATTTATTTTGGAGTCTACTAAAGCATCTTGGTCAAACATTATAGAGTACGTAGTATTTTCTTTCTCTAGCATTTATATATATGATATATATATATATATATATATATTCCAACCCTACTAGCTCCAATGTATCTCTAAATGTCCTGTTACAGAAATGTTTAATTTATATTGGGAAGTCTGATACACTGTTGAATGAAAAATGTTCTGATGTATTCTAAACAAGGAGACATGACAATTAGTTCACTTTCATAAGTATGTATCCTCCTAATATCATTTGTCAATTCTATAATTAAAAGAGTTGAAATAAATATATCCATAAAAACATATTCAGTGGAATAATACGCTCATATATGTTCATTCTGAACAGAGAAATGCCAGATGATCATGTGATTTAAGAAGATTTTATTACCTCAATGATTAGCAGTAAGAGTGACATCAGGGATGTCATGAGTTAGTATGTGCACAGTGGTTAAGTAAATGAGTTTCATTGTTCGTGCATAGAAGTAAAAATATTTATTGAGCACCTACTCTTTGTGAGGCACAATTCTAGATGCTGGGGATACAGCAATAAATAAGACAAATGAAATTTCTACTCTCATGTAGATTGCATCCTAGTAATCAGAAAAACTGAAGTAGATTCTATCATTTACTGGTTGCGTGACCTTGGGAAATGTACTTAAACTTAGTAGCTCAACCTCAGCCTCCTAAACTATGACATGTGGATAATATCATCTACTTTATAGGGTTACTTTGAGGATTCAGTGAGAAAACAAACCCCAGAAATTACTTTAGCAGAGTGCCTGGCACATAGATGTTCAGTAAGTGGTCATTGCTATTGCCATTATCATTCACAGCGATTATTTCTAATTATTAGTATTTTTATTAACAGTAATTCTTTCCTTACTCAGATGTCTCAAATAGAGACGAAATGTGACTCAACTATTTTTTTGACTTATTTTTTTCCTTTAGATTATGTGAAAATAAAATGAAAGCTTGTAATTGTCCTTTTATATTCAGGAAACCAGGAGATATTTGCTCACGAGTGAAACAGTTATTTTAGAGTCCCCAAGCCTCATTCATTCTGTACAGAGAATCAAGAGCCTTTTAGAAAAAGCAAAAACATCATGCAAATCAATATATATTCATTGAGTACCTTTGAAGTATGAGACAAGGAACCTAGAAGTTGACTTGGTCCCTGCCCTAACGGAATATACAATCCAGAGGCAGTTGAGGAGGTAGGGTAGATACTACTTCTGATTATAAGACAAGAGGGAATAATAGCCACAAAAAAGATTTTTAAAAGAGCTCTCCCATTAGCTGCTAACTACCTCACTTGGAAAATCACATGAATACCAATCTAGACCATAGAGTATTACCATTTAAGAATAGATTATAGAACTAAGGCTTAAGCCTAGAAAAATTAAGGTTTAGATATATATATCCTGAAAGTATATTTTTTAAAAAAATCTCTTAAAAATTATGAACAACATGGAGAGACTATAAACTTTTTTATGAACACTTGGCATATAAGGTTTGAATGGGACATGTGGACAGGGTGACTTAAAATTTGGAAGAAAGAAACCTAGGGCAAATAAAATGAAATCCACCTTTATATAGTTGTTAATAAAAAAAAAAAAAATGTTACCCCCAAGAGGTTGTCCAAGCTGATAATACCATTTAGGCTCAGAGAGAGTTTGGATAAATACTCTTTTTAGGAGCATTTATCCTAAAAAGGAATATCAAGAATAGGCTATTATGCAAAAACTAGAGATGTTGAGGTTGATATCTTGCCAGTAACCACGCTTTGCCACAAAAGAACACTAGATATTCACTAGATATTCTTGTCAGAGAAGAAAATGGGGCTGACTCAGCATGACGTTTTCTTTTATTTTCTCATGTTTTTGGAGGCATAAGAATGAATACCTATGAATAGACATTTCTTCAAAGAGGATATGAAAAACAGCCAACAAGCATATGAAAAGATGCTCAGCATCACTAACCATCGGAGAAATGCAAATCAAAACCACAATGAGGTATCACCTCATACCCATTAGGATGGCTGTCATCAAAAAGACAAGAAATAACAAGTGTTAGCAAGGATGTGGAGAAATGGAACCCTTTGCACTGTTGGTGGGAATGTAAAATGATACAACTACTATGGAAAACAGTATGGAGGTTCCTCAAAAAAATAAAAATAGAGCTGACGTATGATCCAGCAATCCCACTTCTGTGTATATACTTAAAAGAATTGAAAGCAGGATCGCAAAGAGATATTTGCACACCCATGTTCATAGCAGCATTATTCACAGTAGCCAAGAGGCGGAAGCAACCCAAATGTTCATCGACAGATGAATGGCTAAACAAAATATGGTATATATGTACAAGTCATCAGCCTTGAAAAGGAAAGAAATCCAGTCACACGGATAAAACTTGAGGACGTTAAATTAAGTGAAGTAAACAAGTCACAAAAAGACAGATATTGTGTGATTCTACTTATATGGCATATCTAAAATTGTCAAATTCGTAGAAACAGAAATGAGAATGGTTGTTACCAGAGGCTGGGGAGAGGGGGAAAGAGGAGTTGTTTAATGAGTGTAGAGTTTCACATTTGCAAGATGAAGAAGTTCTGGAGATCTTTCTCAATAATGTGAATATACTTAATACTACTGAACTATACACTTAAAAACGGTATAGGATGGTAAATTTTGTGTTCTGTGGTTTTTATCACAATAAAAATGCATTTAATAATTTTTTAAAAAGAATAAATGCCTGAATTCCACTATCCTATCTGAATGTGATTTGGCCCTAACACCTTGAATCAAGGCCTTTTTACTGCAGTCTTCTTCTTTATTATTTTTTTTAAATCAACCTCAGCTTCTAACTGGAGGTACGTTGAATTCCTTCCTCTGGGTATAAAAATTAGTCTAATGTTTGTAGCTAAGGGAATGCAGGTTTAGAGACTCATAAGTATGTTTACAAGATGTAAAAGAAAAAATTCATTGGTTATTTATGCATCTGTTGTTAGAAAGCTGTAGATTTCTGTCTATTTCCTATAGAATTTCAAGTGCCATATTAAATCACATCATTTAGTGCTAACAGGTACCCTCAGAATTATGTTGTATGTAGGGTTTAAAAAGAGAAAGTACATTTTCCCTTTTTTTATAGATGATTTTAAAATCCTTACAGGAACATTTATTAAATTCCCATTTACCAGCACTGGGTCTCATCAGTCTTAAAGATATATATATTTTTTCAATTTCCTTATATGCCCATTTCCTTTTGGCAATATCTTACTTTTCCTTTTTAAATTTGAAATTGAATATTAAAACAGATGCAAAGGAGAGTACTACTTACACATAAACTCTTGAACTGCATTTTTATCATTTCCTCTGTGGAAAAAAACCTAATTGTATGAAATTGATAGCAACATTTTAGTATATCCTCAGGTCCCCTGGGAAAAGCAATGTGCTTAGACAGATGATGTGATTTTATGAGCACATAGCTGAAGTCTAGCAGTGTGCATTTGTCTTTATGCTCCTACTTTTTTCAGGGACTATGAAAACACATTTAGGCAGTAGTTTCGCTTTCCAACAATGGACTGCAAAGCCTTTGACAGTACATAGCATTTGCATTGCTGTTGTTCATGATGCACATCAAAGTATTGATCACTTTCAGCAGAGAATCTTAATCTCAGTTTGTTAATAAGAAAACAGGAACCTTAGTATATGAACTCATTTTATTATCTACCCTCACTGAGGACTGATTTGGATTCCACTCAAATATGAATTAGTTTAAATGTTGCTCTGCTGCAACTGTCGAATTTATTCATTATGTTGTAATATTTTACTTATGAAACTGCATTTGGAAATCCTTTGGTATATATCAAGATGAAATTACAGTGCTCAGGGATATTGATTACTGCTTGTAATTGCCATCATAATAGCCAACAATTCTCTGTCTTTCTTTGTCTTTCTTCTACCTCTTAATGATATACCAAACAAAATCAATATCCAGCATATGGGGCCACTTACATTGTCTCAAAAATCCAATTGTTCTCCTTCATAAATATGCAAAGAATCGAAGATTTTAATCTCCAAACAGTGAATAAAAAAGCCCCATACTGCTAGATTTCTCTTCTATCCCATAGGAACATATCAGAGTGTTGCTGTGTAGGATCAGTTATATGCAAGTGACATATTATCGCCTCCAGTGTCACCACAAAGTTGTGGTGGGGAAATGGGGAGGCTTCTCCACTCTGCTGTTTGTAAAGTGCTATACTTCTTCCTCAACTAGTAAATTAGATGGCCAAAGGGGAAAACATAGGCTGGGAGAGATAACCAGACATTAAAGAAGAAATCTACCTCCTTATGACATGGAGGTGATTATTTCAGGGACTAAAGAGGAAGTACAATCAAATGGAAGAAACATAATGCTGTGAGTCACTTTTTCAATAAAATATGTTTATTCTTATTTCTACTACATACTGTTTGTCCATTTTGGGGATACGTTCAGTGCCTTTAGAAGCAGCAATAACTCCTTTACAGTCTTAACGACTGAAGACTAGCTTCTTTCTAATGGTTCCCCATTCATTCAAAAAAGTTAAGATGGTCTTTAAAACTTACTATGAGAACATGTGACATACGGAAAAATAGATATGTATTATGAAGTACTATTTGAATAGATTGTATTTGGTTAGCCCTGGTCAGTTAACCCAGAAGATTAGATAGAACCTGGTGGTAATCTGGTGAAGACTGGTTGGCAGGTAGCACAGTGTAGTGGAAATACACTATTTTGCAAGCCCTCGATTCTAACTACATTGATATCATTAACTACTGATGTTTCTTTTAAATAATCCACTTTTATTCTCTGGGCCTCCATTTCCCTAACTGCAAAATGAGGGTGTTGGGCTGCTAGCTGATTTCTGAGATCCCTCTAACTCTGTGATTCTGTAGCCATCATTCTCACGTTTTTCTCTCAGGTCCCAAAGGCCTGAGAGAAAAAGGGTAAAAGTGTGGCTCAATCCAATATCATCCACATGCCAAAATCAACACAAAGCATGCTTCTTCTGTGCCCTGTAAGGCCTGGATTCAAAGCTTCATGTGTCCACTAACTGCAGAACCCTGATATACTGTACTGTAATGTCGTGGTTAAGATCAATGGCTCTGGAGCCAGACTGCTTGGGCTTGAAAGTTGTCTTTACCAGTACTAGCTGCGTGACCGTGGACAAATTACTTAACCTCTCTGTGCACTGGTTTTCTCATCTGTAAATGTACATACTTACTGTAATGGGATTGTTGTGAAGATTAAATTATATAATGCTTTCTGAATTAATTAGAATAATGTCTGGCACAAGTAAGCACTTAATGAATGTTACCTCTTATTATCATTATTATGATAACTATTATCATTACCACTTTGCTCCTACTAAACCTCTTTCGATCTCTGTTTCATCATCTGTAAGATTATAATAATAATATCAACCCCACAGATGTATTAGGATCAAAATATTGCATATACTGTACCTACTTTGGTGCCTGGCTTTTCTAGGTGCTTAATAAATTATGTTCACATAAATAGAACCCACTGTTCATGTGGTTGGTATTAGTCACTGCATTTTTCCCACTGACCCCACTCCCAATCTTTTTGATACTAGTTACAAGAACAATACAAGCTCAAGGCAGAAAACTTCAAAAAATACCCCTACCATCCAAAGGTAACACAAATTATTATCTTTCCATGAGCATATATATTTTTTTATTTTAAAAATTGTATTCTATTGCCCATATTGTTTTGAAACCTACTTGCTTTTACCTGGTGATATCTGTAAACACTTTTCCTAGTGAATAGATATTCTTTTACAGTGCAATTTGTAATGGTTGTATAGTATTCTACTGCATGTTTATAAAATAATATACTTACCCAACTATCTATTAATGAGCATTTGGGTGTTTATCTTTTGCTGTTATAAATAACACTTCAATGAATGACTTTTTATATACATTGTCATACACATCATTTCCTAAGGATAAATTCCTATAGGCATAATTTTTGGACAGGGAATATGCATATTTTAAGTCTTTTGTTATGTAATGCCAAATTATCTTCCAGAAAGGCTTGTGAATCTCCACTCCCCTCAGCAATCCTGCCCTTTAAATAACTTTTATCCTCATATACTAAAGCAAAACTCTCTAATATGGATATTTTCATTAACTGGCATGTTGACAGTTGTTTTTTCCTTTAAACATGTATGCTTTTGTTCTTTAAAAATGGAAGCTAAAATCAGTCTTAAAATATTCTTAATGATTTATGCATTTGGGCGTATGTGACATGTACAAGGTGATGTTGGCTCTTTGCTCAGCGGAAGGGTCTTGTGATGTATTACATGAAAATGTGGCACCAGAATGTTTTTTGTTTAGCAGTGCATTTTACTGCCCAGGCAGCATAGTAGATTGAGGACTTTGGAGCTGGAATGGCTTGAGATCTCATTCTGGCTTTGTTATTCATTTCCTAGGTGGATTTAAGCAAGTTACTTAACCTCTTTCAGCCTCCATTTCCTTAAATACACCATGCAGATAATAATGTAGCCTATTTCATATGAATGAATACTAACTGAGATAATGAGTGTTTAACACAATGCATGGCACTTAGTACCCGATAAGGGTAAAGTATTGCACAAAAACATATTTTTATGCCAACTCCTTACATGTGAATAAATCACTACTGTTTATGAAATACCCATATTACAATAGTCATGAGCTGTCAATAATCATCCTCTAGTAATTCAAACATGACAGCAATATGAAGTTCCAGGACAGGCAAAAGTAATGTAGGGTAGAAAAAATGCAAAATAGTGGTTGCCTCTGGGGGTTAGGGAATAGGGATTTACTTCAAAAGGCAGGAGGACACTTCCTGGGGTGATGGGAATGTTCTGTATCTTGATAGGGGTTTAGGTTACACAGGTGATTGCATTTGTCAAGTCTCAGTAAATGTACACTTAAAATTTGTGCATTTCATTGTGTATAATTTTTTATATTATATTTACATATAACAGTTTATAAGTTTAAGGTGTCCAACATGTTGATTTGGTACATTTATATATTGCAGTACAATTGCCATTTGTAGTGTTAGCTAACACCTCTGTCACATAATTATCATTTCTTTCTTGTGGTGGGAATAGTTAAGGTCTACTGCCTCAGCAAGTTTGATATTTATTTTACATTATTATTGTCTATAATAATACTGTGCATTAGACCTCCAAGACTTATCTATCTGCTAGTTGCAAATTTGTAACCTTAAACATCTCCCTATCCCCCACCTCTCAGCTCCCGGTAACCAACACTCTCCTCTTCATTTTAACAAGTTCATGGATGGACCTCGAGGATATTATGCTGTGAGATAAATCAGACAGAGAAAGGCAAATACTGTATGATATCACTCATATGTGGAATCTAAGAAACTCAAACCCATCATGTATAAATTTTACATTAAAAATCTGTAAAAAAAATTACTGAACTCTAGATAATAATATGAAAGTTGAAATATGTGAAGGGAAGTGTACTGATGTATGCAGCTTACTTTGAAATGCTTGAATAAAAAATGAAATGAAATGTTTTAAAAAAAGACGGACTAAGATAGGAATGGAGAGGTGGATAAATATGTGATAGAGTGAATATAGTCATATGTTAAGTATAGAATCTAGTTGACAAGTACATCTGTGGTTTTGGGTTTTTTTTAATTTTTAAAATTGTTTATTTGATAACAATCTTTTAAAATTTGAATCTAGCATTTCTAAGGCCAGTGCTGCTCAACTGGATACGCACATCAAACTTACCTAGGACGTTTTATTAAAATATACATGCTTAGGACCTACTCCAGATTTACTGAATCTCTTTACTTGATATTTCTCTTGAGTAGATGTGTGTTTATTATAAAATTCTTTCTTTGGCTGTGTGTTTGGCAATTTTTATAATAAAATATTGCGTGAAAATATGTCTGTGAAAGCTGGTCTCTAAATAAAATACTGGTCTCTAGGCCATTGATATTATCGAAATGCTTGATGATACTTCTCTTTCTCTTTTTGAGTATTATATTTAATGAAAGGGAGCAGTATAGTTAATACCATCAAATGTGGAATGTTAATGCTCAGAATTTGAGAATTTCATTAGTCAACAAGTCAGGGAAAAGAAGACCTCTTTCCTCCTCTTAAAAGTCTAAAATAGGAAAACAAAAAGGAGATCACCAGTGGCACTTTGTAGTTAAGTGTTAGGTATAAGAAAATTTTGTTGAGTTCCTCCTAGTTGTCCTGTGCTTTGTCATAGCATGATTGTTTCAAATTAGTGGAATTTGTATTTCTGTAGCAAGTGGCTTTGGTTTTGATAGCCCAAACTTTTGTTTCCTTTCCGCAGGCATTTCCTGTTCAAACATGGATCTGGTTCCTCGGCCATCTTCAGTGCAGCCAGTCAGAACTACCCTCTGACATCCAATACTGTGTACTCGCCTCCTCCCAGGCCACTTCCTCGAAGCACCTTTTCCAGACCTGCCTTTACCTTCAACAAACCCTACAGGTGCTGCAATTGGAAGTGCACGGCCTTGAGCGCCACTGCAATCACAGTGACTTTGGCCTTGTTACTAGCCTATGTGATTGGTAAGCCCTTTTTTCCATGCTTCGCTTTTCTTCTTAATCAAAGTATTGTTTTGCTTGTGGTGGAGTTGGGAGCGGGGGGGGGGTGGGTTTCTCTCTCTACTCTGCGACCTACAAATTTGAACTAAGGCTTAGTATTATCAATAACAAATAGAGAGCTCTTTCCGTAGTGTAGTGGTTATCACGTTCGCCTAATACGCGAAGGGTCCCTGGTTCGAAACCATAATTCAAAAAGAGTCATGTACCAAAATGTTCATTGCAGCTCTATTTACAATAGCCAGGAGATGGAAACAACCTAAGTGTCCATCATCGGATGAATGGATAAAGAAGATGTGGCACATATATACAATGGAATATTACCCGGCCATAAAAAGAAACGAAATTGAGCTATTTGTGATGAGGTGGATAGACCTAGAGTCTGTCATACAGAGTGAAGTAGGTCAGAAAGAGAAAGACAAATACCGTATGCTAACACATATATATGGAATCTAAGAAAAAAAATGTCATGAAGAACCTAGGGGTAAGACAGGAATAAAGACACAGACCTACTAGAGAATGGATTTGAGGATATGGGGAGGGGCTAGGGTAAGCTGTGACAAAGTGAGAGAGTGGCATGGACATATATACACTACCAAACGTAAAATAGATAGCTAGTGGGAAGCAGTTGCATAGCACAGGGATATCAGCTCGGTGCTTTGTGACCACCTAGAGGGGTGGGATAGGGAGGGTGGGAGGGAGGGAGACGCAAGAGGGAAGAGATATGGGAACATATGTATATGTATAACTGATTCACTTTGTTATAAAGCAGAAACTAACACACCATTTAAAGCAATTATACTCCAATAAAGATGTAAAAAAAAAATAACAAATAGATTTCTAATTAGGTTATTTATTTATTATTTGGTACTTCCTAACCTTAAATACTGCTGAGGAGTGTAAGGATTGCTCTTTGAGAAGCAATATTTATGCTACTAGCACAGTCTTATTGATTGCAATTACTGTAGTTAACTATTTCCCCTTCAATTAAAAGGTTGTTATGGTTTTCTCATTAGAAGTCATAAGTACCAATCTACAATAGCTTCTTAAATTATAGTTAAACAATAATACTGCTACCGAACTTTCAGGTAGCAATTTCATTAAAGTAGTAGTTACTTGGAAGCTATCGGAAAATCCAGGGCATAATCTCTTTCCAAGAATGCAGAGTTTTACACTGGGACTAAAAAAAAATGTCTTCTTATTTTCACTAGGTAAATGGCTACAGAATTGTGTGATTACTGTGTTTGTGAGGGTAAAAGAGAAAACAGTAGTGAGGCATACTTTCCACTTTTAAGAAAAATGTTGTTCTTGAGGCATCTTGATTAAAGTCACCCTTACTTGATAGCAAATTGTATTGATTTTTCTGGCTGGCATTTTATTTTGACTGAACATTAATTTCCTTGTCTGAGTGGTTTTACAGTCTAAGATGTAAATTAACTTAAAAAACATGTATTTTGTGGGAGCACTGTTCCTAGAAGAATAGCATATCATGGTAGAAAAAGAATTCTAAGTACGTCACTTGTATCTTCTTTTCAGGTTTAGCCTGATTTCTTAATTGAAGGGGAACTACCCACAAAGATACATTGAATATGATTCTGAGAGATAGATTAAAAAGGGATTTAGAGTTTCTTATAATTATAAAAAAGTAAGTTTTGTTGAGTCTGATTTATTAAAAAACGTGAACAATAAGAAATTTCCCATAACCAGTTTTTATAAGAGTCACAGAACAAAGGGTAGTAAGTTAAATAAACAGATATATTTTGTAGGGGAGTCACTGATAATGTCAACAGTATAGGATCATAGCCTATATTGATGTTCATGATTATCTCTTTTCTATTTTCATCGTACAATCTGAATATGTTTGAACAATGCTTCTATTAAAGGTGGATAATATTAACCTATAATATCAAAATGTGTCCTTTATCTCAGACATTTCAGGATAACCCAACATGTATGTTTATTTGTTTTGTAATAACGTTTAATGAGGAATAGCGCTGAAGGAATGGAGGTTGGAGATGAGAAAGTACTGTAATATAAACAGGGTTTTAATATGGTATCATTCAAAGCAAGGAGTAATTTGAAAAGTTGAAATACATTAGAGGCCCTTTAAAATGTTATTGTTCAATTATGAGACCAACTCTTATCTTATAGGTTAGCTTCTATTAACTTTTACTATACAGAGAGATAATATTTTAGATTCAAGACTTTACCTCTGGAATAAACAAATCCAGGTATAGCAAGCTTCTTATTAATAGGTTTATACTGTGTTCAAACCTATGTTTCTATTTAAATTTATTATATGGCCACTCATATAAAAAATTGTATTATATACTCTGAGACTTGTTTAGTTAGATTATGTTGATTCATTTCAGAAGCAAAAGTGGAGGGTTTCCCTGGTGGTCCAGTGGTTAAGACTCTGCGCTTCCACTGCAGGGGGCACGGGTTTGATCTGTGGTCGGGGAAGTTCCACATGCCATGTGGTGCGGCCAGAAGAAAAAAAAAAAGTGAAAGCAGAATGTTTCAGTTATTTCAAGGACTGCCTTTTTTAATAGGGTAAACAATGGCATATAAATCTGATATGACAGTAAGGCTGTATAGTACAACGGTTATGAGCATGGATTTTTCAGACCTCTGCCGCTTCTTAGGCATGTTACCTTGGACAAATTATTCACCCTTTTAAGGCCTCCATTTCCTCATCTGTAAAACTGTCTTAAAACAGTACTTGTAACATAGGGTTTTCATAAGAATTAAATGAGTTAATATAACTAAAGAACTTGGAATAGGACTTAAAACACAGTAAGTATACTATAAATGTTAAATATTATTATTGTTGTTGTTACCATAACTACCTATATAATCATTATTCACTATTAAAATTCACTGGTTCTCAGAGTTAGCCATTTTATTCATGGCTGTACCCCAGCACTAAGAACAGTGCCTGGCCCATAGCAACCCTGTCGGTAAAAGTTTATTGAAAAAAACACATTATGCTAAGCACTCTACTTGTATTAGCTCATTGCATTATCAGAACAGTCCTTAAGGTAGCTATCAGTATTAAATCTATTTTATAAATGAGGAAACTGAGGCACAGCCAAGGTAAGAGATCACATAGAGGTCACAGCACTAAGAAGTAGGGATCCTGAGCTTTGAGCTTTAAGCCAGAGCAGCAGACTGACCCCAGAGGACATGCTGTTGAGTGCTAGGCCTTGCTGCCCTTCTAGCACTGCAGCAGAACTTACAGATCATTTACTTCTTGGTCTACTAAGTAAATCCACCATTTTTTTTCTTATTAAATCACAAATTAAATTAGATTTACCAGGTCATCCATTGCAGTAGTTACTGCAGCTGAGATTTGTGGATCAGTGAGAGATATCTGTTGAAATGCTTTTCTGTGTGACTTTGAAAATGCAGAAGTATCAGGCTAAATACTAGAACAGTAGGTTGAGTGGGTTCAAAATGAGGAGATGTTGATGGCAAACACTGGAACTTTGTTCTGAGTTCTGTCATGGACTGGACATTATGTGACTTTGGATAATCAGTTAAAATCTCTTCCTCTACTTACCTCATCCATCACTGACCACCTCAGGAGGGCAGAGTAAGAATTCATAAAGAGGCATTCAAGTGAAAGATGTCGCATAAGAACTGTAACATACAAGATGATTTTTAAATGGCCTTCTGTGGTTGAAATAAAAAAGTATTATATTTCAAAATATGAAACCATTTCACTCTCAACTCTTGCTGAGTCTATAAGAGTCATCTGGTTTTTTTTCAGTCCCCTTTTGCAGTTTCTGTATAACCCAAGTAAGATCTTTCACTGAAACTATTTACCGCTTCTGTTTCCCGTGCAAATTTCTTTCTGCTATTTCATGTTCCTCTATTATCCATTATACATAACCTTTAGATACGAATGGCTATAGGCTGTGCTGCCCTCAATCCACTACGGGAAATCACATCAATATCAATGGGGCATCAATAGATGTTCTGTGCATTATGGCTCTGTAAGTGGTCGTTGGAAAGCAGTGGAAATCCAACAAGTGAAAAGTCAGAGCTGGATTATTCAGGCAACCAGCCCCATCCCCACTCCTACCCACTATACCTTTTGGGTCAGCAAGTAAGTAATTTCTTTGAATAAGTTTTGAGGTCATAAAATTCAGTGAAGGGAGGCATGGAAAGATACTGATTATTTGAAGATATTATGGAATGGCTATTGTCATCACTTACCCATAAATCTGTAATATTTTCCATCTGAATCAAAAAATATGTCCTTAACGCTTCATCCTCTCTGATATTTTGGCATCAGTGATGTATCAGTGCCAGTCAGAAGCACATTTGCTTGAATTTACAAATAAGCCATATGAAGTAGTAGTCAGGAAGACAGATGACCATTTGCAAGGCATCAAGAGGAGGCGAGGTTAAGGTGCTTCATCAATGGTTGTGAAGGGCACAAACTCGGCTTCTTTGGTAATCTTTGATGTTTTGATCAAGTTTCTCCACAGTCAGCAGTTTGTATAAGAGGCAATAGGAACTCACAAGAATACATTGTGCCTGGGGTCAAATGGACTGTTGCATTGAATGACTTGGGGAGTAGGGATTTCTGTCTCTCAAACCCAATATCATCAGTTAATGATATCAATGTTCTTTTTCTTTTGCCATGAAATTAGTAGTGATTCATACCACCTTCAGGGGATGCAGGTAGTGTCCAAACTCTACAAATGAAATAATTTAAGTCCATGAATCTCCTTGCCGTGACATACTATAGCCCACATGTAGAAAGTTGACCAGAATGGTTGTTAATACAGAATTAGGAGAGATAGAATATTGAGCCCAATTCTGTGATTGAAAGTTTAGGGATGAAACTATTCGAGAGGGCAAAGGGCCTACTGCACCTTGCTCTCTGCATCAAAATTGAGTAACAATGATTTTAGTGCTTTCTTCTGCCTCCTTTATACTAGTCCAAATTGCTCTACTTTCTAGGGTTGTTATGACGGTGGAGTAAGAACATGCTGAAAGTGATAGAATGAGAGGAGTGGAGTGTGTTTATTTTGCCTCCATCACACACAAAAAAATGCAAATACTTTATAATACAGGGAAGAAACAAAATAGAGTAAGGCAAATTTTGATTTTGGAAAATTCAAGAACTTAGTTTTTTTTTAATGGAGAGAATTGAAATGGAGTTTTTTTTTCCCCCATCAGATCTAGATAGACAATGCCCCTTCCCACAAAGTTTGCTAAGTATAGATAAATACACTTAACAAAAACCATCTCTTTCACTTACTAGTAGCTTCATTAATGCCTCCGTGCCTCAGTTTCCTCGTCTATAAAGTGGGAATGTTGATAATACCTTCCTGATAGATTTTCTTTTTAATTAAATGAAGGGAAACATGTAAAACACCCAGGACATTGCTTAGCAGATCTAAGTAAAGATTAATGCTTATTATTAGTGGAACAGGATTATTATTAGGATTATTAATTTGAGCTGAGATAAGCATAATGAGCATACAGTTTATCCTAACATAAACTACTTTTGTTTTCCTTCCTCCCAAAGTCATCTAGAACAGTTTTTTCAGAGCTGGAATATCTGTTTCACAAGAATCCTCTAGTGGGTTTGTTGTTTCCTTCTGCCTGGTCTATAATATCTGTAACTTTGCCTTTATTTTACTAATTTCCCTTTTCCTTGGTGTTTTGGCCCTTCAAATGGTTTTGTATTTCTATCTGGAGGCCATATCTAGGTTGAAACACATTTTCTTTAAAATGCATTATAGCTTATAACATTCAAGAAATGACTCAGCATAAAATGCTAAAAAGCATTTTACTTTATCCTATAGACCATTATCAATCCTTTTGGTGTCACATTTATACTTATTACTACTTTCAGTTCACTCTTGTGGACCCATTTACGATAATGATGGCAGTTTCTGCGTTAGCATTGACTTTGCCTCCTACCCATGAATCTACCAACTTTCTAGCCATCTCTCTAGGCAGGGATCTGGAAAATGGTGGTATAACTTCAGTCTAATTATAAATCTGCCATCCATGCATTTATCAGAACTCTTCTTTAAAAAAGGTTTATATTTGCATCTGACATCACCTTTTTGGTGTGATATGTCCCGTAAGTTTTATCCCCACTATGTTAAGTGGCACTTTTACCTGTCATAAATAAAAGTATAGATTCAGTCTGAATTAAACATACTAAAATGACAGGAAGAACCTGTGCCACATACAACTAATTTCAGAACCATAGTTAGCACCTATTGCTGAAAATGAAGGCACTTTAATGAAAGGCAAATACTATACTTCTATTTTTTTTTTTTTTTTTTTTTTGGAACTCTAGCATGCTGTAGTTTAAGACATAAAGAGATAATTTCTTGGGTGAGTGAGTAATGGATACTAAACGTAAGTCTTGCATCAAGAGATTACTGTTTTGTCTCAAGGAGAGGTATTCACCCTACTAAGTACTTCCCATACACCACTGTCTAAGCCTGGGTAGAGAAATTAAATGAGGCTTTGTGAAATATGGGGTTGGCCAAAAAGTTCGTTCGGGTTTTTGGTACCACCGTATGGAAAACCCGAACGAACTTTTTGGCCAGCCCAATAGATAAAGATCCACTGGAAGGCATACATAGTAAAAGAGGACTGGGCAGCATGTTAGTAATTTTGGAGGTTTACATGCTTAAGAAGTTTTACAACAGCAAGAATCAATCTTGCAAATTCAAGGGAAAAATTCTCTCCCAAGAAATCTCTTTCAAAGTAAGTAATTTGAGGGCTTCCCTGGTGACGCAGTGGTTGAGAGTCTGCCTGCCGATGCAGGGGACGCGGGTTCGTGCCCCGGTCTGGGAGGATCCCACATGCCGCGGAGCGGCTGGGCCCGTGAGCCATGGCCGCTGAGCCTGCGCGTCCGGAGCCTGTGCTCCGCAACGGGAGAGGCCGCGGCGATGAGAGGCCCGCGTACCGCAAAAAAAAAAAAAAAAAAAAGTAAATAATTTGAATTATTTTGCATAAAGGAAATTTCACTCCTGTTTAGCTTAGTTTCTGCTCATCCAAATTATATATATAGGGTACATATATAGATATGTTATATGAATATTTTTAGACCCACATTGCGTAAGTCGTTAAGCTATACTTACTCTGAAGTGAATAAGAATAAACTAAATTAGAGCAATGGCTTTGAAACAGATGGCAGGTTAACCCATTTTAAACTTCAGAAATGTGACTGAATTTTCATATAGAACAGCCAGAATGGGGAGGGCCAGGATCACCAGCAGAGTATCTGATTTATCACAGTCAAAACAAAGAGGTGGCATCTTACAGGGTGGAGACACATACATTTGGAGCTTAGCTATATTCCCTTTAAAGAGAGGTGAAAAAGCATAATATGTTTTATTAAATACAAATATATTGGAAAACCTGAGGCAGCACAAATGGAGGATATAGTAGCAGGAAATGAAGATAATAAGCAGGGGCAGATCACGAAAGGCATTTTAAGTCATGGTAAGGAGCTTGGAATTTATCCTAAGAGCAAATGGGAAGTTTTTTATGGTCTTTCATTAGGGCAAGAAAATGATTTGCTCAGATTTACAGTTAGAAAAATCACCCTAATGGCAGTATGGAAGTTGGAATTGGCAGACAGGACCAAGTTGCACCAAAACGGAGGCTTGCAGGGCGAGTGCAGAAAGAAGACAAAACAGATAAGGAAATTATAGGTGCTGCTAATAACATTTTTAAAGTGGTCAACCAAAGTATCAAACTTAGTAGGGAAGGCAAATAGGAAGAAGAAACGAATGGCATTCTAAACAAGAGGTGGGTCCAAGTGTCTAGAACTATCAATGATATCGTAGGGTAGTTATAGCTGTGAGCAAGCTGAATAGCTAAAATGAGATGGTCAGAGGCTAGTGTATCAGAATTTTAGATTTCAGACTTGGAGCTTAAAAATGTGACTCCCCTGTATATTTTAGACCTAGTTAAGGAACATATATGAGGACCTCCTTCCAGATGAATCATTTGTTCAGGGAAGACTAGATTCTTAGCTAGGGATAATCTCACAAGGTGGTCTTCCCTGGGTAGACTCACAAGCTCACCAAAGTGTGGATAGTATTTAAATAAGAGCACCACGTTATATTGGATCCTCCAATATAGACAAGACCCATGTGGAATTCTAGATCACAGTATGGCTCCTCAAGAGCTCCTTTCTTGGGGATCCTGTTGATCTCTGTGGGATAATAATGAACAAATTAAGAGGGTCCAAGATGACCCACTGTAATTTTCTGCTGATTAAAACCTCATTATAGCTTTGCCAATCTAATTAGTGTAGACCTTATATAAGAAATTATAGTTAACATCTAGAGAAATTGCTTACCATGACAGTTTCTAAGGAGGGGCCTCACAAATGTCTCATTATCACGTTGAACTGGCAACAGGAAATTTTTAACTGCAAGAAAAGACTTATGATATGGTGCTTTGTAAAAAAACAAAAACTCTTGATTCCATTTCATTTCTTTTATATTAAATGAGCTTCATGTCCTGATCAAATGACCAGGAGACTGAAGGCTAGCATATGTACATGGAACATCAGAGGAGGTTGTGAGTTCTCAGATAAACTAGTTGTGGCTGTGGCCAAAAATGAGTACACATGGGATTTTGACAACAAGCAATCTGTGCTGTTCTACCACCTGGTACAGAAGAGGCAGATTTTGTCTTTTGGTATTCATAGATTTCACCAAATCAACTAGCCCCATTTTTTATGTTGTAGATAACTGTTTCAACCTTAATTCAGTTTTGCCTTTTGTTCCTTGAAGGAAGAACCTAGATTCCCTTTGATCTTGAACTTTATTTTAATTAAACATAGATGTTAAATATAGCAAATAACAATACCACAGTGTCTTTTCTGTATTCCATAGGTCCAAATACTTTGCAACATTAACTAATAAAATTATGGGGTTAAGTGAAAATAATATCAAGAGAGAGTACATATTAGACTTTGGATTTTACTCATAGCAAGCAACCAAGCTAATACTGGGTACACAGTCCTTAAGAGAGATGCCCGCTATTAAGAAATTAGGAACAAGTGTACTTTGCTATGAAAGAAAGTGGAAATTTTTGAAATGAAGCAGTTTTTGTTAAAAGATCATGTGCTGCCTCCAGACAGAATTCTGATAAATCCAAACCCTCTGAAGTTATCAAACAGTTTAGTAGTTTCCCCACCGCCTCACAGAGAGGCAATAAGTCTTTTTATATCATTCACCTTGGTGGTAAAGCTAGCATTAGTCAACCCATGAGTAGTTGAAAGGTCAGATGACTTTTGAACCTAGTTGAACTATTTGGTTTTGGGGAGATGAAAATTTTTATGCCGGTGGGAAAATGTGGTAAAGCATTGTACATGCTCAGTGCTACTCCAGGCTGTAATAACACATGCTCAAGGATTATCATATAGGATATTGCAGACATGGCACTAGTTAAGACTTACCAACATAGAAGGCTGTGGGAGTTTTTGAAAGCCAGATGGCACAATAGATTCTTCCTTTGTCATGGCTAAAATACAGCCTGTTCCAAGATTGAACAAAACCCAAATAAACCATTAGTGTCTTTGGTTTCTATTCCTATCTGCTGTATGTTATTAGTTTGGTCTCCCTGACCAAATCCTGCCCTTGGATTAGCTGGCGTAAGTCTCCTTGCCGACAGGCACCAATCTAGTCTTTTGAAACAGTGAAATATAAAATGTAGAGATAAGAACCCATCAACAGAGGGAGAAAAAAAGCTAAATTTTAAAAATAAGAGATGCAATGGGCAATCAAGATCAAATATATAAATAAACATTCACAAAAAAAAATACGACATGAGTTTATGGGGTCCAGTGATGGGTATGTCTCTTGGCCCAAAATAAACAGAATTAATTGTTAGCATACACAGCAAACTGGTGAATATAGTTCTATTTTTATTGGAAATAATAGTGTGTGTATCTTTTGTGATTTGAGTAGGTAGGAAAGAAAAATATTTAGATTACTTACTGACTGTCTCAGCAGCATTCCCACTAATGAGGCCAAGGTCATGGGCTCAGTTACTATTTCAACCTTTTAGCTCTGTTCTGTTTCATTACTAAAGCCCACAGTCTCAATCTCCCTTTTTTCTCCATCCCCCAAATCAGAAACCTAGTCCTGCCTTCTACCCCCTAACAAAACCTGAACTCAGAAATGAATCTGATAAACTAGGCAGGTTTTGCTTGACACACATAGAATTTGTTAAATGCTGCCAACTAATTTAAAGACTTAAGTCTAGAGATTTTACATAAAATCTCTGGTTTACATAAAATTTCTAGCCTCTCTTTAAAAATAAAAAGATCTGACATTCCCAGATGTGCATTCACGCATTCATCCACACATTTTTGAGTACCTATGTGCTACACACTATTCTAGTCTTTTGTTTTGCAAAAATAATATGAAAACCATTGACTGCAGCTAAATAGGGTCTGCTCCCAAAAGGCCCATGAACTCTCCAGTCCATCAGAGTAGCCATACTGCCCTCTTCACTTTTTTATACTACCTGCCTTCCTTCTCAGTTGGCATTTACGCTTGCAACCTATGTAATAAGATAATTCACACTGAAGTAAAAAGGGCTGTGACAAAGAAAATGTATTATATCTCCCCAAGATTATTTGCATTTTAACAGAAGACAGAGTCGTACGCCAAGAATGGCAAATCCCTGACATTAATGTCATTGCTTCTCTGTCCCAGACCCATGGAAGATATAAGTAATCAAAGCAACAAACATTCTTTCCTGCTGAGTCTAGATTCTGCAATTTGAGTTTACTCAGAAGTTGGAATATATTTGCCATCACTACTTTCAGCCAAAGAAATGAGATACTCATTATGAATTTCCTATCATTAGAAGTTTAGGAGGAGAAATTATGTAAAGGGCAGAAAAATATAACACAATCACCCTATTAAAATCTGACCCTGTTCACAGTTACTAATGGTAGCCCTAACCATGGCCAACTATCTCATAGATGCATGGAATTGAACATAAAGAACAGTGACAGGTAAATTTATAACACATCTTCATTATTAGAGCCTCATTTCAAATGAATGTCTTGTAAATACTGGGTACACAATGTTCAAGTATATGTTTCTGCATATGTGTTATATAAATGTAAAAGTAGATATTAATAGTGAGTTCTGAGTTCCCGTAGAATAATGCTGGCCCCTTAAATTCAAATCTCTCCACACCATCCTCCAGAAAGAAATTCAGATCAGCAAGGAGAGCAAATAAAACCACACATAACCCACTTCAATAGCATAACTAGGAGATGGAATTCCACACACTTCAAATTACACATAAGGAGAGAAAAAATACTCAAAAGAAGCAGAACTAGCTCTGTAGCCCATGCCAGAGCCAAGAGTGAAACGAAGACTAAATAGAAAAGAAGATGTGAGAGCTGGGGCCTAGCGATGGCAGAATTGATCAATTAAAATGCCCTTGGGGGCTTCCCTGGTGGCGCAGTGGTTAAGAATCCACCTGCCAATGCAAGGGACACGGGTTCGAGCCCTGGTCCAGGAAGATCCCACATGCCGTGGAGCACCTAAGCCCGTGCACCACAGCTACTGAGCCTGCGCTCTAGAGCCCGCGAGGCACAAGTACTGAGCCCACGTGCCACAACTACTGAAGCCCGCGTGCCTAGAGTCCACGCTCCACAACAAGAGAAGCCACCACAATGAGAAGCCTGTGCACTGCAACGAAGAGTAGCCCCCGCTTGCCACAACTAGAGAAAATCCACACGCAGAAACGAAGACCCAACGCAGCCATAAATAAATAAATAAATAAATTTATATTAAAAAAAAAAAGACCAGATAGTAGTAAATATTTCAAGCTTTGCAGGCCATACAGCCTCTATCACAACAATTCAACTTATACCCAAAAGCAGCCGTAGACAATCTGTAAATGAATCAGAGTGACTGTGTTCCAATAAAATTTTATTTATGGACGCTGGAATTTGAATTTCATAAAATTTTCATGTATCCTGAAATACTGTTATTCTTTTGATCTTTTTCAACCATTTAAAAATGTAAAAGCTGGAATTCCCTGGCAGTCCAGTGGTTAGGGCTCTGTGCTCTCACTGCCAGCGGCCCGGGTTAGATCCCTGGTTGGGGAACTAAGATCCCACAAGCTGTGCTGGGCAGCCAAATAAATAAATAAGTTAGTTAAATTTTTAAAAAATGAAAAGAAAACTTAAAAAAAAAAAAGCTATTCTTAGCTCTCAGACCCTACAAAAACAGAAAGCAGGCTTGATTTGGCCAAGAGTTGTAGTTTTTTGACTTATGATCTAGAGAGCAAGCTTAATCCACCTAAGAGTTAATGAGGGAAACTTTGGCAGAAGAGCTTTTGGTGAATGATAATATGCTTAACTGTAGATTTAAGGTTAAAACAAAGGTGAGGACAACGATGGAGAATTGTATTAAAATGTTACGTATTTTTGATAAAGTAGTTATTACAATTAAAGCTTGGGAGAAGAAAATAAAAAAGTAAAATAAGCTCAATGATTGTCACATAGAGAGTCAGAGTATAATTTCAAGCTGACAAACCAAATAGTAGAAAGCTAAGCGAGCAGAAGGGGGATGAAGAGCTTTATAAAAAGTAATAGCATAAAGGTAATCAATAGAACAACAATACAGACCTTCTTAAATACCAAAATAAAATTTTTAAAAAATTTTTATTGGGGTATAGTTGATTTACAATGTTGTGTTCATTTCAGGTGTACAGCAAACTGAATCTGTTATACATATACATATGTCCATTCTTCTTCTTTTCCTATATAGGCCACTACAGAGTACTGAGTAGAGTTCCCTGTGCTATACAGTAGGTCCTTATTAGTTATCTGTTTTATATATAGTAGTGTGTATGTGTCAATCCCAATCTTCCAATTTATCAAAAGGAATTTTTAAAAAACCAAAGAAACAAACTACATAAATAAAATTAACATAACACTGTAAATATAACAAAATAATATGTTGAGGCTAAACATATCTGTCATATCAGTAAATGTAAGTGGGTTTAATCACCTATTAGTAAAAGGAAAAGATTTTCAAAAGAGCTCACAAAGCAAAACCTAATTCTATGCTGTTTAGAAGACACACCTGAAATGAAAGGAGTCAGAAATGGCTAAAAATTAAAGGATAGACAAAAGGTTTATCGGTCAAATGGAAGAAGCAGTAAGAAAGCAAAGCTTATAATCTTTATATCAGACAAAGTAGAATTCAGGCCAAAAACCATTAAACACAACAAAGAGGATACTCTATAAAAAGCTATGACTATCTATGCACAAATAACAACTGCCTTTACAAAACAGAAACTGTAAGAGCTCAAGGAGGAATAAACAAAAACAATTAGTAATAGGATATTTTAACCCATCACTCAGCTCACATGGATAGAAACTTATTAAGTATATAGAAGACCTAAAAAAGCAAAATCAATAAGATAGATCTATGGCTGTATATTGAACTTAACCCCCTGATAATAGAGAATATATCTTCTTCTCAAGTACTCATGGAACCTTCACAGAATTTGATCATGTATTAGGTCACAACAGGAACCTCAGTGAGTTTCATAAAGTAGAAGTTACACAAACATCATTCCCAGATCATGGTGAAATGAAAATTAGGACGAAAATTTTAAAACCAGGAAAGTCCTTCCACCTGGAAATTTTTAAAATCTTAAGTCTCAGGTAAAGGGGGAAATGAAACTTTAAAATTATAAAATTTCTAAGAAATAATGATAATGAACCCAGCACATGTCAAAATTTATGGGATATAAGTAAACCATTTATAAGAAAAAATTTGTATCAGTAAAAATAAAAGAATGAAAATAAAGCTTAAAAAGCCATAAAATAAGCTAGAAGAAGGTACAAGAAAGGAAATAATAAAAATAAAGCAGAAATAAATGGGGTAGAAAACAGAAAAGTAATAGAAAAGTGGTGTTAAAAATCAACAAACAGGCAGACCACAAGCTACCTTAAATCAAGAGGAAAGGGGGAAATGTATGCAAAATAAGAAATGACGGGAAATATCCATTGATACAGAGGAAAGTTTAAAAATATGGCAAGTGGCTACTTTGCATGAATCTCTTTCACAGGGGTGTAGCATTCTGTACACCCACCAGCAGTGTGTGACTGTGCCCATGTCCTGATGGACTTCCCATCAGTGTGTCACAAGTTTTTGGATCTTTGTCAATCAGATAGGTTAGAAAGGGTACCTTGGGGTAGTTTTAGTTTCTATTTCTCTTATTATGAAAGAATATTCAGTGAAGCTGAATATCTTTTCATGTGTTTAGGGATCTTTTTTTGTGAACTGTATGTTCATATCTTTTGTCCATTTTTCTATTGATTTTTTTTTTTTTGGTCCTCTTTGTCTCAATTTTTAAGAGTTCTTTACGTATTAGGAAGATTCACTATTTTTAATACACAACTCTGTACACCCTCAGGAGGATATATTCTAAGGAAAAAAAACACAAACTTTGAACTTAGTAGGATTAATTCTGGTAGTGGCATTGGTGCAGTAACTCTAATACTTATTTTGTGTGTCTTGTACAATAAGCAAGTGGGTAAATACATTGATGTTATTGAGAATTTGGTTCACTCTGTGAAAAAGGAGATAAAATTATGGGATTAGGGAGAAAGAGCTCTGTGGTGCTGGATTAGAATTGGGAATATCAATATGCACTCATTCTTTTAAAAACATACATACAGATATATGTACGTGTGTATATGTGTACATACATACACACACACACACACACACACACACGCACACATACACATTAACAAAGATAAAATCTAAAGGTTTTGTTCTATGTGTCTATATCCTTGCTCTTTTCCCTGAAAGGACTTAAAAACAATGACACCTCAGTAGTAATGAGCATATCTTAAAACTAGACTTTGGTTTCTAAATACATTTTCTACTGAAAGCTCCTTAGAGAAATGGCTGATTCTAGGTCTGTCAGAAAAAGTCAGTGCAAATTAAGCCTGGAATATCTTGTGCTAGAAAGCCAGGAAGAGTTGAGACATGTCAAAATGACACAGAAACCAATTTAGAGGAGCTCCCACTGGCCAAATTTGAGTATGTAATGATGGTAATGGATTATACATTGAACGACAACAGCAAAAAAGAATCTGAGTCTATTGTAATACTTTAAAAATAAAAGGCACTTAATTTCTAGAAATAGATCTGAATTGTTTTGTAATTCATGTAGATCCCTTTATGCATACTCATAGTATCTTTCAAATTAGGTATTATTATTTCTAATTTATATGTGAGAACTGACAGTCAGAGAGGTTAAGCAGCTTACCTTCAACCGCACAGCTAGTTAGAGGAAGGACCATCACTCTTACGGTCTGTCTGACTTTTCAAAAAGAGCCTATGGTGCCCTTATTACACTAACTGGCCTCTAAAAATGAGCTCATATAACAAATACTGTCTTATAACCTGCTTTGGGAACATCTTTTTCTATTATTTAACATTTTTCTACAACATTATTTTTAATTGCAGCATCATCCTCTACTGTATACAGTCACTTATATAATCAATCCCTATTTGCTGGACATTTAAGTACTTTTCCTTATCTTGCTGTTATATACAACATCATGTTGAATATCGTTGTTTTAAAATTTATTCAGATCCTTTTCTTAGTATAAATTTCTAAACATGGAATTCCTGGATCAAAATGTTTAAAAACATTTCCAACACTTTAGGTATATATTGCCAATTTGCCCAAACATTTTGCAACAGTTTACACTCCTGCCAGCAGTACACAAGAATGCTCATTTCTCTGAACCCTTGAAAACTTTTGATATCGTCAATTATAAAAAAAGAAAAAAAAGCCATTTTGATAGGCAAAATGATATTTCAGTGTTTTAGCTTGCATCTTAAAATTACCAGTGTGGTTGAACATTTTAAAATGTCACTGCTAACTTGCATTTCTTCTTTTGTGAATTGCCTATTGATACCTTTTGTCCGTGTTTCTACTAGAGGGTTAGCTGATATTTATTGATTTATACGGAATTTTATATATTAAAGATTTTGACATAAACTGCATATTTTAACATTGACTAAAAAAGAATCAAAATTACAATTTTAAATCATAGGGAAAAAAAATAAAACTGAGAGACTGCCATATTCTTTTCCCACATCTCCTGAAATCCTGGCAAGACATTTCAGGAAATAGTAAAAAAAAATTTAGACCCATTTTCGATAATTATATGAAGTTGAGTAAACTTCCTATAGCCTACCTTTTCTTTAAAGCAAAACTTGAATCTGCTTCAAAAATAGAAAACAAGGCTTGGACAGCAAAGTGATCAGTTTTAACAGAAATGCTAAGAAGGTTGAGATAAAAAAGAAAACAGACTGTAAAACCAGTAGAAAATATATGGTGTATACTTCACTTACATGTAACCCAGTAATCCAGTAAAATAATCAGTGTCCATATAAAAAGATGATTCTACTCATGTTCTTGTATTTTGAATTGATGAAAGATTGTTAGAGAGCTTCCAGTTCTCTCCTATGCACTTACCTGAGAAGGATGGACGAAATTAGTTTGAGTAATCATTCTGTGGGCAAAGAGCAGAGTTTTCCTCTATGCAAAAGCAACTGGTTGGCATAAAACTTTAACCTATAACATTGGCCTCATTAGCCCAATATTCCAACCAAATTACTTCAGTACAAAATGTCAGTGACTAGCAGAAATGGATCACATCCTCTCTTGGTCCCGAATAAGAGAGAAACTGGTCTCTGTGTGTCCTAGGGCAAAGCACTTCCTCTCCAGCTTTTAGTTTCTTCTTCTGTAAAATGAGATTGAACCAAATGGTTGGTCTGTGGTCTTTTTTTGTTTGTTTGTTTTGTTTTTTTCCAAAAGAAGCTTTTAATTTTTGAACAAGTTTAGATTTACAGAAAAGTTGCAAAAGTAGTACAGAGAATTCCCATATACTCCTCATCTGGTGTCTCCTATTGTTAACATCTTCTATCACCATGGTACATTTGTCACAACTAAGAAACCGACATTGAATATTACTATTAACTGAACCTGACACTTGATTTAGATTTCACCAGTTTTTCCCCAATGTCATTTTTCTGTTCCAGGATCCCATCCAGGATAGGATATTACATTATGTGTCATGTCTCCCTAGTCTCTAGTCTGTGACAGTTTCTTAGATGACCTTGACAGTTTTGAGTAGCAGTGGTCAGGTTTTTTGCAGAATGTCCCTCAATTTGAGTTTTGCCAGTGTTGTTCTCATGTTTAGACTGGGGTTATAGGTTTGGAGGAGGAAGACTACAGAGGTGCATTATCATCGCATCATGTCAAGGATACATGCTATCAATGTACATGCTATCACTGATGATGTTAATCTTGATCACTCGGCTGAGGTTGTGTTTCTGGGTTTCTCTACTGTAAAGTTACTCCCTCCCTCTTTTCTAAACTATTAGCCTGTGGTCTTTTTGAGCTCTGACATACCATGATTTTATTATGTTACATACAGATTCCCTTACCTGCACAGATCAATTTGCTAGAGTTGCATCCATCACCCAGGAATGTATACTTGTGCTGGGTAACTCAGCTGAAAATTTTCTTGGGACCCATTTCATACTATATGGCTATGTGAGAAATCTCCATTATGTTTCATAGAATGAGACTAATCACTTTCTTTGTAGAAAGTGCACTCTACATTTCTTAGTAAAGAAATGATGACTTTACAAATTTTAAGGATGCTCTGATTTTTGGAAACCTTTTACCAAGAGAACCCCAAATCTACAACTTCCAAATCCCAGTGATCAATATGATGGAGAAGAAGAAACAAGCAGGTTTGGGGGATGTTGGTGAGGGTGAGGAGAGAAATGAATGTCTGTTCTAAATTAAGTCGAGGATTTGGAATTAGGAAATCAGGTGAGGTGTGTGTTTGTCTGAATTCTGCTGTAGAGCTGTGTGAAGATGGTAGCTGAAGTTCAGTTAGAGACTTGAGTCCCTCTACATTGCTCTTGCCAAAAAAATGCAACTACACAAACCTCATTTAGGGCAAGAAAGCAAAGGATGCAATGGGCAAATGACCTTCTGCCTTTCTCCACTTCCAAGATAGTTTTGGAAAGGCTAGCTTAAGGGGACAATTAACCAGGCCTAATAATAATGGTTAACATTTATGGAGCATTTATTATGTACCAAGCATTTTTCTAGGTGCCTTACATGTACTGACTCACAAGGTCCTCACTAGAACCCTATGGAGAAGGTGCTATTATTATGCACATTTTATAGTGAGGATACTGAGACACGGTGATTGAGTAACTTGCCCAAGGTCCCTCTGATACTAACTGTAGCAGAGTTGAGATTTGAAACAAGACGTTTCCACTCCAGACACATGACAACTGCCTCCCTTTAGATAAGAGTGTAAAGCTCCAGGAGGGCAAGCGTTTTTGTAACCAAGCAGTTACTGTTGTATCTTCAACACGTAGGACGGTGTCTAATACCTAGTAGTCGGCCAGCAAATAATTATTGCATGAAGGGAGGGAAAGGCTTGAGGATCCTGATCATGAATCAAGCCCAAACATTGGTGACTCTTCCAGAAGAACACCGTCATGATGCCACCTCAGAAAACTCAGAACAAACTGGTCCATTATAATCTCCACCAGTTCATTCTCTGTATCGCCCCATCCGATCAAATCTTATAAGGCAGCTAGAAGGGCTTGGTACATACCCAGCTGTAGTTTTCTCCTACTCATCTGTTTTCCACCTTCTCTATTATATATTCTGACTCCCCAACCTCATCTGAGCCCTACTCTTTAATGCTAACTCTGAATAAGCAGGTAATGGAAAGGGTTTTAACATCTCAAAATCTAAAAGTTTGCAGAAGAACACATGCCAGGTATCCATGGCTGTGACAACATGATGCCAGATCAGGAAAGTGGGTTTCAAAGCATCAGCTACCAGGGGTTGAGGACATAAATCAATGAATACATTCCCATTTTTTAAATTTAAATACATTCAGGTCAAATGAGTAAGAGGAGGAGAGAGCTTCTGTGTAAGTCTGTTGCTCACTTTCCAGTCACCAGTTTTATATGGATCTTTTTAAAAGAATATGCATATTATTACCAATAAGCATTCAACCAGGAAAGAGGATGAGAGACTGTTTAGGAATCTAAGAGACTTCCATCATCAGTAATGATGAAGTGATAGGCAATGACTTGGACCATAGCGAAAGGGAGACTTCACTGAGCAGAAAACGAAGTAAAATGAGAAAGAAAAAGAAAATTTTAAGGAAGAATCAAAACTGCCGAGTCCTGGCTAAGTTGACATTTTTGCTGCATTATTCATTAAGGTGGGGTTTTTTGGGGGGAAAAAAAAGTGTCCCGTCATTATGCTGCTTATTTCTCCTGACTCCACAAAGCAAATAATAATACAAAAGTAAACAAGATTTGAGTTATGGAGAGCACTTATTTATTGGTGCTGTGACTTGAGATGAAAACACTAAATAATTGTGTCTGTCTGATAAGGAATACACAGATGGGCCCGTTACGCAACTGCAAATGGAGACCATATATTAAACCTGTGATAAGGTACCCAAATAGACATGTTATTTATAAATATTGCTGCAACCTTGGAATGGAAAATATAAAATACATAGTAAATGAAAGTCTTAAGATAATATAATATAGAACTGGGATATTAAAATGATTTATTACCTTGATAGAATCTTTTCTAGCTTCAATATTGGATAAAACTAGGACTGTACTAAGGCAAAAAAAAAATGTATGCTGCAGTAGAGAATGTTTCATTTCATTTAGGAGAGGAAATGTAGGGATTCAAACATGTGGAGCAACAAGAAAGGTGTCATTACCTCTGTTGTACTGTCTCAATCTTTTCTTTAATTGGCATTTAATTTTACTGTTTCACTGTGGCAGACTAGCAAAATGTGTTACGTAAAACTGTTCAAATTATAAAACGCTTTTTTTTCACTTTTTTTTAAATTAATGAAGTCCTTCTTTCAAAGGAAATTCTACCCATTCCCAACATGACAGCTTTTAAAAAGGTTTGAAAGGAATCTCACAGCCATACTGACTCCATTCAGATTGCTTTGAAAAGGAACATTTAAGTATGTTTTATTTATGTTTATGATGTCGTGCAACCACAGATAATATTTTTAGTAGAAAATGTGTATGTATAACCCTAGGAAAAAAAGAGAAAATTTGAATGAAACTG
This sequence comes from Monodon monoceros, assembly GCF_005190385.1. Taxonomy (NCBI): domain Eukaryota; kingdom Metazoa; phylum Chordata; class Mammalia; order Artiodactyla; family Monodontidae; genus Monodon; species Monodon monoceros. The sequence goes on along the minus strand of NW_021703779.1, from coordinate 104,233,749 downwards.
CTGAAGCAAAAGTAAGGTACCATAAATAAACATGCATTACTTCCTCTGTTTAGTTCTTAAAAAATGTTTCTCTGAAAACTAATGGTTTTCAATCCTGCATATAATCTGGTTATTACCAGGATAAAGCCAAGATCTGAAGGTGATTTATCAAAGGGCTATAGTTCACTCATACACCATTTGGTGTTTAATGTAATAAAAATGGGATTTATTTTAAGATGGAAAGATAACCTGGTTTCTGTAATGTTAGCAGTCACTGCATTTAATTCAGGTAGCATTTATTTTTGCAGTGATGTTCCTTATTGTGGAAGCCTCTTGCTTCACACGATGTCCACTGAAGTATTGGTCTGGTGAAATTGCTTCCAACAGGAGTTAACTTGAAAGCCTGAAGTCATCAGGGGTCACCATCTGGGTAATGTACCTGGTATATTTTTCAGGAAGGGAACTGTCCAACATACAAGTAGATCTGTAGCTTTGACAAGCTTTGCAAGTACAAAAGCAGTAGCATCCCTTAGCCTGAAGGAATATGAAGCAAGATATGTAAGGGAACTAGTGGGGGAAAAAATTGCTGAGAAAAAGGAAAAACAAATTACCTTGAAAAATATCACATGCTTTTGTCTTGGCATGATTTGAAGCTTATGACATCATCCATAATGGACAGGACTTTTATCTGTAAGACAGATTTCAAATTTTCAAAATAAATTTATTTAGTCAAATTTGAAAATAGCACCAAAAAATTTCTTGTAATAAAAAATATAGCACCCTTAGCTGAATATGTGTGCAGTTTGAGATGCAAGATGAATTTCTTGAAAGCAAACTTGTATTTGCCTTGCAAATATTGCAATTTCAAGGTTACTTGTGTATTTATTATCAGAGCTCTATTTACCTTATTATTAAGTGGATTGGAATATTATCTGTAAAAGAGTGGACACAAAACACCAAGAGATACAGAGTAACATGGAAGGTTTCATATCTTCTGACACTGGTATTATGAAACTATTCCAACAAATTTAATTGCCTAGAAAGAATTCTTCCCAGCACCCAAATTTTCCTGATTCAGATATTTCAAGGATAATTTTTTAGGCCAGTACATTTCAAACTGTATCTGTGGAGCTTTTGGACTCCCAATTCCTTTGAGTCAAAAGAGTGCTGTTTTATCTTTTGATGGGTTTGAGGGTTATTCATATTTAATTGCTGGATTGTTCTACTGCTTTAAAATGTTTTGAAAAGCCCTATTTTAGACAGAAAACAAAAATTAAAGAGATGGAATAAAAGAATGCATCTATCCATTCAGCTTTTTAAAAGGTTTGTTGAGCACCTACTATTTTTTTATTGTATAACAATATGTGAATACAGTATCACTGTAAAAGATTCTAACAATACTATGAAAATGTTGAAGTTCCCCCAGCTCCCCACTCTAAAGTTCAATAATTTGATATTAATCCTTCCATTTCTCTTTCTATGCATTTACATACATAGAGATACCTTTTCTTTTACTTAAATAGGGTCATTGGATGTGCCTTGTTCTACATTGTTTTTTATACAAATCTTAGAGCTCTTTCTATGTCAGTACATATAGGTCATCTAGTGGTGTGCTGATAAATGTTTAACAACCAGCTCTCTGGGCAAAAAAGCCTTGATGTGCAACATTTGCTGATTCCTGGAGTGTTAAAACAACCACCATGGTGATTTCAACTACCAACGTGAAGTCACTGAAGGTGGAATTGGAAGAGATGTGCACAGTTGGCTCTTGTAAACCAGTAGAAGCTGGCTCTATCACACCACTGGGTCAGTCCTTTCTCTCTCTCCCTCTCTTGTTTTTTTTTTTTCTTTCTGGCATCTTATTTTGAAATGCATTGAGACTTACAGAAAAGTTGCAAATATAGCACAGAATTCCTGTAAACCTGTCATTCAGTTTCTGCCAATATTAACATCTTGCATGACCATAGTACAGTTGTTAAAAGTAAGAAATTAGCATTAGTATGGTGCTATTAACTCAGAGTTTATTTCGGATTTCTTCAGTTTTACACTATTTGTTCTTCTTGTTCCAGGATCCTATCTAGTATACCACACTGCATTTAATTGTGATGTCTTCTTAGTGTCCTCTAATCTGACAGTCTGTCAGTATCAGTCCTTTTGATTCTTATGTAGGATTTTATATTATGGGTTTACCATTCTCTCATAGATGGATATATTGGTGGGGGTTTTTTTCTTTACTATATTAACAAAATCATTATACTAACAATGCTGTTTTGAACTTCCTTGTACATGCCCGTTTATGCATGTATAGGCATACTTCAGAGATATTGCAGGCTTGGTTCCAGACCACTGCAATAAAGTGAGTCATATGAATTTTTTTGTTCCCCAGTGCATATATAAATTATGTTTACACCATATTGTAGACTATTAAATGTTTAATAGCATTATGTCTAAAAAAACAATGTACATACCTTAATTAAGAACTACTTTATTGCTAAAAAATGCTAACCATCGTCTGAGCATTCAGCAAGTCATAATCTTTTCGCTGGTGGAGAGTCTTGCCTCGATGTTGATGGCTGCTGACTGATCAGGGTGATGGTTGCTGAAGGTTGGGGTGGCCGGGGCAATTTCTTAAAATAAAGCTATGATGAAGTTTGCCTCACTGATTGACTCTTCTTTCACAAATGATTTCTCTGTAGCACATAATGCTGTTTAATAGCATTTTACCCACAGTAAAATGTCTTTCAAAATTGGAGTCAGTCCTCTCAAAACCTGCCCCTGCTTTATCAACTAAGTTTATGTAATATCCTAAGTCCTTTGTTGTCATTTCAACAATCTTTACAGCATCTTCACCAGGAGTAAATTCCATCTCAAGAAATCAGTTGTTTTTTTTTTAACGTCTTTATTGGAGTATAATTGCTTTACAATGGTGTGTTAGTTTCTGCTTTATAACAAAGTGAATCAGCTGTAAGTGTACATATATCCCCATATCCCCTCCCTCTTCTGTCTCCCTCCCACCCTCCCTATGCCACCCCTCTAGGTGGTCACAAAGCACCGAGCTGATCTCCCTGTGCTATGCAGCTGCTTCCCACTAGCTATCTATTTTACATTTGGTAGTGTATATATGTCAGTGCCACTCTCTCACTTCATCCCAGCTTACCCTTCCCCCTCCCTGTGTCCTCAAGTCCATTCTCTACGCCTGCATCTTTATTCCTGTCCTGCCCCTAGGTTCGTCAGAAGCATTTTTTTGTTTTTGAGATTCCATATATATGTGTTAGCATACGGTATTTGTTTTTCTCTTTCTGACTTACTTCACTCTGTATGACAGTCTCTAGGTCCACCCACCTCACTACAAATAACTCAATTTCGTTTCTTTTTATGGCTGAGTAATATTCCATTGTATATATGTACCACATTTTCTTTATCCATTTGTCTGTCGATGGACATTTAGGTTGCTTCCATGTCCTGGCTGTTGTAAATAGTGCTGCAATGAATATTGTGGTACATGACTCTTTTTGAATTATGGTTTTCTCGGTATATGCCCAATAGTGGGATTGCTGGGTCGTATGGTAGTTCTATTTGTAGTTTTTTAAGAAACCTCCATACTGTTCTCCATAGTGGCTGTATCAATTTACATTCCCACCAACAGTGCAAGAGGGTTCCCTTTTCTCCACACCCTCTCCAGCATTTATTGTTTGTAGATTTTTTGATGATGGCCATTCTGAATGGTGTGAGGTGATACCTCATTGTAGTTTTGATTTGCATTTCTCTAATGATTAATGATGTTGAGCATCCTTTCATGTGTTTGTTGGCAGTCTGTATATCTTCTTTGGAGAAATGTCTATTTAGGTCTTCTGCCCATTTTTGGATGGAGTTTTTTGTTTTTTTGATATGGAGCTGCATGAGCTGCTTGTATATTT